>NW_027223761.1:77268961-77949318 GCF_028538775.1 Myotis yumanensis
TCAATGTTTCTATCTCTCCTTCTCCCTTCATCTCTCTCTAAAATCAATAAATACATATTTTTTAAATGTGCCTCCTCTCCGGAGAAGGCAGACAGGGAGACCATGTATGACCCAGTGAAGAACACTCTCTTACCCTTTAACACAGCTGCCCACCTGACTTCCCGCTCACCAAGCCTCACAACCTTCACCACCACCTAATTTCCAATATAGTTCAAGACTTAAATGGTTATTGAGAGGCCGTGCAGTTTAGGAATTACATGTGTGGACTCTAAAGTCAGACTGGCTGGGTCTAAATCCCAGCTCTGGCCCTTTCCTGCTCTATTACTTTGGCCATGAAACTTCTCTGGGCCTCAACCTCTTCATCTGGAAAATGGTAATATTAACAGTGCCTACCTTTCAGGATTATGAGTGAATTAAATAATCTATCCCATGCCAAGCACTTAAAATAGTGCCTGGGAATGCAATAAGTGCTTTATTAATGATAGCTGTTTTTAATATTCAGTGAAATCATAGAAACTTTCCCATGTGCCAGGCCCTGTATGAGGAATCCTATATAATAAAAGCCTAATATGCAAATCGACCGAACAGCCGAACAACCAGCGGAATGACCTGTCGTTATGATGTGCACTGACCACCAGGGGGCAGACACTCAACACAGGAGCTGCCCCCAGCCCACAGGCCCCAAGCTGGCCAAGGTGGTTGCCAGCGGGGGCTCCCTGATCACCCTGCCAGTTGCCCCTCAGATGGGCCCTGATCACCAGCCAGGCCTAGGGACCCTACCCATGCACGAATTCTGTGCACCAGGCCTAGTTAAGTATATAAAGGTCAGTGAGAAGTTGGGCCTGTCCTCCTAGGGTCCACATCTATTCCTAAGTCAGGCGGTAAGGAGAGGGCCAACTCATAGGCTGGTCATTCAGGATACCCCAAATCTAGCTCCTGGCCTTGCCTACTAAAAGGGTAGTTGTGATAATAAAATAAATGCATGCAAGAGTCCAGGATGGTGCCTAGATACAGAAAGTGCTCAATAAAGTTTACCTACTACTACTAAAACAGCTATCATCATCACTCCCCTGCCACACACCAGCTCCAAGCCCCTGCAGCTCCATCTGGGCCTCTTTACACTGCTCCTAACCCCTGGAATATTTCCCCCTCTCTTTCCTCCAGGCCATGCCTATGTGAGACCTGCGAGAGAAATTCCAGCCATGCTTGTTCCTGAAAACCCCTTCGGGCCCCAGGCCCTGGTCATCCCTCTTCCTTGACCACACCAAGCTCCCCTGGTGTTCACTGTCTGTCCTTCTGCCTCGCGTCTTCAGGTGTTTGTATCTTGCTTCCTGAACCAGAGTGTCAGCCCTCTCTCTCAGACACCCCTTATGCATCTTCTCAGATCCTCTCGCCCTTACTGCTCTCACCCTTTACCACTGTCTCACCTCGATTGTCCCCACAGTTACAGGCTCTGCATGGACTCCACCCAACCACCACCCAGTTACCACACTGGCTCCTGGGGCCACTGTGCCTCAGAAAAGGACGTGCACAGTGGGCGCATGACCATCGGGCTCGCTGGTCTTATGGTGTTTTCATCATCCAGAACCAGGGGCCAAAAAGCCTGGCAGAGTAAACAAAGGCACCAGCTCAGTGACAACACCCCAAAGTGCTAGGGCACTGTCATCTGGAAGGTGGAAGACGCACTGAACCTTCATCCCATGTGGTCCCATATGCCCAGGAACCAAGATCTCGAGTCTGGGAGCCAAGCAGTGAGCAGAGCACTTGCCCTCTCTCCCCCACGTACAGAATGCACGCTCTGTCTGCAGCGAGGCCCTGCCAGGTGAGCGTCCAGGTGACAGGGAAGAGCCTCCTCTGTCGTCAGGATTGCACTGGACCGGAAGCTGAGAAACTACGAGTCAGTGGGCACTCCCACGCTGGTGGACAAACAGGCAAGGCCAGGGTTGCTGCACCAGTGGGATTAAGAGCCCTGATTCCAGGAGGAGCTGTGGTTGCTACGCAGTGGGCACAGAGAGGATCACTTCTAGAACCCAGGGGCTCCCTGGGGCTTTTCTAGGTGCTTAAACCCCAGGAAAAACTGTCAAGGGGCGACTGCAGCAACCACAGCCTAGCAAGGGCATGACAACTAAGGGCAATTCAGGGGTAAGTTTAGTCTCTGTCTTTGCTGCCTGCCCAGTGGATGCCTGGGCCAGCAACACCTGTGTCACCTGCAAGCTCCTTAGAAATGCAGACTCTCGGGCTTCTCCCCAAACCTCTGGACCCAAATCTGCCTTTTAACCCACCCCCAGGTGATCCACTAGCATGTTGAAGTGGAGAAGCGCATTAGGCAGCCCCCTGGGCAAGCATCCTAGAACTTTCCCTGAAGGGGAGGGAAATCTAGAATGAGGACTAATGGGTGGGGCTGAGGTGATGAATATTAATCATGTCCTCAAACCAGTGGCAGAGGTGGGAGCTGTCATTCTTTCCCTTAGCCTCTTTTCAGTCTGGCTGCTTACAGCCTTGATGGAGAATTTGTGACTGGATCAATTTGTGCTTTTCCCTCAGGGGAAGCACAAGGGTATTTGATTCTCACAAAAATGTAGGTTCATATTCTAGTGGGGGGACTGGATATGAAGGAAGAGCAATAGCAGAGCTGAGCAATGCCGGCCTGGGTTACAGTGACATCTCCCATACGCCCCTCGGATCCTGTTGGCTTCCCCTCTGTCAGGGCCTCGGCTGCTGGCTCCACAACAGCTGTGATGCTGCGTGGACTCCACCACCCAGCACCCAGCCACATTGACTCAGGTGATCGCCGTACCTTAGTGCTCGGTGTGATCTGGCTTCCCATGGGCCCAAAGGAGCACGGCATGCAAACTAGTTAACTCCTCAGAGCAAAGTTTAGTGGAAGAGAGTCTTTCTCTGTGCCCCTCCCTTTGACAAACTGTCTGAGAGCTAGCAGCTCCAATGGCCTCTCTGAAGATGGTGTTGCACCACTGAGCTTTGTGTCCAGCAGGGGCCAACCAGTAACACACCCTGTGTTTCATCTTCCTCCTTCGCTGCCTGGCTCCCCCTTTCTTCCTCACTCCCACTTCCTTGCATTTCACCCTCCAATAATGTTTGCAGGCTTTGGCCTCAGGCTCTGCTTTCTAGGTTCCTAAGTGATGATGCCTTTCAGAGCAAAGCCAGTGTTTAATCCTTCCATCTCACTCAGCACCTTAGAACTAAGTATTTCATGCCTGGACAGACTTACCTAGAGAAGGGAAAGAAAGCCTGGCCAGGGTGTGGGGCAGTCCCACTTTGCAAGAAAGGTCAGCACCAGTAGTGAAGGGATTCAGAGGGGAAATGATGCTAGAAAGCTGCTATGCTGCCCTGGCTTTGGTTTAATACCATCTTACAAATAAGTACCTAACATCCACCAGCCCTGAAACCACGTGTGCATTTGTTTTCCAAATACCATACTCGTGGCCATGGGTAATTTTTACCCAAACTGGGTGTGGTCACCTGGCAGGTGTCTTGGTTTATCAGCGAATAATGATGACAAAACTCTCAAAGGAAAGATGTTTTCTCCTTCCTTTGAGTTTCCAGCACCAACTGAAGATGACCTTCAAGTAAACTGCTTCTTAGGTTCTATTTTAAAACATGCAGGACCAGCACAGGCCCCTGGCTTTTGACTTCTTCATGCCAAGTCCTGATTCCTGAGGCCCTGGACTCCCAGCTGACCTGCTGCCTTCCATGCACCAGCCAGGGAAGCAGGCCAGCTCAGTGGCAGCTGTTCTTACTGAAGCCCGTCTGCACCCCGGCTAGCAGGCACTAGGAGCAGGGCCAGCAAGTAGGAAACCCTTGGGAAAAGGCAGCCACTAGGACCCTAATACTTGTTAGGCTTTCCTTGACCGAAAGACTTCTGTCTAAAACTCAGGTTCCAAAAGCATCTCCTACACCAGGGCTTCTGGGAAAAAGCAGGATTATGTAACTAAGACTCTTGTCCTGATGAGGAAATGGGGAAAAAAACAACACAGTAAAATAGCGAACATGTATTGGGGCTTACTCTGTTCCATGCCCTGTATTTCATCTATTATTTTACTTAATCCGACTCTAAGAGGCAGATACCATTATTATCTCAAGTTTACAAATGAGGAAACTGTGGGTCAGAGAAGTTTGAAAACTTAGCTAACCTTAGAATGGGAGAAAATATTTCAAATCATATATATTACATGAACTCATTACAACTCAATGATTAAAAAGACAGCTCCAATTACTTGCTGCCCTTGACAAATGGGCAAAGGGTCTGAATATACATTTTTCCCAGGAAGATACACAAATGGCCAATAAGCACATGAAAAGATGTTCAATATCATTAGTCATCAGGGAAACGCAAAGCAAAACCACAGTGAGACACCCCTTCACACCCACGAGGATGGCTATCATAACAAAGACAGACAAGAACAAGTGTTGGCAAGGATGTGGGGAAAGCAGCGCCTTCGGACATTGCTGGTTGAAATAGGAAACAGTGCAGCTGCTTTAGAAAACTGTCTGGCAGTTCCCTGAAAAGGCAAACATCAAGTTGGCATTGACCCAGCAATTCCACTCCTACATATACACCCAAGAGAAACAAAAACATACATCCACACAAAAGCTTCTGCACAGATGTTCACAGCAGCCTTATTCGTAAAAGCCAAAAAGTAAAAACCATCTAAATGCCCTCACCTGCTGAATGGATAAGAACTGGCTCCACGCCACACAGCCTCTTCTGAGTAAATGGGAATTAGACAGGACCCTTGACTTTCTACCAAGACAAGTCTGATCGTAGAGAAATGAATAGAAGTTCGTAGTGAGGAAGGAAGCTCCCGCTGGTGAGGCAGGGGATGACAAGGTTCTGAAACATAAGGACATTTCCCCTGCATTTCTGCACAGCTCCCATGGGAATCCTCAGGGATCCTAGATGAGAATCTTGATGGCAATGTCTCCGAGTCGGCAGGTTGTGTGGGAGCAGGAACACCACACAGGAAAGCGCGTGTCTTAGTCTGACCTGCAGGAACATTGTGTGTTCCTTTCAGGGAGTGTCTGGGTTTCCTGTCACCCCAGAGCCTGATTTTCTGTGGATAGTCAACAAGTACTTGATGGATCTCATTGACTTCTGTCTGTGCTGGAGCTACACAGTCTCTTGGGAACCCCGTGCCCAGCACAGCCCCAGCATCCATCAGTGCTTGGTACACAATAAACACTCAACAACTATTTGAGAAACAGATGGATGGCTACGTGAAGAAGTGCCTTCTATCCTGGACACAGGCTACTGTATATTTGTGAGACATATCAGAGTTAAAAGTACCAAGTTTAATGCCTAAAAGAAAAGATAAAGTATTTGATCATGCTTTGGCCCCAAAAGGCTATCCTCCTCACCCACCATCACCACCACCAAAGAAACACAACAGCTGGAATTTGGGACATGGTTTTAAAGAATCCCCTAAATTCTTGATTCGTGGTTGGGTAAATGGCAGCATAGATATTTCTAGCTGGAATCTTGGGAAATTACACAACCACTCCTTAGCAATTCCTGAGCTATTAGAGAAAAGTAAGCCAGGAGAAGAACTGTCATTTTGTGGGAGGTGAGGAGTGGCTGTGTAATTTCCCAAGGACACCCTGAGCCCAGGCAGGGAGCTCACACATCAACAGCAGTGCTGGTAATATCAAAGTTTAGGAAACTGACACCGTGTCTTTCACACGTTTTTGAACTGATTATTGGTTCTGGATAATTCACTCCCCCCAAAGGCGTGACTGTATGACCATGGTTTTGCTGGAAGCATTACAAAGAAAAAAAGAAACCTTCCCAAGAAGCCCTGAGGGGTGCAACTCAACACAGGTGAGTTGTGATGAAGGGCTGGCTGGAGACCACAGGCCCAGCCCCTCCCCCTGAACTGCCCCAGGAGACACATTCCTGGTCCAGAACCCAGAAACTATTCACCCACTGCAAGCAGCAAGATGATAAGGACAAAACTGCTCCCTGAGGAGAACTGTGTCCTTGGGCAGAGCAGTGGGGCGAACTAATTTCTATTAATGAGGCTGTAAGCTACAGTGTTTGTCTACAAAACAGGGTAATTCATGAAGAGTAAATATGTCAACTAATTCAAGAGACACGCTAAATCTCCATTGTTTTCTGAAGCTCAGGTTTCCTGCCTCCATAAAACGTGATGCGCGCCTTCAATGTGTGCAGCAGGATCCGTGAGATTGCAGAATGCCACATTAACTCGGAGCTCCTGGGCTAATGAGGGTGAGTCCATTTTGCAGTAATGAATTGTTGGTAATAGCCCATCATTGAACAGATGTCTCATCCGTCATTGCACCGAGACGCCCACACTCCAGAGCCCTCGGATAGCCTGGGGAGGTGGTACAGCCTGGGGAGGGACCCCCATTTCTGGACTCCTGAGTAGAGCCAGCCCCATGAAGAAAATCAGTGGGTGCCTACACAGTGTAATGGGTGCCCCCCAAATCTTCCCTAACTCAAACTATGTCCCCACCCACCTGTCATAGGGCTTAAATTATCCTTCTTTGCATTGTATCCTATTAAAATGTAAATATGTCACCTGGAAGAAGTAATAGATTAAATTAGCATCCAGTATTACTTATTTTCACATTAGGGAGAGCTGGGCCCTGAGGGAGTGACAGGAGGGCACGTAATCAGTGCTGAAAGGTGACAAAGAAGAGCCCGAGAAGCTCTCGGGTCAAAGGGGCAGAGCCAGGCTGGGTCCACAGCAGGCATGCCAGCCCAGCAAACTCTTGACCATCCCATCATACTGCTACTGTTTCCCCAATTACCTGAGCAGCTCAAAGGAAGGGGTGTAACTTATTTATCTTAGCAAATACCAAGAATCTGGCACACAAATATTTAGACGATCCCAAGTATCTCTCCAATAAATGTTTGTTTAATGAAGGGGCGGGGAAGGGGTTTTAATATGAGGTAACAGGAGGCTTGATTTTGGGTGGTGGGCACAAATTGCTATGTACAGATCTTATAACTTAGAAATCCACACATTAAACCTATATGTTCATGTTGGCCAATGTCACCCCAATAAAATTCTTTAAAAAAAAGTGA
Source organism: Myotis yumanensis (assembly GCF_028538775.1). Lineage (NCBI taxonomy): Eukaryota > Metazoa > Chordata > Mammalia > Chiroptera > Vespertilionidae > Myotis > Myotis yumanensis. The sequence goes on from NW_027223761.1 coordinate 77,276,028, forward strand.
ACTTTACCCTCACACCCCCCTGAGGAAGTCAGAAGAGCTATTATTACTATTTTGTTGTTGAAGAAACTGAGTCTCATGGAGACCCATTCACTTGCCCAAGCACAGCCAATCGAGGAGACACAAGCTCTGGACACACAAAGAGGCAGAAAAGCATGTGCACTTTGTCTAAGATGAAGAGTATACATGGAAAGTAAGAGTGGAAAAAAAAGTAGGGCCAAATTCTGGGTGCTTTTGAACATCAACCTGAGGGTTTTAGATGTTACTCAGGAAGTTGTTTGTTTAGAGACTGGGAACGCAGGAAGCTGAAGAATGCACTGAAATGTGCGAAGTAATACTTTAGAAACATTATTGACATACACTGAGTGGCCAGATTATTATGACCACCTGACGTTTGTAGGCAAATTAGCTATAATTTCGCGCTGAAGTTGCTAGAGGGCCAGACCATTATAAATAGGGAAGCAGGTTGTTTACCACGACAGTAAAAGTGATTTTTTTTTCTGAAGATATGAGTAAACAATGTGATTTAACAGCCTTTGAACGTGGAATACACACACACACACACATACATATACACTGAGTGGCCAGATTATTATGACCACCCCATCAGTACTTCGTTGGGCCACCTTTTGCCTTCAATTCTGTGGCAATTCTTCTTGGCACTGACTCCACGAGATGTTGAAAGGTGATGCGAGGAATCTGACACCATGCCTGATGAATAGCACTGTCCAGTTCTGTGAGATTTGATGGTTGTGGAACCAGCTGCCTGATGGCTCTTTTAACTTCGTCCCACAAATGCTCAATTGGATTGAGATCTGGTGATTGTGGGGGCCACCTAAGCAAGGTAAAGTCTCCCTCATGTTCTTGAAACCACTCCTGCACAATATGAGCACCGTGGCATGGCGCATTGTCTTGTTGGAAGAAGCCATGTCCATTGAGATACTTCATCAACATGATAGGATGAACTTGATCAGCAACAATACTTAGGTATGTTGTGCTATTCAGACATTGTTCCACACGAATTAAAGGGCCCAAATCATGCCAGGAAAACATGCCCCAAACCATAACACTGCCCCCACCAGCTTGAAGGGTTGTACTCATGCATGTGGGGTGCATGCTTTCATGCTGTTTCCGCCAAATTCTCACTCTGCCATCTGCATGATGCAACTGGAAATGTGATTCATTGGACCACATGACTCTTTTCCAATGCTCGACAGTCTAATCCTTGTGTTCCTGTGGGAATTGGGGATATTTTATCTTGGTAACTGCAGACAGCAAAGGTGTTCGAACAGGCCTTCGGCTTCCATATCCCATATGATGCAGTGTATGGCTAATTTGCCTACAAATGTCAGGTGGTCATAATAATCTGGCCCCTCAGTGTTATATATATCCCACGTTCAAAGGCTTTAAATCACATTGTTTACCCATATCTTCAGAAAAAAATCACTTCTACTGTCATGGTAAACAACCTGCTTCCCTATTTATTATGGTCTGGCCCTCTAGCAACTTCAGCGCGAAATTATAGCTAATTTGCCTACAAACATCAGGTGGTCATAATAATATGGCCACTCAGTGTAGAGGAAAATAGAATGAGCTAAAGAATCAAGAAATTAATGACACCGTAACCAGTTTGGCTCAGTGGATAGAGCGTCGGCCTGCGGACTGAAAGGTCCCGGGTTCGATTCCGGTCAAGGGCATGTACCTTGGTTGCGGGCACATCTCCAGTAGGAAGTGTGCAGGAGGCAGCTGATCGATGTTTCTCTCTCATCGACGTTTCTAACTATCTCTCTCCCTTCCTCTCTGTAAAAATCAATAAAATATATTTTTTAAAAAAAGAAATTAATGACGCCCTGGCCAGGGGACTCAGTTGGTTGGAGCATCCTACCATACATCAAAAGGTTGTGAGTTCAATTCCCGGTCAGGGCACATATGGACATGTTGAAGGCAACCAATCAATGTTTCTCTCTCTCATAGATGTATATTTCTCTCTCTCTCTCTCTCTCTCTCTCTCTTTCTGTAAAAATAAATAAAAGCATATTTTCAGGTAGTATTTAAAAAAAGAAAAGAAATTAATGACTAGTGAAGAGATTCCTCATCTGAGTCAGAACAGAATAGTAGCAGTGGAACTAGAGGGAGGCTGCACATTTGAGAGATTTTATGAATAACAAACAGCAGTCCTGGTGACTGATGGATGAGGAGTCGGGGAGGGACAGGAGGAATGAGGGAGAGTGACTAGATTTCAAACCCATTTAACTGATTGACAGCAGTGGGAGATCTGGATGGGAAGCTAGGACTTTGGGCTCTTGGTCCAACAGCAACTCTGCGTGCTAGATTTCCTGGGATACTTCCAATTATGTATGACTTCACTAAAAATAATGGTGATTTCACTAAAAATATAATAAAATATGATTTCATTTTGGTAACTTCAAAAGGCTTTTCATATTTAAAAAAAATTTTTTAAAGTGATAAATCAGGAAAAGCAAATCATTTGTCAGAAGATGTCTCCCAATTTTTGGTTGTGCAAATATAGTCCCTGTGATTGATTACATGCAGGGTGTTACCGGTGCAGCTCTGGAGTCTGCGAGTCCCGAATGCAAATCCAGATGGACCCATCACTTAGTGCTTGTATGACATTGAATGAGACGCTTGACTTCTGCTGGGAGGGGGTCCTTGAGCCTCCCGAGGTGGCAGAGAAGGGACTGTGGAAGCAGCTATCAGCCACGCTGCCACCATTGCCCTGAGCATCTGAAAAAGTGACTGGTGAAACCCAGAGAGAGAAGTAGGCAAAGCTTCAACTAACAACGTTTTCCCTCTGGAACAATCCCTGTGTTTCAGCCAGAGACGATGTGGGGGTCTTTGTTTTTCTTTTTGAGAGACAGACCTGAAGAGAAAATGTAATTACTTTTTCCTGCACTTGAATTTCAAGGCAGTGTCCTTTTAAAATAAAAAAGGCACTTGAGGAGTATAAGGGAGGTGGCAGGGAGAGAAATGAAGGATGGAGGAGAACTGTTCACACTGAAGCCTGTGACATTTCACCAGTGACTCCTTTTGGGAGCAGCTAGTACAAATGTCATTCAGCTGAGACAGTAGGAATAAGAGAAAGAGGTGGGCTGTGCAGGAAATAGCACGACTCTCTCCTCCTCTCACAGCCACTCCCCTCCCCCTAAATCCTGGCTCTCCGGAGAAGTCAGGACTGGGCACAGCTGAGGTCACTGGCCTTGCGGTGGCTGCAGACATCCTGTAGCTGCCGCTGCAGTCATAATGCAGCACATGCCCAACCCCAGGAGAGCTGCAGAGCCTTGGGGTCTCTGTCCAGAGACAGTGAAGCTCTGAGCCCCACGTGGGCCAGAGGACCAGGGGAGACAATGCCATGTAGCCACTTTCACCAGAGCCTCTCAGCTGTCAACACTGGGCTCTTTGAGCTGATGATCCAGGGACATAATGAAGGAAGGAGAAGACGACGGAGTGAAGCTAACCCCGGGTTGAACCCTGCCTTGCCACTTACTATGTGATCTTAGCAAGTTATTTAACCTCTGTGTCTCAGTTTCTTCATCTGAAAAAAGGAGTAATATAGCTACAAGGGTGCTGGGAAGATGAGATGTAGGTGTTGCAAGTACCCAGCAGTGAGCAGGTGCTTGGCGATGTTACATATACTCACAGATCACGAAGGGAACATCAAGCTCACGTGCAGGCCCCTGGCGGAGGTCTCCACGTCATTCTGCAGGAGGATGGACATTCATAAAACTCCAAAGGGCGTGATGAGACTGTTCTTTCAGGCTCCCGATGCTCCCAGACAGCTGCTTCTATCTCCAGAGATTGATGAGACCTTCAGAACTAATGGAAGCTTCTGGGGCCTGAGATGCTTTACCCACTGGCAAAACCACTTCTTAAAAATATGTTTTTTATTTACTTGCAATGATTTATGCTTCCACATACTTTCCAAAAATATTTGCTGCTACTCACTGAGGTGAAATCCACTTGGCAGCATAATGTTGGTGCATGATAAGTGTGCACTTCCTATTGGCTGGGTTCCTGAGGCTTTTGTCAGGGCCTGTCTGAGCGTGCTGTTCAAAGGCTGATCTGGAAGGGGTCCCCGCCCTTCTAGAAATCGGTGGTGTCCAGTATAAACCAAGGCCTTAGAACTATCAGCCACATAGGGCTGGTTCTTATGAGGGCTCTGAGAAATAAATTCAAAGAAATCGCTTTGGAAAGGATTCAGCTTAAAACAAGTTGTCATTAAACATCAACAGAAATAATCACAAGCAAGAGAAAGTCACGTGGAGCGAACTTATTGAACAAGTTAGAACTGAGTTTCTTCATTGTGGCAAATGCAGGTGATTCATGTAGTTCTGTTTCAGGAGCAGAGAAGAAAAGTTGCTGGACAAAAGGCTGCCTCTTTTTCAGAAAGCAGACATGTTGACTCTCATCTGCCAGGCGCCCTGCTCAGGGCATGTCTCCCAGCAGAGCAAGACCCTGACCCTAAGCCTCCCAGGACCAGAGGGTCCCTGTCTGTAAATGGAATAAGCTGGCACTGGACTGGTGACTTACAGGCCTGATCACAAGTTCAGTCTGAGAAGTGCCCCTCTCATCACAGTGAAATAATGCATTCCACTGTGCCGACAGTGGAATGCATTATTTCACTGCAAAGTCACTCTCCTGCACATCCTCAGGTGTCTTGGGGGACACTGTGGAGGAGGATTCGTGGATGGTGAGGAAGCTTGACTACAGGGTCTTCATGTGGGTCACCGTTCACCCACACCAGTGAGTAGCCAAAAAGCTGCCTGCTGCAGGAGAGAAGGGGGAAAGGGAGCCCAGCCTAATTATGTTTTCTTGCAAATTAAGTGATGTGACAACTCCGGCACTGAAACATACACAGTGTCTGCTTCATTAACGAGCTGGAGAAAACAAGTGCTAATAATTGATTGAGGCATGAGAATCAGGCACTGGGAAAGTACCCAGCGGAGTTCCGCCTGCCAGTTCTCCCTTCGAGGCGGTGACTAGCATTCCAAGCTCCCCCCAAAAAACATCTGCAGAAATAGTCTCAACTCCTTGTAGATGCTGCCCTCGACCTGTGAGGAGGGAAGCAGATGAGGATGTAGTTCTCCATCCTTCCACTTACCCACAACATTATGGGGTGGGGCCACAACATTACTAACAAAGAAACAGAATTTCCGGAGGATGAGGCCCAGAAATCAGGATTTTAAAAAGATTCCCAGGTGATTCTAATGTGCAGCCAAGGTTGAGAACCACTGAGTTAAGGTCACAGTTGATAGTCGTTCACTCATCCCATGCTTGTCCTGTGAGCAAGTCAATTCTCCCAGACAAAGGGGCCTTGCTTTCCCCCATCCTTGGAGGAGTTTTATTGCCAGAAAGAGTTTGAGTCCCTGCTCTAAGTAATTACTTATATCTCCCTATTCCTGCCCCAGACTCACTTTCAGGGACAAATGGCCTAGGACACTGATAGGACCCACCAATCTGATATAGAGAACCCCGAGGGGAGTAGTTTTGGGCTCAGGATCACTTTCATTAGTGCAAAAAAATAAGGATATTTTACATTTTCCTTATAGTCTGACTCCATATCTATGAATTCAGTATTAGAATAACTCTCTTCATTCATGTAATCAATAAATATTTATTGAGCACCTACTATGTGTCAGCTGCTATGCTAGTGGACACTGCAAAAGTAAAGAGAGTAATTTCTGCCCATCTTCACAGAGCTCAGGACTAAGGTGCTATGATCATCACTACCATTTTCATCACAGGCTAATTGAAATGGGAAACCAGAACTCAAATCTCATTCGGTTCTTTCCCCAAGAATCTATAATTAACTCAGGTTGTCTCCTGCCCTGAGCTTAACCTGCCCAGAACCTACTGGTTGGGGAGAATATCACGCAACATCCCATTGTTCTTTACTTCCTACAGTGCATCTGGGAATGTCTGGTGACTCAGATGGTCAACTTGCCAGAGCCCTTCTCCATGAGGATCTGAGAATCTACCTGAGAAAGGTACCAGGGGGCTTTGGAAGAGCTGTTCTGGAAGCTTAAGAGGGAGGCATCTATAGAGTGTCTTACACTTGCTCATTGGTTCAACTTCCATCGCCTTGCCTTCTGATTCCTATGGCCATACCTTCTGTGATGGTCATTACCTATTGTGTTTCTATCATCTCTATTTTTAACCTTGTGGTTATTGTCATGAAATGAAATCCTGACATTTACTTCATCTCAGGACTCTATACTATCCCTTTGTGGTTAAGAGTGTACACAGAATTTTGAGATTTTTCACTTTTCTTGTGTTTATTTATTTATTATTTATCCAGTATATATTTATTGAGCATCTACTCTATGCTAGGCACTCTTTTAAGTACTTAGAGTTTACATTCACAGAGAAAGCAGTGACAGAAAATAAACAAATTGGCAGAGGTACAAAAAAATAAAAGCAAAGTGGGATGGAGAGTGATTAGGACAGGGAGCAGGGTTACACAGCGGCCAGGGAAGGCTCTCTGAAAAAAGAAGGGACAGAACCACCTAAATGAAGTGAAGAATCAGCCATGCAAAATCTGGGAAGAGAGCACTTCAAGCAGAGGGAAGAGCAAATATAAGGGTCTTGAGGTAGGAACACACTTTGCATGTGAAAGGGGCCTGGGATGGCTGGAGCAAAGTTAGCCCAGGGGCCTGCTATGAAACAAGGTCTGAGATGTACACAGAATGCAAATCACATCAAGTCACATGAGCCATAGGAGAGTTAGGATCTCATTTTGAGTATGATGGGAAACATTAGAAGAATTTGAGCAAGAAAGAGGCATGACCTGATTGGCATTTTAAAAAAGAATTCTCTGGCCACTATGAGGAAAATCTTCCAGAGGGAACCCAGAGAGTGGACTGGAAGATCACTTAGGAGGCAATGGGTGATGTGTTAGAGAGAAGGTGACACTTGGGCTGGTGGGGATGATACCTCATCAGACAAGGGATAAACTTTAAAGACAGCACTGATATGCCTGGCCATTGTGGCTCAATGGTTGAGCATCATCCCATGAACCAGGAAGTCACGGTTCAATTCTGGTCAGGGCACATGCCCAGGTTGTAGGCTCAATTCCCATTAGGAGGCATGCAGGAGGCAGCCAATCAATGATTCTCTCTCATCATTGATGTTTCTATCTCTCCATCTCCCTCTCTCTGAAACCAATAAAAATATATTTTTAAAAAATTATAATGAAAGACATCACTGGTAGACAAAGAGTGAAAGATAAAGAGCAGCTTCAAGGATGAGTACTGGGTTTTGGACAGGTGGCACATTACTACAACCAGGTGGCACATTACTACAACCAGATGGCACATTACTACATCCAGGTGACACATTACTATAACCAGATGGTACATTACTACAACCAGGTGGCACATTACTACATCCAGGTGACACATTACTACAACCAGGTGGCACATTACTACAACCAGGTGGCACATTACTACAACCAGGTGGCACATTACTACATCCAGGTGACACATTATTACAACCAGGTGACACATTACTACAACCAGATGGTACATTACTACAACCAGGTGGCACATGACTACAACCAGGTGACACATTACTACAACCAGATGGTACATTACTACAACCAGGTGGCACATTACTACAACCAGGTGACATTACTACAACCAGATGGCACATTACTACAACCAGGTGACACATTACTACAACCAGGTGGCACATTACTACATCCATGTGGTACATTACTACATCCAGGTGACACATTACTACAACCAGATGGCACATTACTACATCCAAGTGGTACATTACTACAACCAGGTGACATTACTACAACCAGATGGCACATTACTACAACCAGGTGACACATTACTACAACCAGGTGGCACATTACTACAACCAGATGGTACATTACTACAAACAGGTGACACAGTACTAGATCCAGGTGACACAGTGCTAGATCCAGGTGACACATTATTACAATGAAGAAACCTGTGAGAGGAATAGTTTGGGGAAGATATGTTGGGATACAGAATCAAGCATTCGGTTTGGTAGACAGACATCTAGAACTATGGTGAGAGGTCAGGTTTACAGAGGTAAATTTGGGAGTCATCAGAATATACACAACATTTAAAGCCATGGACTGAATGAGACTCTCTAGTGAGGGTCTTTAGAGAAAAAAGACTGTGAAGTAGAAGAAAACCTGGGTGTGGTGTCCTGGAAGCAAGATTTTTTTTAAGTAATTTAAGAGCAAGAGATGCAGAGGGCTTCAATTATATTAGTAATGTGTTCAGTTGTAAACAAGATGACCTCATTCTGACCTTTTCACATGTTTTGTAGGAATGAAATACTTTATTATAAAATGTTTATAACTTTCTTCTTTTGTGGGTCAATGATCAACCATAAGCAACACCAACTGGCAGGGCTGTAATCTGTTTTTAAACTGAAGGACAGTGTTAATGTGCATGGGCTGCTTTTTTTTAAATCCTCACCTGAAGATATTTTTTCATTGATTTTAGAAAGAGTGGAAGAGAGTGGGAAAGAGAGAGAAATATCGATGTGAGAGAAACACATCGATTAGTTGTCTCTTGCACATGCTCTGACCAGAGCCTGGGCTGGGGAGGAGTCTGCAACCAAGGTACATGCCCTTGACCTTACAGTCTGCAGGCTGCCGCTCTATATCCACTAAGCTGAACTGGCTAGGGCTGGGCCACCTTTTAAAAAAATGTTATATAGGAGAATCAAAGATGGCGGCATAGGTAAACACTGGCTATGCCGCCGTAAACAACCACTTCAAAAATACAACTGGGGGGCGGAACGGACATCAGCCAGAACCACAGGAGGGCTGGCTGAGGAGAGACTCTTCAACTAGAAGGAAAAACAACAGCATTACGAGGCTCAGAGGAGGCGCAGTGTGGAAAATTTAAAGGTACGGTGGTGCGGCGGTGCGCGCGCAAAGCGGGCTGATGGCTGAGGGTGCGGTTGTCGTTTTCAATCAGGAGTGAGTCTCAGACTCTGGGCTACAGATCCAGGAGAGTCTCTAGGGACCCAGACTCAAACGGGAGAAGCGGGACTGTCTGGCTACGGTCCCTCTGAGGTTTGCAGCGGTTGTGGGGACAGAGAGGCAGAGTCCCTGGGGACGGACTGAGAGCAGCCATAGCTGCTCCCTTCCCCGGCCCTGTTGAGCCCGCCCCGCCCAAGCCCTGCACAGAGCCATTTGCCGATCGCCTCAGGCAAAGGCTGGATTAGCGCCTCCCCAGAGGACTGAAGTTTTCCACACAGCTGATTCCTATAGCCAGTCGGCCTGGTGGTCAAATCCCTCTAGTGTTAACTACAACAATTAAGGCTTGGCTAGAACAAGACTGAGCACAAAGACCACAAGGGGGTGCACCAAGAAAGCATAAAAGATGCGGAGACAAAAAAACATGACAGAAATGGAGGATATGGAGCTAAAAATCGCAATTTTGAGGGCTTGCTATAAACTTGAGCAGAGCCTCACGAAAACTAATGAGACCCTCGATGCTACGATAAAGAAATTAGAAAGTAAGCATACACGGACTGAAATAAAGAATATTATAACCAATAGCAGACCAGAGGAGCACAAGAATCAAACCAAAGATTTGACAAAAAACACCCAACTGGAAAAGCAAAATGAAAAAAGAATCCGAAAGTGTGAAGATAGTGTAAGGAGCCTCTGGGACAGTTTCAAGCGGACTAATATCAGAATTATTGGGGTGCCAGAAGATGAGAGACAGCAAGATATTGAAAACCTATTTCAAGAAATAATGGCAGAAAACTTCCCCCACCTGGTGAAAGAAATGGACTTACAGGTCCAAGAAGCGCAGAGAACCCCAAACAAAAGGAATCCAAAGAGGACCACACCAAGACACATCATAATTAAAATGCCAAGAGCAAAAGACAAAGAGAGAATCTTAAAAGCAGCAAGAGAAAGAGACTCAATTACCTACAAGGGAATACCCATACGACTGTCAGCTGATTTCTCAACAGAAACTTTGCAGGCCAGAAGGGAATGGCAAGAAATATTCAAAGTGCTGAATACCAAGAACCTACAACCAAGATTACTTTATCCAGCAAAGCTATCATTCAGAATTGAAGGTCAGATAAAGAGCTTCACAGACAAGGAAAAGCTAAAGGAGTTCATCACCACTAAACCAGTATTACACGAAATACTGAAAGGTATCCTTTAAGAAGAGGAAGAAGAAAAAGGTAAAGATACAAATTGTGAACAACAAACATGCATCTATCAACAAGTGAATCTAAGAATCAAGTGAATAAATAATCTGATGTACAGAATGAACTGGTGATTATAATGAATCAGGGACATAGAAAGGGAATGGACTGACTATTCTTGCGGGGGAAAGGGGAATGGGAGATTCGGGAAGAGACTGGACAAAAATCGTGCACCTATGGATGAGGACAGTGGGTGGGGAGTGAGGGCGGAGGGTGGGGCGGGAACTGGAAGGAGGGGAGTTATGGGGGGGGGGAAGAGGAACAAATGTAATCTGAACAATAAAAATTTAATAAAAATAAATAAATAAATAAAAATAAAATGTTTATAACAAAGAAGGGAGTGATCGACTATTTCACATGCTGGTGAGAGATCAAGTAAGACAAGAAAGAGAACTAACCCATTGTATTTGGCAAATGTCTCCCTGGTGGTCAGGATAAGAACAGTTCCATAGAAGGATTGAAGAAAAGAGCCCCTTGAAGTGGATTGAAAAAGAATGGAAGCTGAGAAGTGGCAATAGTAACTATGGACACATCTGTTGAGGAATTCTACTATAAAGTGAAGCAGAGACTGGTACAAAAGGCAGGGGGAGACTTAAGGTCAAGGAAGTTTTGGGGTTTTGTTATGTGTTTGTTTTAGGTTGTTGTGGAGTTGGGCAAGAATTACAGCATATCTGTGGCCAGTAGAAAAGAACTAAGCAATCACCCAGAAGAAAAGGGATAAGTGGAAATGGGGCATCCTTGAGTAGACAAGAGAGAAGGAGATCTAGGCTACAGGTGGAGGCACTGTCCTTCACTGAGCAGAGACTGCTCATTGTTGCAGGAGGGAGGCAGAGTACAGACTCTGTTCAGGGTTGAGTACACGGCTCTCCGAGGCATGTAGGCTAATAATAGATCTGGTGAAGGACAAGTATAGTTCCATTCTGATTTGTTCTATTATTTTCTTGGGAAAATTAAAGGTAGTGGTCAGTGGACAAGATGTGGAGGCCTTTGGGAGGTTAAGGAGAGAGCAAGCAAAAGGTAGAAAGAATCTTACAGACTTGATGAGCAAATTAAATAAGAACACATATAGGAGTGCCAGAAAGAGCTGAGGGCCCACTTGAGCTTAGTGGTAACAATTCAATGTGTGCTGATTTTTTCAGCCACTCTTCACTGCTCTCGGGCAGGGGTGAAGGATCAGGCATGGGTTGAACCAGTATTGAGGTAAATGGAAGGGTGAGGCATAAGGGAGTTCAAGATGTAGGTAAGTCCTTGGGGTTGAGCACAGATCCCCAAGTCCTCTGGCCTCATGGTGAATTCCCTTCAGAAATTTTTTTCTTTCCTAAGAGCCTCAATGAAGGACCATCCCAATCTGTCAGGGAAGCTCTTATAGTATAGAACATCAAAAGGAAAGGGGTTCAGGTCTAGGTCTCTTTTCCCAGGAAGCTCCTCAGTCTTATATCTACCCACTGGTTCCCCAGGGACCAGCACTAGAGTGAAGATTGCTAAGTCCCAGAGGCTGTTTCTCCCCCAGCACCTAAGCAAATCGGGGCCCCTTGTGGATTTTCCTCCTAAAGAATCAAGAGCTGCTCCGTGTCAACGTTCTCTATCTACCTGACACTGGGTGAGACATTGAGGTGGGCTGAGGCTGTACATTAGCAGGTGGAAGCACGAACTAGAAAAAACCAAGTGATCTAGTTGGGCCTCCACCTGCCAGAAGGAGGAGGTTACACTTCCTCACAGAAGGTCAGGTTACACTCTTCATTCAACAGAATTTAACAAGACAAACAAAAATGACTTCAACCTTGGCTTAAAGATATTGCTATTTGTGTGCAGAAAAGAGTCAGAAGAACTGGTGCAAAGACAGGTGAGGCTTGGCTTTGGCAAAGTAGATGAAACAGATGTGAAGAGTAGGGACAACCAAGTAAAGCATGTGTGTGATTGATAGGCTGGTCCCTAAAAAACAACTGCATAGGTTGGCTACAGAGTCCCTGCTCTTTGCTGTGTCCACCTCATCCCCAACCAGACAGCCAATGCCCTCAGGCTGGTCCCCCTGTGGGGGCCACACTTGCCCTGCCTTCCCAGCTGGCTCCCTCCACACCTCTTCTGATCCCTAATCAAAACCAATTTCCACTTCTTCTAAGCACTCATAGGAGACTAGTGCTAACCTGATCAATTAATTCAAGCTAATGCAAATTATAGCTTAATATGGTACCCTTCCCAGACAACATTTACATTTTTAAAAGTGGAAAGCAGGAGTTCCTTTCTCAGCCCCTCTGAGGTCAGACCTGGAAGGTCCATCTCTTCCTTCTGATCATCAAATACCACATGGGCAAGAGGCACCAATGTCAAATCTTTCCATAAAACCAGGAGATTTCCATCTTAAGAAAATATGCTTATAATGCATTTGGTTATTGCCTGTATTACTTTAATATATGCAGATGAGATTCTCTGATTAATCAAAATGAAACCATGCTTAATTTCCTCTTCTGCTCCAGTCAAAGTGAGTTCCCTAAGACAAGAAGAGAGAAGAGGAGGTGCCTGCCCATCACCAGCACAGAGGACCTCTGCCCAGGACTGGCAGCCCTGCCCAGGCCACTCCAGGGCCTTCTGTGCTCATCTGGGTGCCAGGCAGGAGGGTATCAGGCAAGGCTTACTCTAGTAGCCTCTGTGCTTCTGAGAGAAGTAGAGGGAGGCCTAGGCTACAGAAAGAACCCAGCTTCAGAAAGAAGTCTGGCATGTGCCATGTGACTCTCACCTCAGCAGAAAACATGGTGGGGAGGTATGAATCCATGCTTCAGGGAGCCAGACCTGTTGATGCTGAGGTTTGTCACAGGAGGCCCTAGGCCTGGTACAGATATGGTACTTAAAGTCCAAACAAGCTTCCCCAACTTCTCTCAGCTTTCCTTGGTCTGTGAAAAACTCAGCCTCCTGCTTGTCCAGGCACTTGCCTGCCCTCCCACCAGAATGGAGAGAGGCTGACTCCTGTGCTTCAAAGGAAGCAGACAGAAGGCAGAGGCCAAGTCACTGCCCAAGGAGCCCCTGGACAGCCTGGAGACCAGGCTGAGCAGCAGGCAGGGAGGTGCTGCCCATGCAATGACAGTGTCCACCAAGGCTCCCAGGGACTTCGGTGGCCTCTGTAAACACTCACCCATCCATCCATCCATACATGCAATCATCTGTCATTTTTTTAGCTTGAGAAACCAGCAGGCAGCCCTGCTCCCAGACAGAACTGATGAGCTCAGGAGGGGTGGGCACATCCTTCCCCAGGTGGGTGCATTCCCTGCTCACTACTCAGCCGGGGCATGGTGTTACTGTGAGGAAAGTGTCTGTCTTTGGGGGCAAAGGGAGAGTCCAGCATCATCCTGTGAGGACAAAGCAAAGAGCTGTGACCTAATTCCTCACTCAGGAGCCAGAGCACCCACCACCGTCCCACCCCCAGGCCAGTTGCCTTGTTCCTTCTACAAACACAATGCTCTCCTGAGTTAATCTTCCGCTAAATGTCTCCATGCTTCTGGAACTTCAATTACAGCCTCTCCGCCCTCAGGCAGATGCTGCCGAGGTGCAAATATAGTTTATATCATCACACACACTTTTTTCATGTGCTTCCTCAGGCTGGTACTATCTCCCCATCTCTGCTTTTGTCAAGGTCCCCTTTCCGTTTGTCTTCCCTGCCTTCCTCTCCAAAGAGCACGGCACAAGGTTTCTCCTGCGTGTGGCCCTCTGAAGTTCCCTCTCCCTGCACACTCTTCCTCAAGGATTCTCTCAGGTTTCAGCTGCTGGTTTCCACCTCCCAGTTACCTGACACTTGATTTGAATCTCCTTCTTGCTTTCTCTGCTCCCCACGATTCAGTGCATCAGAACTTGCCTGCTCCCCAGGCCACCACCCTTTTTCTGAAATGGGGATGTGGGCCCATACCTGAGAACTGCCCCATCTTGGACAAAACCAGCTGGAGGTCTAGCTTCCAGAAGCTGCAGGCCCTATCACAGGCCCATGCCTGCCTTCACATGCCTCTTTCCTGGGAAGAGAAGCTGGATCATGAGCACTATCTTAGGGTGGAAAAAGACTCAAGAAGGTTGGTATCCCAGCTCCACGAAAGGCAGTTCTACCAGGTTGATTGCCAAGGCCCAGGGCTCCTACTATCTCCTTCACATTCCCAGTGGATGTCCCTTCCCTCTGTGCCTTTGAGGCAATAAGATCTCCAGACTTTACAAAGAAGAAGTAACTCAAGGCTGAATTACCCCATTACTGCCAACACGTGTTTCTCCTTCCGGTCTGTGCGGGACCAGGCATAGGAGATGGCGCTTCCAATGCCAGTTCAAGCCTTCTTTCCCAGTGCTGTGCTGCCTTCACATGGGAGATTTCTTTTCCTTTTACTTCAAGTGCAAAAAGGACTGAGTAAATCATGCTCTTCTTTTTATGATAAATCATCCTCACTTTGTGTTAAATTTAAAGAACAAGTGAAAGGATATAAAGAAAGAAGCAAAGAGGGTTTCTCATTTAAAATATTGTCTGATAGGCTGTCCTAACTCAGACCTTCCCTCATTTGACCCTAAAATATAAATCACAGGGGGAACTCAAAGATCTGAAAATTGTAAAAACTAAGACTTAGTATTAACCTATTGCTTGACTTCAGGAGGAGCCTCTGCTACCTGCCAGGTCAGTGGTGCTGGAGTGTAAAATAGATGGTGAGGTCAGGCCACTGTCCAAGAGGAAACAGTCTGCCTGCTGCTTCAGTGCTGCAGGGTGTGCTTTGCAGAAAGCAGGCACTGGGGTGGGGATGAGAAGCAGGATTACTGAGGGTGTGCGGTGCTCAGGGAACAACGCCAGGGGAAAGGAGGGAAGTTGCACTAGGATGTGGTCTCCTTAAAGGCCTATTTCTCCCTTATTACCACGGAGAAATAAAGGAGTATGTAAGAATTTAGAAAATACCCTCCTGTATTTCCCTTTTCTAAAAAATAAAAAAATGTATACTTAAAGATATATAATATCCTAGCTAATGCATAAGACAAGGGAATAAATAAAGGGTATGCAAATTGGGAAGGAAGAAATAAAACTGTCTTAGTTCACAAATGGCATGATCATCTATATAGAAAATCCAAAAGAATCAACAAAATAAACTCCTGGAACTAATAAATGATTATAGCAAGGTTGGAGGATACAAGGTTAATGTACAAAAGTCAATTGCTTTCCTATGTGTCAGAAATGAAAAGTGGAATTTGAAATTAAAAACACAATACCATGTAATTAACAGTTCCAAAAATGAAATATTTTGGTATAAACCTAAAAATATGCACAAGAGCTACATAAGGAAAATTAAAAAACTGTGATGAGCAACACCAAAGAGAAACTAAATAAATGGAGAGATGTTCGTGGATAGGAAAATTCAAAATTGACAAGATGTCAGTTCTTTCTAATTTGACCTGAAAAGTCAAGGTTATACCACCAATCAAAATCCCAGCAAGTTACCTTTATTTTAAAGTTTACATGGAGCAGAAAAAGATCTAGAATAGCCAACACAATATTGAAGGGGGTGGGGGGGGGACAAAGTTGGAATGGCACTATCCAACTTCAAGGCTTATAAAGATATAGTAATCAAGACAGAGAAGTATTGGCAAAAGAGAGACAAATGTATCCACAGAATAGAAAGAAGAGCCCAGAAATAGACCTACATAAGTATAGTCAACTAATCTTTAACAAAGGAACAAAGACAATACAATGGAACAAAGACAGTCTTGTCAACAAATGGTGCTGGAACAACTGGACATGCACATGCAAAAATATGTACATAGACACAGACCTTACGTCCTTCACAAAAACTAACTCAAAATGGACCACAGGCATAGTTGCACACTGTAACCCTCCTAGAAACTAACTAGGGGCCCGGCTGGTGTGGCTCAGTGGCTGAGCCTCAACCATGAGCCAGTAGGTTACAGTTCAACTCCGGGTCAGGGCACAAGCCCTGGTTGGAAGCTCGATCCTCAGTACGGGGCATGCAGGAGGCAGCCAATCAATGATTCTCTCTCATCATTGATGTTTCTATCCGTTTCTCCCTTTCTCCCCTTTTCTCTCCAAAATCAATTTTAAAAAATTGTAATTAAACCATATTTTTAAAAAGAAAACGTAGGACAGAACCTAGATGACCTTGGTTATGGTGATTATTTTAGATACACCACCAAAGACATGATCCATGAAAGAAAGAAATGGTAAACTGGAATTAATTTAAAACTTCTGCTCTGAAAATGCAACGTCAAGAAAATGAGAAAACAAGACACTAACTGGGAGAAAATATTTGCAAAAACTAAGTATATTCTTATCACATGATCCAGCAATCACACTTCCTGGTATTTACTCAAAGAGTTAAAAACATGTCCTCACAAAAAGACTGCACACTGAGGCATGTTTATAACAGCTTTATTTATAATTGCCAAAACTTGAAAGCAACCAAGACGTCCTTCAGTAGATGAATGGAATAGTAAACTGTGATAAATCCAGGCAACAAAATATTATTCAGCACTAAAAATAAATGAGCTAGCAAACCATGAAAAGCATAGAGGAAATTTAAAGTGTATTACTGCATAAAAGAAGCCAATCTGAAGGGCTATATACTGTATGATTTCAACAATATGACATTATGGAAAAAGCAGAACTATGGCAATAGTCAAAAGATCAGTGCTTGCCAGAGATTAGGGAATAAGGAGGGATGAATTAGTGGAACAGAGAATCTTTTTAGGGCAGTCAAAATACTCTGCATGATACTGTGATGGTAGATACATATCATTATACATTTGTCCAAACCAATAGTATGCACAAACTAAGAGTACACCCTAACGTAAACTACGGTATTTGGATGGTAGTGATGGGTCAATGTAGGTTCATTAATTGTAACAAATGTACCACTCTGGTGGGAGATGTTGGTAATGGCGGAGGTTATGTATGAGTAGGAAATCTCTGTGCCTTCCCCTCAACTTTTCTGTGAACCTAAAACTGCTCTAAAAATAAAGTCTATTAAATATTTTTAAAGGATATAGAATTGAGTTAAGAAAGGGGAAAGTTATTTGCCCACTACTGCAGTCTACTAAATATAAATCTAAATTGCTGTAAATACGACTGCAAACTAAATACAAATTTCAGAAATAATTTTTGAAAGAGAAGAAGCCATATAATGTAAAAAATAACTATTTTATAATGGGCTACTAATCGGGGCCGATACTCCTGCTGGAAACAACTAAAAATTCCAGGCCAATTGTAAGTGAGATTGGAAACCCAGTCAGGGAGACAGGACACTAAAGCAGCCTTTGTTCTGAGGGTGTCTGTCTATCTCTGCAAACATGAGCCTCACTTTTGGCATCAAACTTCAGGGTCTGCACTAGACAAAGGGGCAGAGGTCACACCAACATTTATCCAGTGACCCTCCCCACATAGAGATGAGATCCCAAAAGACTGTATCTTCAAGATAAGGGTGAACTAGAAGTAAAAACCCTAACCAGCACCCCAGGATACTAGTAGAGAAGTTGCTTTGGCACTGATCACAGAAACTTACCTGCGAGGTTACAAACACAAGCAGCTCTGAAGCAGATTTGTAGCTGAAATTCACATACTTTGGTTGGGGATAAAAACCACTTTATGGCATGCATTTAATTTAACATGGTTCTAGACTGGTAGTTCCCCTAAGCGTGCAGTAGAGGTAAAAGTAAATGCTCTCTGAAGAATTCACCTCTGTACTATGCCCCAAACAGTCTCTAAAAATAATATCTATGAGGGCAATGATAGTCATACAGTCAAAAATAATAAAAAGGTTAAAGTAAACAGAGTGAGAACCAGTCGATAACAAAAAGCAGAAACAGATCCACAAAGACTTCAGGTACTAGAATTATCAGACCAGATGAAATACAATCACGCTTACTGTATTTAAATAATGAAAGACCAATTTTAAATATGCAATAAATCTCTGCAAGGAAACTATAAGAATTATAGCATATTTTTTAAATAAATAGAATGTTTAGAAATTTCTTAGAATACAAACAATGGATAGGTGGGTATAACAGCTGACAGACATAGATAAATAGAGAACTTGTGAACTACATACAACAGAAGAAATGATTCAGAACATGGAACAGAGTCTCAACAAGACAAGGGAGAGAGAACAGGGGAGTGGCAATAATTGAAAGTATAATGGCTAAGAATTTTCCAGTATTAATGAAAGACACAGATTGAAGGAGCCAAACATATTCTACAGATGAATAAAAAGAAATCCACACTCAGTTTCAACATCAATAAACTGAAGAACATCAAATAAAAAATTTTTTAATCCTAAAAGATAGATTTCTTCAAAGGAGCAATAGGTACAGTGATAACTAACTTCTCAACAGCAACAATGATACTCAGAAGTCAATATGGTACCTTCAGTGAACTGAAAAGAATCTATTCCTGGTCAAAAAAAAAAGTATCTATAAAAAATGAGGGAGAAAGAAAGAAGACGTGTTCAGACCAACAATAACTGAGAATTCACCATGAGCAGATCTCAACCAAAGCAAATTCTAAAGGATGTACTTCAGTAGGAAGTAATCCCAAACAGAAGGACTGAAATTAAAGAAGAAATGAAGAACTCAGTACATATTGAATGTGTGGGTAAACATAAATATTGACTATATAAAACAATAATAGTAAGCGCTTAAAGGAATTTTAAAAAATTAAAATATATGACAATAATATATACGCCAGCAGTGTGATGACAAAACCTAAAATAGTCTAAGGTTATTATATTATCAGAGGAGACTAAAGATATCAATTAACTTCAGACTTTGGTCAATTAAGCACCCACATAATAATTTCTCAGGTAACCACCAAATGAATACAAAAAGAGTGTTTCCAAGCTGGCTGAAAGAAAAATAAAATTATTTTTTTAAACTCTTCTGTAAATCCAAACAAATTCAAGAAAGAAGAGTAAAAGAAACATAGAACAGGTCAAACAAATAAAGTGGTATATTTAAACGTAAACATATCAGTAATTGCAGTAAATCTAAATGGACTTATTGCTCCAAATAAAATCAAAGCTAGTCATGCTGGATTAAAAATAAAAACCTCACTATATCCATCTTGCAAGAATGTGTCAAAACCATAAGGATACAGAAAAGTTGAAAGTAAAAGTAGTGTTTATAATAGGCATTTGCTTAATAATTATTTAATACCAAACATGTATTTTATATATTTTCTTTAACATCACAATAAAAACTTTCTAAAGTACTGTACATATTTAAATGTTTCTAAGAGTTACAGGCAATCAGTAACATAATTTAAAATAGGACAAATTTTCCAAATCACTGAAGAATATAAAAGGATATAATACATATTCCATTTAGCTGAAGATTGAAACGAAAAAGCAAAGAAGCATAAAAATGGGAGGCATAAAATAGGTGGCAAATATAAAAACAAATAAATAAATCATGAAATAAATATGAGCTTAACTGCCTTATTAAAAGAAAAATGTCCTCCAAATGTGTTACAAATTCAAATCTTACTCTATGCTCCAAGAAATAGACATAAAGGAAAATAGCACACAAAAAATGGTGTGAAATAAAAGAATGACTATATTTTTCAGGCACGTGCAGAACAATGCAGCACAGAATGGCAACATTAAATTCTGAAAAGGTTTTGTTCCAAGCAAAAAGCTTTCGACAAACATAAAATGTCACCTTATATTTATGAAAGTTATAATTCACAATAAAAATTTAATAGTCATGATTTTTTGTATGTCAAATAAATCAGCATCATACTATAAATGCAAAAATTGTTGGAAACATAAAGGAATATAGATAAATACATAATTGTGGAATACTTAACCACCACTCTTTCTTGATAGATTAAAAAAATAAAAATAAGTAAAAACAGAGGATTTGAGTAATAAAATTAATAGGATTGAATTAATAGAAATACATCAAACAATGTACTCTACAATCATCAAATACACTTTCTTTTCATGTGTCCATGAAACATTGAGAAAAGCTACAAAGAAAGAGCTTCAAAGATACTGAGCTACAAAGAAAGCTTCAATAAGTTCTGAAATGCGTATACTGTGTAGGCAACATTCTCTGACAACATAATAAAACTAGCAATTGATAACAAAAATGTTTAGGTGAAAAAAGCCTAGAAATTTGAAAACACTTTCCTAAATTAAATAGCTCAAAGAGAGAAATCTAAAAATAAATAGATATATACAGATGTATGTATAAAGTGTTATTTATATTAGTGGAATATTTGAATTAACTAAAACTCAATAACAGGTACTTCTGTTAGGCAGTTGATAGGAAGTTTTTCTAAGAATTTTAATGGCATGAAAAAACTCAAGATGGTTAAAGAATTGTCTTGAATTTTATATACATTGCATACTGTAATAATTATTATAGATAACATCAAGTACATATACATATGTGTATGTCCTATGTTATGGACTGAATGTTTGTGTCCTGCAAAAATAAAAATAAAAATTCCTAAACCCCAGTGCATAACATTCATAATTAGAATAGAGGGTGGATATGGAATCAACAAAGGAAAGAAAAAAGGCTGTACTATTTACAGAGAAAAGAAGTCTGTCTACGTTATTACTTGTACATACCACTGGGAAAAACTGCTTTTAAATAGCTAACACGGGACACCTGGTCCATGAAAAATTATGCAGAAGCTACAGATTTGAAAATGGAATAAAAACTGGTAAAGATGATAGAGGAGAATCTTCTGTTCTCCTTTGCAGGAAATCTTTTTAAATGTATAACATGGAGAGAGGGAAGCAGGAGGGAAGGGAGGGAGGAAGGGAGGGAGGGGTGTAGAGAGGGAGAGGGAGAGGGAGAGAGAGAGAGAGAGAATCTGCCAGGTGTTTTCATTCAATTTTCTCATTTAAACTTGAACATCTATGCTACAAGAAAGACCATTATAGCCATTTTATGGATTAGAAGACTTAGTTCAGAGAAGCCAGGGTAATGACAAGCTGGTACACAATTCTGGTCCTGTGATGTCAGACCCAGTGTTCTTCCTATAAAAGCTGCCTGAAGGTGTTTGTGGCTCAGAAGCAACTTTGGAATCTCCTACTCAATGCTGGACGAAATCTAAGATTTGACGTAGAGTTTCTAGACCCCGCTAAATATTTCATTGGGTCTCTGTCACAATATTGCCTAACGTGTGTTCTTGTGAAAAGGTTGTTTCTGACTGATATTTGAAGACTGTGGGTGAGCCTCTGACTCCAAATTGCAGAGAGAGCTTGTCGGGTAGAAACCAGGCCAAGATGTGGTGTAGACTTACTCTTAACACACAACTCCTGGCACTACTGCCTACCTGCTGTGTGACTTTGAACAAGTTCTAAGTCTCCATGCACCTCAATTTCCTCACCTGTACTTACCAACTCAAATGGAGTTGGTAAGTTTTCAAAATATTATAGTGAGGATTACAGGTAATACATGCAAAGTTTCCAGCACAGAGTTGGCCCTTAGTAAGGAAGATATAACTTTCCCTTAAATGGTATTTAGAGAAGGCATTTCCATTTATAAACAAACTAGAGGCCCGGTGCACAAAAATTTGTGCACTCGGCGGGGGGGCGGGGGGGGGGGGTGGTCCCCTAGCCCGGCCTGTGCCCTCTCACAGTCTGGGACCCCTCGAGAGATAACGACCTGCTGGCTTAGGCCTGCTCCCGGGTGGCAGAGGGCAGGCCCAATCCCTAAGTGCAGCCCCTGCTCAGGCTCAGAGCAGGGCCAATTGGGGAGTTGGGGCGCTGCCCCATCATGCACAGAGCAGGGCAGATCGGGAGGTTGCAATGCCACCCTCAGTCACGCTCAGGGTAGACTGATTGGGGGGTTGGGGCACCTCCCCCTGTTATACTCAAGGCAGGGTCGATGGGGAGCTTGCGGTGCCACCCCCTGTCACGCACAGAGCAGGGCCGATCAGGGGGTTGGGGCGCTGCCCCCTGTCACTCATAGAGCAGGGTCCATCAGGGGGTTGGGGCGCTGCCCCCTGTCACTCACAGAGCAGGGCCAATCAGGGGGTTGGGGCGGTGCCCCCTGTCACTCACAGAGCAGGGTCCATCAGGGGGTTGGGGCGCTGCCCCCTGTCACTCACAGAGCAGGGTCCATCAGGGGGTTGAGGAGCTCCCCCCTATCACTCACAGAGTAGGGCCGATAGGGGAGCTGGGGCACTGCCCCCTGTCACACACAGAGCAGGGTGGATCAGGGGTTGGAGCGCTGCACCCTGTCACACTCAGGGTAGAGCCAAAGGGGAGGTTATGGCTCTACCCTGTCACACACAGAGCAAGGCCCGTGGAGGAGGGTTGGGGCGCCACCCTCTATCACCCACAGAGCAGGGCCGATCAGGGGGTTGGGGCGCCACCACTGTCACACTCAGGGCAGGGCCAATGGAGAGGTTATGGTTCTACCCTGTCACATACAGAGCAGGGCCCGTGGGGGCGGGGGGTTGGAGCGCCTCACCCTGTCACACACAGAGCAGGGCCGATCAGGGGGTTGGTGCGCTGCACCCTGTCACACACAGAGCCGCAGGGCAATCGGGGGATTAGGGAGCTCCCCCCTATCAGGCACAGAGCAGGGCTGATCAGGGGGTTTGGGCGCTGCCCCCTGTCACGCTGATCCCAGTGCCGGGAGCCTCGCTACTCCGCTGATCCCGGTGCCGGGAGGCATATTACCCTTTTACTATATAGGATAGAGGCCTGGTGCATGGGTAGGGGCCGGCTGGTTTGCCCTGAAGGGTATCCTGGATCAGGGTGGGGGTCCCCACTGGGGTGCCTGGCCAGGCTGGCTGAGGGGCTGAGGGCTGTTTTCCCGCTGGCAGTTGACTAAAAGCTCCCAACTGCTCCTTGTTTTCTTTTTTTTTTTTTTTAATTCTGGGCCAGCTATAGCTCTGAGGCCTTGCTGCTGAAAACATCGATACAATGTTGTGGTCCCGGGCTGACTGAAAGCCGTTTTGTTTAGCTTCTTATTTGCAACATAGTAATAGTTGCTTAGAGTTGCAGTTGAGAGTCCGGCAAGTGAGGCGGGGAACGTTGGAGTCTGCAGTTCCTGGAGGAAGCAAGCCTCCCTGCTCGCTTCAGTGCATGGCTGCCGGCCGCCATCTTGGCTGACAGTTAATTTGCATAAGGATACGCTGATTAGCCAATGGGAAGGGTAGCGGTCGTACACCAATTACCATGTTTCTCTTTTATTAGTGTAGACTAGTGGCCCGGTGCATGAAATTCATGTGGGAGGGCGGGGGGGCAGGACGGGGATTGTCCCTCAGCCCGGCCTGCACCCTCTCCAATCTGGGACCCCTCAGGGGATGTCCGACTGCCAGTTTAGGCCCTATGAAATCGGGCCTAAACTGGCAGTCAGACATCCCTCTCACAATCCGGGACCACTGGCTCCTAACTGCTCACCTGCCTGCCTGCCTGATCACCCCTAACCACTCTGCCTGCCAGCCTTCTCACCCCCAACTGCCCCCCCCCTTGCCAGCCTCATGGCCCCCAACTGCCCTTCCCTGCCAGCCTCATGCCCCCGCCCCAGCCAGTCTCTTGGAAGGTCTCTCGGTCTAATTAGCATTTTACCCTTTTATTAGTATAGATGGTTTATAAATTATCCCACATTTATTTATTCACATAAATTATCTCAACAATGCTTCAAAAATCCCAATTTACAAATGATAAAGTTAAGGCTTCAACAGTAATATCCCATTGTATATACACACCATATTTTCTTCATCCATTTATCCATCGATGAACATGGATTGTTTCCATGTCTTAGCTACTGTGAACAGTGCTGCCATGAACATGAGAGTGCCGATAGCTCTTCAATACCCTGTTTTCACTTTTTTGGCTCTGTATCCAGACGTGGAATTGCTGGATCTATCTTCAATTATTTGAGGACCCTCCATGCTGTTTCCCACTGTGGCGGCACCAGTTGCCATTTTCAGCAACAGTCGTAGCGCTGTCCTGGCTCTTCTTCAGATTCTGAAGTTTCTCTACCAGCATGTCATCACTCCCCCAATAGCACAGGAGCACGTCAATCAGATGAGGCACATCAAGGTTTCTCTCTTCTAACTGCGGCCTCCTCTCAGCTGACAGCTTTGGCTCTGGTAGTTGTTAACTCATCCAAAACGAGCTTAGCAACTTATACACATTTCATCCTGAAGACAAGGTTGTTTCTGACTCCATTCCCTGTACCACTTCACAGAAGCTGGAGGCAGTGTGGTCTAGTGTGTTGGCTCCCAAACCTAGCTGGCTATTAGCTGGTTCTCATCCTAAAAATACAACACTCCAAGCCCCCTCCCCAAAGTTAGGATTTATTAGGCCTGAAATGGGACCCAGGAAACGAAATTATTTTAAAGTTCAAAATCTAAATGTCTTACTACTGGAATCATTAAAAAAAAAAAAAAAAAAAAAGACTAACCAATCCTGGCCGGTGTGGCTCAGTTGGTTGAGTATCATCCCAGGCACCAAAAGCTTGCTGGTTCCATTCCTGTAGGGGGTGTGCAGGATGCAGCCAATCGATGTTTCACTCTCACATCAATGTTTCTCTCTCTCTCTCTCCCTCTCCCTTCCTCTCTTTAAAATGAATCAATTTTTTAAAATCTTTTAAAAATAAAATAAGAAAGACTGACAATAACAAGTGTTGTAGGGATATGGAACTCATATCCACTGCTGATGAAAATGTAAAAGCTAAGCATACACCTACCATATGTAGCTATTTCATCACCAGCCATTTCACTCTGGAGGATTTACCCAAGAAAAATGAAAAAGTGCAAAAGTTGTACATGAATGCTTTACTTATAACTATAAACAATTTAAATATCCAACAACAGGCGAGTGATTAAATGAGTTGTGGTGCAGCCACACAATAGAACAAAAAAGAATGAACTACTGATACATGCAACAACATGGGTGAATCTCAAAACAGTTATATTAATGAAAGAAGACAGCCCTCTTCCCCCAAATACCACATCCTGCAGTATTCCATTCACAGAAAATTCTAGAAAATTCAAGCTAATCTGTAGTGACAAAAGCAGATTATTGGTTGCCTGGAGAGAGAACAAGGAGGTAAGGAGGGCAGTGGGGAGGGACTACAAGGGGCACAATGAAACAGGGGGAGGGTGGTGATAAATATGTTCATTATCTTGACCATGATGATGGTTTCACAAGTGTATACGTGTCAAAACTGATCAAATTGCATACTTTAAATATGTGCAGTTTATTGTACCTCATTTTTTTAAACATCGAAATGGTCTGCCTGGGAGGAATCAGCCTGATCCTAATGAGAAGCCCTTGGACACCAGTCGCTGACCTCATACACCACCCTATGCACCACCCTATGCACCACCCCCTGCACCACCCCAGGTACCACTCTATTCACCACCCCATGCACCACTCCATGCACCACCCATACACCACCCCATGCACCACCCCAGGTACCACTCCATGCACCACCCCATGCACCACCCCAGGTACCACTCTATTCACCACCCCATGCACCACCCCATACACCACGGCATGTATCACCCACCACCCACCAGGTGGCATCAATCCCAATTGTGTGCTTTAAGCACCACCCTGACTGCCCTCAGGTCTGCATCAAATTACCTCTTTAGACAAAGATCTAAAATGAACATGGAGTTAAAAATAAATTTACACTAAATACTTTTATTTTGGGCATTTCTGTTAGCTCCTTTACCCAGTAATTGGAGAAAAGAACCCGCTGCTATTGTGTACCAGCATTTATTGGCCACTTGCAGGCACAGCATGGGTCTAAGTGCCCTTGGGTAGGGGTTACCAGGGAGGGGGCTAGAAAAAAATGATTAAAGCACCATCCTGCCCCAGAGGTAATGTGTCAGAGTGGCTAGGAGCTTGGGCTCAGCATTCTGACAGCTAAATCAGTAGCTTGGTGGAAGTAAGGAAAACACCACATTGAATAACTGAATTTTTCACTTTTTAAATAATTAGACTGTGTCACATGGACAGAGATTGACACCAAAACTTAAATTAGTGAGGTGTTCTCCGTGAGCAGGCATATAGGCCTTCAGAGGAGGGCCCAGTGCCCAGTGCCGGGAACGTAAGCAGGGAGACCTCGCAGGAGGGAGTGGCAGAAAATAGGCCTGAAAGGGACCTCAGGTCTTTAAATAGGAGAGAGGCATGGTCAGATATACACTTTAGAAAAATAAATCTAGAAGATGGATTGGAGTGGAGATGGGACTGAGGCCCAGCCGACAATTGGGAGATTTCCGCAATCATCCGAGACACGGCTGATGAAACAGTGACCCTCCGGGAGGAAGAATTAATCATGTGGAAGTAAAAAACAACTTAATTTGGTTAGCTTCTCTGGAGTCCTTTTAAGAAACAGATAAAAAAGTTGAAGTCATCTAATATTTTAGTTAAGAACAAGTAATAAATTGTATTCAATAAATAAAGAGATATTTTAAATGTTCTTAATGTTGGGAAGGCAGTCTCATGCATACCCTCTTTTGACCCCCACTTAGTTGCATAAGAATGGGCCTTGGGCCTGGAACACTCCCCTACTGAGATGAAGAGCCCTCACAGTCTGTGCTGAACTGACCTCACGAAGGTTTATCTTTCCGTTTCAGACGCAATGTATATCCCTTTCCTCTGCTTAAGCATGGGTGTCATATGGCACTTGGCCAATCCCACTGCTATATCTGTCTCCTGTGAGGAGAGGACAGAGTCCTTCTGCTCCAGCACAAGATGGGTACCTGTGGGCCAGCTGCCCTGGATTGGCTGCTGAGAGGGACCTGCTGGAGACTGGGGACTGATGCCGACTGCTGGAGTTGATCTTGTCCTGTTTCTTCTCTGTGTGAGTAGAGCACTGTTCCATCCAGGGCTGTGCTGTGTTTTCCTTGGCATCTCTGCTACCAAGATACAATGGGCAAAAGTGCTCAGGTGTCTGTTCTTAGTGATAGGTAACAGAAGCCATTGTTCATCACTTAAAATCGGTAATATAACCAATCAGGGAAGAAAAGGGAGGGGGAGGAGGAGAAAGAATAGTGTGAGTTGTTGCCTTAGGGCAGGTGAAAGAAGATGAATACTTGAACCAAGACACTTAAATGAAGAATGGAGTGATGGATACAGGCTTGAAAACTGTTACAGAGGTTCTCAACCTGTGGGTCGCGACCCCTTTGGCGGTCGAACAACCCTTTCACAGGGGTTGCCTAAGACCATCCTGCATATCAGATATTTACATTACGATTCATAACAGTAGCAACATTACAGTTATGAAGTAGCAACGAAAATAATTTTATGGTTGGGTGACAATATGAGGAACTGTATTTAAAGGGCTAGAAGGTAGAGAACCCCTGGTTTAGAAGATAATTTTGATGGGCTTGGTGATATACCAAACATGGAATATACTATGTCAATCACAGTGTCTTCTATGCCAGCTTCCCTTATGAAGGGTAACTGTCCAGTCTACCCTATCATTCAGGGGGGAAACATAAGTGGTCATATTGTTGTAATGTACCCCGGGAATCACAGAAGGATGCCTCAAGAAGTCAAATTAAAGAGTCACATTTATTGCAATCTGGGACTATAAGGGGGCATCTTTTTTTTTTTAAATATATTTTATTGATTTTTTTACAGAGAGGAAGGGAGAGAGATAGAGAGTTAGAAACATCGATGAGAGAGAAACATCGACCAGCTGCCTCCTGCACATCTCCTACTGGGGATGTGCCCGCAACCCAGGTACATGCCCTTGACCGGAATCGAACCTGGGACCTTTCAGTCTGCAGGCCGACGCTCTATCCACTGAGCCAAACCGGTCTCGGCAAGGGGGCATCTTGCTCTCCCAAATCTCATAGTCATAAGATGGCCGTAACACCAAACTTAAATAGGCAAAGTTGACAAAGTTATTGATTACATCCGAAGGTTTGGAATGAGGAACCTGGTTCAAAAAAAGCAGTTTACAGAAGCAGAATTAAGCATGTTAATTATAGTTTTGGGTCTCCGGATCACTGAGTTGACAGGAACACATTATCTAGAGAATTGTGCTGTCCTGTTTCAGGTACAGAAGAATGTGCTTCGATAACCAGTAAGATCACAATCAGTGGGATAGTCACTTTACAATCAATAAGGCATTCAATCGAATGGGATGATTTATACAATTCAGAAAACCAAAGTAACTTTTCTATTGTTAAACAAAGCAAGTAAGTACATTAGCCAAACAGCAGGGTTAAAGTTAAGCTATAGTTTCTACCTGAGATGATTGCTACTATACTTCAATATTTCATATCATATCAACCTGCTCCTCCTGTTACAGGTGATTAGAGTGGAATGACCAACTGATGTCAGGGAAGCCTTTTAATGGGCCCATAAGTACTCTGCAGTATGGCCTAGTATGAGAAGATGAGCTGGACCGATCTGATTCCTGATCCCAGAAATCCAAAACATTGAACATAGAGAAAACCAGCAGTGACCAGTAGCACCAGAGACCCAGTGGAGAGCAAGTTTAGATGATATGAAGGAGGAAGTAGGGTTGGGACATTGAGAGATCATAGCAAGCCAAGTTATGAGGATAACCTATGATATGGAGAAAAGATAAATAATGGTAGAAGAGAATAAGGAAGTTAACTGTCAGAGGTGAATACAGGAGAAATAGTTGAGTCACATCAATAGCTAAGTTCTACAAATTGAAGATCCTGAGGTTTCTCAAACCACCTTGGGTACAGATACACTTCTTATCTAACTCACAGACATTACCTTTCCACCTCTGTTTCTGCCCAAATAAGTTTCCATTACTGAGGTATACTTACCATGTCTCTTTTCCTTAGCAACCTAAAGACATAACCAAAATAAGAAGGGTGGGAAGTAAGAGGATTCAAGGATGGCTGCCGGGTGTTCACTTGGGTGAACAAGTAAATGTTGGTGTTGTTCATTGATATAGAAAATCCAAGAACAGAAACAAGGTTAGGAAGGAGAATTGTATGTTCATCCTTGGGAATCTTGAATTTGAGATGACTGTGGTCCTTTCAGGTAAACACATCCAGCAGAGCATTTTCTAGCATTGAAATCTGGAGGAGAGATCTGGGCTAGAGATGGAGATTTCATCCTCATCAGCATATGGTTAATAACAACAATGGTGAGTGTGAATGAACTCAACCAAGACAAGTGTGTACAGTGAGAAGTGCAGAGGGCTGAGGTTGAGCACCAATGGCAGATGGAGAAAGGGGTTCCCCAACTGAGTCACAGGAAGACTGGTCAGAGATGCACGGAAAACAATGAATGGGAAAACATAGCACACATAGGCCAAAAGAATAGAGTTTCAAGGAGGATGCAATCTGAAATGTTAAATGCAAGAAGAAAGTTAGTAAGACAAGAACTAAATAGAGCCCACTGGGGTTGGAAACTAGAGAACTATAGCAAAAAATACTTTTAATTAAGACATAAGGATGGAAAGATTATAATAAATTGCAACAAATATGAGATTTTATGTCAGAATATCATAGGAAGGGCTTGTCATTAAGATAGTGGGGCCAGTATCTTGAGAGACCTCCTTATACTAAACTCTAAACTTAGGAGTGAAATATGTATGTGTATTTCAAATAAAATGATTAAAAATTAAAATCTTAAACTTTAAATTCGATTTTGAAAATTGAGTAGAAATTATAGTGGGCTATACTAGTCATGAGACCCACTCACTGGTCCTCGGGGCAGCAGGGCCAGAAATGGGCAGTGAGGGCTGGGATTTAAATCCCATGCGGGGGGAAAGAATTTAGTATGCCTAAAAGATGACAAAGGACTGTAGCCTATCTTCCTGCATGAAACAAAGAACTGAGACTGTGTGTGCTTCCACCTAAAAATGGAAGCTTGAATTGTGATTAAAACATGCTGCTTTTTCATGTAGTATGGGTAATGAGAAAAAAAGAAGTTTGAAAATTAAAGATATCCAACTCTCAGTTGAATATGGTTATTTGAACCCATAAATTTATCTCTTCTTCCCAATATCCCAATAAAATGATAATAAATAATTAAAGATGCTATAAACCCACAAAGACAAAGAGAGTAGAAGATGAAATATGGCACTAAATGATGGAGGATAGAGAAGAGGAAAAGGCATTGACAGACCCGAGAAAGCTGAATACCAAGTGCATACACAGGAAGATGTTAATCCTGGGAAGTCCTCAAGTTCTGTAGCACCAGGAGCAATGGAAGGTGGGACTGAAAAGGATGACTAAATGAAAGTGGAAGAGGTAGATCTCAAGTATTCTTCCCCCGCCCCTCTTTCAGAGGCAAACAACAACCCCAGGATGAGATGCATGGTTCATTCTATGATAAAACCAAGCCAGAGGGACTCCATATCAAGGATATCAACAAAGCAGCAAAGGACAAGTGCCTAATTAAAATCAAGATTTAATGAAAGTGAGACTCCTACCCTCCTTTCATTGCCTTGTTCCAAAATATAATCCTAGGTAAATAGGTCTCAGATAGAAAGTTGGTGAATTATTCCCTGGAGAAACTATCAGTCTCAAGAGAACAGACCTATACATACTGACACTTGTGAGTTTCAAAATAAAGCAGCAAGGTTCTTGCTTGACCACTCCACAGTGACACGCCCATTAACAAGCACCACCCCAACGGAGCTCTCCTCAGTGCCTCGCCCTCACATAGGAAGGGTCAACCAGGGGTATGAAGAGTTTTGAAGAAATCCTCCAGGATGAAAAAGGAGACCAAATCAATCCGAAAAATAAGAAAATAAAGACAATGAGGATAAAAATTTTAAACTGTAATATTCTCAGAGAAATAAGAGATTATATTCATGACAAAGGAATAGACAGAAACAGGTTGCTATAAAAAGAAACAGTCAGTCAATAACAAAAAAAAGTCTTAAAACTTTTAAAATATTTGGTAACTGAAATAAGAGAAATTCAATAGAAAGTCTGAAAGATAATGTTGAGGACTTATCAAAAAATCAAACAAAAAGACAGAGAAATAGGAGAGATAAGATCAGTGCAGGAGATTCAACATCAAAATGTCCAGAAAGAGTACAAACAGCAGAGGGAATAAAGCTACTTTTAAATAATATTTTTAATTTCTCAAATAAAATATAGAAGTTTCCAGATTAAAGATTACAACCTATGGCCCTAGCCAATATGGCTCAGTTGGTTGGGTGTCTCGTCCTGTGCATCGAAAGGTTGTTGGTTTGATTGGCAGCCAATCAACGTTCCATTCTCACATTGATATTTCTCTCTCTCTCTCCCTTTCCCTTCTTCTCTCTCTAAAAGTCAATAAAATATTTTTAAGTTACAACCTGTGTATTATAAAGTTTTAAATAATTACCAATTCTTACAAATTTTGAAATCTTAGAACATCAAATTAAAAGAAAAGCTCTTAAAAGCCTAAAGGAAGGAAATAAAAATAGATCACATCCAGTCTATCTAGAATAAGTTTCATTGGAAACTAAAAATGCACCAAAACAATATCCTACAAGTCAGAGGGGAAATTATTTCAGCCTAAAACCTATACTTGGACAAATTATCAATCAAGTGTAGGACAAAGAGAAGAATTACAGAAAACATGTTTCAAAGTTTTATTTTCCATGCATGCTTCTTAGAATAATTAAAGAATGTATCCTTCAAATGAGGAAGCAAACCAAGAAAAAGAATACATAACATGTAGACAAGAAAGGATCTTACACAGGAGGGGGGCAAAGAACCAGAGGGCAGCTGGCTCAGCAGAGCTAGAAAACAGCTGGTACAGAAGGGAGCAGGAGAGGAAGGACTCCAGGGAAGGGGAGAAAGAACAGGTTTAGGTTATCTGATGGGTTTCACTACCTGGAAAGAATTTTACAATATTTTTTGGAGTATGTAGGTAAAATCAGTGATATGTAGCATAGACAACTGAGTAAATAAAAATGCACTTATACATGTATCAACATGAATTATTTTCAAGAATAAAATGTTAAAAGGCAAGTCATAGAATTATATTAGGATATAATAACTTGTATTAATTTCATATAAGTTCTTAAAACACAAAAACATTACCTATTATTTGTTGAAATATGTAAATGAAGTTTAAAGCATTAAAAATGGATTGGAATGATATAAAACTTCATCATTTTATTTTCCTCTGATTAATAAATAAGAAAACTAGGACTGAGGAACAAGGACAGAGAATTTCTACTTAATCTTTATGTATTATGCATTTCATTTTTAGGAGAGGCAATGTAGAATAGTGGTTATTAGCTCAAATTATGTAGCCAGATTCTCTGGATTCATGTTCCTGCTCTACTTACTAGTTGAATGACCTTCCACATATAACTTTACCACTGTACTACTCCTTAGCTTCATTTACACAACAGTGTCATTCATTGTACTGAAGTCATAGAATTGTTGTGAGGGTTAAATGAATCTACACATGTTAAAAATTTTAGAATAATGCCTACTGCAAGGATAATATATTTACTATATATTTAATTGCTTGGGAAAATATTTGAAGCAAATTAATGATATTCAGTTCTAATGTTATATATATATATATATATATATATATATATATATATATATATAGTTATTTGTAATGTGGGTCCATGTATTTCTGAGCTGCTTTTCACTCAAATTTTTTAAAAAGACATGTAGAATTTAGCTAAAAGAACATACAAATATTACCCACTAGAACGCAATAAAATGTTCTAAAAGTTTAAATGAAAACTTCCACTGTTAGCCAGGATATAATAACTGAGTCTAGATTTACCCTCTACTCTAATCAGCTAGAAAATTGAAATACATGTATGAAACACTGGTTTTTCAGATACTGGACAAGAAACAGAAGGCAGTAATCCTTGAGAAAAGAGAAACAAAGTGAGCCCTATGATTGTCCTACTCGTTGCCTAGAGACAGTTCCCAGGCCACAGAGCAGAGAAGGGAAATTCAAATAGAGCCGGACACTTTCTCTGAATTGAGGAGAGTGAGAATGGAGTTCAGAAAGACCAAGGTAGCTAGGATTTATATGGAAGAACACTGGAAAGAGAGTAACTGCACAGAGAAAGAGTGTCAGAGATCTACCGGTGGGGGTTCTCAAAGTTTTGGCTGGCTAGTAATCCACACATACATGACCTAAAACTCTACAAGGAAATAAGCAGGCCAAACAATTTCAGAGCTCACATTGGGTTACAAAGAGTCCATGTTATTACCAGTGATAATGGGAGATTTTACAATATAGGGGGCATTGGATAGAGTATTCAGCAGGATAGCTCCTTTATAGGAAGACTAACTAACCTTAGATGAAAGACATCTCTGAACCCACCCTCATAAAGCATAAAAGTAAACCTTAAAGGTTTTAAATAACTCTAAATAACTTAACTACGTGACAAAGTAACGTCCAACACTTTCTAAAGAAATACAACAAAATCTAGCCGTCACCAGCATAAAATTCATGAAGTCTGCCATCCAATCCAAAATTGCCAAGCATATAAAAAAAGCAGGAAAATATAATCCATAACCAAGAAAAAGTGAATTATTAGAAATGTACCCAGAAATTATAAAAATTGACAGAATTATCAGATAAGAATATCAGAACATCTAGTATAAATATATTCCATATGCCCAAGGATGTAGATAAAAAAATGAACATTGTAAAGCAACAAGTGGAAAACTTAAAAAAGACCCAAATGGGACTTCTAGAAACAAAACACAAAATTTAATATCTGAAATAAAAAAAATTCACTAGATCAGATTAATAGTAGAGTAGATACGACGGGGGGCGGGGTCGGGGGAGGGAGGCAAAATGGATATAGAAGGCAAATGGCCAAAAAAAAAAAAAAGTAAAGCAAGCAACCAATGAAAAAATACCAATACACAAAGAAACACGCCAAGACACAGACAAGCCAAACTTCTGAGAGCTGGGGACAAGGAGAAAAATCTTAAAAGCAGACAGAGAGAGAAAAAAAGACATTACATACAGAGAGAGAACAATAGGAAATGCATACACTTCTCATCAGAAGCTTTGTAAACCAGAAAATGGAGTAATATCTTTTAAAGTATGAAAAGAAAATACTGTCAATATATATTTTCATGCTCAGAGACCTTCACTACAAGAAATGTTAGAAGTAGTACTTCAGATAGAAGAACAATAATACCTGATGCAAATTTGAGTCACTCAAAGAAACAAAGAACTCCAGAAACTGTACATCTGAATGACTAAAATTTATTTTCATTTTTAATCTCTGTAAAGGATAATTAAAGAAAAAAACATCGTAATACATTACCATAGTTTTTCTTTAAGCATCCTTTAAAGATGTTTAAAGAAAAACTAGGGCAATGTATTATGATGCTTAAACACATGTAGAAGTAAAATAAATGACAATTATAAAAGGGACTGAATATAAAAGGTGTTCATTATCACTAAATTAGAGAAATGCAAATTAAAACCACAAGATACCACTATACACACATTAGGATAGCAATTATCAGAAAAATGAAATATGGAAAAGTTGGAACCCCTGTGCACTATTGGATGGAATGTAAATGGTGCAGCCAATGTGAAAAACAGTTTGGCAGTTCCTCAAACACTTAGACATAGAATTACCATACGATTCGGCAATTGCACTCCCAGGTCCATACCAAAAAGAAAAGAAAAAAGAAAAATCGAAAGCAGAAACTTAAACAGGTACTTGTTTACAAATATAACAACATTGTTCACAACAACCAAAAATGGAAACAAGTCAATGTTTATCAAGAAATGAGTGAATAAAATTATATATATTCCATATATATTATGGAATAATATTATAGCCTTAAACAGGAATAAAGTACTGTGTGCTACAACACAGATAAACCTTGAAAACATTATGCTATGTGAATAAGCCAAAAACAAAAGAACAAAATTGTAGAATTCCATATATATGAGGTACCTAGAATAGGCAAATTCACAGAGATGGGAAATAAACTAGAGATGATCAAGTGGCTGGAAAGAGGGGGAAATACAGAGCTATTGTTTAGTGGGTATAGAGTTCCTGTTTGCGAGAATGAAAAGTTTCTAGAACTGAATGGTGGTGACGGTTGGTTAACATTGTAAATGTACTTGATGACATTGGATTGTACACTTAAAATTGTTTAAAATGGGTCGGTAAAGAAATAGAAGGCTTGAACAACACTATAGACATGGAACCAAATAGGCATACAGAATATCCCCCAAACAAAAACAAAATACACATTTTTCTCAAGTGCACAGGGAACATTCTCCCAGATACACCATATATTAGGTCATAAAATAAATCTTAATAAATTTTAAAATATTTAAACCACACAAATATCTTTTCTAATCACAATAGAATAAAATAGAAATCAATAGCAAAAGAAAGACTAGAAAATCCAAAAAATTAAAAAACATATTCTTTAAAAACCAGTGTCTCAAAGAAGAAATTAGATTGGAAATTAGAAAATATCTTTAGACAAATGAAGATGAAAACACAACATGCCAAAAGTCATGAGGATGCAGCAAAAGCAGTACTAAGAGGGGAATGGATAGTTATAAAGAGTATT
This sequence comes from Myotis yumanensis, assembly GCF_028538775.1. NCBI lineage: Eukaryota > Metazoa > Chordata > Mammalia > Chiroptera > Vespertilionidae > Myotis > Myotis yumanensis. The sequence continues at coordinate 77,311,744 of NW_027223761.1, forward strand.
CAAAAAGAAGATCAACAACCTAACTTTTCACCTTCAGAAACCAGAAAATAATCAAGATTGGAGATACAAACAAAGTAGAGAATAGAAAAACAATAGAGAAAATCAACAAAGCTAAAAGTTGGTTCTTTGAAAACACCACAAAATTGACAAAACTTTAACTAGATTAAGTAAAGAGAGAGAGGGGGAACTAAAATAGCTAAAATCAAAAATAAACTAAGGGACATTAGAAATTATTTCCAAAATAATAAGGATTATAAAAGAATACTATGAACAATTATATACTGAAAAATTGGATAACCTAGATGAAATGGACAAATTCTAAAAATCATACAATCTACCAAGACGGAATCATAAAGAAATAAAAAATCTGGATTATCTATAACTAGTAAGAAATCGACTCGCTAATCAAAAAGCCTCCCAAAAAGAAAACCCCAGGAACACATGGCTTCACTGGTGATTCTAACAAACATTTAAGAAGAATTAATACCAATTCTCTTCAAACGCTTCCAAAATAATGAAGAGGAGGAAATAGTTCTCACCCATTCTATGAGGCCAGCATTATCCTAATACCAAAGCTAGACAAAGATGCTACAAGAAAAAACAATTACAGACCAATGCTTCTGATTATTATTGATGCAAAAATTCTCAACAAAATACTAGCAAACAGAATTCAATAGCACATGAAAAGGATCACCATGACCAAATAGGATTTACTCCTGGAATACATGCATGATTCAACAATTAAAATATCAATTGATGAAGTATACCGCATTAACAAAATGAAGGAAAAGGACCACATGGTCATATCAATTGATGCAGAAAAAGCATTTGACAAAATCAACACCATTAAATAACAAAAACACTCAACAATCTAGGAATAGAAGGAAACTACTAAAAGCCACATATGAAAAGCCCACAGCTAAGATCACCTTCAATGATGAAAATTTCTCTAATATCAGGAACAAGACAAGTGCTTTCACCACTTCTATTCAACATGGTACTAGATGTCCTAGCCAGAATAAAAAAGCAGGAAAAAAATAAAATAAAAGGCTTCCAAATTGGAAAGGAAGCAGTAAAATTATTTCTGTTTACAGATTATAGAATCTTTATGTAAAAACCTAAAGATTACACACACACACACACACACACACACATGTGCCTGCATGCATGCACAGAACTGTTAAAACTAATACACTAATACAAAAAAAATTGTAGGATAAATAATCAACATGCAAAAATCAGTTGTGCTTTTATACACTAACAATGAATAATCTGAAGAGAAAATAATTCCATTTATAATAGTATCAGAAAGTATAAAATCCTTAGTAATAAATTTAATTAAGGAGCTGAAAAGCTTGTACAATGAAAACTATAAAATCTTCATGAAAGAAGTTAAAGAAAACACCAATAAATGGAAAGACATCCCATGTTCATGAATTAGAAAAATTAATATTGTGAAAATGTCGATACTATCCAAAGTGATCTACATATTCAATGCAATCCCTATCAAAATCACAATGGTGTATTTTGCAGAAATTAAAAACCCACCCTAAAATTTATATAAAATATTAAGGGATTCTAAATAGCTAAAGCAATCTTGGAAAAAAATGCATTTGGATAGCTCACACTTGCTGATTTCAAACCTCTTACAAGCTACAATAATCAAAAGTATGATATTAGAGGAGACATATGTAATACTTGCAATAATAAATATTTTTAAAGGTATAATATTAGCATAAAACCAGATGTGTAGCCCAATGGAATAAATAGAGAGCACAGAAATAAACCCTCACATATATGATAAAATTATTTTTTCTTCTTGTGGTAGGGTTATTTATTTATTTTGTTTTTATTATTATTACTAGAAGCCTGGTGCATGAATTCGTGCACCCGTGGGGTCCCTCAGCCTGGCCTGTGGGAATTGGGCTGAAACCAGCAGTCTGACATCCCCCAAGGGGTCCCGGAATGCTAGAGGCACTCTGCAAAGTTGCTGTCGCTCAGCAGCTCCTGCGTTGAGCATCTGCCCCCAATGGTCAGTGCGCATCATAACTACTGGATGGTCAGCCAGTCAGCCGGTCACCTGGTTGGCTGATCACTTAGGCTTTTATATATATAATTAGAGGCCAGATGCATGAAATTAGTGCAAGAGTAGGTCTTCCTTCCCCTGGCTGCCAGCACTGGCTTCCCTTTGGTACCTGAAACCCGGGCTTTTCTCCGGCACCTAGGACCTGGGCTTCCCTCTGGCCACCAGCAGGCACCCGGGCTGCCCTCACAGCCCCAGCTTCATCTGGAAGGTCATCCGGAAGGACGTTCAGAAGGATGTCTGGTCTAATTAGCATATTATGCTTTTATTATTATAGATTACTAGAGGCCTGTTGCACGAAAAGATTCGTGCAATACGCCTTCCCTCCCCCTGGCTGCCGGCACCGGTTTTCCTCTGGCACCCGGGACCCAGACCTTTGCTCAGGCCAGAGCCACCTTCAAGCCCACGCTGCTCTGGCTGGAGCCGCCTTCAGCCCTCACTCCAATGCTTCGAGCCTACGTATGCAAATTAACCGCCATCTTTGTTGGCAGTTAATTTGCATATCTCGCTGATTAGCTAATGGGAGGCGTAGTGAAGGTACGGTCAATTACCATGTTTGTGTATTATTAGATAAGGTGGTGAAAAACATATAACATATAATTTTGCATCTTTTTTTCCATTACAGTTCACCTTCAATATTATTCTGTATTAGTTTCAGGTGCACAACATAGTGGTTAGACAATCATATACTTTACAGAGTGGTCCCCTAATATCTGATGTACACCCACCCCCTGGCCTATACATAGCTATTACAATATTATTTTTTTCCTCCATTGACCTCTCTCTGGCCACTCCCACCCCCAGCACATGCCCTCACTCCCAGTGACTGTGTCCATTGGTAATGCTTATATGTATGCATACAAGTCGTTTGGTTGAACTCTTACCTCCTCGCCTGCCCTCCTCCCCCACCCCGCTTGCCTTCCCTATGAGGTTTGACCATCAGTTCTATGCTTCTCTGTCTCTAGATCATTTTTTGTTCATCAGTTTATATTGTCCACTATATTCTACAAATGAGTGAGATCATGTGGTATTTATCTTTCTCTGATTGGCTTATTTCCCTTAGCATAATGCTCTCCAGATCCATCCATGCTATGGGAAATGGTAAGCGTTCCTTCTTTTTTACAGCAGTGTAGTATTCCATTGTGAAGATATACCACAGTTTTTTAATCCATTCACCTGCTGATGGGCACGTAGGCTGTTTCCAAATCTTAGATAAAATTATTTTTGACAGGGGCTTTAAGACCATTCAATGGGGGAAAGGACAGTCTTTTTAAGAAGTAGTGTTGGGAAACTGGATATTCACATGCAAAAGAATGAAGTTGGAATCTCATCCTACACCATATATAGAAATTAACTCAAAATGAATGACCTAAATGTGAGAGCTAATACTATAAAACTCTTAGAAGAAAAAAAACAGGGGAAAGCTTCATGACATTGGATTTGGCAATGATTTCTTGAATATTATACCAAAAGCATAGACAACAAAAGAAAATATAGATAAACTGGTCTACATTTAAAACTTCTGTGCATCAAAGAATGCAATCAACAGAATGAAAAGCAACTACAGAATGGGAGAAAATATTTGAAACTTACATATCTCATCAGGGGTTAGTGTACAAGTATATAAAGAACTCCTATAACTCAACCACACACACACAGTCTTAGTTTAAACATAGCAAAGAAATTGAATAGATATTTCTCCAAAGACAATATAGAAATGGCCAATAAGCACATGAAAAGATGCTCAATACTAAAAATCAGAGAAATGAAAATAAAAAAACAATGGGATACCACCTTACACCAATAAAGATGGCTAACTATAAAAAAAACTGAAAATAATAAGTGTTGACAAGGATGTGGAGAAATTGGAATCCTGTGCACTGTTGATGGGAATGTAAAATGGTGCAACTGCTATAAAAAAAAAAAACAGTATGGCAGTTCCTTAAAAATTGAAAATAAAGGTGCCATGCCCTAGCTGGTTTGGCTCAGTGGATAGAGTGTCAGCCTGAGGACTGAAGAGTTTCAGGTTCAATTCCGGTCAAGGGCACATGCCCGGGTTGTGGGCTCGATTCTCAGTAGGAGGCGTGCAGGAGGCACCCAATCAATGATTCTCTCTTATTATTGATATTTCTATCTCTCTGTCTCTCTCCCTTCCTTTCTGAAATCAATAAAAATATATTTTTTTTAAAAAGAAGAAAAGAAAGGTACCATATGATCCAGCAATTACACTTTTGGGTATAGTCAAAAGAACTGAAAGCAGGATCTCAAACAGGTGTTTGTATACCTATATTCAACACAGCATTATTTACAGCAGCCAAAAGGGGGAAGCAACTCAAGTATTTACACACAGATGAATGGATACACAAAATTCAGTATTTACATACAATGAAATATTACTCAGCCTTTAAAAAAAAAAAGAAAATTCTGACACATGCTACAACATGGATGAACCTTCAGAATATCTTGCTAAGTGAAATGAGTCAGTCATAAAAAGACAAATCCTGTGATTCACTTATGTAAAGTTTCTATGGTCAATCTCACAGAGACAGGACATAGAATGGTGGTTGCCAGAGGCTGAGGGGGGGGAAATCAGGGAGTTGTTTAATGGCTATAAGTTTCAGTTTTGCAAGTTCTCGAGATTGGTTGCAGGACAATGTGAATGTACTGAACACTACTGCCCTGTGTACTTAAAAATGGTTAAGATGGTAAGTTCTATGTGTATTTTACCACAATTTAAAATAATTTAAAAATCCTAAGTAAATGAACAGGAAAAATAACCCCCAAAAATATGAATTGAGATCAAAGAAGTAATTGAAAACAAACACTAATAAATATAAGTATAAATATAAATACATAATATAATATCTATTAAATATAAATATTCTCTATAAAATAACATCATAACCTTATAGGGTTTTTAGCAGCCCATTGCCTTAACCATTCAGCCTCCTCACCAGATGCCTACAGTATTTTCTAAAAGTTCAGAATTAAAATTTTGGTAAAATGGCACCAAAAAAAGATTTTTAAGACAAAAATACTCAGATGATAGGAAAGATCTTGAACAATCCCTAAAGGAAGATGAGGCATGGAGGGAAGGTTTATGGATCTTGGTTTGGGGACATTGGAGGTTTTTTGCTATTTGTTTTGGTTTTCCTTCGCTTGTTTTTGTTTATAGGAGAGTAGAGGTTTGAGTATGTTTTTAGGCTGAGGAGGAATAACCAGAGGAAGAGATTGGAAATAGAGGAAAGAGATGGGATGTAGAAAACTTCTGAGAACACCATTCAGGAAGAGCTTGTGCAGATAGCCTAGGCTGTCCATAAGGAACGTTTAAGTGTACAGAGTCCTCCTATGGCTCAAGCCAAACTCACTGTCAGCACAGACACAGTTTTTCTGGGGGAGAGAGCTGAAGCTGTGCCCAAGTGGCCCTGAACAACGCCTCTGCCTGCAGCTTTCCAGCATCCCAAAAGTCCACTTCTCGCAGGAACTCCTCCCTCTGGTCTAATGCCTTTTATCTGGGGAATTCTGATCATAGGCATGAGCTGAGAACCACCATAGCCAATGTCCTCTGACCATGGAAGTGATCATGCTTCCGCCACATGAGTTGGGACATTCATAGTCTCTGTAAGCGGGCACCAATATGGTCACTTCATATTATTTGTCCCATTTGAGCATCACTGGAGACTTGTCGTCTCTCATAAACTTAACTTGTTATAATTACCACAGTCTTTATTTATTTTTTAAAGCTCACATTATTACAGTTCAGTTCATTTCAAGTTAGCATGCCCCAGACACAGAATCAGCTATTCTCCAAGGAAACTTGGCTCCAATTAGTGGAAATTATAGTAGAGACCCAAATGTGCTTACAGAGATGTAAATTGTTTCAAATGAGCATACGAGGTGGTTTGGTGACATCAGAAAAAAATTACCTTAAGAACTTATCTTTTTTTAAAAAAAAAGTATTGTTATTTTCAATTTGCCTCTACTTCTACTAAATTTTTTTATCTTGCTCTAAATGTAATGCACCATGCTATATAGTGCTATACCAAACCATTTTGAGACAGGCCTATAAGCCAGAATAAGTGGAATAGGGAAACTGAGACAGATAGTTAAACAGCAGTTTGCAGCCCTCTATCAAATCCTATCTTCCCTAAACCAGGGACACTTAAGAGTAAATGGTTTTCACTCCTCCTCCCAGCCAAAGGGTAAATAGCTTAAATCACCCTACTTGGGGAGACAGCAGAAATCCAATTAGTGCCATTTGCCAACCACACCCAAGGACAGATCAAGTTAAAGGAATAAATCTCATTTTGGTCCACCAGCATACGGCTGATGAGTATTCTATTGAGATCCTCCCCTAAATGCTCAGCCTTTAAAACCCCTCAAAACGAAGGTCTACTAACATGTGCTCTCCTTCCCAGGAGCATGCTCGCACTCCCCTCCACCCCCGCCCTTCTTCTCCCACAGGCGTGCATCTCCTAAACTCTAAGGGATCCCATGAGGCTTGCAACCAGGGCAGCAGTGGGAAGTGGCAGGCCATCCTGGGCAAACCCCCTGAGCCTGTCCCCAAGGTCCCCTTTCCTCTGACTTCTCAGTGAGCCAAAGCAGCCCAGCCGAGGCTGACTTCCCAGCCCTTTCTTGTCTCACTGTCCCCAGCTTTAATAAACGTCCTCTAAAACTCACCTGCACTCATATTGTAAAACTTTTCCTGCGCGAAGTCAAGAACCCACACATTACCAGCTGCCCTAGGCAGGCCCACTCAGGGCCAGGTTCCCTTTCCAGTAACAATTTGTCCAAACTATACTCTTGCCTTCAAAGGTTAAAGTTCCCAGTTTCTTTTCCTCTTTGACCTCTGGCTCCTGTACTGGAATTAGCTCCAAAATGTCCAGGTCTATGTGCTGTCCTTATCAGTACCAATTACCTAAAAGGAAAAGACAGTCCCAAACTTCCTTCAGAGAACCACCAAAAAGCACACAGGCTTTAAGACACCTGGCATCTCTGAGTGAATCCCAAACTCATTGTCAGTGAGGACAGTTCAATGTGGGGTGAGAGATGAGGCTGTGCCTAAGAGTCCGTCAACACTATCTCTGCAACAAGTAACAATAGCAACAAAGGTGAGAATAGACAAAATACCAGCTTCACAGGTTTTATATAAAAAAAATCACCTCTAACTCTTCATTTTCATGACCATTGGGGCTTTTATTTAATTCATATCACAGGTAGCTTTAGTTTTGAACTACCATTTCCTTTGGATAAATTGATATGCATTATTTTTGCCCTGGCCAGTCCAACTTTTCAAAATCCAATTAATATGAGAAAATGTAGCTAAAATAAAATCAAGAATTATTCGTGATTTTTCATACTCTTCCCCAAAGTTCAAGTAGAACAATTTCTATATGGCCTTTAAAATGTATGCAATATTGGCTGGGCTCCTCAAGAATAAGAGACATTTTCAAACTCAAACAATAAGAGGCATTTAAGGTGAACACATTTCAATCTCAGCGTTATGTCCTCATTACATTCTCATATCTAATGTCCACTTCAGAAACAATCAGAACAAATGTTAGCATTTTATCTTTGCAGCAAGAAACCCAGATCCTTACATTGACCAAAGATTTCCATGACTATAGTTTGAATTTTGTGATAACTACTCAAACACAAGAAAGAGAAAATGTAGTCACTTTCTTCAGGTAACTTCGTGGGTAGGACCCAGTTAGAGCTACAAGGATAAATTGTTTTGCCAAATCCAAACCAAATTGATCGGATATTAAAACTATCTTAGACCTGGGTGGGACTAAGTTCATTATTTTTTAAGGAAATCTTCACCTATTTGACCCCTAGAAACTTTATTACTTAGGGTAAACTACCTCCTTTGAGGCTAGTAATAGTAGAGTTGTCCACTTTGCACATCCAAGTAGCTCTAAATAAAAAGATTTTCTTGGTTATCTGTTCTGTGCATTTAAGCAAGGGGACACTAGCATGTGTCACTTCCCCCGGGAGCCACCAGCCTCTCAGAGGGTTGGAGGCCAGCTGACCTGAGCTGACTTTCCACCCACATTTGGGCAGACTCACTCAGCCTCCCCTTGTGAAGCTCAACTTTCTGAGCAGTCCCTTACCTAAGCCAACAGTGTCCCTTGCCTCACTTCTCTTTCAGAAGTTGGAAAACATGGCTTCTCCACCATGTCCCATCTGATTCCTCTGTCATCTGTCTCTGCCTCTTTAGCTCAGCTAAACTGGATAGGGTGTGGCTGGATAGAAACTGCCTGGGAAACTGACTAAACTAACTAAACGCAGACACTGCAGAAGTCATGGCCTCAGGGCAACGTTCTAAAGTGACCCAAATAAACTAGAAGAGAGTGTGACCTTCCCAAACCACCAATCCTGGAGATAAACTTTTTAATTATAATTACCCAGGCTTGTGGCCATCTCTTCCTGCTTTTCTTAGCTCCAGTCCAGAGAGGGCATATTTTTCTAAACCAAATTATGGCCACAGTTAGTCACTGAATACTTTAGTTGAACTATCTAGAGGCCATTTTAATTTGGTATTTTTAATATTCTACTTAAAAGTCACCTTTCTGAAGTATGAAATTATTTCTGAGACTCTACCCTCTGAAAGCCATTTTTAAAAACTCATTTGGCTTGCACAAAATGGTGAAAGCCAAGGTCATAGCTCTGAAAAGACTTTTCTATAAAAACAAAGATTAACTCACCCATGTTAAAGTAATAACATAACACCAGCTCTTCCATTTTTTTTAAGTCAGCCTCTTTATCTTAAGCTCTTCCTATGGCTCTCATGCAATGGCCTTGACTAAAGCATTCTCAGGGCCCCATTTTCTCCTTCGCTTTCCTGACAGTCCTTCCAAAATCTAACCGGGTGGTGGGGGATTGGTGCCAGTTATACTTCAGACACCAACTACAACTTTTTGAGAATTCCAGATCTGCAAGAAGAAGCACACTGTATTAGTGTATTTAGCCAATGATGCAGAATCTTATTAGAAGAGAAACCACACAGACACTCCATTAGCAGATGCAGCAAATCTCCATATGGTTTTCTTTGTCATCCAAAGCCCTTAATGGACAGTGACATTAAGCACAAAATTAGGGTCTGACCAGATCTGAGATCATTTCTTGCATGCTCTCGACCACTATACTATCTTATTCAAATAGTTCTGCTTCTTTTTAAGCTACTGTGTCTCAGTTTCACATCCACTCTTTTATACTCAACCTGTGGGTCGCGACCCCTTTGGCAGTCAAACGACCCTTTCACAGGGGTCGCCTAAGACCATCTTGCATATCAGATATTTACATTCTGATTCATAACAGTAGCAACATTACAGTTATGAAGTAGCAACAAAAATAATTTTATGGTTGGGTTACAACATGAGGAACTGTATTTAAAGGGCCAGAAAGTTAAGAACCACTGTCTAATTTATAATGGGGCTGTGACCCCGCAAACCACAACTCTGCTTTGCCAACATGTGCCTCGTTAGGCTCTGAATAGGTGGAGCCAGAGGTGATAACCAGAATGGCAAAGAATGAAATCGTAGACCAGAAAATTTAAGGAAAAGCATGAAAAATTTATTGCAAGCAGATTCAGACTCCTCGCATGGGGCGGGGCCCCAATAATGGGTTGCTGCTGAAGCCTTGTAGTCTAGTGGCATATATTTGCTATAAGCCTGTCGCCACCTGGTTGATAATTGTTCTTGCCCAGCAACTGACCTGAACTTTTCTAGTTCCCATGCGTCAGTTCACCTTATTGTTGCAGACCCTCCCAATTTTCACATGCCTCCTGCTCTGAGTCTAAAAACATTCTATTATTTCTGCATGGTTGTCTCTATGGTTAGGCTGCTCAAACTGCTGTGTCTGCCCCTGACGATGTTCTACCTGTCTTGTATTCCACTGGACCCCTGTCCTGTCTGCCTGCGTGTCAAGATAACTTCTCGGAGGTTAAAGGAGGGAAAATGGTCACTTGCACTTCCCACCAGTGTCACCCCCATGATGGTAGTTCACCCAGGTGCCTGCAGCTGGTTACAGTAGAAGTTGGTTGTGTTTTCCAGCTTCTTCCCACACTCACAGAAGCAGCCTCACTGACCCACTCAGGGGCACTAGCCATCCAGGTGGAGATCCCTCCTCCAATGGGTTCTGATAACCCAGCCTCTTCTCTGTGTTTCCCGGCTGTAGGAGCTGCTTCGTGCAGTTACTGCCTCTGTGTTACCTCTGCATTGCCTTGTTGCCTCTTCAGACCTCCAACACCTATTTAATCAAGCCCTTATATCCAATTTTCCCTGAAGAAATAACTAGTGTTGTTTCTACTCTACCAGCTAGACTCTGATTGACATAATAGTACATCCTTTTGTTGATTCTAAAACTTACCACTTTCAAACACTGTTCCATTCACCATTTCATAGGCTTCAACAGGAATCAGTGAGGAAGAGAAGTAATTTCCAGCCATCCCAAGCCAGGATGCTAAACCTTGATCAGCCGAAACCCGTTTGGCTCAGTGGATAGAGCGTCGGCCTGCGGACTGAAAGGTCCCGGGTTCGATTCCGGTCAAGGGCATGTACCTGGGTTGCAGGCACGTCCCCAGTAGGGGATGTGCAGGAGGCAGCTGATCGATGTTTCTCTCTCATCGATGTTTCTAACTCTCTATCTCTCTCCCTTCCTCTCTGTGGAAAATCAATAAAATATATTTAAACCTTGATCAGCTGGTAGGAAAGTAAATATCCAAGGAAACACCACCAGGTAGAAAACGTCCAACTGCCTAAGAACAGGAACCTACACAACCGTGAAAAACACCCAGCTTTGCACATTTCTTAGAGGCACCTTGTCATCTTGCCCCTACACGTCTACCTCTATTTCCCCCACCACCACCCACTTGCCAATCTCAGAATAAGATAGATTTGTGAAGCCTGGAGTTACGACCACCCGGCGGGGGTGTGCTTTCTGATTGAAATGAAATGCGGCATTTCTTAAAAAGCCAATTATTCCCAACCTGTTCCATTCGAGTCAAACATGCTAAATGAGCATGTAACATATTGACTTTTGTGCCCTGTGGCATCTGGGCCATAAATGTCCTGCTTATCATAACACATCTCCATAGCGCTTGCAAATCAGGACCCTCCCCAGTAGGGCACACGTGGCTCCTTCATAGCTCAGGCTGCCCGGTGCAACAGAGCCAGTCTTCCTGCCCTGCACCTCTGCTCACATGGACCTGCCACACCCACCCACCTGCCCATGAGCCACGAAGCCTTCTCACCTGCACCTGAACACGTGGCAGACAGCACTATGCAGCCAGTGCCATTTCCTGTGAAAGGACATCGGCTGCCTGGGCACCGCCCAGGCAGGCAGACTGTGAGGGTGGCCCCCATGAAGCCCAGTGGGAAAACCTGGGTTTTGAATCAGACCAACCAGCATTGGAATCTTGGCTCTCACTTACTCACTACAAGACCTGGGACACGTTACTTAACCTCTCTGAGCCTCAGTTCCCTTCCCTGAAATACGGAGCTGATAATGCCTATTATCCGGTCTTTGTAATGATTAAATAATATAATGTATGGAGAGCTCTTATATAGTACCCAGTACTATAAGAATTTGAGAAAGTATAGGCATTATTGGGTGTTTTTTTTTAAATAATTACTAACAATCTAGTAAATTTGCTGACAGACTGTGCTTTCAATGCATCTCTTCATCACTTCTGCTGTAAGTATAATGACAAACAAAAGGCAAGAAATAAATTTCCTGAGTTCTTTAAAATGATCTCTTGCTGTGCTCCTTCTGGAAGATGCACACCACATACCCCTCCCTCCCATCGCTCCCTGCACAACTCCCAGAAAGCAGGTGAAATGAGTCTCCTGACCCCTCCTTAGCACACGCTCCACTCCTCACAAGCTTTCTCATTTCCTGCTCTCTACTGGATGGATCCTAATAGCTCTGCTCCCAATGATCAGCCAAGAGAAGAGCCTCCACTTTTCCAAGCGCCAGCAGGGAAACCCAGGCCTCCAGCCGAGGGCACGGTACTCTCAGCTCAGCCCCTGAACCCGTACACAGGTGTGGCATTAGCAATGCGGCAGAAAAGTTGCATAATTACTTAGAGTGTCTTCTGATTGTCCTTTCTCTACAAGTGCAATCTCTCCTAATAACATCATCCAACTGAATGCTCCTAATTCTGTCGCAATGCACTTTAATTTTAACTGCTTCTTACGTTGGTGAGCTGTCACTGGAGTCTTTGATTTGTGATGGAAAATAGGGAAGCCATAAAGCATTTTGGTGACAGCTCCCTGATTAGGCAGCAATGCAGCAAAACAAGTTGTCACAATAAAACTGATTAATAAAGTTGCTAGAGTAAAACAAATTAATGCCACAAGATCTTTGCTGGAAATTACCTCCATATCTTGTGGTATGTGACTGATGTATTCCCTCAATTAGCAGAAGCTTACATCTCATGATCACTTCCAAGTCTGCACTTTGGATCTGAGGTGGGCCAGCGGCCCCATAGCAGAGTTGTAGCTGAAAACCCAGAGACAAATATGTCTCCAAATGTGGAGAAGAGAGTCATTGACTTGATTTTCAGAGATGCTTCATTCCTACTTCATTCCTACCTAACTACTTGGGAGGCTACTAGTACCTGAAATATAATCTACAGCCAGAAAGTTTTAATGTAAAATAAATACAAAGACCATTGCATACAATGCTACCCGTGGGTCTGGAGTGAATTTATTAAGATGTTTAATCACAGCTGTCTGGCTGGAAGGACACTGTGCAGTTCTGTTTACTCCTCTGTCTCAGGGAAAGACTTTGCCCACACTGGAGATGTCAATCACAGCATCTGTCCACCACAGTTCGTTGTAACATCAATGGTGATGCTTTGCCATGCAGAGCCCATTCCCTCACAGCCAGAGGTGATTGGACTGGGGGTGGACATGACCACTGATCCTGGTATAAAATGATGAGCTGGGCCAATGACATTCCATCTTTCTAGATTTTAACCAGGAAATACTGATGTATATTGATGACAGAATGGGCCAGTTGATTGTGGGAGCTGAAGGTGAGAAAAGTATCATGAGGTAATGCAGAACCATAGAGTGTGTCGGCAAGCTGAAGTTATAAGGAAGCAAAACCTCTGAGGTAGAGAAAGGTACAGAGTAAGACATGAAGAAGTCAGTGGGGCACCAAGAAGAGAAAGAGACAAGAGAGTTGGAGACCAACACCAATTGAAGAGCAGCTTCCATTCCAAGAGGATCTTCGGGTTTGTAGTCTTAGAACAAAATCCCCTTTACTTGAGAAATCTGGACTGGGTCTCCTTCTTGTATACAGGACAACTGGTACAGGGGGAATTGAGAAGAGAAGGGAATCTGTATGAAAGTGAGGAGTGTTCAAACTACTCAACAGAACAGGTACCACCCAGTATTCCATACTAAAGCATATCATCTGCAGATCACACCTAAGTACATAGCAATGGGTGCTAGTCTGTGGGAGCCCCACAACCATGGTAGGCTTCAGGAATCATCTCAGCGTTGGATAAAAAGGCTAAAACACAAAGCATCTCTTCTCCGGCATCCCCACTAGAAGCTGATCATTGTAACTGGAATGGGTAGTTGATGCACCAAAACCAGAGTCCAGCAGCAGGCTCAGGTTTTGAAGGCAATGAGCACATCACTTCTTCTTCTGACAAAATGCCACCCTCAGGAGACTTTAGCCATGCCACCTTTGAGGGCAGAGATTCACATATTAGAGGGAGAAGTGATACAGAGTAGAGAGAGATAAAGGTATTCTCACCAGGTCTAGACCCAAATAATATCCTAGGATCATAAGAACTGTGCTCTTTCAGAGTCCTTAGGAATAAAGAAAAGGTCAACACCTACACTAATGTGTGCTCTCTCATTCTCTCTCTCTCTCTCTCTCTCTCTCTCTCTCTCTCTCTCACACACACACACACACACACACACTTATGGCACAAATTATTTTTAAACGAAACTTTACATAAGAATATACTTGAGTTCACAAAGCTGAATTATCTAATAGCAAATACTCCACTCATTCTGAGCAATGTCCTCTTTAAAAATATAAAACAATAAAGTTTTAAATGCTCCAGAGAATGAGTGCTTCATCTGTATTAGTACTGCTGTGCAATTCAGTACAAAGACCACAGATTTCTGAAAGTAAACTTGGCAACTGGAAGGAACAAGTTCAACTCAAACTTAATTTACTAGAGTAAATATGCCTCCTCCTTCCGAGAATTGGGGACATGGAATGAAGGACCAGAGTTGAGGGAAATTTAAGATAATTCGAATCTACAAAGTTCTTTACAGCTCATAATGCTATCTTACCCACATCAGCTCATTTTGATCCTCCTTGGTACAGCCCCAAGAATTACATACCATTATCATTATCATCGTCTCCATTTTATAGTGAAAGAAACAGGTTCAGAAGATCAAAGACTTTCCATTAGAAAACGGCATCCTTTGTGCCAGCCAGACCCTTCCAAGCAACATGGGCAAAGTTTGCAGCTAGCCCATCCTGGCAGTTCCAGCAGAGCCTCTAACCCCACCCCACGTGACTGCTCTGCCTGCCTGGAAAGTCAGCACCATTGCAGCCCATCCACCAACCTTAAACCAACCATATTCAGCTTCTGGCCAAAATGCACGCTGGGGCCATATCCTCTATCCCACCCTGTTCCATCTTCTCCCACCCTTAACCCTTCCTTCCCCTGCCCTCTTTCCAAATCCAATCCTCTGAGCCCCTTGGTAAAAATATAGACCACTAGATTATCCAGTCCTTCTTAAAACATTCCCTCTACCTCCTGGCCTTAATAGCGCTTAAATTTCTCTCTCCTGGGATGATGACCCTCTGCAGCTAAGAAACAGAGGCCCACTTTTTTCACTTAGTTATTTTGAACATGACCTGTTGCTCATACCTCCTTCTTTTGTTCGTGCTGTTCCCTCAACCTGAAATGTTCCTCCTGCCACTCTATGCCACTCTCACTCCTACTCCTATATTCCTGCCACTTCTACTACTCACTCGTCTCAAGAGGAATCCATGTCTTTTATGACCACCTCCTCTATCATAGCTCCTCTTTCATAGACACACTAAACATTTCACTCTAGTCATTTGTTTATATACCTCTCTCCCCTACTATATTTCCAGAGGGCAAAGATCATTTCTTACTTGTTTCTATATCCTCTGGCAGTGCCTGACACACAGTATATGCCTGATTAATAAGATAGTATATTTGTCAAATAAATAAAAGCAAGAAAATTAATGGAAATGGCTAAGCCAGGACTCCAATCTAAATCTTCTGATGCAAAACAAAATAATTCCTTCAAAATAATTAGCCACATCCAATGACAAAAGCCTCACCAACAGCCTTTGAAAAGGCACCCAGTCCCAGCAGGGGGAGCCACAAGTTGTGGATTACTGATAACTCTAAACAGAGTATTCAGGGCCAATCAGAAACAGCATCTGACACTGTCCTAAACTAGAGAATGGAAGGCGTGGCAGATCTATTTAGTACACAGACACGAAACCAAACAAGCAGCCAAAATGGGGAGATAAAAAACCAGGCCCAAACAAAAGAACAAGAGAATTATCCAAAAGAGGAGTTAAATGAAATGGAGATAAGAAATTTATCAGACATAGAGTTCAGAATAATGATGGCAAAGATGCTCAACAGCGTGAGAAAGATAGTAACTATGAAGAATGACCATGATAAAGGACTGATAAAGAACACACTGGAAGGACTACATGAAAGCTGAGGATCAGATCAGTGAATTAGAAGACAGGGTAGAAAAAAAATCACTCAATCAGAGAACTAAAAAGAAAAAACAATTAAAAAAACAGGAGGACAGCTTAAGGGAGCTGTTAGACAACATGGAATATAACAATATTTGCATCAAAAGAGTTCCAGAAGGGGAGGAAAGTGAGCAAGGGATGAGAATGTGTTTGAAGAAATAGTGGCAGAAAACTTCCCTAACCTGGCGAAGGAAAAAGTCACACAAGTTCAGGAGGCACAGAGAGTCAGAAGCAAGAAGAACCCAAACAGTCCCATGCCCAGACACATCATTATTAAAATGCAAAAAAAAAAATTAACAACAAAGAGAGAATCTTAAAGGAAGCAAGAGAAAAGTAATTTGTTACCCATGAGGCTGTCAGCTCATTTTTCATCAGAAACTCTACAGGCCAGAAAGGAATGTCATGAAGTACTCAAGATAATGAAAAACAAGGATCTGAAACCAAGATTACTACATCCAGCAAGGATATTATTCAAAATTGATGGTGAAATAAAGAGCTTCCAAACAAACAAACAAAAACAAAAAAAAAGGCTAAAAGAGTTTGTCACCACCAAACCAGCACTGCAAGAAATGCTAAAGGGACTACTGGAAGAAGAAGAAGAAGGAGAAGGAGAAGGAGGAGGAGGAGGAGGAGGAGGAGGAGGAGGAGGAGGAGGAGGAGGAGGAGGAGGAGGAGGAGGAGGAGAAGGAGAAGGAGAAGGAGAAGGAGAAGGAGAAGGAGAAGGAGAAGGAGAAGGAGAAGGAGAAGGAGAAGGAGAAGGAGAAGGAGAAGGAGAAGGAGAAGGAGAAGGAGAAGGAGAAGGAGAAGGAGAAGGAGAAGGAGAAGGAGAAGGAGAAGGAGAAGGAGAAGGAGAAGGAGAAGGAGAAGGAGAAGGAGAAGGAGAAGGAGAAGGAGAAGGAGAAGGAGAAGGAGAAGGAGAAGGAGAAGGAGAAGGAGAAGGAGAAGGAGAAGGAGAAGGAGAAGGAGAAGGAGAAGGAGAAGGAGAAGGAGAAGGAGAAGGAGAAGGAGAAGGAGAAGGAGAAGGAGAAGGAGAAGGAGAAGGAGAAGGAGAAGGAGAAGGAGAAGGAGAAGGAGAAGGAGAAGGAGAAGGAGAAGGAGAAGGAGAAGGAGAAGGAGAAGGAGAAGGAGAAGGAGAAGGAGAAGGAGAAGGAGAAGGAGAAGGAGAAGGAGAAGGAGAAGGAGAAGGAGAAGGAGAAGGAGAAGGAGAAGGAGAAGGAGAAGGAGAAGGAGAAGGAGAAGGAGAAGGAGAAGGAGAAGGAGAAGGAGAAGGAGAAGGAGGAGGAGGAGAAGGAGAAGGAGAAGGAGAAGGAGAAGGAGAAGGAGAAGGAGAAGGAGAAGGAGAAGGAGAAGGAGAAGGAGAAGGAGAAGGAGAAGGAGAAGGAGAAGGAGAAGGAGAAGGAGAAGGAGAAGGAGAAGGAGAAGGAGAAGGAGAAGGAGAAGGAGAAGGAGAAGGAGAAGGAGAAGGAGAAGGAGAAGGAGAAGGAGAAGGAGAAGGAGAAGGAGAAGGAGAAGAAGAAGGAGAAGGAGAAGAAGAAGAAGAGAGAGGCTGGGAGAGAGACCAAGATGGCGGCGTAGGTAAACACCGGAGACCGCTGCCGCAAACAACCATTTCAAAAATACAACTAAAAGACTGAACGGACATCACCCAGAACCACAGGAAGGCTGGCTGAAGAAAGACTCTACAACTAGAAGGAAAGAGAACAGCAAATCGAGGCTCAGAGGCGGCGCAGCTTGGAAAATACAAAGGTACCGAGGTGCGCGCGCAAAGCGGGCTGGTGGCTGAGGGCACGGTTGTCGTTTTCTGTCGGGAGTGAGTCTCAGACTCTGGGCTCCAGATCCGGGCGAGTCTCTAGGGACCCAGACTCAAACGGGAGAAGCGGGATTATCCGGCATCAGTTGGAACCTGAGGGCAGCTTTCTCTCCGAGGTTTGCAGCGGCTGCCGGGGTTCTGAGAAGCAGAGCCTCTGGGAACGGGACTGAGCGTGGCCATAACTGCTCCCTCCGCCCACCCTGTTGATCCCGCCCCGCCCAAAGCCTGCGCACAGCCATTTGCCGATCGCCTCAGGCAAAGGCTGGATTAGCGCCTCCCCAGAAGGCAGACGTTTTCCTTACAGCTGGTTCCTATAGCCAGTCGGCCTGGGGGTCAAATCCCTCTAGTGTTAACTACAACAATTAAGGCTTGGCTAGAACAAGACTGCGCACAGAGACCACAAGGGGGTGCACCAAGAAAGCATAAAAGATGCGGAGACAAAAAAACATGACAGAAATGGAGGATATGGAGCTAAGAATTGCAATTTTGAGGGCTTGCCATAAATTTGTGCAGAGCCTCACGAAAACTAATGAGACCCTCGATGCTACGATAAAGAAATTAGAAAGTAAGCATACACGGACTGAAATAAAGAATATTATACCCAATAGCAGACCAGAGGAGTACAATAATCAAACAAAAGATTCGACAAAAAACACCCAATTGGAAAAGCAAAATGAAAAAAGAATCCGAAAGTGTGAAGATAGTGTAAGGAGCCTCTGGGACAGCTTTAAGCGGTCTAATATCAGAGTCATTGGAGTGCCAGAAGATGAGAGACAGCAAGATATTGAAAACCTATTTCAAGAAATAATGGCAGAAAACTTCCCCCACCTGGTGAAAGAAATGGACTTACAGGTCCAAGAAGCGCAGAGAACCCCAAACAAAAGGAATCCAAAGAGGACCACACCAAGACACATCATCATTAAAATGCCAAGAGCAAAAGACAAAGAGAAAATCTTAAAAGCAGCAAGAGAAAGAGGCTCAATTACCTACAAGGGAATACCCATACGACTGTCAGCTGATTTCTCAACAGAAACTTTGCAGGCCAGAAGGGAATGGCAAGAAATATTCAAAGTGCTGAATACCAAGAACCTACAACCAAGATTACTTTATCCAGCAAAGCTATCATTCAGAATTGAAGGTCAGATAAAGAGCTTCACAGATAAGGAAAAGCTAAAGGAGTTCATCACCGCCAAACCAGTATTATATGAAATGCTGAAAGGTATCCTTTAAGAAGAGGAAGAAGAAGAAAAAGGTAAAGATACAAATTATGAACAACAAACATGCATCTATCAACAAATGAATCTAAGAATCAAGTGAATAAATAACCTGATGTACAGAATGAACTGGTGATTATAATAGAATCAGGGACATAGAAAGGGAATAGACTGACTATTCTTGGGGGAAAAAGGGGTGTGGGAGATGCGGGAAGTGACTGGACAAAAATAATGCACCTATGGATGAACACAGTGGGTGGGGAGTGAGGGTGGAGGGTGGGGTGGGAGCTGGAAGGAGGGGAGTTATGGGGGGAAAAAAGAGGAACAAATGTAATAATCTGAACAATAAAGATTTAATTTTAAAAAAAAAAGAAGAAGAAAGAGAGAGAGAGAGAGAGAGATAGACATAAAGAATTAAAATGGCAATAAATGAGTACCTATCAATAATAACCTTAAGTGTAAATGGATTAAATGCTCCAATAAAAAAGACAAAGAGTAGCTGAATAGATAGGAAAACATGACCCAAATATATGCTGTCTACAAGAGACCCATCTCAGAACAAATGACTCACACAGGATGAGAGAAGGGATAGAAAAAATTTTCCATGCAAATGGAAACAAACAAACAAACAAACAAAAAAGGTGGGGTAGCAATATTCATATGTGACAAAATAGACTTCAAAGTAAAGGCCATCACAAGAGACAACAAAGGTCACTACATAATACTAATGGGATTGATCCAACAAGAAGCTATAATCCTGGAAAAACATATGTGCACCCAATATAGAAGCACCTAACTATATAAAAAAAAACTTCTGGAGGACTTTAAGGGAGAGATTGACAGCAATACAGTCATAGTAGCAGAATTTAACACCCCACTGACTTCACTGGATAGACCTTCTAGACAAAAAAATTAACAAGGAAACAGTGACTCTAAAGGACACACTGGATCAGATGGATTTAATTGATATATATAGAACATTTCACCCCAAAGCTGCAGAATATACATTCTTCTCAAGTGCACCTGGGTCATTCTCAAAGATAGACCACATATTATGTCACAAAACAAGTCTCTACAAATTCAAGAAGATGGAAATCATATCAAGCATCTTCTCAGATCATAATGGAATGAAATTAGAAATCAATTACAGTAAAAACACTCAAGAACATTCAAACACATGGAGGCTAAATAGCATGTTCGTAAACAATGATTGGGTTACCAAGGAGATCAAGAAAGAAATCAAAAACTTTCTGGAGCCCTGGCCAGTTTTGCTTAGTGGATAGAGCTTCATCCCACTAACTTAAAGGTCCCAGGTTCAATTACAGTCAAGGGCATGTACCTCGGTTACAGGCTCAATTCCAGGCCCTGGTCAGGACACATGTAGGAGGCAACCAATGGATGTGTCTCTCTCACATTGATGCTTCTCTCTCTGTTTCTCTCCCTTCCTTCCACTCTCTCTAAAAATCAATAGAAAAACATCTCCTGTGAGAATTAACAACAACAAAAAACTTCCTGGAAAAAAATGAAAATGAATGCAAAACAACCCAAAATCTCTGGGACTCAGCAAAAGCAGTCCTGAGAAGGAAGCTCATAGCACTACAAGCCTATCTCAAAAAAAGGAAGAAAAAAATTAATAATTAACTATTTAACCCTACATCTTAAAAAATTATAAAGAGAATGACAAGAAAAGTCCAGAGTAAGTAGAAAGAAGGAAATAATAAAAATTAGAGCAGAAATGACATAGAGACTAAAAAATCAATACAAAAGATCAATGAAACCAAGAGCTGGTTCTTTGAAAATATAAACAAGATTGATGAATCCTGAGCCAGATTCATCAAGAAACAAAGAGAGAGGACCAAATAAACAAAATCAGAAAAGAAAGAAGTAAAGTAACAACTGACATAACAGAAATACAAAGGATTGTAAGAAAATACTATGAACAACTATATGCTAACAAGCTGGATAACCTGGATGAAATGGACAAATTCCTAGAAAAATACAATCTTTCAAAACTCAATCAGGAAGACTCAGAAAATCTGAATAGGCCAATAACAATTAAGGAAATTGAAACAGTAATCAAAAAAACTCCCAACAAACAAAAGCCCTGGTTTGAACTGCTTCACAGTGGAGTTTTACCAAACATTCAAAGAACAACTAATATCTATCCTCCTCAAACTATTCCAAAAATGCCAAGAAGAAGGAACATTTCCAAGCTCTTTTGATGAGGCCAGCATTATCCTAATTCCAAAACCAGATAAAGACACTACAAAGAAACAGAATTACAGGCAAATAACCCTGATGAATATGGATGCTAAAATCCTCAACAAAATATTAACAAATCAGATACGGCAATATATTAAAAGATCATACATCATGACCAAGTGGGATTTATTCCAGGGCTGCAAGGCTGGTACAATATTCACAAATCAATAAACATGACACATCACATAAACAAATTGAAAGACAAAAATCACATGATCGTGTCAATAGATGCAGAAAAAGTATTCAACAAAATCCAACACTCATCTATACTAATAAAAGAGAAACATGCAAGTTGGTGTCTCTCCTCTACGCCCACCAGCCAATCAGGATGAGTATGCAAATTAACCCAACAAAGATGGCGGTTAATTTGCATACACATGGGTGGAGCGAAGACTGAAGATGACTGAAGATGACTGAAGATGGTGGCAGCCACAGAGTTGGAGCAAGCAGGAGGCTTGAGTTGCTCCCAGCGATGAAGGAAGCCAAGCTTCCCGCCTGTACTGGCCTCTGTTCAAGGAGTGGCTGGGAGCCTGGGTCACCAGGGAGACCCAGGCTTCCAGCCCACCCTGGTCTCCGCTCAAGGAGTGGCTGGGGGACTGGATCACCAGGGGAAACTCAGGCTTCCAGCCAGCCCTGGCTGCTGCTCAAGGAGGAGCTGGAAAAAAAAGAAAAAAGGAGAGGCTGGGAGCCTGGGTCACCGGGGCCATGGCCAGACTCAAAACGGCCCTCAGCCCCTTACCCAGGCTGGCCAGGCACCCCAGCGGGAACCCCCACCCTGAAGGGGGTGTGGCCAGCCTGAAAACAGCCCTCAGCCCCTCACCCAGGCTGGCCAGGCACCCCAGTGGGGATCCTCCCCCCATGGGAGTGTGGCCGGCCTGCACACCACCACAGGCCCCTCACCCAGGCCGCCCCATGACCCAAGGGAACCCCCACCCTGATCCGGGACACCTTCAGGGAAAACCAGCCAGCCCCCACCTGTGCACCAGGCCTCTATCTATATTAATAAAAGGGTAATATGCTAATTAGACTGGGAGACCTTCCAGGAGACCTTCCAGACATTCTTATAGACAAAACCATGGTGGTGGGGCCGAGGTAGAGGCGGTTAAAGGTCAAGAGGGGAGGGCAGTTGTGGGTGATCAGGCCGGTGGGGGGGGTCCATTGGGGGTGATCAGGCTGGCAGGGGTGGGGGGCAGTTGGGGGTGAGCAGACCAGCAGTAGGGCCAGTTGGAGGCGAGAAGGCCGTCAATGCGGGTCGGTTGGGGGTGATCACGACTGCGGGGGAGCGGGGGGAGCAGTTTAGAGTGAGCAGGCCAGCAGGGGGGAAGTTGGGGGCAAGCAGGCCAGTGGGGAGGGAAGGTGGGGGAGAGCAGGCCAGCAGTTGGGGGCAAGCAGGCCAGCAGGGAGGGCAGTTGGGGGCAAGCACACTGGCACGGGGGGCAGTTGGGGGTGATCAGGCTGGCGGGGGGGGGCATTTGGGGGTGAGCAGGCTGGCAGCGGGGGTCGTTGGGGGTGAGCAGGCCAGCAGGCAGAGTAATTAGGGGCAATTAGGCAGGCAGACAGGTGAGCGGTTAGGAGCCAGCAGTCCCGGATTGTGAGAGGGATGTCTGACTGCCAGTTTAGGCCCAATCCCTGTAAACCAGCAGTAGGACATCCTTCAAGGAGTTCCAGATTGGAGAGGGTGCAGGCTGGGCTGTGGGACACCACCCCCCCATGCACAAATTTTGTGCACTGGGCCACTAGTTTTTTTTATAAAAACTCTCAGCAAAGTGGAAATAGAGGGATCATACCTCAATAAAATAAAGGCCATATATGACAAACCTACAGCCAACATAATACTCAATGGGCAAAAACTAAAACCACTTCCCCTAAGAACAAGAACCTAAACAGATACTTCTCCAAAAGTAGACATGTAGATGGCCAGGAGAAATATGAAAAAATGCTCAGTCATTGATCATCAGAGAGATGCAAATTAAAATGACAATGAGGTATCACCTCATAACTGTCAGAATGGCTACCATCACCAAATGAGCAAATGACAAGTGTTGGCAAAGATGTAGAGAAAAGGGAACCCTAGTACATTGCTGGTGGGAATGCAGGCTGGTGCAACCATTTTGGAAAACAGTATGGAGTTTCCTCAAAAATTTAAATATGGAACTGCCGTTTGACCCAGTGGGCCCATTTATAGGACTATATCCTAAACCTGAAACACCCATCAGAGAGACTGTATGCACCCCTATGTTCATAGCAGCACAATTTACAATAGCTGAGATCTGGAAACAGCCCAAGTGCCCATCAGGAGATGAGCAGATAAAAAATGCTGTGGTACATGTATGCCATGGAATACTATGCAGCAGTAAAAAAGAAGGATCTCTTATCCTTTGAGACAGCATGGAGGGACCTGGGAAGTAATATACTGAACAAAATAAGCCAATCAGAGAACGACAAGTATCACATGATCTCACTCATATGTGGAATCTAACGAACAAAATAAACTGTTGAAGAAAATAGATCCAGAGATGTGGAAGCATGGAACAGACTCGAATCTCACAGGGAAGGTGGGGTGGGAGAGTGGGAAGAGATATACCAAAGAACTTGTTTGCACATATGCATAACACATGCACACAGACAATAGGATGGTGAAGGCCTCGAGTGGGGGTAGGGAGCAGACTATAAGAGGTCAAAGGGCAAAAAAAGGAACATATGTAATACTTTCAACAACAGAGATTTTTAAAAAAAAAAAAAAAAGCCTAACCAATGAATGGAATGATGAAGAGAGTAACAAAGCAGGAAATCACTGTTGCTGGTCTTCCCTAACCCTCACCCGCCTCTACTGAGTGCTGCCAAAGCTCCAGGCAGCACTGAAGCAGGTACTGAAGACAGTGCCCACTGCCCTCGACCTCCTTAGGTCACTGTCACATTTCTTGTGCATCAGGGAGCAGTTGGGCCAGTGGTTCTCAACCTGTGGGTCGCGACCCCTTTGGGGGTCCAACGGCCCTTTCACAGGGGTCACCTAAGACCATCGGAAAACACATATATAATTACACATTGTTTTTGTGATTAATCACTATGCTTTAATTATGTTCAATTTGTAACAATGAAAATACATCCTGCATATCAGATATTTACATTATGATTCATAAAAGTAGCAAAATTACAGTTATGAAGTAGCAACAAAAATAATTTTATGGTTGGGGGTCACCACAACATAAGGAACTGTATTAAAGGGTCGCGGCATTAGGAAGGTTGAGAACCACTGAGTTAGGCAATTACTTAATATTCAAAAAGGGAGGAAACTAAGATCCTTTGGTTCCTCCTCTCCCTTTTAAATATGAATAACTAAAAGCACAGAGAAATTAAGGAAGTTGTCCTGGGTCACCCAGAAACTTAGGGTCGGAGCCTGACTCTGGATCCCCATATCCTCCCTCCTGGTCCTCTGCTCCTTCTTTGCTCTCAGCATCTCATGATGATCAAAGCAGGAGGTCATTGCCCTGGACTTCATTAAATCCACAGGAGCAGGACCAGGCACGTACACCCAGATATCACAGAAAGGAAACTGCCTGTTTCCCCAGCCCTGACCTTGGACTCAGATAGACCCCGGCTTTAACCCTGATGATACCACCAACTAGGCTAGTGAAGTGGCACAATTGAGTTAGCCTCTCTGAGCCTCAAACTCTTCACTTCTTTACTAGAAATTTTATATCCTTCTCTTGGGTTAGATATGAAAATAGGTAACATGGTCTATGTTGAAGCTCTTAGCAAGAGTTTGGTTTCCATTAGGTGCTTAATAAATAACATCTTAAATTGGTTTCGAACCATGAGAATAGTCATTTGCAAAGGAAGTTTAGGGTCCTCCTTAAAAGCATTCTGCCAATAGGCACACACACCCTTATCTACACAGCCTTTTCTTCTAGAGAGTGTTCCATATTTTGCCTAAGTAAAAACATGCTGCTTCTTTAACATAACAGATACTTCACTTTCATAGGCCATTTTATAAACTCACTATCATGCAAAATAATTTTCTCAGTTGAGGCAGTAAAATTCTATTTCATTTGGAATAGAAGAAAAGCATTTGGTTACTTTTATAGTTTTTTAGTATTTTCATTTTCTGCCCTAAATCAATGTTCTGCTCTTTATATATTGTTCATGTTCTTTTGCTACCACCTAGTCAGTTTCTTTCTTTCTTTTTTATTAATTTAGTTTATCTGTTATCAAAGATTTACATGTACATAGTTTAAAGAGTAAATAGTTCTATGAGACTTATTGTTACAAACCAGCATGTGCCCCCACCACAATCTCCTTTCCATTTCCCACTCCCTAGAGACAATCACTTTCTACTCTCTTACCTGATTTTCTTCTGAATTTATTTCTATGACACTAAATCACATGCTTGTAATGCTAGTTTTTAAAACCTTTAGATTCTATTGACTCATCTGGAAGATGAAGATGTATCTCTCCTTCCTTCTCCAGGTCCCACCACATGCATGCACACGGTGCCATCTCCCAGTGCCCATTCTCACGGAGCCAGAAGGTAAGTTTGGTTAGGTTGATATTTTGTTTCTACATTATTGTTATTATATAAATGCTCTTCACAGCTCAGCCATTTATATACCATTGTTTTTCCATTCCTACATTTATCAATGGTCTTGTAGGCATTGTATGAGCTTATCACTAATCTACCCCAAAATCTTCACAATCGTGTAAATCTCTCAATACATTCAAACACATTAGGTGTTACCAATTTTGTGTTTTTGAAGAAGCCTCTCTTGGAGCCTTCAGGCCTGCTACATGGCTGTCCTCTTGGACCCTTCTTTCACAAACGTGTTGGATGTTTCCTCCACTCTGTCTCCTGTTGGAGCCCATTTCTTAGATCCTATGTCTTTGCTTTTCTTGGATTCCTTCGCCTTAGGAAGTGTACACTTTAGTAGCTTCATAGGAAAGGGTATGCATAGGAAACAAATTTTTTGAAGTCCTGAACATCAGAAAATATCTTTATCCTACCTTCATATTTAATTAGGTATACAATTCTTGGTTGAAAATTATTTTCCCCTCAGATTTTGAAAATATTGCTTAATTATCTTTTAGCTTCCCATGTAGCTGTCCTCGATAGTCTGAAATTTTACAGTGATCTGCCTTGATCTAACTCTATTTTCATCCATAGTGCTACTTCTGGAAATTTATTTTGAGGATTTTTTTTAATCCTCCCCTGAGGATATTTTTCCATTGATTTTTAGAGAGAGAGGAAGAGAGAGGGAAAGACAGAGAGAAATATCAATGTGAGAGAAATGCATTGATTGGTTGCCTCCTGCACAAGCCCTGACCAGGGCCCAGGCTGGGGAGGAGCCTGCAACCAGGTACATGCCCTTGGACAGAATGGAACTCAGGACTCTTCGGTCCCCAGGCTGATACTCTATCCACTGAGCCAAACTGGCTAGGGCCATTTTGAGGAATTTTTACTGAATAACATTTTTTGGTAATTTCTTTTGCCATCTGACTTATTCCTTCTGGATTCCCATTATTCAGATGTTGTAGCTCCTGAGGTATTTGCTTTGCTTTCCTATTTTTCATCTGTCTTTTTGCTCTACTCCAGGGAGATTTACCCAACTTTATCATTTACTCATTCATTCTCTCAACAAGTTTTTGTTGAGTCTTACTATATCCAAAGTGATGCTCAAGGTGCTAGAAATACTTCTTTGAAAATAAGAAATCTCTGCCATTATTGATCATACAGTCTTTGGACCCTACTATTGAGTTTTAGTTTCTGCTACTAAATTTTAAGTTTTCAAGAGTTGTTTGTGATCTTTGAGTGTTCCTTCTTCAAAACATTATATTTTGATATTTGGCTGTACTGTTTTCTCTTTGAGCATTTTGATAGATTTTTTTGAAGTGTTTTTCTTTCTACACAGCTCCCATCTCCTCAAAGTTGCCTTTGTTTTGGTTTACATCTTTCATAATAGATTCTTTCTTCAAATATTGTGCCTGCTCATATTTAAAAGTGCATGCTTCGCCCTGACCAGTTTGGCTCAGTGGATAGAGCATAGGCCTGCAGACTGAAGGGTCCCAGGTTCGATTCCGGTCAAGGGCATGTACCTTAGTTGCGGGCATATCCCCAGTAGGAGGTGTGCAGGAGGCAGCTGATCGATGTTTCTCTCTCATCGATGTTTCTAACTCTCTATCCCTCTCCCTTCCTCTCTGTAAAAAATCAATAAAATATATTTTAAAAAATAAAAAAGAAAATAAAAGTGCATGCTTCAACATCACTAATCATCAAGAAAGTGCAAATCAAAACCAAAATGAGATAACACCTCACACCTTTTAGGATGGCTACTATCAAAAAGTCAAGAAATAATAAGTGTGGGCAAGGAGGTAGGGAAAAGGGAACCTTTGTACACTGTTGGTGGGGATGTAAATTAGTTCAGCCACTATGGAAAACAGTATGAATGTTCTCGAAAAAATGAAAAATAGAACCCATTTCTGGGTATTTATCTAAAAAACATAAAAACACTAACTCAAAAAGTTATATGCACCCATATGTTTATTGCGGCACTATTTACAACAACCAAAAATAGAAGAAACCTAAGGGTTCTCTGATGGATAAATATATAAAGAAGATATATATGAATATTATTCAGCCATAAAAAGAAGATTTTTTTTTTCATTTGCAAAAACATGGATGGATGTAGAGGGCATTATGCTAAGTGAAAAAGAAAGAAAGAAAGAAAGAAAGAAAGAAAGAAAGAAAGAAAGAAAGAAAGAAAGAAAGAAAGAAAGAAAGAAAGAAAGGAAGGAAGGAAGGAAGGAAGGAAGGAAGGAAGGAAGGAAGGAAGGAAGAAAGGAAGAAGGAAAGAAAGAAAGAAAGAAAGAAAGAAAGAAAGAAAGAAAGAAAGAAAGAAAGAAAGAAAGAAACTGTATGATCTCACATATGTGTGGAATGTTAAAAGAGGGAGAGGGAGAGGGAGAGGGAGAGGGAGAGAATAGATAGATACAAGAGAATGAGTGGTTGCCAGAGGCTGGAGCTGAGGGTGTAACAGGTGGGAAAAATGGGGGATGGGGATCAAAAGGTACAAACTTTCGGGTATAAAATAAGTAATGGGGATTTAATATATAGCATGGTGACTATAATTAATAATACTGTGTTACATATTTGAAAGTTGCTAAGCGAGTAGATGTTAAAAAATCTTATCACAAGAAAAATATGTACTAATGTATGGTGATGGATATTAACTAGACTTATTGTGGTGATCATTTTGCAATACATCCAAATATTGAATCATTATGTTGTACTCCTGAGACTAATATAATGTTATATGTCAATGATATCTCAGTTTTTTAAGTGGCATACTACTGATTGGAGTTCTATGTGTATGGCTGGGGCATGTCAATCTTGGTTTTCACAGTGGGTAAAAGTAGATCTGGCTATAATATCATTGAAAAACCCCTTACATTAGTCTCTTTTCTTTGGGACTGGTCCTATTTTTCCAGGAAAATCTTAGGCCCACAAAATTCAGTTAATATACTTTTACCTAATCCCTCTATTTCAGAAATCTCACCTTCAACTGCCCTGTGTTCCTGGTACAGAGGCACTCTGTTTGCCTTGCGATGGTGACAGATGGCCATTCTTCTAGCTACACAGGTTATATAATAATGATAATAACAATAATGATAATAATTGTGTTAATTTCTATTGCTGCATAACAAGTTGCCCCCAAATTTAGCAACTTACACCAACAAATATTATCTCATAGTCTCTGTGAGTCAGGAATCTGGATACAACCCAGCTTCATGCTTCTGTCTCAAGGTTTCTCATAACCTGTAACAAGAGGTCATGGGTGGGGGAGGCTGTAATCTTACCTGAAGCTCAACTGGGGAAGATCCTGGCAGTGCCCTGGGTGTGATCTTTGCTCAGAAATCATTTCTTAATTTTAGCATTGCTTGCTATTTGGAGAGACTGAGAATTTTCAAATTCACCAAATCCTGGTTCTTGTTTATCAATACTTCCCTCATCTTACATAAGCAATGAGAAGGAACCAGGCAACACCTTCAACACTTTGCTTAGACATCTCCTGAGCTAGATCACTCGGTTCATTAGGTACATTTTCTACTTTCCACATCACTGCAGGCAATAGTGTTAAGTTATGCCACTACATCACAAAGATCTCCCTCCTTCCAGTTCCCATATACATTTCTCACTTTTCCTTTGAGATCTCACTAGCAGCAGCATCAAAGTTCAACTTTCTATTGTCTGTGCAACTTAACTTAGAGGGGTTTTTTTCTATTACAGACATCAAAAATATCCCCAGGCTTCATCCACTGGCCAAGTAGAAAGCTACTTCATATTTTTAGGTGTGTTATAGCAACATCCCACTCACAGCACCAAAACCTATATCAGGTGTTTATTGCTGTATAACAAATTGTCCCAAACATAGCAGCTTAAAACATATATTATTTCATCATTCCTGTAGGTCTAGAATCCAGATGTGACTTAGCTGGGTGCCTCTGCCTCAACATCTCTCACAAGGCTACAGTCAAAGAGCCAGCTGAGACTATGTCTCAACTGAAAACTTGACCAAGGAAGATCCATGTCTGAGCTCTTACACATGCTGTTGGCAGGATTCAGCTCCTCGTGGACTGTTGGACTAAAGGCCTCAGTTCTTCACTTGCTGTTGGTTGGGGGCTTCCCTTGGTTCTTGGCCATGTGGGCTGCTCCATAATGCAGCTCGCAACATGGCAATTGGCTTCCCCCAGAGAAATGAGTAAGAGAGCAAGAGAAGGAAGCCTAAGGCAGAATCATAGTCTTTTTTTATAACCTAATATGGGAAGTGATATGCTATCACTTTTTCCATATTCTGTGGGTTAGTTGTGAGACACTAAATCACACTCAAGGGGAGAGGATTACACAAGAGCATGAGTACTAAAGGATAGGGATGATTGGGGTCATCTTGGAGGCTGTCTACCACAATAGTAGACTATACTACACTATACCATACCATACCATACTATACTATACTACACTACACTATACCATACCATACCATACCATACCATACCATACCATACTACACTATACCATACCATACCATAACATACCATACCATACTATACTATACTATACTACACTATACCATACCATACCATACTATACTATACTACACTACACTATACCATACCATACCATACCATACCATACACTATATGCTGTATACAATATATGAAATATACATATATACTATACTACAATGCAATATAACAATCACAAATAAAAGTAAGACAATCTGAGGTAAAGCATTAAGTCACACACTAACAAAACACAGAACAGACAGAAAGGGCCTTCTCTTCAGCATAGTCACTGCCAGTTTTACATTTTGGCTTTGCAATATTCATTGACAAATTTGACTGCTTTGTTGGTTGGTAATGCAAACTTTCCCAGGTCCCTAAAACCTAATTATGGTTGTTATTGAACCATTTTCATGATACTAAACTTGTGTAAGTTGAGTACTGTATAACTTGGGGAACTATCATTGTTTGAAAGAGAGAAATGTATGCTAACAAATGTAATCATAACATTTATGAAACTCATGGCATAAAAGGAATCTCTATTTCCTAGGGGGACACTGACAACTCTTTCTATAACTCGTCCAGCTTTCAGGCTTGTCTCTTTCTACTTCATACTGACTTCCCTTCCTAAGATTCATCACTGATCAGCATCTCAGCCATTCATCCATTCACTGCTCAACCACAAAGCACCAATTAAGTACCTACTGTGGACTAGGCCCTGCACTGGGCACCTGAGAGAATTAGTCATGGTCCCTACACTTCACAGCACACAGTCAGATGGGGGAGGTGAACAAGTGAACACATACAAAGTCTTTTTTTCTTTTTTGGTTAATCCTCACCCAAAGATATTTTTGCCATTGATGTTTAGAGAGAGGTGAAGGGGTATGGAGAGAGAGAAACATCGATCTGCTGCCTCCCACAATTGGGGCTGGGGATTGAACCTGCAACCCAGGTACATACCCTTGACCATGAATCAAACCCATGACCCTTCAGTGTGTGGGCCAACATTCCAATCACTGAGCCACACTGGCCAGTTCAAAAGTCTTTGAGCTGAGTGGATATGATAAGGGACAGCATGTTTCCTCTCCCTTTTCAAATCCTTGGGGTGACAGCACAAAGGCAGGCCTGACAGCCACCAGCTGCACCCAGCCACCGACAGATCCTGAACAATATGGAAAGACCAGATTGTAAACTCCTTGAGGTCTGGGTCTGTGCCTGCTCTACTTATTGTAGAATCTCAAATGAAAAGATGGCGGCATCAGTAAGCAAATACTCGCCTCCTCCCACAACCACATCAAAATTACAACTAAACTACAGAACAACCATTGTCAGAACAACCATTGTCAGAACCACCTGAAATTTGGCTGAATGGAAGTCTCACAACTAGGGAATTAAAGAAGAAGCCACATTGAAACTAAAAGCATGGCAAAGACACTAGACAGGCTGGCCCCACACCCACATGTGGCGGTTTAAAATTGGGAGGGATACCTTGATTGTGGAGGTTTCTCCTGAGGAGTGAGGGGTCCCAGCCCCACCCCAGACCCCCAGCCCAGGGTTCCAGTGCCAGGATGAGATGGGTGTTGGGGGGATGGGTAAAAAACGGTGAAAGGATTAAGAAGGTAGCTCAGTTGGTTAGAGTGTTGTCCCAATATGCCAAAGTTGTGGGTTCAATCCCCAGTCAGGGCACATACAAGAATCAACTAATGAGTGCACAAAGAAGTGGAACAACAAACTGTTGTTTTCTCTCTCTCTCTCTCTCTTTCTCTCTCTCTCAAATCAATAAATAACAAATTTTTAAGAAAGAAGTACAAGTTGGTAGTCACCAAACAGTCATGGGGATGTAAAGTACAGCATGTAGTCAATAACATTCTAGTAACTGTGTGTAGTGTCTGATGGGTACAGATTTAGCAGGAGGAGCACTTAGTAAGTTATGTAATATCTAATTGCTGGGGTGCACACCTGAAACTAATATAATAATGTATGTCAACTATAATTGAAAAATTAAAAAATGAATTTTAAAAGCAAGCAAGAAAGAAAACTGAGCAAAGGGAAAGACCATGAGATTTAAGAGAGAGTGAGGAAGAGAGAGGAGATTGGAGGGGGCAGTAGGGAGGCGACATACATGAAGAAAATTAAAGACAGGATTACAAAAAGAAGCAGGAAAAAAAGTAACAATATACAAAGAGACAAAACCAGAGCGAGAGTGGGAGCCTTGGGGAACTAGGACCCAGGGCAGAAGTTTGCTCTCCTCAGGCAAGGCCTCCCCACAATTAGCTGCAGAGCAGCCCTGAGAAGATAAGCTGTAAAACTGTTTAACGATGGGGACTTTAATCAATAAGAAGCAGTGTAACGTTTGTGCTTCCTGTTCCTCTTATTTACACAGGAGACAAACTGAAAACTCTATTTCTCCAGCCTTAAACATTTCCTCCAGGAAGCCACGCTCCTTCAAAATCAACACCGAAATAGTGAGAACACAAAATTAAGCACTTGGGCAATGCTATATTTAGATCCGACTCCAAGGCAGTCTCTGGCTTTCTCCTTCCCTCCAGCTGGGTCGAATCTCAGCAAAACTCCTCAATTAAATTGCCACCAATTTGCAGTCTCCTGCTGAGGCTACTGGCGGGTTTTAAGCAGGGGCCAGCAAGAGTGGCTGATAAGAGGACAGGAGCTCTGGGAGCAAAAGTCAGGTCCAACCTCACTCTGGGGAAATGTCCCTGGGACCGTCCTGCCCTGATCAACCCTGGGTGGACTGCCCTGCTCACGGCTCACCTCAGCGCTCCTGAAGCCTCCGCGCCTGCACAGACCAGGGAGGTGGAAATGCAGCAGGTGGTTAAGAGCACAGGGCTGGGCTCAGACAGTCCTGGATTTGAATCCCAGCTCTGCCTCTCCCTGCCTATGTGGTTTACCAGTTATTTGGCCTCTCTAAGCTTTAGCTTTGTTTTCTGTGAAATGGGCAGAAGAGCTGCCATGGAGCACTGCTGTATTACATGTGACTCTTCAGGGAACACATTCAGTGTCTCTGTCACCTGGTCGGAATTTAGCACACATCCCCTCATATGATTAAATCTCACTCCGCCTCCCACAAAACGTGGAGATATGCCTACGTCTGAGCACTTAGCATACTGGATTGAAATTACCCAACTCGGGTCTATTTCACCTTGAACAACAACAACAAAAAGCCTGCTCTCCACCTTCAGCACTTACCAACCATGGGTGCTCCACAACGTGTTCAGCAGATGAACGAAGCTAGGAGCGATAACGGAAAAACTGTTTCCTTCTTTACTTTCACACTCTACTCAGCACTGTGGCCACCTGAAGTGTGGTTTTATCCCCACACCAGACAATTCTCAGACACCAGCCGGGCGTCCTACAACCTAACTCAATTCTGACACTGTCTGCATGGGTTTAGCTTCAGATTCCAGGGATGAGGGGCTCAGTCCAACAAAACCCCCGCCCTCTGCCCCTCTTTAGGTGCCAATTGACGTCACCTGTCCTGCTGACGGCCCAGCTATGAATCAGAGGTTTCCATACCCACTCCTCTCGTTCCATTAATTTGCTGGAGTGACTTATTGAACTCAGAAAAAACCATTTATTTACTAGATGACCCGTTTATTATAAAAAGAATATAACTCTGGAGTGGCCAGATGGGAGAGAGGCAAAGAGCAAGGTGTGAGGGAAGGGGCTCTGAGCTCCCCCACCCTTTCTGAGTGCTCCACTCTCCCAGCACCTGCATGTGTCCATGACCTGGAAACTCTCCGAAACCTGTCCTTTAGGCTTTTAGGGAGGCCTCATTACATAGGCATGATTGATAGGATTGTTGGCCATTGGCGACTGATTCCATCTCAGCCTCTCTCCTCTTCCCTCTGTAGAGGTGGGAGGAGGGGCAGAGCTGAACGTTCCAAGGCTCGAATCCTGTGGTTGGTTCCCCTGGCAACCAGCTCCCACCTGAGCTTATCCAGGGGCGCTCCAAAATAAACTCAGGTGATGGGAAGGGGCTTGTTATGAATAACAAAACTCTATTCTATCTTTAAGGCTCTTACCACTTAGGAAATTCCAGGGGTTTTAGGAACTCTAGGCCAGGAACAGGATGGAAAACAAATATATATTTATTACAAATCACAACGTTACAGGTGCATACTACACAGATGGTCAGCTCACATTTCCCCTGTCAATATGGACTCAGAAGAGATCCACAGAACCTACTCTTCCAGAAATTTCTCTGTAATATGATCTCCTTCCTGATTTGTTCTCTCCCAGACTTGCCTGTTCAACCCCTTGCTCTTTAAACGCCATCGGTCACTTAGGGGAAGAGGCCCATCCCACTTAGGGCAGGTGAACTTGGTGAAACCTTCCCAGTCTGCAGAGGCGGCCTTGACTTTCACAGTGACAAGGAGTCTCCGCCGGGAGGTCTGGAGTCCTCATCTGCATGGACCATAGTGCCCTGCATTGTCTTCAAAGCAGAAATGGCTCAAGGAGCCACTCAACCACTCAGCACAGGAAATGGCTAAATGGCAGGTCAAATTGCCCATAATTTTGACGAGGAGAATGGCTGGATGATTCCAGCACCTCTCTAGGGAGACATGAAATACAGAATTTAAGCATCAAGAAAAGGAATCATAAAAGAAAAAAAAAACTATGCAGAATTTACAGCCTGTCATAAAACGGGAAGGACTTGGGATGCAAAGGGATCCCTGCCTCAGCAGATTGCGTTTGTCAGGAAATCACCTCCCAGCCGGCCCAGGCTATTTCCCTTCAGTCGATTCCTGTCAGAGCCAGAACCATCCAGACGTTTGCAGTGATAGAATATCAATTGCTTTTTCAAGTCTAAGGCTGCCAGGAAGAGTCAACTCTTGCTGGAAATATGCTCTGAGGTACTCTGGCAGCTACGGAACCATGCCATGACACCACCAGTCTGTCCAGACACAGAGGATTTGTGCTCCTGCATGTGCAGCTCGAGTAGAGCAGCAGAGGTGGGCCAGCTCAGAGCTGCCCCTCCCCCTCCAGCAGCCTTGATTCTGCAAATGTCTAGTGGAGCCTTCATCTCTCACATGCACCCCCTGCTTGAGGCGTACACCTCGAGGAACCTGACTTTTAGCCAAGTGACCTTTCAGTGGCTGGGGAGGCATTTCTCTTCCCCTGTTGTGTGAGTTTGCCAACTGGGAAGAGATGGGTGGGGGAGGGTATCCAAGGAGTCACCCCCTCCCCTACCCCTCAGAGCTCTCCTTGTGTAATTCACTCTTCCTCCTCATCCACACCGGAAGGACACTGTCTTGTCAGGTGACAGAGATAGGCATCGCCCCTCACCTGGAAGACTAATCGCAGCCTTCATTCCAGTGGGGAGCTAAGCACTCCTTAAACAAAGGGCTCAGAAAGTATCCCGGTACCAAGTCCGAGGAGAGGTGAGGATATTTTGCCTCTAATTTGCCCTTTGTATGGTGGAGGTGAAGACAAGGCCTCCCCCTTCAAGGTGTACTTAGCTGGAGCCTCACTCCCCCAGCCCTTTCTCATGGATGGCCCCACCATTCAGCTTCCTCCTCTCCTCTCTGGGACATTCCAGCCCTTCTACATGTAAGGGATGCCCAAGTCCTGAATCCTTTCTGTGGAAGCCTCTGATATCAGCTGGATGTCAGTAAAGTCATTCCCCATCTGGGCTTCTACTCCGTGTGTGTGTGTGTGTGTGTGTGTGTGTGTGTGTGTGTGTGTGTGGAAGTAGCTATTGTCTCCTGGGTGTAGGGAGAGATGTGGGTGTTTCAAATGCACTTAGATCTCCCAGAAGCTGGCTCCAACCAGCTCCCTCCTAATTGTATGAAGTATAAACATGACTCACTATGGCAAGAACTCATTCCTTTTGAAACTCATATATTCATTTTAGTTATATGACTTGGACTCTACTCTTTATGAAGCAATAATCCTGACCTTTTTATGATAGTCATTTCTCTCCTTCCTGGACCAGTTCCTTACAAAGGGCCACCAAATGCCTCTGCCTGAGCAATCTAGGACAATGCAGCCATGTTCCTAGCTGTCTCTTATCATCATGGTTAGGGTAGGATGGGGGCCTTTTCAACTCACTCTGCAGCACATACAAAGACACTTCCAACATCCTATGTCAAGCCATGAGCACAGACACCAATCCACCTTCCGGAGTCCTGCTGCTCCATTGCCACCCACAGCAGCAATCTCCAGGGGCGGGCCCAGCGAAACAGCTTCCCAAGGAGGAGGGGATGGTGAGCAGATCTCAGGAGCAACTCCCATGCAGGGCACGTGGATTTCCAGACTAGAAACCCCTGCTGAGCATCAGGCAGGGCCCAGTGTAAACATGGGAACTTCAGGGGTCTTGAGTGGCTATCATTCCTTCCTAACCAGCCTCAGTACCTTCATCTTGGGTTTAAGTCTTGAGATATTGAGGCCTCCAAGATATATTCCAGATTAGTCTCCTGCTCTGGGCAACGTCGATGGTAAAACACCTTTTTCTCTCTACTGGAGCCTCTTCTTTACCAATTATATGTATTCTAGTGTCTAGCATCTTAGAGAAGGATTCTCCCACTCCTCCACACACTCTTAAAACTATTTTCTCCCTTAATTTCTTGGTCAAGCTTCTAGAAAAACACTCTACACTTACCTCACTTGTCACTCACCTCACCCACTGAAACCTGGTTTACACACCACAACTCAGCCACTTGCTGCTAAAGTCTTCAGTGACCTTCTGGTCATGGCATCCAGTGTCCACCATAATATTGGCACCTCCTGGTTTTCCTTTGCTGCTCTGGCTGTGTTTTAACATAGGGTGACCATGGAATTTTTATCTAACCCAGGACACTTCTAAGAGTGTAAAAGGGCGGAATAAACTATCATGTGAGAACAATCAGGCATAAACCAGAACAAATTGCAGACAAGCCAGGGTCACATTTGCTATCAGTCTGCTTTACCAGCTTCTTTCTAGACTTATCCTTAAAGGCCAGCATCTCTCAGCTCTCTGTCCTTAAGCCCTCCTCTTTTCACTCTAAATACTTCTCTTAGGCGATCTCTCCCATTACCAAGTCTTCAAATATCATCTAAATGCTAATGATTTTCAAATCTATATCTCCAAGTGAGGTAGCCAGCCTCTAAGATGGCACCAATGATCCTTGAAATCTGGTATTCATACCCTGTGTATCGCCTCTATCAATGTATCAAGGTCAGTCTGTGTGACCAATAGAATATGGTGGAAATTATGGTGTGTGACTTCTGAGGGTTAGATCAATAAAAGGCATTGCCATTTCTGTCCTACTTTCTTGTATCACTTATTCTGGGGGAAGCCACAACTGTATCATGAAGACACTTAAACAAACCCTACGCATAGATCCAAATGGTAAGAATTTACAGCACCAACTTGACAGCATGTGCACCATCTTGGAAGCAGATCCTACAGCCCGCCTTGGACATTTGGGTGACCAGCATTTTGAGTGCAACCTCATGAGAAACCCCTAAGCTCAGGCTCTCCTCCATTCATCATTCACAGAAACTGAAGAAATAAATATTTATTGTTGTTTACACTGAGCTTTGAGGGCAATTTATTATAAAAAATATATATATAAACAAACAACTTTGTTCTTTCTTTTAAGTTTTATATCCACATATCTAAATATCTCAACTCTGTACTTGAATAGCCCCAAAACAAGTAAAATTCAGCACTTCTGAAATTCAACATCGTTTCCCCTTCACCACACTCTTCCCTAATCCACTTCTTCACTGGTTTCCCATCTCATTAAATGGTGGCTGCATCCTCTCAGAAAGCCAATCATCACCCTTGACTCTCCCCTCTTCCTCCATATCCTATCCATCATTAATTTCTGACAACGGATTCTTCCTCCTAAATAAATGTCTAACTCCCTCCACCTCTGTCCCTCTATTTCAGTTCAGGCCATCGTCATCTCTCTTCTGAGTTACTATGACAGCCTCCTTAACTGATCTCCTTGCTTCTGTTTTTACCTCCTTCCTATCAAGATCGTTTTATAAGAAAATAAATCAACCACATCACTGCCCTCCATAATAAAACCCTTCAATGACATCATAATGCCCTTAGAATAAAAGCCAAACACCCATTAGAGCTCACACACACACACACACACACACACACACACACACACAAACATGAAATGTCCTCAAACTAACCCCCAGCCTCCTGCTTTGCCATTCCCCACCTGGGCCTGGTCTGTATCAGATTGTGCACATTCTCTTCCTCTGCCTGGGACCACTACTCTTTCCCAGAGCTGTCACCAGACTGACTCTTACTCATCCTTCAGAGTTCAGTCTAAAAGTCACTTCCTCTAGGAAGCCTTCCCTGCATAATGCTGACCATGTCAGTCCTGTTGCAGGTTGGGTTCCCGCAGGAAGCAAAGCCTGAGACCGAGATAAATGTGCAGGAGATTTATTAGGGAGCGTTCTTGAAATCAACACTGTGGAAGGGGAGGGAGCAGGATTGGGAAGAAAGAAAGGTTGAGCTGTGATTCAGCCCCAGAAAGGCCTCAGGTAATTTCATGAGGGTTCTGAGACTCAAATGACCCTTCTGAATTGTCCCAAACTGGGGCAAGGAAGTTTGAACTTCCTAGACATCCATCCATCAGTCTTTGGATGTGGCTGCCCTGGGAGGGGGACATAATCTTCGGCCAGATGGCTCTCTTCAGAGAAGGATATCGCCTCCAGCCAACAGCTGAAGGCCCTCCTTCTACTGCAGTATTCCCAGCCACTGGGGGGCTAAGTCCTCTGTCCTGATGGAGGCTCTCTGAGGTACATCACGAGCGCTCCACAGGAAACTCTGTTATTTACTCCCACACACCCTATACTCTAGTCTCTGCATTTCTTGAACACAAGTTCATACCTTTTTCATCTCTCTGGCCACCACCTAACACTACCTTGCATATAGTAGGTTCTCAATAAATACATGAATCTATTGGATGAATTTGCGGGACCACAGGTGAACTCCAGGGCCTTCCAGGGAAGGACACTTGTGCAGGGCTCCCTGGAAACCCCCTTCCCTGCTGCAACAGCTCCCACCTGAGCCACAGCCATGTGACATTTCCAAGGCTGGATCTGGTCCCAGAACAGAGGGTTGAGCCCTGGAGGAACAGGGCAGACATGCTCCACACCTGCTGGGTCAGCTAACTGCTGCAGAAATGCCGAGCTGGAATTAAGTCTGATGCAGCCACATGCCCCAGGGGAATTTTTCTCATTTTATTCTCACATATTAAATTTTAAACAGCCCTTAAAGACTCTAGCCTAACACAGAAATCAGACACAACAAAACAATGTATTTGTTTCCTATTAATATGATAGAGCAGACAGCCCTGCTGCAGCAAAGCTGTGAGTTACTGGAGAAAAATTAACCCTCTTCTTCTCTGGGTGGACCAGTTGTCCTAGCTGGGCCTGTGTTCCACACAGAGGTCATGACCCCAGCTCCTCAGAGCCCCGGCTGACTGCACATGAACTCACCATTAGGCTGCTCCCACAGACAAGCCTGGGAGCCCTTGTGTAGCTTCTAGCTGCCTGGGGAAGCTCAGGGGGTCAGAGGCTGTGCCCCAACATGGCTCTCTACCAGCCCAGGTTCTCTGACACCAGCTGCGTGCCTTAGCCTCAACAGCTGGGAGGGTTCTTGCAGAATCTCCTGTGAAGGTGGACAGAGGGCACATGGAGGAGAGGTCATCTGTATGCCCATCTCCATTTTCCCCACTGAGCTGGGCCCTGCCACTGGACCCGAGATGTTCAAAAGCAGCCTTTTAGAACAGGGGCATCTTGACCTAGCATGAAAACAAGTTATGCAAATCAACCGCAAGTAAAGCGGGCTTTAAATTGGATGATCATATAACTTATCCAAATTAGGACACTTTGGAGAACAAAAGAGAGTGCTTTTAATCATTAAGCCACAATATATACACATATGAATCATTATATATTTTACACCTGAAATTAATGTTATATGTCAATTGTAGCTCAATTAAAAACTTCATTAAGCCGAGATAACATGAGTGTATCATGACTAGCTTTAGAGTCTTCCATCCACTCCTGAGCTTTCAACCCGCCCGCCCCGCTTTCAAGCCTCATTGTGCCCAGAGCTCACCCCAAGGGCAGGGCCGAAGATGGAGGAGGCATCTGGATGAAGTGCAGATCCAGGAAGGCATGTGGCCCAGAAAAGGAAGGAGGGTTAAACACAGATGTGGTGCATGTTTCCTGGGAATTTTAAAGAGCATTTTTGTCTGAAATCTGGTGTGACAAAATGACGAGGCACCAGTTTCTGTTCTGTGTGTTCCCTCCTGTGACCCCCAGCACAAAACAGTTTTGTGGAAAGGAAGGTGGTTGGGAAACCCTGATCCAACCTCCTCCCACCCCAAGTTTGCCCTGATCAGCCTGTCCTCTGCATTCAGGGTTGGGACAGCAGCTCTTCTCTCTAAGCTTCTGTTTGCTCATCACTCTGGGCCAAAGGAGATTTGGATCTTCACAAAAGTAAAGAAACCAGAGGCCACTATCCATTACCCACTGGAGGCCTGAGCAGCCACAGGTCATCCTGGGGGAGAGTGGGTGCTGAGCCCTGGACACTGAGGTACTGTGTGTCTCTGTGCTGGCATCTGTGCTGGTGTATGTATGCACTGGTGTGTGTGCTGGGGTGTGTATGCACTGGTGTGAATGCTGTGTGTATACTAGTGTGTGTGCTGGTGTGTGTGATAGTGTGTGTATGCCCTGGTGTGTGTGCTGGTATGTATGTTAGTGTGTGTGATGGTGTGTGTAGTGGTGTGTGTGCTGGTGTGTGTATGCACTGGTGTATTGCTGGTGTGTGTGCTGGTGAGTGTGCTGCCTTCTGTCTAGGCTGAAGAAGCACCATGTATTCTCACACAGCCTGGTGGGAGCAGAATTTCATGTGTCTTTATGTGCTTGCAGAGACAGAGTAGCAAAATCACTGACCGGACAAATCCCTCTCTTTTCTGCCTCAGAAGGGATCTTCCTGAAACTCTACCTACCATCACTTCCTGGAAAAATGATTGTGCAAAGGGCCTGAGGCTGGGAAGATGACCCAGATTGCTCCACAAGCAACAACTGGGCACAAGTGCTGCTCAGGAAACTGCCCCAGTGGCACTGGACAGAATAGATATTTGAAGGGTGGGCAGAGAGATTTAAGAAGTCTACACCAGGCCCCACTCCCTGCAGACATCTCTTTGGGTGCAGCCTCTCCCACACCTTTCAAACAAAGCTGCCGAGGTCTACCACCTGAAGTACCCGTCAGAGACCTGGGTTCCAGAACTGGCAGCTTCATGAGCCATTAATCCATTAAAGCATTAGGTGATGCACCAGAGGCACTGGTCAGCCATCTTTTTAAGGAAATTGAACTGGTAATTAATACGACTCACTGTTGACAGGAAACATTGAGGAGCTGGCCAGACCAGGGTGGTCCCAGAACTGCAACCCAGCCAACAAATGTCAGCCCCGCAAAGCCCTGCCAGCTCATTTCTCCCAAGATTAAGCCCAAAGGATGGGTTGTCTGTGTCAGAAAGTGGAACTCTCCATGCAGGAGAGCAAAGAACAACAAGAGTAAGTGCTCCAGGGGCAGGAGCCACCTCAAGCTATGAATTCAGGTGTAGATGGGCCCTGGCGACCTAGTTAAGGAAATGGCCATCACACTTCAGCTTGTTGCTAAGAACCCAAGGGGTCTCTACCACCAAGCCACAGTGGTGGCAAAGACTGGGTAGGCCAAGTGGGTGCATGCACTCCGTATGAGTGTGGGTGAGCAATCCAGAGGGTTTGCAGAGGTGTGGAGGGCGGCTGAGGACCTGTGTGTGAAGGGGAGCAGGGAGGCTATACAAGGAGTAACACCAGGGCAGCAAGACTGCCCGCTTCCACGGTTCATACACCAGCCAGGTCCTGAGGGCTGTTCCCATGCAGAAGCTCTAAATACTCTTCTGAGCAAGGCAGCCCTTGGGATCAGTGCATGGCCTCGGGCTAGGGGAAGGGATTGGGTGCATGATGCTGGAAAACTTGTTCACAAGACAACTCTCCAACCTCGTCTCCTCCTGTAGCTCCGCTTACCTTTAAAATTCTGCTACCTCCCTTTCATAATCTCTGTGGTGCCTACTCACTGAGTCCATACAATTCTAGAGGGGAGGGAGGGAGGGTATGTCTGGATCCAAGCCTCCCATGCCCACCTCTGCTGGCTTCTCCCATGAGTCTCTCACTTCCTATCCTGCCTAGACAGCCAAACCTGAGAAACGTGGACCTCCCACCCTCTCCCGAGTCAGACCACCTTCTGACACAAAGGCTCACCAGCTCGAGTGAAACAGCAGGCGACATTCTCAGGAGCTGCAAAGGTGAGAGTCCCAAAGCCCCCACATCAGGATATTCATTCACTGCACAAGGTGCCTGATGGAGCTGTCCCCTGCTTTCCCAGGCATGCCTGACACAGCCCAGCACCTATGCATGTCTACAAAACACATGCTTGCAACATAGGATAATTGTCCCAAACACCCTGCTTTTCCTCCTGTGATTTTCCCCTGGTTGGTTCAGTATTTACTAAGTGCCCACCTGGAGAGGAGCACTGTGCTGGGTACAAAGGGAATGAAAGGATGACAAGACTCACCAGCCTGCCCTCTAGGTCCTTGAGGAGATGGCCAGGGAAGAATGCAAATGATAACACAGGGAAGGGGCCCCAGAGCCCAGGGATCAGAGGAGAGACAGACAGGTGGTTGGATCCGGAAACCTTCGAGAAGAGGGGCATGTGGATGGGCCCCAAAAGACAGAGCAGGTTTACCCACCCTCAGTCGTGGGGGAAGGAGACCCTGACAAAGTGACGGAACTGTCCCTTGACATCAGCATAATCGGAGACCCAGCCCTGGTCGTACCACTTAATTGCTGAGAGACTTGGACCAAGTTACTTAACCTCTTTGTGCCTTTGCCTCATCACTACGGTGAGAATAATTCTAGTGTCATTGTTGTTTACAAGGCTCAAATAAGCTAACGTTTGTAAAGAGCCCTGTTGAGCACACAAAAGCGCTCCAGGAATATTAATTTGTTAATTCCGAACATGGAACATCGCACTAAGTCATCTTGGCACTAACCCCACATGGTCCCGCCTCCGACCTGCTCCCAGGCTCAGAAGATGGGGAGGAGATAGGGGTGCAGAGTTAACAGTCAACATTCTAGGCCAGGCATTGTTCCCGAATGGAAAGCAATAAACAGCTTTCACTTGTTGTTAACCGAAAATCCTTC
Source organism: Myotis yumanensis (assembly GCF_028538775.1). Classification (NCBI taxonomy): domain Eukaryota; kingdom Metazoa; phylum Chordata; class Mammalia; order Chiroptera; family Vespertilionidae; genus Myotis; species Myotis yumanensis. Next base: position 77,355,176 of record NW_027223761.1, read on the forward strand.
TCCCTAGAGCAGATATTACAGAGTTTAAAAGCAAACTGAAGTCAACATCCAGAATAGAAGACACACACACACACACACACACACACACACGGACACGCACTCCTTCCTCTTTGTAAGAAAGGTTGCCATGGAGATGAAACAGAAACAGCAAAGACACAGAGGAGCCACTGAAATGGCTATAATTAATTTAAAGCATTAGAAACAATTAAAATGGTATTAAAGCAAGTTCATTTGAAGAAGCCATAAATCGGGTGAGCAGATCACATCAAGCATGAACAAAATAAAGCATGGCGGTGGGGTGTGGGAGCAGCACCTTCAAAGGAGGGAGATGAATTATTGCACAGTGTTCGCAAACAATAAAACATGTAACCTAATTTATCTAATTTATCCTGTTTCTTTAAACCAGACAGTTCTCCAATAATTCTGTTTCCTCTAGTCCCTATATGCCAGGTTAAAAAAATAAATGAGGACCGAAAATTACGCCTTACCAAGTAAATGGATCCATGTTTCCTTGTCAGCCACAGTGACCACAGATCACTCCCCAGCAGCAATGTGGAACGCCCACAGGACACCAGCCACGCTCTGGGCAACTTGTGTCCTTTGTCCCTTTTGCTGCTCATACAGACTCTATAATGAAGGCATGAGTGGCCTGTCATACCAGCACGGGACTCAGAAAGGTTTGTGCTTCCCCGAGGTCTCACAGCTCCTGGGTAGCCAAATAAGTCCTTGAACTCAGACCTGCCCAGATTCCGAAGCCCATGCTCTTGCCACCATGTCACACTGCTCCTCGTGGAAGAAACCAAAATGGGGCCTGGGACAGTGGGCAACCAGGTACCATTTCAGGGCACTTGTTATATGCCAAGGTCTGTGGTAACATTTTACAAACATCGTCTGGTTTGATCTTCACCAGGACCCTGCATTGGTCAGAGAAGGAGTCTACAGCACTCCCAAAGCTCACCTTGCCCAAAATGTCACAAGCAATCATGGGCAACACCAAGATTCACCCCAGCTCTGTCTAACTCTTTAACACCCCCGCCCTCTGCATTTGCTCCCTCTACCTCACCTCCTATAGCACTAAACGCTACCTCGTGTCACAACCTACCTTGGTGGAATCGCTTTTGATGTGGGGAGGGACTGGGTATTTTATTTTTCCATTAGACAATTGGGGATGAAAGGGAAAACTTTGCAGAGGAGGCAAATTTCAAGGTGGAGCTGGACTTGGACAAGTGAGGTTTGAACAGGCAGAGCCCCTACTTGTTCCTGAGACCAGAGAGTCTGTAGTCTTAAACTTAGAGCTGGGGATGGAGGGCCCAGGACAAGGACTGGCACAGGGATGTTTGCATGAGGTGGCCTGAACCCCAGAGGCTGTTTGGAGAAGCAGACCCACTTGTCCAGGGGAGATAGGCCTGTGGCCATGAGAATGATGAGGTGAGGACAGAGTGGAAGAGGAAGCCAGAAGGTTGCTAGCAGGCGAGTCAAATGTAAAACAGAACCAGAAACGAAAAGGAGAAGCGAAAAGAGCCAGTGCAACAACGGGAGTGTACGTGCTGGGGCCTGTCTCTTCTTCAGTGTCTGATGTATGGGTTCCAGGGGCAGGTAAACGACACCAAGGAGCTCATCAGAAGGAGCCAGGTGACCACTAGCCAGTACTGTGCAGGACAGTCATACCTGTTGCTACATCACTGAAATGCATCATGCTGGTTACACACAGCCAATTCCTGAGCCTCCCCACACAGGCTCCCATTGTCTTGGTCACCCCACTGCTCCTCTGAGACCCTCAGAGCTCCCCACACTCCAGCAACTACAGAGATAAACCTGCTCTCATACCCCATCCTTCGTATGACTGGCCAGCCTGGGCCACTTTGATGAGTAAATATTTCCTCATGTCACCCCTTGCACTATGACATGGACTTACACACACACACACACACACACACACACACACACACACACATTGAATCCTGACCGCAAACATGAGATAGGTGGTATTGGTTTTCCTAATGCAGGTTTTGAAAGGTTAAGCTACAGCTCAAGAGAAGTAGCCAGGGGAAGGAAGGGCTAAGAAGCTGGCATAGCCAGAGGGAACCCAGGAAAATGAATAGCTGGCATCTGCTCTCACTGCTCAAGGAACTGGGCTTGGATTCATTTCCTGTGGGGAGAAACTCCATGGATCATAGGGAAAATGCTAGGCTAAAGCTGCCTATGAAGAGACCATCTAACTAAGTGCTTAGTTAGCCCACCTTCTGGTTATATTAAATACAGATGGCCATGTTCAAGGGATAGATTTATTGATGAAATGAAAGATCAGATGAGTAATAGAAGTTTCAGTGGCACCTACAGCAGCCTCCTGCCTGTGATCCAGAAGGGACGTGAGGGGGTAATGAAAGGCCTCCACCCCTCCTGACAGAAGACAAAAGGCCTGGCTAGGCAACTTGGGTCTCCAGAAATATTTATTCCTCCACATAATTTATTAGTGCACACCAACATGTGCACAAAAGCAATGTGTATTTCAACTTATGACTTCCAAGAGAACAATTTTCTTTCCCTGGATAAAATATAGCTAGATGCCCAGACCACCCACCACAGGACAGTCTGAGCTGAGAGTAGACGAAGCAGAAGAAAAGCAAGCTAGAGCTCACCAGGTGGAAGGCAGGGGCAAGCAGGAGGAAGAGGGTGGGTTCATTCATTCATTCAGCTAATATTTAATGAGCACCTACTATGTGCCAAGCACTATTCTAGGCACCGGGAATATGGAAGGGAATAAGGTACATATATAATCCCTTCCCTCATGAAGTTTCCCATCTCATAGAGGAGGCTGACAACTTAAATATATAATCTGATGTCAGGCCATAAATAGGTAGAGCTAGTGCAAAGATTCCGAGGCCAGAATAGTCTTGGTATGTTTGAGAAATAGCAAGAAAGCCAACGTGGCCAAAACAGAGTGTGTAATGGGAAGAACAGGTGATAGGGTGTGTAAGGGCTAGAACTGCAGGGCCACAGAGGCCACAGAAAAGAGTTTGGATTTCATCTTGGGTATAATGGGGAGTTCGAAGATGTTAGAGGTTTTTAAGCAGGACAGTGACATAACCTGATTTACGATTTAAAATGTTTCTATTTGGAAACAGCGTAAGTGCCCATCAGCAGATGAGCAGATAAAAAAATATGTGGTACATTTACACAGTGGAATACTACTCAGCAGTAAAAAAGAAGTAACTCTTACCATTTGCAACAGTGTGGATGGACCTGGAGAGTATTATGCTAAGCGAAGTAAGCCAGTCAGAGAAAGGTAAGTATCACATGATCTCACTCATACGTGGAATCTAATGAAAAAAACAAACTGATGAACAAAATAGATCCAGAGACATAGAACCATGGAACAGACTGGTGAGTTTCAGAGGGAAGGTGGGGGTGGAGATAAACCGGGGACTTATATGCATAGCCCATGGACACAGACATAGTGTGGTGAAGCCTTGGGAGGGGTGGATGTGGAGAGGAGGGGGTCAATGGAAAAAAAAGGGACATCTGTAATACTTTCAACAATAATTTTTAAAAAATGTTTCTAGCTACTGGGTGGAAAATGAATCATAATAGGCTAGAAATGCAGAGACATCAGTAAGAGTCCCTTGCAGTATAAATCCTATTTAGTGAGGCTTATTATATCATGTATTAACCTCTGTATTCCTTACAGCAACAAAAGACATGTTTATTATCTCCTCTTCAGAGTTGCAGAAGCGGGGCACGGAAAGGTCACACCAGTTTCAGAGCCGGGCCCTGGACCCGGTGCCTCTGCTCTCCCTGCTGTCTCTCGGTCTCTCTGCAGCCGTCCAGGGGCGCGACCGTGGGCCTCGGCCACTGGTAGCGGCCAACAGAGGCGGGAGAAATGCCTGGATCTCAGTGACATTTTGAAATGAGTGCTGACACGATTAGCATCTTAATTTGATGGGATATTTATAAAAAAAATATAGGTGGAGACCACTGCTTTGAGAAAGTGCTGATTTCAAAGTTCTAGCAAGAGCCAACCTCTAGCTCAGGGGTTGGTAAACCGGGAGACTCAACAGAAGTTCTCACAAGTACAGATGTTAGAAACTCACCCCACAGCCACTGAGGGGCATTCCAGAGGTGGGCCCAGGAACCTGCATTTTTAAACTACTTCCCATGTGACATTGTTACGGGAAACCTAGGTTGGTCTCGGACTGCCCGTCGCTGTGTCCAATAACAGAGGCAGGGTTGAATCATATTGGCGTTTATCGAGAAGGCTAGCCAAACAAGAAGACTGGGCGCTTACAAGCATTCAAATCCTGTCTTACAGCAAGATGATGTTGATGAGATGATGTTTTAATTTCTGGTGGGTCGGCCTGGCCATGCTTGTCAGTTCTGCTTGCTGGATTCACAGCTGAGTCACCTCCTCAATCGCTTTCGCACAGGCCTTGAAAAGGAAACAAGAAAAAGCTAACCCCCGCTTCACATACAAGAAACTTAGCCCCCTATTCACATATGTATATGTGTTCTAAGATTTAAAATAATATGATTGCTTTTCAGATTAATTCAGGTGCTCTCTCTATAGTCTATCAGATTATAAGTCCTCCCCATCAATATTGAGGCAGTTGGCCCCTAGCCTGGCATTGGAAGCTCCTGCACTTGGCCTTAAATCTTAACTCCTAAAACGTAATTGCGAAGAGCACCTGAGAAGTGACAGTGCCACACCCCACCTGCAGATGTTGACCTGAGAAGGAAGTGGTTTGACCCAGTTAATCAGGGGCAGCCCTGGGGACAGAATCCAGATCTTTTGATTCCTGGGCCAGAGCTGTGTCCACTACCCAGGTTGACTCCTCCAGACAGCACCACCTTGCTTACTGCGTCACTCTTTGTGCAAGGATAGACATAGGACCCTGAATGACCTCTACACTATACTTGGGGTTAGAAGAAGTGGGTTCAGGCCCAGCTGGTTGATCCTGGGAAAGTCACTTTACTTCAATGTCCTCACTTTTAAAAGCAGGACTCTAGGTCCTCATGCTTTTGCTATTTGATTAAATTATCTAATTCATGTGAAACCCTTAGCAAGACCTAAAGTTACTTACTCTTTGTGGTTTTATTACTATTCTTCCAGATTTCCTGGCTTCAAATGCAATTCATTCTTCTACCGCGTTTTCATTAGGATTTTGACATCTTTGTGTCTCCAAGATCAAATGTGGGAACTCCCGGAGGAAGGAGCGGCTTCGTATGTTACAGCCGATGCCCTCCAGGGCCTGGGGCCCAGGGACACCCATACCAGCCCTGCCACAGTACAGGGAGGAGTGATGAGGGGGAGGGTGCTGAGGAGCCTCCTGCATTCGCAGGTGTGGCTGAGCCACAATAACCATTTACTTCCGTGTAGCAACTTGCACCTCACAAAATGCTTTCACTAGATTGTTTTAGTAGAACTTGAGCCTCAAAACAACTCTATCCATTTGCCATTTTTTTACTGCTCCCGCCATTTTAGAAATAAAAAAGAACTGAGCCCTGGCTGGTTTGGCTCAGTGAATAGAGCGGCAGCCTGCAGATTCCAGGATCCTGGGTTTGATTCCAGTCAAGGGCACATGCCCGGGTTGCAGGCTCAGTCCCCAGTAGGGGGCGTGCAGGAAGCAGGGGATCAATGATTCCCTCTCATCATTGATGTTTCTAACTCTCTCTTCCTTTCCCTTCCTCCCTGAAATCAATAAAAATATATTTTTAAAAAATTGAGGCTCAGTTAAGTCATTTGCCCTGATAACACGCTAATAAACAATAGATCTGATTTTAGATGCACAGTCTGACTCCCGTCTAGACCAGTGCTATACAATAGAAATATAATGAGCCACTTATGTGATTTTCCCATGGCCACATTTTAAATAAGAAACATATAATTCATTTTAATCATACATTATATTTATGATATTCCAATATACCCAAAATATCTTTTTAACATGCAATCAACATAAAAATATGTATAGTGTTTTTTATTTATTAATTGATTTTAGAGAAAGAAAGGAAAGGAGAGAGATGGAGAAACATCTATTTGTTGTTCCACTTATTTATGCATTCATGGCTGATTGTTTCCTGTGCCCTGACCGGGGAACGAACCTGTATCCTTGGCATTTCGGGACAACACTGAGCTATCCAACTGATCTACCCGGCCAGGGCTCAACGCAAAAATATAAATGTGATGTTTCTCAGTCTTTTTTCATACAGTCTTTGAATGAAAGTATAAAAATGGGTTTCAAGTATGAAAATGTCTCTTTTACAGCTTACAGCACATCTCGACTGACTAGCCATGTTTCACGTGCTCAGTCGCTACATGTGACTGGTGACTGTCCCTGAACAGCTCCAGACCCGGGTCAACAGAAACCCTTCTTTGAATAATCAGGGAAACACCTTGGGCTGTACAAGCCACATCCATATTCTGTTGCATATTCAGTTCTTCTTTTCTCTTCCTCTCTTTTTTAACAACCATTTAAAAATGTAAAATCCATCCTAAGCTGACAGGCTGTCCAAAAACAGGCTGCAGACCAGATTTGGCCTGAGGGCCAGTTTCTCAGCTCCTGCTCTCTTACCCCTTAAGCTCACCGAGGGCAGGAACCAGGTCTAACTGTGTACTCTAGCACCTGGAATATAGCAGGGCTTAATAAGTAGTTGGGGATTGAATGTAACTGAGGTAGGTCAGGCAGAATTTATTATTCCCACTTGACAGGTGATAAAAATGAAATCATAGAGTCAAAGTAACTCGTCTGGAGTCACGTAGTGAGATACCAACCCAAAGCTGCATGGCTTCCAGCCGTCTGCTCTTTCCTCCCGGTCACGCTTCGAACACATGACGGTACCTGTCTCGTAGCTGCGCTGGCGGTCTCTGGCTCCCAGTTCTGCCACCTCTCTTTGCCTCTGGATCTGATCCCAAGCTCCCAGAAACCGGCCACCTGTTAGGAAGGCTGGCAGCGCTCCCAGCAGACCACGCTGTTCATGAAGAAGAGCCTGTGTCCATTCCAGGACCACTCTGGAAATGAGTGCTCTTGTAAGGTTTGAGACGATGCATTTCTCTTCTCCTTTTCAGGCTAAACGCATCTGCCTCCTTAACAAAGAAGGTAGTGAGCCAGTTATAATTACACACCATACACTGGGGAGCATGAAAGTGACATTAGCAATACTTAAGCCTCGGGTATGTGGTGGCTGCAGTAAACATTGCATAATTGCTGCAGCATCGATCCCAACAATTAACGCCAAGAAACCGAGACGGAATGGAAATTCTCCAAGAAGCTGCCAGGACCTGAGAGTAAAATGAAACCCAAAATCTTTCTTACAAACAGCTCCTCCTCCTCCAAATGTTAAGACTGTTTTTTGGTAGTTTCCTCTCCAAACAATTTGTCTGCAGTTTTCCCACGGTCCAGGGAGCAGACAGGCAAGTGGAGACAGACACCAGGAAGTTCTCCGATGGGGTGCTCTCTGCTTCCTGGTCCCCTCTAGTCTGGCCCATGAAATGGGCGAATTTGGGGAGCTGCAAGGTCAGGGTGGCTGGACCACAGAAGGCAAGGAGCAGCCTGAAGAGGTTAAGGGTCAGTCTTGCCTGTAGGCAAAGCTGAGTCACTAGAGCAGCAATTTATAACCTTCTTCATCTCATGGCACACATAAATAATTCCTAAAATCCTACAACACACCAAAAAAATAGATTGCAGATTCCATATAGTGTAAACAATAGCAAATTTAAATTTTAAAAATATATTACATTTTGCTGATCTGACAATAAATAATAGGTATAATTTTGATTCATTTGCACTGGACAGTCATTGTCGTGTCGGCTGATGTCATTTTTTTATTTGATAATCGAAGGGAAAAGAGGTCAGGTCGCTGATGAAACAATCAGGTATTGCATGTTTTAAAAATTCTTGCGGCACACCAGTTGAAAATCACTACACCAGAGAGATGTATGATGAGAAGTTATAGGGCCATTTTCATTTTGGAAGAAGCAGAGGCTGGGAGAGAATGACAATGGCTGACTTGGCAGTTGGGATGGGGGGAGTGGACAGATCTAAGAGATATTTAAGAGGTGAAATTGACAGGACCTGATGAGTGGTAGGATGTAGGAGTTAAGGATGATTTCCAGGCAGCTGGCTTTGGTGACGGGAGGGTGGTTGTACTAAACCCTGGAAGAAAGGAAGGCAGGTTTAAGGAAAAAGACAATTGTGTCTGAGTGTCCAGTATATTAATTATGAAAAGGATTCAGATAAAAGGAGGAAAGGGAAATATGGCTCAGAAGGAAGGTTGGGTGAAAATATAGAAAATGGGGGCACCTACACCTAGAAAGTGATTGACCACAGAGGCGTGTGAGCTGCCTGGGAGAAAACAGGTAGGAGAAAAGAAGTTCATTGTCAAGGGGTAGAGAAAGAATGAGGCTCCAACAAAGAGGACTGAGAAGGAACAAGAAGGCAGAGGAGAAACAAAGAAAGAAGGGGGTCTTAGGAACCAAGGAAGAGGAGTTTGGGAATAAAAGAGGTACAGAGCCATGTCCGATGCTGAAAGAACAAGTGAGATTCGTTCACTCATTCAATAAAGATTTATTGAACACCTGCTATGTGCCTGCACATGCCAGGTACTAAAGATAGAGCAGTGAAGTGGACATAACAGACAAAACTCTCTATCCTCGTGGAAATTTCATACTAGTTGAAGCGAGATCTAATTTAAGCAAGTAAGTAAATGTATTTGGTATGTGTAGTGGTTTGAATGGTGGTCCCAAAAAAAAGATATGCTTAAGTCCTAACCCCTGGCAATGTGCTCTTATTTGGAAATAGGGTGTTCATAGATGCAATTAAGTTAAGGATTTCAAGATAAAACCATCTTGAATTCAAGTTGAGCCATAATTCTGACTGGTACTTGAGACAGACACATAGCAGGAAGACCATGTGAAGATGGGGGCAGAGATTGGAGTGATGCATGTACAAGCCAGGAATCGAGAAGACAGTCTTGGAATAGATATTCCTCTGTGTCTTCAAATCTCTCTCCCCTTCCAAGGGCACCATTCATTGGATTCAGGTCCACCCTAATACAGTATGACCTCCTTTTAACTTGTTTACCCCTGCAATGACCTTATTTCCTGGAAAGGTCACATTCACAGAAACAGGGAGGTGGGACTTCAACATATATTTAGGGGGAACGCAATTTGACCCACAACAAATACCATATAATAATCTTAATAAAAGCAGAAAAAGCATTTGGAAAGTTCAACAATCACTCATGATAAAAACTCTCAGTCAATAGAAATAGAAGCAATTTTTGCCACCTCACAAAGGACCACTGCAGAAAACCTCCAGCTGATATCCTACTGAATGGTGAAAGACTAGATGCGTTTCCCCCAAAATGGGAAACAAAGCAAGAATGTCCACTCTCACTGTTTCTATTCATCACACTGGAAATCCTAACCAGCACAATGAATGAATGAATGAATGAATGCAGATTGGAAAGAAGAATAAACTAACTCTATTTTTGGACATGATTGTTAATGGAGAAAATCCCAAAGAATCTACAAAAAAAAATTACTATAATCCATATAAGTGAGTTTAGTAAGGTCACAGAATATAAAGTCAATATACAAAAGGCAACTGTATTTGTACTTACTAGCAATGAACAATTAGAAATTTAAGCTTATAAAAACACCATCGATCATACCACCCAAAAACCATGTAACACAAGAATAAGACTAACAAAATATGTGTGGGATCAATGTACTGGAAGCTCAAAAACACTGATGGGAGTAATTTTATGTGATGTAAATAAGTAGAGAGTTATATTGTTCATAGATTTGAAGACTTAAGATACCAGTTTTCCCTAGAATGAACTACAGATCAATCCAATCCAATCAAAATCTCTGCAGAAATTTTTGTGGAAGTCAATACTCTGATTCTAAAGTTTTTATGGAAAAACAAAGGAACTGGAATAGATAAAATAATCTGAAGAAGAACAAAGTTAGAGAAACCACACTACCTGATTTTGAGCCTCACAGTAAAGCCACCTTGATTGAGACAATGTGGTGCTGGACAGAGGACAGCCATGCTGGAACCTGCTCACACACTCATGGGAGCCAAGTGTCAAATTTTCAGCAGTTTTACAAGTTGGTTAATGTCAAATTGGTTGCTTGAAATTGTGTACTGTGAAAGTACTTAAAAAACAAACACTGAAAATCAAGACTCCATCCCCACGCCCACCCCTACCAGTTCCCCCACAGACTGGGAGGCAATGTTTACAAATCACAGATCCAATAAAGGCCTTGACACAGAATATATAAAGGATTCCTAAAACTCAATCATTAGAAAGCAAACAAATAGTTAAAAGAATTGACTACATAGTTTGCATGGCAGTACGTGAAAAGATGTTTGTCATTAGCCATGAGGGAAGTACAAATTAAAACCACAATGATCTTTGTAATACTTTAAGCATTAAAACAAAATTTAAAAATATATATATATTGGAAAAAAATTAAGATGGAAGGCCAGAAAAAAAGAAATAAAACAGATATTTTGAACTATTAAAAAAAAAACCACAATGAGATGCCACTTACACATCTAGTAGAACGACTAAAATAATTGTTTTAAATTGATAATACCAAGTGTTGGTGAGGATGCAGAACAACTGAAACTCTCATTCACTGCTGGCAGGAATGCAAAATAAATAGTACAGCCACTTTGGAAAGCAGTGTAGCAGTTTCTTATAAAGTGAAACCTATTCCTCTTACACCCTATCAATCCCACTCCCAGGTATTTACCCAAGTGAAATGGAAACTTACACTTAACAAAAACCCTGTGTGATGATTTTTAGAGCAACTTTATTCATAGTTCTCCCAAATTGGGAAGTACCAAAGTCCCTCAAATGGGGAATGGATAAACAACTGTGGAAACTCCATAGGATGGAATCCTACTCAGTCAAAAAAAAGAAAGGAAGGAACTACTGACATATAGCAATGTGAATGAATCTCAAATGCATTGTGCTAAGTGAAAGAAGCCTACTCAGAGACTGCATACCATATGACACAACTTATACAACATTCTGAAAAGACAAAAGTGTAGAGACAAACCAATTCAGAGGTTAACAGGGTGGGATAAGGGAAGGGATGGGTACCGGGGGATTATTCGGGACGATAAAACTGTTCTCTATCTTGATTGCAGTGATGGCTAAACCACTAGATCCGATTGTCAAAACCTCATAATTGTACACTAAGGCAAGTTAATTTTACTTAATGAAAAATAATGGGAAAAGGTCACTTTGGCGATTGGGTTGAGAAAAGATTGTTAGGGCAGGGCTAGAAGCAGGGAGACCATTAGGAGTCCACGTGAGAGATATAGTGGCTGGGCCTGAAAGTGGCCTTAGAATCTGATGGTACACAGGTCATCAGTGACCTTCTAGACACATTTTTCAATGAAGGAGGGACAGGCTGCAAGTGTGAGGAGTGGAGGTGAACATGTAAAAACAGGTCTGGACCCTGGATCACTGACTACTCATTCAAGAAACCTACTTGGACTTACCCCACTACATGAGTCCCAGCACAGAGATGGCCTGGGCCTATGGTGACCGATCCTCCTGGTTTGCCTGGGACTTTCCCAATGTTAACACTGAAAGTCCTGCATCCAGAAAAAGCCCTCAGTCCCTGGCATACCAGGTAAGTTGGTCACCTAAGCCTAGTCCCTGACCTGCCCATCCAGCCCGTCTGGTCACCCTTCAGTTCTGCCTTCCCTATGGGTTTGGTGATCCTGCCTTCCATTCCTCTGAGCTCCTTGCTGACACGGCTCACACACAGACAATGCAGGAATGCTGAACAGCGACACTCTACTGCTCTTTAGTCACCTCCCTTCAGCCTCTGGTCTGAAGGCTGTTAGATGCCTCTTGATATCAGGAAGAAATACAAGAGGAGTTTTTTCACTCTGCCGCCAGGAAGTCAGGAGCACTAAGCTCAAACACACTTTTCCCTCCTATCTCACTTTTGACATTCTTTCCTGAAACAGACTCAGCCTTTTGCCTTGGTCTTGTCCATCTTGGTATCTCCACAGCTGCAGACATGAAAAAGCACTCCCTCCTTCTTAGCATTCCTCTCTCTTCTGGATCTCCTCCTACCTTCGGCTATATGTTTCTCAACCTCCTTATTGTCTAATGAGCATGCGCTTTCCTCATACATGCTAGAGGAGCAGTCTAGAGCAATATTTAAGTGTCTGGATTTGGGCAACAAACAGGATCTGGGTTCGAATCCTAGCTTTGTCACTTTCTAGCAGCATGATCTTTGATGTATTACTCCTTGGACCTTCAGGTTTTCCCTCTGTAAAATGGGTATGATGAATTCCACTTCATTGAATTGCTGTAAGAACTAAATTAAATGAGATTATGTGTGAATAGGGGAAAACTCAGCACAATGCTTGGAACAGAGCAAGCAACAAATAAATGTAGTCCCTGGTATATAAAATGTCTCCAATGGGAATGCTCAACAATAGGAAAGTGGTTAATAAGTTAGACCACACCATGACTTATTTATAGCATCCTGTATGGCAAAGCCATTAAAAATAATGCTTTGAAGAATATTTAATGGCACAGAAAACTGTTCACAATATAATTTTAAGAGAACAAAATCAGGCTATAAAAACTCAGGTCCCAAGTTTGTTCTTTTTTTTTTGACATTTTATTTTATTTTATTTTATTTTACCAGTTATTATGACTGCATTTATGTGAAATGCCCCCCCCCCACCACCACCACCATAGGCATATCCATACAGAATGCAGATTAGTAACTGCCTGGGGCTAGGGCGGGAGGACAGGGAGGGGGCACTGGGAAAGGGAGGCGACTGTTAATGGGTATGGGTTTCTTTCAAAGTGTTGCTAAAGTCCTACAATTGGCTCCTCTCTGAGGGGGCGTGGCTAGGCCCTAGGGGGCGTGGTTGGACTCTGGGGCCGGACCGAGCCAGCTTAAAGCCCGGCTGAAGCATAGCGGCCCACACTGTGGTGGCTGTTACGCGTGGAGGCATGAAGGAGTGCTGGCCTCTGCGGCGTGGGCTCTTCGTGGGGATGTCAGTGTCGTCAGCAGTAGCAGGGCCCAGCTGAGACGGCAGTGGCCGAAGGCAAGCAGTGTCGTCAGAAGTGCCAGGGCCCAGCTGAGACGGCAGCGGCCAAGGGCAAGCCGGCCCCGGCAGAAAAGCATGTGGAGGTGGATGCGACAGGGCTGTTCTGTGCGGGGAGTGGAGGAATCGCGAGCCCCATGCCGCCCCCACACTGCTCGCTGCAGGACCTGCCGGTGGAGATGCTGGTGGAGATCTTCACCTCGCTCCCCGGCACCGACCTGCCCAGCCTGGCCCTGGCCTGCACCAAATTCCACCACATCCTGTACACGGACAGCATCTGGAGACGGCGCTGCCGCGAGGAGTTCGGCATTCGTGAAAACTTGGAGAACCTGGAGATGATCGGTATGTCTTACCGAGAAGTCTATGCACAGCTGTTCCCATACAGACACATTTTGGGATTGTGGCAGCTAGACACTGAGGGCTATAGAACACTGCTGAATGTCGTGGTGGGCGGCTTATGCATTACTGGTTGGACATACGGGCTTTCCCTTAACACCCATGTGGATGGCCCACTGCAATTCAAGCCCGCGTTCAGAATTCGCCTGATGGAGAGGAAACCAGCCACGGTGGAGTGCTTGGAAGGCCTCCACAGCAGGCCCCACCACCGCCTCGTGCAGATTCGGAAGGACAGGCTCACCCTCCGGTGCAACAATAGATACCACCGAAAGGTTTTAACAATGAGACTTAGGGGAGAACGGGGGCGGGTGCTGGTGCGGGAGGACAGACATCAGTATGACTGCCTGACCTACCGCCGCCTCTACCTCCCGCCGAGTCACCCGGGCGACCTCATCCGGCCAGGCCTCTTCCAAGGCAACTACGATGTCTTCGGCCTAATGATTGCCATGCTCAGCTTCCATGGGAAGTATGCCAGGGTCACGAAGATCACGGGAGACTTCACCCAGACCTTAGAGATCCACCTCATGCGCCGCATCCAGCTGCGAGATGGCGAGATCTTCCGCAACTTCAACGAGCTCTCCCGCATGGTCCAGGAGATTGACGAGCAGGTGATCCGGGAGCAGCACCAGCAGCACCAGCAGCAAGAAAACGGGACTGAGGAAAGCGAGGGCCATGGCTGGCAGAGCCCTGCCCAGTCCAGCGTTGGGGAGTCCGGGGCTGCAGCTTCGGAGGAGCAGCCTGTCCCGTTTGTTCTGCCTGTGGGCGTGCGCTCAAGACACCAGAACTACCCCCAAACCTGCAGGATGTGTTGCTATGCCGTGGAAACTGTTACCTCATATGGCTCAGTGTCCAGGCGCTTCCCTGGAGTCTTCATCCTGTTCGATGAGAACCACTTCGGGTTCATCTGTCTGGAGGTGAAATACTTCATCCTATTCAGCAGAGTCCAGAACACCTTCCAGAATGTGGAGGCACCATCCCCGCGGGCCTTCCTGGAGATGTTCAAGGACATTCATTCCCAAACCCCTGGGAGGAGCAGCTTGCAGATTTGACCTTCTGACCAGGTTACCCATCTTTGTTTGTTTTTTTAATCCTCACCCGAGGATATTTTCCCATTGATGTTTAGAGAGAGAGGGAAAGACAGAAATATCCATGTGAGAGAAACACATCAGTTGGTTGCCTCCTGCCAAAGCCTGGACCAGGGTCAGGCTGGGTAGGAGCCAGCAACTGAGGTAGAAATAAACCTTAGACCAGTGGTCTCAACCTTCCTAATGCTGCGACCCTTTAATACAGTCCCTCATGTTGTGGTAACCCCCAATTTCATTGTTACAAATTGAACATAATTAAAGCATAGTGATTAATCACAAAAACAATATGTAATTATATATGTGTTTTCCGATGGTCTTAGGCGACCCCTGTGAAAGGGTCATTCAATCCCCAAAGGGGTCTCGACCCACAGTTTGAGAACCGCTGCCTTAGACCTTTCCATCCCCAGGTCCAGGTTCTATCCACTGAGTCAAACCAGCTAGGGCTGAGCATGACTTTTTATATATATATATATATATATATATATATATATATATATATATTATTTTTTAATTAAATCTTTCTTGTTCAGATTATTACATTTGTTCCTCTTTTTCCCCCATAGCTCCCCTCCACCCAGTTCCCACCCCATCCTCTGCCCTTACCGCCCCCACTGTCCTCATCCATAGGTGTAAGATTTTTTTCCAGTCTCTTCCCGGACCCCCCATACCCCTTTCCCAAGAGAATTGTCAGTCCACTCCCTTTCTATGTCCCCGATTCTATTATATTCACCAGTTTATTCTGTTCATCAGATTATTTATTCACTTGATTTTTAGGTTCACTTGTTGATAGATGTGTATTTGCTGTTCATTATTTTTATCTTTACCTTTTTCTTCTTCCTCTTCTTAAAGGATACCTTTCAGCATTTCATATAATACTGGTTTAGTGGTGATGAACTCCTTTAGTTCTTTCTTATCTGTGAAGCTCTTTATCTGACCTTCAATTCTGAATGATAGCTTTGCTGGGTAAAGTAATCTTGGTTGTAGGTTCTTGCTATTCATCACTTTAAATATTTCTTGCCACTCCCTTCTTGCCTGCATAGTTTCTGTTGAGAAATCAGCTGACAGTCATATGGGTACTCCCTTGTAACTAACTGTTTTTCTCTTGCTGCTTTTAAGATTCTCTCTTTGTATTTTGCTCTTGGCATTTTACTTGTGATGTGTCTTGGTGTGGTCCTCTTTGGATTCCTTTTGTTTGGGGTTCTCTATGCTTCCTGGACTTGTAAGTCTATTTCTTTCACCAGGTAGGGGAAGTTTTCTGTCATTCTTTCTTCAGATAGGTTTTCAATATCTTGCTCTCTCTCTTCTTCTGGCACCCCCATAATTCAGATGTTGGTACACTTGAAGTTGTCCCAGAGCTTCCTTACACTATCTTCATATTTTTGGATTCTTTTTTCTTTTTGTTTTTCTGGTTGGGTGTTTTAACTGTGGTTCTGAACTCTATATCCAGCAGTTTGCTTTCCTCCATTTCTGTCATTTGTGACCTGTTTCTTTGTCTCCACATTTTGGCTGCTTCCCTGTGTTGATAGAGTGGCTTTCTGTGCTAGGTGTCCTATAGGGCCCAGTGGCTCAGCCTCCACAATTACCTGAGGTGGATACTCTTGGTGCACCCCTTTGTGGGCTTTGTGCACAGTCTTGTTGTAGTAAAGCCTTGATTGTTGTAGGTATTGCCGGAAGCCGGTCCATCCTTGCTGCTTGACACAGTTGCTACAAGGAAGAAACATCTGCACAGCATATGTTTCAAGGGACCTGGCGTATATGGCATACTGTTCTTAATATATTTGCTCCCCTTCTTAGTGGTATGTGTTTTAACCAAGGTCACCTCTCCAAGATAGGTTGTTTCCCCAGGTGGGGATTTTTCCCTGGAGTTAGGGATTAACAGGACTAAGGAAGGTAATAAATCAGTAAAACCCCTTAACTAAGTGCCAGGCGGGTAGTTAATCACTTTAACTATGAAGAATCACGCTTAAACTACATAATCTTTACTTAGGATAATCTCCTTCAGTTACTTCCTTGTAGCTTAACAGAACAATAGAGTAGTGATCTTGGAATGGAGATAACAAACGCCCTAACCTTTGGAATAGAATGGATAGGATTAAAATCAACTGGTATAAATACAGATGTAACAGGAGAATAAAAACAGAACCTGGCTAGAGAACCTGGCTAGGCTGCTGATCACCTGAACGCTGTCTCTGTCCACACCTTTGGGAACCCCTGGACCTGTTGGGGCTGGACCCCAAACAAGGTATCACTGGGAGGAATTGACCTCCAGGCCAATTGGCTGTGAGAATCAGCTGTGTCTGCAGTGGGAGAACTTTTGTGCTGGAGACACCCTTATGGGGCAAGACTTGCTTCAGTGGGGCTTTGGTGCTCACTGAGTCTGCCCCCTGAGCGTCCCTTATGGATCTGAGCAGCTATAATCTGGATGGTCCCACTCTGATCCTGAGTACACTGGCTCTTGGATCTCTAAGGAGGTGCTGATTTAGCCTCTGCTTGAGGCTACCCAGCAGGAGCTATGGAGAGATGTGCAGATTCCTCTTCTTTGTTTGGGGTTTGGAGGTGCCCAGATGAGGCCCAGCTGTGAAGCAATGCAAGCTGCTGTGGAGCCTTGGGCCTTCTTTTGGAAGTTCTGGGTCTCTCTGACCCAGCTGCAGTTTGTTAGGTAATTTTAGATTGCAAAGGGCCAGGCCCTTTCATATGCAAAAGCCTCTGCGCACAGCTTGGGTGGGGCAGGGTCTCAGGGAATCAACAGGGTGGAGCAAACAGCTATGGCTGATCCTCAGCCCTGCTGGGAGTAGCCTGGGGTCTCAGTGTCTGGCGGTAATCGCTGCAAGCACCTCTGAGAGAAAGCCTCCCTCGAGTTCTGCCGGATGCCAGACAGTCCAGTTTCTCCCCATATGAGTCTGGGTCCCCAGAGACTTGCCCAAAACTGGAGTTCAGAGCAGTCAGGAGCTTGAGACTCCCTCCCGATTGAAAAAGACACCGTGTCCTTATTTGCCAGCCCTTTCCGCTTGTGCCTCCATACCTCTGCACTTTAGTTCCGCACCTCCTCTGAGTCTCAGTGTGCTTTTCTCTTTCCTTCTACTTGTAGAATTTCCACTCAGCCAGCCTTTCTGTGGTTCTGGATGATGTCCCTTTTGTCTTTTAGTTGTATTTTTGAAGTGGTTGTGCGAGGCAGCAATTTCCGGTGTTTACCTATGCCACCATCTTGGTTTCTCCTTCCAGAATCCCAAGCCTGTTCTTTAAAAAGTATGAGTATGTGTGTATGTGTGTGTGTTGTGTGTTTGTATTTAGAAAAAAAGAAGAAACATAGAAAGTGTTGGCTGCTTTTTCATTTTTACCCCTTTATGTTATTCTCTATTTTCAAGTTTTCTCTAATGAACATGTATTATTCTCATAGCAATAGCTGTTATTTTAAAAATTCAGTCACCAGTTTTTTTTCATTCAACAGAGATTTTTCTAGCACACACTACATGCCGAGCAATATTCTAGACTCAAGACACTGATGCAAAAGTCAGCAGGCAGGTTTTCCCCAAGACACCATCTAGTTTGCACTTAATTCTCCTTAATTTTTTATGCACTAGTTTTGTCTCCACAAATAAACTGTTATCTCCTCAAGGAAGGAACCCTGTTGTCCTTCACGGTAACCCCACAGCACACACTCCATGCTCAAGGGAAGAACTCAGTGATGCATTCCACTTTCATTCCTGGGACACACTGAAAAGGGGCCAGTTTCCTAACATCATTAGGGGAGAAAAGAAGAGGTGCCTTTGTATTTGGGGCTGGTATCTTCCCCCTTCCTCCCTGACACTGAGCATGACAGGGCTGGACATTCACACCTGCCTCCATATCTGGGTTTTCCTGAGAGCACAGGAGCCTTTTGGCTGGCCAAGCCTTACGTAAGGGGAGCTTCTCTTTTTCTAGCCTCCACCTTAACACACATCAAACCTGCCTTTTCCCACAGTTAAGCAACTTGAGAGCATGGCGGCTGACCTGTCCTCTTGGGTTGAGTTCTTTGTCGTTTTTGTTTCTATTTGTGGGTTTTTTTTATGTTACTTTCTTTTTTTATTTATTGATGAAGGTATTACATATGTGTCCTTTGTCATTTTCACTCCGTGGATCCCTTGGGCGGTCTGGTGAAGCCTGTGGGCCTTCCTTGGAATGCTTTCAATGCGTACAATAAATACCCAGGGTCACAGAAAACTAAACATACCAAAATACCATTACCAAAGTACCCTTTCTAAAATATGTTTGCTGTATGTCTCCCTACATACTGAGAGCTTATTTTCTATAATTCTGAGAATTTTACAAAAATAAAGATACTGCACATTTCTTGTTAAATTTAAAAAATAAAATAAAACATATTTGTCACATAGTAATAGATTTTTTCTTTGTATTGCATTAGAAAAATAAAACATTATATTTGAAATACAGTCAAGTAAAGTAAAATTTTAATTTTAATTTTTTTTTAATATATTGTATTGATTTTTTACAGAGAGGAAGGGAGAGAGACAGAGAGTTAGAAACATCAATGAGAGAGAAACATCGACCAGCCGCCTCCTGCACATCTCCCACTGGAGATGTGCCCGAAACCAAGGTACATGCCCCTGACTGGAATCGAACCTGGGACCTTTCAGTCTGCAGGCCGATGCTCTATCCACTGAGCCAAACCGGTTTCGGCAAATTTTAATTTTTAAAGACATACCCCTAAAAACTGTTTTTGCTTACCTTGAATTAGAACATAAAATGCTGGAATGGCCTGTGACAAGATAATACACAGGAACTGTTGGAAATCCAATTGATTTTTATGTTTTTTATGGTAACATGTTGAAAATCCAATCTTCAAAGATAAGTGTTGAAAATGGAGTGAAAGCTTCCACAGCTCCTTCACAAAGTAAAAATAAGTGTCTCCCAGGAGCACCCAAACTCTCCAAGGATTTTTAGTGAAATTTCAGTGAGTGGATTTTTTGGTCCTAAGATCAATGAATTCATCTTTGGCTTGATCCACACCTTGGGTACAGTTTACGTAAGAAGAAAAAAGAATGAGGCTCTAGGGTTAAATTTTGTTGCCATCAAGATAGAAATGACTTTTGCAAGAGTGCTAAAGTGTTTCCAGGTGTTTGTCGATTACTCTTTTAGATAAATTGACAGAATTTTGTAACTCATCTCCATGGAGGTAAAGCACTTTCTTCAGCATTTGAAAGTTTTCTGCGTCGGCCCCTTATCGGCAGTTTGGCCGAGAAAGCTGGTTATGTTTTCAGAAGCATCCATGATGGGGACATCGGGACCCTGAATTGAAGGTCATCTCAGATGGTTAAAAATATCTGCCCGGTAAGCCAACCTAGCAGGCAAAATGCTTTCTTTCCAAGTGTTCCAACATGGATTTTCTTTTTCTCTTAGAAAAAGTGGAACTTTCCTCTTGAAAGTCAGTGAGCTTCTCCGTGGTAGAGAAGCCTCTGGTTTTCTGCTACCATTTCTGGACAAAACCTATAAAAATGCTATGAATCAGAGACCAGCTTTTGCCAAAGCTGATGACTTTTATGACTGTCGACAGGACTCCTCTCTCGGGAGGCTGGGAAAGCCAGACGTGCCTGTGCTAAATGCAGCAGGTGAGTGCAGCGTGAAGTGCTTCCTTCCCGCGGGTAACACCGGCGCCGCCTCCCACAGCTCAGGAGCTCCTGCCAAGGATATGAAGCTGTAAAAGCAATGCTACACCCTTTCCAAATGTCAGCATCTATTGTTTTCAAAGGGGCCCACAAAACAAGAATTCCTCTTTGTTGGCGTTAGATGGTCATCATGGGCAGAACACGGACGTGGCTAATTGAAAGGCATCTGTGGTTCGGGGTGACAGCTCTTCCACGACCCACTGGCAAACATGCCCACTGTTGTTGAAAGCACTTGGTCTGACCCCACAGCCACCCCAGCTCACTGCTTCCCCGGTGCACACGGCTCCGGGTGAAGGTCTCCCGTGGTTCGAGCCTTCTTTTGTTTGACACTTGGTAGAAAATCTGAAGGGTGTTTTCAGAAAAGGTTCTCATGACATGGGGAGTCCACATTTTTGAAGTCCCCTAGCTTTTTAAAATTGAGCTTTCTTGTCTACATATACACAAAGCCCTGCATTTCCTCTGGGTACATTTTCTAAGAGGATATGCTGAAGTGCACGTTCAGGCTCCCTGACTTCCAAAGTCCATTCTCGAGAATTTCTCTACAGAAGAAAAGACATCATTATGGCCTTTCTGTTCCATTACGTCATTAATGTACATGGACCAGTATGCGGTTTTCACCAGACCTTCCTTTTCTTTGCCGGCTCAAGACAAATTGGGTCTGTAAAAAATAATATTAAATAAAGCCATAATAAAATATGTTGTTCCATTGATATTCTTTGAAATGTAATTTTTTGTTTGTGATTCCTAAGTAATTTGTTTGATAAATCTACACAGAATGAAATAACTTGTATGTTAATTAAGTAAAGTATAAATTATTCATCAAGTTGTATGACAAATAAGTAAAACAAGGCAGGTTTATGATTAGCCAAAGGTTTTGCATTATTAACATCTTTTAACCTCTGCATCGAAGGGGGTTGGTGGAGGAGGGGTGTTACAGTCGTTTCCCAGGAGTCATGTCCTCCCTGGAATTTAGCTATTGTTCCGACTTTTTAGAAACAATGGTTCTCACTTCTCATATTGTCACCATTTCCCACAAAGGTATTTTTTTAATGTTTGGCATTTCACAGGGTAATAGTACAAGTACATTGTGTGAATAACCTACTGTGCACATAAGACTACATCATAATGCAGACATGTGGAAAGGGAAAAACAGGTCAAAGACAGGATTGTCTCATGGAGCTTCCTGCCCTGTGCATGGCCCATGTCACCATGCATTCTGTTAGCAATCACAAGAAGTCACTCTTTTAAAAAAACTTCACCTGAGGATATGTTTTTCATTGATTCTAGAGAGAGGAAAGGGGAGATGGATTGGAGAGGGAAGAGAGAGGGAGAAATGAGAGAGGGAGGGAGAGGGAGAGAGAGAGATTGAGAGAGAGAGAGAGAGAGAGAGAGAGAGAGAAGAGAGACATGAATCAGTTCCCACTTTTCCTGTACCAGGAATGGAACCTGAAACCTAGGCATATGCCCTGACTGGAAATCGAACCCTGTGACCTTTGTGATGTAAGGGATGGCGCTCCAAACAACTGAGCCACACTGGCCTGGGCACAAGAAATCACTTTAAATATCACACTTGGGCAGTTTGCTCAGCAATTGGACGTTTGAATTTGTCTCTGTCATCAAAGGCTACATTGTGGATGGAGAGTGAAAAACTGACATGAGAGCAATTCAGACTTGCAAAACTCCAGCTCACTATGAGCATGATTCATCTCCTTCTGCACTGACCCACAGATGGTTACAGCTAAGGAATGCTGAAGTGTCTGGGCCGCTCCGTGAGAACACTCCGTTCACGCCCAGGGGCCACCTGACCACGCAGAGTTGCAGGCCACAGCCAGCTACCTCGCAGAGTCTGTGTGGAGACTGATCCCACGCTTCCAGTGGCCGGTCTAACAGCTCTGGAGCTTCAAAGCAGTGGTGGGCGTAGACATTTCCAGCTACCTACAACAACAGCAATGTGATATGAAAATATTTGTGATTTCCATTGATGACAAAATCACAGGTCATGTTAACACTGCCAGTTTGTTGTCACATTCGTAATTGAAGGAAATTCTACATTTCAGATAGAGGGTAGTCATACTATCTGCTGTCTTGTTATCCTTGCAAACAGTTCTTTGGACAAGGTTGCTTCAGGTCCAGTTCACAGGTTATTCTCCCCTGTTTTCATATTCCAGCGGTTTGAGGTATAGACGTGCAAGGCAGTTCCTCTGGGGAGGGGGAGGCAGCTCTGGCTCCATTTTGAAGCGTATTCCTTTATCATTTTTTACAAACCGCACAAAGTTGCCATGAAGATGAAATGGGATCATGTATGTAAAGCTGTTAGCAGAGTGCCCAGCACACGGTGTAAACATTCGGCAACAGTGTCTATTCTTGTCTGAATCACTATTGTCGAGCTGAGACAGAGACCTGGAGATCAGCTCGGGAGCAATCTGGTTTTGCAGATGAGGAAATGTGCTTCAAAGAGGCTCCAGTGGCAGAACCAGCAGGAGCAGCCAGATTGAGGGCCCCTACTGGGTACCATTTCCATCACAGCCAACATCGGCCCTGGATCTCTGTGCTCCAATAGCTCAGTGGCCTCCCAGGGATGAGAAAGTATGGAAAGGAAGCAGCCATGGAATCTTTTCTTCCGGCCCAGGGTGTGTTGAGCTATTGGATGGATGCAGAAAGGACCAAAGGAGAACAGCCATTCCCCGGGAGCACAAAGGGACACAGCCCAGCCCCATGTCCTAATTAGCCCTGTACTGTCCATCTCTTTCACCAGGCCCTCCTGGGAAGGACATTCAGACTGTTTATTGGGCTTCCTTCCAACACGGTAGTAACTCCCCCCCCCCCCCCCCCCCCCGCACCCAGAATCAACACAGATGAATTTCCTCCTAATGGCATCCTCATCATACCGATAGCCAAGTGTTATTCTGTGAGGATGCAGTTCAGAAACAGCCTCAGATGCACACACATCAGAACAAAAAATATGTTTCTTGAGGCTGCCCAATGTTTCAGCTGGCAGCTTCTTCACAATACCTGGAAGGGGAGGGAGGGAGGGAGGCTGTGTGTGGAGGGGCAACACAATCCATCACTTTGAAAGGGTATACTTCCCCTGGAGAAAAGGTTTAAGGAAATAGGCAGGCAGATTTAATGAAAAACTCCAAGTCTATTGATTGAAATCGGTTGTAATTTTCTCACTATTTGAGAACACATCATCTTCGCATTAGGCAAACATTGTATACCTTATGTGCATAGAAAACAAAAACTTTCCAAGAGATGGGTGAGTTTAGCAGAGATCCCTCAACCTATTGCACCAGGAGCCCACATCTCCTTCCCTGTTGTTTTTATGATGAAACTTGCCCAGGCCCCTCCAGACTGAAGGGCCCCTCTGCCCCTCCCCTGAGAATAGCACTCACCATGAGAACAGGCAGCTGCTCCGGAATGCATCACCCTCCCTGGCCTCTTCCCCACCCTGGTCCACCACTGTCCTCCCAGAAGGCGGCCTTCTGGCACCATGTCCTGCGGGAGCCGCAGCTGGTGTCCCCAGGCAGCTTTAAGAGCCTCCAGTGGGCTCCGGTGGCACCTGGTACCCACTCCTGGGTGACAGTGATCACACTGCTGCAAATATGACTTCAAGACACATTTTCCCCACATTGTTATGTTCTGATTGGTCACTGTTCCCATTCCTATTGTGATCATGATTGCTCTGCTCATGTTGCTCAATTAAAAAACAGTTTTTTTCACATTTGAATGTTTCTACAATCGGGATGTTTTGCAGCAATGTGCACATTTAGGGTGGCAGTGTTTCTGATTTTTTTCTTCTGAAAAGTTGTTATTATACTGAGGGTGCATCTTAAAATCAACTAATGTTGCCTATTCATGTGTGTGACCTCCCCTTCCACTATGAACTATGAGGAGCAGCACCTGTGCTCTGATCCTCTTGGTATTGCTGAATAGATGTTGGCGGGAGGGAAGCAGGGGGCGGGGTGGGGGGCGGGGGGAGAAAAGGAAGGAAGGGAACTCTTACATTTTGCAATTTAGAAAGCACCTTCACATCCTGCTCTCCTCATTTTGATTTCCCATCAGAGGACACTGGGGTCCCCGCCCCCAACTCAGAGACGTTCCTTGGAGCATGCCTCCTTACTGCTGTCTGGGCCCTCAGTCTGCTGAAGATCGCCAGCACTGCACAGGGGTCACCAGCCACCCAGGGCACACTGCAAAGGGAGAAACCGATCAGGAGGAAACCAGAGATTCAGAGTCATCCTCCAAGTCATCGTCCCTAGCCAGTGGACTCTTTCGTGAACTCTGAATCCCACAGGTAAGGGCTCACCTCAGCGACCTCCATCACGTCTCAGCTCCTGTCTGGCCCACTGAGCCTACCAAGCTCTGGCCTTACCCTTGCCTATCCCACCTTATTTCCCAAGACTCCAGTTAGCTGATTTTCTCATTTCCCTCAATTCTTGCCTTACCAGCGACATCTTCCCTGACCCCCCACTCTCCCATGACCCATGACATCTTCCTTGATCCCCCTGTCCTCACAGACCTCACCATCCCTGAATAGCACTTGTGGTCTGAGCTGGACCAGTTAGCACTGTTTATAATGAGCCTGATGTTTTATAGCATTTCCCACAGCAGAGGGCTAAGCACATATCAGCATCCAAACATGTGATGAAACAAATCAATATACAGTGCTTGGCTTTTGGGAGCTCCTCCTCTCTTTATCATTTCCTTGGTCCACCCTTCTTTCTACTCCCAGCCCAAACAAATCCCTCTCTCTAAGGCCCCCTGGTGGGTTTAGAATCATGCCCGGTGAGCCTGGTTTTTCCAGGCGTTGGAGATGTGCCTGGACCACCCTCCAAACAGCTCCCTGAAGCTCAGACTCTGTCTGGCATCTCTCTGAACTGGCCTCTCTCCTGGGCTGCTGCACCTTTCTTGTAGGTGCTTCTCTGTTCCAGTTGGATAACCACCTTCATGGGTTCCTCTGCCATAGTTCGAGCTTCAAGGTGGCATTCGAATGGGGGAGAGGCAGCCATGTGACACTGTTGACTTACACGGAATTCACAGCCAACTGACTCTATTAGTGTCTGTTGACTGAGCTGCTGTTAAGTCAGGCTTTTCATCCTTTACATGAACAACTGATCTTGTAACTCAAGAGGGTGCCATTTACATTTGCCACTCTTAAATTCCATCATGTTAGGCCTTATCCTTCCAGCTGGTGGTAATCATTTTGAGACTTCACTCTGCCCTTCCATTTCCTCAGCAGGGTGGAAACTAACAGTACACACAGGCTTTACGGGTGGTTCAAGGAGAGAATTAATGCCATGCCTATATCAGGGCTTTAATTCACTTCTTAAACCACTTCTATTGCACTCTCTTGGGGGAGAGGTTAATGATCCTGAGATACCACGAGGCCTGGCCAGCTGTACAGCTTTTGGGGGTCTCATTGTTGTAAGAGTGGGACAAACCCAACAATGACCACCTTATCCCACCCCACTTCTACCCTTGGGCTCCTCCCACAGTGCTCCCTGTCTCAGAAATTGGCACCATCATCCCCCTACCTGGTGGTCAAGCCAGGAACCAAGAAGGCATGCCTAATTCCTCTTTCCCCTCCAGCCCCACATGATGAAATCAGTTCCTTCCTTCTATCAGTTGGAGCTACCTCCTAAATAAATAAAGTGGTTCGGCCACCATTCCTTCTTATATTTCAGCCACACCCTTTATACTCTTCTCCCTCCTTCACCTTTTTCATGTCCACATTTCAAGCCTCAGTTTACACCTCATTTCTTCCAGGAAGGTTTCTTGTCCCTTAGATTAGATTGGGGCTCCTGCCACCAGCTTCCCCAACATGATGTTTTCTCTATCACATGACCTAACTCACTGCTTGTTGTAGCTTATTTAATTCTTCCCAGCTACATCTGAGTTCTATGAGGATGGGCAAGGAGTCTGTTTTGCTCATCATCATATTCCCAGAACATAGTAGATGCTCAAGAAATATTTCTTGAATTATGGCCTTGATTGGGCAAGTTTTAAATCACTGGCAAGTGATTTGGCTCAATACTTATGAGTCATCCTGGTGTAAATGAAAGAATACCAGCTTTGGCCTCTAAGGAGCAGTGGGGGTTATGTCACCTAAACTCCACAAGCCTCAGTTTCCTCATCTGGAAAATAGGAATAAAAAGTTATCATATGGGGTTTTCACATGCCCAAAGGAAATTATGTATATGAATGTGCTCCCAGACTAAAAAGTACATGGTTCAAGGGCAGCTATGGCCATGGACACCCAAGCCCTCTACAAGTGGTCCTGTCCTGACTTCAGAGATTGTACCAAAGACTCACCTGGGCTCACCCTTGGGCACTAGCACTCATCAGTTTGGGTTCGGTACTAAGTCTAGCAGGTCTTTGTTATTCCTTCTCCACCTTTCCTGCTGTCCTCGTTCCCCTACACTCCTGGGCCACTTCCAGCAGCTTTCATAACCACTTCTATTGCACTCCCTTGGTGGAGAGTTTAATGATCCTGAAGGCCCTAGAAATACATTGAATTAAAACACAAAATGGATAGCATTGTGCATTTTAGTGAAACAGCAATTAGGAGCAGCAGTCACCATGTACTCAGGAGGGCAAGAGAGCCGAAGAGAAAAGGAATAAAGTGACCTCATAAAAGACACTTAATTTCATTACCACCAGACACAGTTTCCCATTATTGCTCTGGGTGTTTAATGGTTTTATGATTCCATCTATTGATGCTTAGCTAGTTCATTAACTGTGCTGCTAAAAATACAATTATCTCCAACAAAACCTTTATCACTAATAAAAGGGAGGGGGAAAACCTCCATCATTACCAGAAAGCAGTGGGGTGGACACACCTCTCTGTAGTAACTCCTCGGCCCCAAAGTTTGCATGGAGACTGAAACTATTGCCGCACAAGTTTTATGCAACCAATTTAAAAATTCAATCAAGCAGCTGCTCTATTACTTAGCTGATTCCAGCTAACAAATTGGAATGATCCTGGGCACCCAACTGACAATGGCTTTGAGTCAGCTGAGTCAACCTGTCACAATGCTGGTGACATGAGAAAGATGAAGTCTGCTTGACCATTCATTCATTCAGTGTCATTTACTAATCCCCTACTGGGTGCCAAGCAGTGGTTATAAGGAGACAGGCAACATAGGTAGGGGCCCTGTTTTCAGGAAGCCAAACGTCTAGTAGACAATGTGGATCTGTTGGGATCAGAGGAATGAAAATCCCACTTACTAAGCTGGGCTCCGGGTGGACCTCTACTTCTGATCTGGAGCAGAGAGGAGAGAGCCGGTCCTGAGCAGGGCAGGAGGTGAAGACGGCTTTCCATGCCACTTCGCATAAAAGCATTTACTATGGCATCCCAGGCGCTACATGGTCTGTCTTTAAGCCCCACCCTTTTTACCTCTCTTCTCAGCCTACAGGAGGTGGGAGGGAGGCCGTGCAAGAGCCCAGGTCTGCAGTCAGGAGGATGCAAAGCCTAATAAAAACCTGAGCAAAGACTTTTTAGGTGGTTTGCTTGTCCTAAGGGGTTTCCGTTTTTTTTCTTCTGGAACCCAAACTGCTCTTGGCAGCTGGTTCTCTGGCTTCATTTCCTATTACTTCTCTCCTTACATACTCTGCTCTGGTGTTATTTCTTGAATGTGACAGGCCCCAGGGCCTCTGAATTTTCTGTGTCACCACTTGTAATGACTCTTCCCCCAGAGAGAGTCAGGGCTCACTGCCTCCCTTCTCAGCCAAATACCGCTTCTCAGCAAAGCCTCTCCTGCCCACCCACCTGCTCCCACCATTCCCTGCCCCTTCCCTGTTGTGTTTTGCTCTATAACTCTTACCACTACCTGAGATACTGTAGACTTGACTTTTTGTGTTTGTTGGTTATTTATCCACTAAAATGTGGGCTCTTAGAGCACAGGGACTTTTCTGCTTTGTTCTCTGTTGACTCCCCAGCATTACAACACACCGAGCATTTAGCAGGCACCTAATAAGTATTTGTTAACTGCCTGAATGTACTTATTTTCTGCCTACTGCCTCTCATCCCGAGCCCACCCCTGCGTGCTACGCTGTAACGCCTCAGCCCTTCAGCAGCTGACTTCCTCAGAAGCTTGCCCATAAAGATGCTGGGGGAGACCAGAGGCAGGGGAAAGGGAGAATCTATTGTTCTTCCTCTATCTCTCGCACTCTTTGTCTCGTTGCTTCTTCTTTTGGTGATGACTGTAAAGTACTGTGTTGTTTCCATGATCCCAAATGCAGCTGCAACAGCCCTCCTCCTCGGTGGCCGCTGCTCCCAGTGGTTCCCCCAGCCCCAGCGGTGGTAGCTCCTCCCAGCAGTTCATAAGCTCTGCAGTGCCTCCATCTCCCTTTGCTGGCCCAGCCTGTATTAAATCCCCTCTGTCTGATGTACTCAGTGTGGGTTCTGTTTTCCTGACTAAATCCTGACAGATAAAGGAACTTGGGAAGGGGAATCGCTACAGACTGTGCAGTGAAAAGGGGGCAGTTCCGACACAAGCGGCCCCACCCTTCCCCACTCTGAGAGAAGCCAGGAATCTCTCAGAACAATGAAGAAGCCCAGCAGTGGGGACTGGCCTGCCACATGCCAGCTGAAGGCTGACGGCACTTGGTGGACATGCCCAGCCTCGATCAGACTTGGCTCCGGAGGCCTGAACCACATGTAGAGCCCAGTGGGTCCAGCCTAGGGTCCCCACTCCCTCCACCCGAGGCCCGGGAGAGCTGAGGTGCAGTCTTTGTATCTACCAGCATCACGGTGGTCATCGGGGTGGTTACCGAGGTGGTCATCTGGTGATTATTGCTTCTTACCTCACGTCCTTCTCCCTCAGCAGTTCATTCCTGTGACCTAATGGAGACAATTCACAGCTCGTTTATGCACATTTGAATGTGTCTAAGGTTGAGATGTGTGAATTTAGCTGGTAGTTGACACTCAAACTGTTCCTGAAAAGCTGTGATCTGTAGTCATCTCATAATCAATGGCATCTTAAAATCAAAAGACTGTGGTATTAGCCAAAAAGACCCAAAAACCTAACATGTGCCAGGCTGTGTTCCACTTGACATGTTCCACTGCCTTCTCACTTCATCCTGGAAGCAGTCCTATGAGGGGAGGGTTAGTATTCCCATTTTTATGGCGAGGATGCAGAGGCCAGAGGGTTAGGGCTCGCCAGTGGAGGAGTTGGCAGCGAAGCCGTGTTCTGTCTGGCCGATCCTGCTGCCCATCCGCACACCTTTGACCAGGAGGCAGGGCTGAGAGCAGCTTCTGAAATGACCTTTTGATGTCAGGGCCCTCCAGCAGCCCCGCAGTCAGTCTGAGGTGAGGCCTAGAAGCAGAGCAGAGAAGAACCCCTGGGGATGCAGACTCTCCCTGGGGTCCTCTGGCCAGTCCACCCGGTGAGCATCTCCCCCGGCAAGGCCTCCGCAAGGCAGGAAGACGTGTTAGAGCGGCCCTGCCCGCCAGGGGGTGCAGTGTAGTCAGGAAGACGATAGGAAATGATGTGACAATTGGCAGTTCTGTCTAATGCCACAAGAATGGCACAGGTGTCTGCGTAAGGTTCCAGGGGAGTGAGAGCTTTCCAAGCACAGCAGGGCATCCAGTACTCCCACTGTCTCTGGGGAGAGAGTTTCCGAGTGTCGGGAGCTACACTGGCTCTTTGGCTCCCTTTGGTCCTCACAGTGAACTCCCAGCGGAGGTCTTGTCCTCCTCATTTTACAGACACTCTAGATCAGGGGTGGGCAAACTTTTTGACTCGAGTGCCACAATGGGTTCTTAAACTGGACCGGAGGGCCGGAACAAAAGCATGGATGGAGTGTTTGTGTGAACTAATATAGATTCAAAGTAAACATCATTACATAAAAGGGTACGGTCTTTTTTTTTTTTTTTTTTTAGTTTTATTCATTTCAAACGGGCCGGATCCCGTGGGCCGTAGTTTGCCCACGGCTGCTCTAGATCCTACTGCCAATCTGGATGTACACCTCGGTGTGCCTGATCTTCAAAAACCACAGCCCTCAAACATGCCAGCATCTGTGTGTGCCTGCATGCTACCCCCGTGCTCACTCACACACATGCAAACACACACACACACACACACACACACACACACACACACCTTGCTCCTGTCTGCAAAGGCAATTATTTTTTGGAAAAAGCAGCATAGGACACATTGCCAAATGCATTCAAAGAAGCCAAATCTTCCATAATCCTCCCTGTGTGTTTTATTGTTTGCAAAGGAGAATGAATTTTGGTGGAGCTTAGTTTTCTTTTGTTTTGCTGAGAGGTCTGGTTAGAAAGTCAAGCCAACAAGTTGTAAAACTTGACATTTATTCTTTAGCTGACAAGCAGCTTCGTGCGGAGATGGGGCTGCACTGAAAGGTGGTCTGGTGCTCAGCACTGGCCTCCGCCCCAGGAGCCTGGTCTGTTTAGTGCCGGGCTGGGACACATAGGGAACAGCAGGTTAATAAATGCCAATCCGCAGGGACTCCCCGCCTCGCCACCAGAGGCCTCGGGCACAGCTCTTCATTCGCACAGCAGACATGCATCCAACACCTATCAGGTACCAGGCACCAGAGATAATAAAACAGCTCTGCTCTCGAGATGCTCAGGCTGATGAAAGAGAATGAACAAAGCGTAATTATTATGATGCAATGTAAGAAGTGATATAACACAGTCCGTGGGAGCATCCAGGAGAAAGCAGCTAATTCTGCTGGAGTGGGGGAGCAAGAAAAGGTGTTAAGAAAACTATAGCAAAATTGGAGATACATCACCAGGGCTTTGAAGATTAAGGAAGATTTTTCTTTCACAGATAGATAAAGGGGGTAGAATTCCTGACAGAGGGCATAATAATATGAGCAAAATCAGGGAGAATTAGGTTGCAGAATACAAGGAGTAGTGTGATGAAGTCGGAACAAAATTAAGGTGGAGGGGAGGTAGGTTTTGGGTCCAACCTGGGGGATTAGTTCGACATGGATGAGTTGCTCTTTTTGTTTGCTTGCTTGTTTGTTTTAATTTGTGTGTGAACACAGACTGATTTATTTCAGACCCTGGCTTAATTAATATTTTAATTATATGCTTTCACTGTGCAACAATTTCCAATGAGAGCAGGTACATGAAATGAGATCATGTATATGAAAGCACTTAGAGAACTGTGAAGTGTTACAACCTATTGGAAATGTTATTTGTATTGTTCTAAGATTCCCAAGGCAAAGTACTCACAGAGCCTGTTGCACACAGCTGGCCAGGTGCCAAGAGGGCTGGGGGCAGAAGGACACACAGTACCTCCCAAATGCCCACCTGCCAGCCATGATTGCTCACCAGCCATCAACATGGGATGTCAGTACTTCTTAAACTGAGGAGGAGGCACTTAGACCTAAACCCTTCCAGGGCAGGCTCCTCATTGAACCACAACACTGGTTTGGCAGTGTTGTGTGGCTGGAAGGTAATGGACTTGGTTTCTCACCCCAACTCTCTACCTGAGTGGCTCTGGGCAGCCTCAGTGTCCTCATCTGGAACATTCAGAGATAATGGTGATGTCTCCACAGTTTTCTCAGCTCCCTGGGGCCTTTCCACGGAATTCAGAGGAAAACCTTTTTACATCTGCCTCATGTGGTTGTGCTGGCCCCACCAGGACAAGATGGTGCAGGAATGTGAGGAGAACAAGGAGAGGGGAGTGGGCGCACCAAGACTCTGAGTTCCAATCTGGACTTTGCCCCATGGCCTTGGGGGTGTTATTGACTGGCTTAGCTTCCTCCCTTGCCAAAAACAGACTGTTGAAAAAAACCAAGTCCCAGCTTATCCAATAGTCAATACCAAATGTTGTATCTGTTCATTCATTCAGTGCACACATATTGGGTACCTACTGTTTGCTGGCAACATGCAATGTACTAGGCTACAAAGATTATTTTTAATAATTTTTAAATAAAATACTTTAAAAATAATAATATGACATGGCCTTGCAGAATTCTAGCCCCACTGAAAATATGGATATTTTCTTTTTAAAATCAGTGATTTGCCTGATATCTGTTGGAATAGACAATTATGAAACAGTAAGACACATGCTATCAGAGAGTGTAGATTTTAGAACAAGGTCCTAGAAGAGAACCAGGCACATAGTCTATGTTGAATAAACATTTGGTGAACTAATAGAGGTTGTAAGAACAGGGCACTGTGAAAGCACCTGGGAGAGGTACCAGGTGGGACCAA
This sequence comes from Myotis yumanensis, assembly GCF_028538775.1. Classification (NCBI taxonomy): domain Eukaryota; kingdom Metazoa; phylum Chordata; class Mammalia; order Chiroptera; family Vespertilionidae; genus Myotis; species Myotis yumanensis. Next base: position 77,387,610 of record NW_027223761.1, read on the forward strand.
GGAAAGCTTCCTAGGGGCACGACTCCTGATGTCACTTAAAAGGAAGCCCAGCCCTGCCGGCGTGGCTCAGTGATTGAGTGTTGACCTATGAACCAGGAGGTCATGGTTCCATTCCCAGTCAGGGCACATGCCCAGGTTGTGGGCTCCATCCCCAGTGTGGGGCGTGCAGGAGGTAGCCAATCAATGATTCTCTCTCATCATTGATGTTTCTGTCTCTCTCCCTCTCCCTTCCTCTTTGAAATCAATTTTAAAAATTCTACAAAATTAAAATAATAAAAAAAGGAAACCCAGGCTGAGGGGCTGGCGAGAGAGTTGCCCTCTGGGAAGTATGAGGCAAGAGAGCAATAGATACCTTTCCACCCTGTTCCAATATTCAAGGGCCGGCTGAGGTGAAGCCTACATTTGCCAAGAGATGCTCAGGTGACTGTAAGATATTTTCAGGCTGGGAAGTGGGGGTCAGGAAGGGGGATGGTTACAGGAGCAGAGACAGCCCCTACTCAGCGAAAGTGTTTGCAAACATGACCACTTGGCCTTCTTGCCTACCTGCTGAGCGGGCCTATTGCTGGCACCTTGTCTTCATTGAGTCACTGGAGGTCTCATTCAGCAGAAGCCCAGCAGAATCCAGACCTGAATTACTTGTTATATCTCCTTCCTAAACTTCCTGGTGGAATCACCTTGTCAAGCATTTGTCTTCATGCCAGAAGGTCAGCTCATCAATGTACTCTTATCCATGCAGAATTCTAATCAGGCCAAAAACTAGGATGGTTTCATTGTTTAAATGGTAGGAGTTCAAGCACCCAGAACTGCCTGGGGAAAACGGTTGGTAATGCACATGGACATGAGGTGGAGGGCAGAGCACTGGGAACTGGAGCTGGGGTTCACTCTGTGCTCAGCCATTCACCATCTCTGGGGCACTGGGCAAGTCATGGAATGTCTTTGAGCCTCAATTTCCTACCTTAGTGATGCATGCTGAGAGGTGATGTGATCTCCAACACAGGGCCAGACCACAGGATGTGCAAGAGCTGAGGGGTAAACCAAAGTTAGTACAACAGATGCATCACCCACATCACCAGAACTACACGCTGCTGGATGCTTCTGCGGGGCATCTTCAGAGAGCACACGGTCCTAGTCAGGGCCTGGCAAGAGAGCAGGTGGCACTTAAGTTAGATAATTTGAGGACAGTTTAATAAAGAGATTATGAATGAAGCTGTGGGCAGGGTAGAAAGAGACCTTGGGGGCCAGTGCAGTGCTCTGGAACTGACAAGAGCCCGGTCCTTAAAGAGCCAGGGGCAGAAGGGTTACTGGAGCCCAGATACAGAAGGCAGTGTGTTGAGAGAGCTTCACAACAGGAGTGTGACCTTTAACAGAGGGATGCAGCCAAACAGTGGCAACCCCACAGGGAGGGAACCAGGGGAATAAACAACCCGACCTTTGTCTCCTACCTCTCTCCATTCTCCTTCCAGTGCTCCCCATTGGCCAAACTCAAGTAGATGCTAAAAGATAAAGGAGACCTTTAATATAGTCTATATAGGTCAGACTTCTGCTGGGGCCAGAGCACACTGAAGGAGTGAAATATTAGATCTGGAGAGACAAACAGAAGACATCTAGCACACCCCGAGAAAGCAATCCACAAGACAAAGAGTCAACTTGGAATATGTACCAAACAGCAAGAACAGCCGGAAGTGACAGTCCCAGTCAGGTAAGATCTGTCCTGCCTCTGCCCTCTCCTTGGTGTTCCTGCCAATTCCAGAGGGATCAGAAACTAACGATGGCCAGCAGAGGTGAAGGCAGGGAAAGGAGGCCCAAAGCAGGAAAAGAGAGAGCTGCAACCCTTTACCACTGCAGGCTTTTAGCCTGACATGCACCTGAGCTGGAGAATGTGCTAGCACAGGCTAGCTGCAGTGACAAACAGACCCAAGCATTTACTGACTAAACACAATAGAGTTGTATTTCTTGCTCACATAACAGTAAGTTAAAGTTATAGGTTGAGATAATAAGGAAGGAAGGAGGTTTGCCACCACACCATTATTCAGGGACCCTGCCTGATGATCCTTAACGCCCAGCTTCCAACAATACCCCAGGGTCATTTTCATCTCAGTCAACTGGAAAGAAGAAACTATACGGAGGAGCAAATATGAGAAGTTTTTGAGGGGCAGGCTTAAAAACAAAACATATCCTTTCTACTCAGATTCCACTGGCTAGAATCCAGTCACATGATTATGTCTAACTGCTAGTGAGACTGGGAAATGTAGTCCAATTGGCCATGCAAGTGATCAGAACTCTTATTGTAATGAAAAATGGATTTTGACAGTTGGCAGTCTCTGTTACAGAAAGTCTATAAATTAAATCCTGAATTTTGCTATTGCACAGAATGGGCATTTAAGTTATTGAGAGGTCTGTTTTGTAATTAGAAGTTTCAAAAGAACTTTATTATTTGACGGTGGCAGAAGAGTCATGAGATCTGCCCTAGAGGTTATAAAAGGAACAGAAAAGTACCAGCCAGACAGCAGGTTTGAACAGGCCTGAACAACTGCTTGAACAACAGTTTGGAAGGTGTTTGTATTTATTCTAGGGATTACTATTTGCTCAGTGTACCGATTTCTTTGTTATCCCTACATAATCAGAATGTTTTATTATTTTTTCTCTCTTTTTATTTCCATGAGAGAATGTTTTTATTGTAATAAATGTAATGTTTAAGTGGAGAAAAATATAAAATATACTTTTTTAAAAGCCTCTAATGTTACCCTATCTTCTTATTCTGGTTACATTTAATTCTTTACTGACTACTATAACCTTCTGCTTTAAAAAAAACTATATTCATCCCAATACCCAGTTGACGACTGTCTTAGATCAGGCTGCTGTAACAAATCACCATAGACTGTGTGGCTTAAACAATAAGCATTTATTCCTCGCCGTTTGGACACTGGAGGTCTGAGATCAGGGGCCAGCATGGTCAGGTTCCGGAGAAAGCCCTATGACAGGTTAAAGACTGCCAACTTCTCTCTGAGCCCTCACCTGTCAGAAAGAGGGCAGAGAGCCCTCTGTGGTCCCCTTTATAAGGCACCAATCTCCTTCATGAGGACTCTACACCCCTCCCTAACCATATCCCAAGGACCACCTCCTAAAACCATCACATTGGGGGTTAGGATTTCAACATATCAATTTGGGGGGGACATAAACATTCAGTCCCTAAGGCCTTGTAACGTACAAGGAAGGTGGTGAGGGCAGCTAGGGAAGGGAGCTGAGGGAGGCAGAACAGAGAACACAAGCTAAGTCAAGGGCCCATCAGGGTGCAGCCATCACAGGCAGGATCTAACTGGAAGCAAAAACACTTCTATGGCAAATTACAGGAGAGCTCTGGGTCATTAACCAGATAAAACTGGTACAGAGTTTGTCAGCAGCTATAGAGCTCATAGATATCCTCCCGATAGAGCTCAACAAGCCCAGGGAACAGCACTTGGACTGTGTGTGGCTCAGTCCTGCTCCGGTCCTGAGGAAAGCCCCCACCACTCACACCTCTGCCAACCCCAACTCCGCTGTTATTATCATCTGCGTCTGATGTCCAACCTATAAATGGTGGAGCCAGAATTGGAACCCAAACCATCACCCCCAGGTTGTAACCACACCGTGGTGAAAACACGGCCTTTGCCTATTGACAAGATAATACATGTGGAGTGCTTACCCTAGCTGGATTCATTTTCTGGGACAGTTGTAACAAGATAGCAGGGTGGGATAAACAACCAAAATTTACTCTCTCACAGTTCTGGAGACTAGACGTCTGAGATCAAGATGTCGAAAGGGTCGTCCTTCTGAGGGCTCTGAGGGAAGGACCTGCTCCAGGCTCTCTTTAGCTTACAGATGGCTGTCTTCTCCCTGCGTCTTCACATTGTCTTCCCTCTGTGTGCGTCTGTGCCCAAATCTCCTCACTTATACAGACATCAGTCGTATTGGATTAGGGCCACCCTAAAGACCTCATTTTACCGTCATTACCTCTGTAAAGAGGTAATTTCCACAATCGGTCACATTTTGAGGTGCTGGGGGTTAGGATGTCAACATGTGAATTTGGAGGGAGACACAATTCAGCCCATAACACTAACTAAATGGCCATAGTTATTACTATGATCCTGGAATTCAAGGACCCCCACAATCTTGAGCTCCAGCTCACCTTTCCATCCATCTTTTTGTTCCTTATCCTTATACTAATCAAACTCTTTCAGTCACTGTTAACCAAAACACCTTGAACTGTCCCTCCTCCAAGTTTTTCCTGTCCTACAATCTACCTGTAATGACATGCACACCAAATCCTCTGAACAGTGTAAAACTCAGCTCAAACCCCATTAGCCCTTAACCATTCTCACCACCCCAGCTATTTAAAAGGAAGAAAGAAAATTAACAATTATGAAACAGTATGTTTTCACCACCGCAATCTTTTATTCTCTCATATTCCCATACCCGGACAGGTTAGGTGACTGAAGTTCAGAATGGTTAAGTACTGTGTCCAGGTTGACTCCACAAGTGAAGGTAGAAATGTGATTCTGTCTCCACCTGCCTGATTCCATGTTCAGTGATCTCCCTGTCCTGAACTCCTGTAGCAATTCTGGCTGAAGCATTCATCTGGCAGTTAGAAGTGCAATGCCAGGTCTTGGTGCTATGTCTTCATTATCACGTGGAGCTTTTACTTTGAGCTTTTAGTAAGTCTTTATTATCCACTTTCTATTTGCATGTCTTTCTTCACCAACTATATTCTCAGCATCTTAATAACAGAAATGGGTGGGTTTTTCACTTGTACCAATCTCTTCATGGCCACTACAAGGCTCAATAGAAATGGTTGATGTTGTTTTAGGGCCAGGTTGGGCATTATTCTCTGCATTACCTAAAAGATACACCCATACTCCTCCAGGGAAATACTCACATGGGCTCCAGCCAGCAGGAGAGGTGGGCCTCTTTCTCCTCCCCCAAATACAGTGGTTTCATGAACTAATTAACGCCAGAGATGGATATTCAACCATCTCCTCCCAGCTCCAGACCCCTGGCAGACCTCATGCTTGGGTAGAGCACCCCCAGAGCTCAGCTTCTAGCACCAAGTCCGGATATCCACACTGACACATTTTCATCTGCCTGTGCTGCTTCCCCCTTCCTTTCATGCCCCAGTTTCCTCTCTCTCCTCCTTTAGGGCCTCCAGGTTGCCTGAAGCTAACCCTTACTCTTTAGTGGTTACTGCAGGCCAGCACTGTTCTAAGCACTTTGTAGCTATAACCACTGCATTGAACAAGCAAGACTCAGGAAATGGTATCAGAAACATATTTTACTTTGAGTCCCACAGTTTATTTTCACCTCCTCGTTGGGGGCAGCCATTCCTGGATGAAAATTCAGTCTACATAGCTCCTCTGCTCACTCTTCTGTAATAAAAGTACTACAGTGACTTCAATTGTAAACAGTTCAACAATTACAATGGTCAGGTCCCATGCGATATCCAAAACTTGAAACTTGACGCAGTTCACTTGTTTTCCCTATCCCAGCTGGGCTCTGCAGCATGTATGACTGTTGAGGAGCAAGGAAGGAGGTGTGGAGAGTGTGGGTGAGACCTATGGTGACCATGGGGGTGACCGCTCAAATCTCCTTCAGGAGAACCTGCTGTGGGGAGCAGACCAAGTTGACTGACAGGCTAGCTGTCATCCTGGGTGCCCACCTTCACATCTGCACCAAGGCCACGCTTCCCAGGGCTCCTCCCAGCTAAAGGCCAAGTGGAGCAGGGTGCTACAATTGGACCATTCCTGCTTGCCAGGTGACTCTTTTGATGGGAAATCTTTGCTAGGAGACTAGCTGCGGACTAACTAAGAAACTAGCTGGAAATGCTTAAGGGACTAGCTAAGGCACTAGCTAGCTCACCCAGACTTGCTCAACAGTGCCCTGAGGTCTGAGATTCTTCCTACCCAATTCTCCTTCCTTTCCCCTCCTACATCATGCCCAAAGCCTCTCCTTCTGCCTAACTGGCTTCCTTCCTCTTAATTCTTCATAGATATTTCCCCTTATAAACCTCTGCTTTTCAGGGACCTGAATTGTGCAAGGCCTTCATTCTTCCTGCCTGGAAGTTTCTACTCTTCCCCAAGCCAAAGGGGCAGTGGCAACTTGGGAAACAGGTGAAGTCAGCTTCTCCTTGTATCTACCAATCCCTCCCATCTTATTTGGATGCTCCTTTGCAGGTGAAGGAATAAGTATGTGTGTAGGGAGGTAAGTAATTACCTGATGGGCTCTAACTGAAGATGACCTCTCACTCTCTGGACCTTCCAGGGCTTTAAAGCTGACAGTGTTTCTCATGTGGCACTTTCATAGGTTTTTCAATGTGAGCCGTGCCTCTTCTTCTAGCCTTCTCTATCCTTCCCTTCAACCCCAGGATATTAGTCTAGTTCTCCAGAGAAACAGAACCAACAGGATGTGGATGGATAGATAGATAGATGAGATAGATGATAGATAGATAGATAGATAGATAGATAGATAGATAGATAGATAATAGATAGATAGATAGATAGATAGATAGATAGATAGATTTACTATAAGGAATTGACTCATGTGGTTATGGAGGCTGAGAAGTTCCAACATCAAGACCCAGGAGAGCCAACTGTGTAGCTCCTCAGGCAGTTCATGTGTCCAGACAGTACTGTCTTCTAGTTAGGCACATTCTGCCCACAGTAGGTCTCAGTGTGATGAGTACTTAATTTGGTCCCTTTTCTCCTTTTCACTGCCTTATCTGTCCTCTCCCTTCAGAGCCTCGATTTTCTCATTTATAATGTGGAGGTAATATTGGATCCACTTCACATGGCCAAGGTGAGGATTAGTCATTATCTAGTATATCACTATATATGGCTTTGGCTTTGTTGACCTGCACCTTAGTCAATTACCCCAGGTTAAGAAGTCCACCTCCCACCTACCCAGCATGGCTCAGTGGTTGAGCATCAACTATGAACCAGGAGGTCACGGTTTGATTCCCCATCAGGGCACATACCTGGGTTGCAGGCTTAATCCCTAATGTGGGGTGTGCAGGAGGCAGCCAATCAATGATTCTCTCATCATTGATGTTTCTTTCTCTCTCTCTCTCTCTCTCCTCTCCCTTCCTCTCTGAAATCAATAAAAATATCTCTTTTTTTAAAAGAAAGAAGTCCACCTCTGATAGCAGCTCAGATTCCCATGTGGCTCCCCAAATCACCAAGTCCTTCTTCTAAAGCAGGGAGCAGCAGCCCTAGCCAGTTTGGCTCAGTTGATAGAACATCAACCTGTGGACCAAAGTGTCCTGGGTTCAATTCTGGTCAAGGGCATGTACCTTGGTTGCCGGCTCCTCCCCGTCCTGGCCCTCAGAGCACATGCAAGAGGCAACCAATTGATGTGTTTCTCTCACATCAATGTTTCTCTCTGTCTTTCCCTCTCTCTCCCACTGTCCCTAAAAAAAAAAATCAATGGAAAAATATCCTCAGGTGAGGATTAAAAAATAAATAAACAAATAATAAATAAAAAATAAAGCAGGAAGCAGCAGAGCAAAGAAATGGCTGCATTTGTGGCTATCTGAAACACCTGCTCTTTTTTTAAAAAAAAATTCTTCTGCCCTGGTTGGTGTGGCTCAGTTGGTTGGGCATCATCCCATGCCCTGAAACATTGCAGGTTTGATTCCTGGTCAGGGCACATGCCCAAGTTCCAGGCTCAATCCCCGGTAGGGGCGTGCAGGAGGCAGCCAATTGGTGGCTCTCCCTTTCTCTTCCTCTCACTCTAAAAGAACCAATAAAACAAAAAATAAAAAATTGACACTGGTGATTATAAATAGAATCAAACATAATTTCTAGAAATTTAAACTTGGAAGAAAAAAAATAGACAGTCGCTTATGGAAATGCTATTGGTGATGACCAAGAGTTAGCATATATCCCCCAAATGAGTTAACCACGCTTATAATGGATCTCTCACACACCACCAGAGGCTGGCTGGGAAGTCAGTGCACCTCCCCAGGATTGACTACATTCTACCCTCTGAGCAGGCTCAGCCACCAACTCGAGCTCTGAGCAGCTAGGTTTCCCTGCCCAAAGGGGCTGGCCACCAGCACTTGCATCAGCTGAGCTCCTGGGTGTGCCTCTCTCCTCAGAGATGATGCTGAATCCGACAGGGCCTTTTGAGGAAAAAACAGCCTCACAGGGCCTGTGCTCTGCAACCCTCTGGCCTGCTATGAGACCACACTCCTGCTGGGATCTCCGCCTCACTTCACTGTGTCCTCCCCCACAACCTCCTGGGCCAGGCAGAGCCCAGCTTCTAACCGCACGCCCCCCCACCCCCCCCCGGCTGCCACCCTGGCCTCTGTAGTGTGTCTAGTATCCTGTTTTCACTTGCACTCCCGCTGCCCCTGACCTCATTCAGAGCTGCCACTTGGCTCACCTGGACTATGGCAAGGTGTACCCAGCAGCAAGTCCCACCTCCACTGTCATTCCACCAGACTCCAACTTGACACCAAGGTCCCAGTGATCGTCAGCTCCAGCCAGGTTACCCCTCCTCAGAAATCTCCCCCTGAGGCCCCTGCCCAGCAGGACAGACTGGTGACCTCAGGCTAGACATGGTGTGCAGATAGGTTTTGTTTGACCTACACAGTGTTTGCTAAATTATTAAACAATAAATTATTAAACAATACTTTAAAACCAGGAGTTGCACATAAAATCCAGATACCTGGCTTGTTTCAAACACCAGGTGGTCTGGCAAGCCCAGTGTGATGGTTAATTTTATGTCAACTTGTCTGGGCTAAGGGATGCCTAGGTAGATAGTTAAACCTTATTTCTGGGTATGTCTGTGAGGGGGGGTTCATGAGGAGATTAGCCTTTAGTTGGGGAACTGAGTAAAGAAGCTCTCCAACCCCAATATGGGTGGGCTTCACCCAACCCACTGAGGGCCTGAATGGTAACAGGTGGCGGAAGAGCAAATGCGCTCTCCCTGCTTGAGCTGAGACATGCCTCTTCTCCTGCCCTTGACATTAGCCCTCCTGGTTCTCAGAGTTTCGGACTCAGACTGGTATGTACACCATCGCCCTGCTTCTCAACTCTCAGGCCTCCAGGCTCAGACTGAACTGCACCACCAGCTTGCCTGTGTCTCCAGCTTGCAGATGGCAGGTCATGAGACAGATATATACAAGGTGGGGCAAAAGTAGGTTTACAGATAACACAGGAATAAACTCTGTGTTTCACATGCTCACAACTGTAAACCTACTTTTGCCCCACCCTGTATATATGTCCTACTGCTCTGTCTCTCGGGAGAGCCCTGGGCCCACACATTTACATGACAGTCGTCGGCTGGAGCTGGGTCACAGCAGCTGCCCACTCTGCCAGCGTCACTCATTCACTCACACTGTGACCCCATGGACATATGCTCAGGTTGCCCACTCAATCCTCAGTAGGGGCATGCAGGAGGCAGCCCATCAACGATTCTCTCTCATCATTGATGTTCCTCTCTCTCTCCCTCTCCCTTCATCTTGAAATCAATAAAATACATGTATATATAAATAAAATAAAATCCCTGTCATTTGGAGAGAGGTGTTATCATTCCTTTTGACAGAGGAGACTGATTGGCTGTTGGGACCCAACAGGTTGTGGAGGGAAAGCCAGGCTCAAGCAGGTGCCTGGCTCTGACTCTGCATGCTTTCCACCACACCAGGCTGAAAACTAACTGGATTCCAGGGTGACCCAGCTCCTCTTAGAGACAAGGCTAATAATGCATTGAGAGGAATCCAACTTTGGCAACACCCTGGTTTGTCTCAGCAGAAACTGCTTGGGCCCTAAATGACAGTGGAAGGGATAAACCAGCAACTAGCACACAGAAGCAGAGATGTGGAGCCACCTGGTCAGCCCGGGCCTGAACCTGTCTCCTCCCATCCCTCTCCCTGCCTTCAGTCCCCATGGACATTGTGCCCTTGGCTTCTCTGGGCAGCAAGGACCTTCAGAAGCCACAGCAGGCCCATCTGTGGCTACAACAGGTGGCTGATCTCCCGGGGAGGAGGGAACACTTGCCAAGGTCCCCTGCTTCCCCCAGCCACACACATACACAGAGGCCTCCGCTCAGCACAGGAGAGGCGGGAGGGGCTGAGCCGCACAGTGCTCTTGGTTCACCTGGTGTCACTGTGCAAGTCCCTCACCTGCGGGTGCTTCCCAGGGCTGAGGTCAGTGCCCAGCTCTCTTCAGGGAGAAGCACAAATTGGGTTAAAAGGCCCCACTGCCATGACTCTGAAACCCCCAGCCTCTGGGTTGTCCTCCCCTGCCCTTGAACAGCCAACTCCTTCTAAATGTCTGCTGGCTTCTCTAATTACTTGGGGAAATGTTCTGTTTGCCAGCGTGCTATTAGAGTGGCGTACAGGCCAGGGTGCAAACAGCTCCATACCATATCAGTATTTCCAGTGGCGTCCTTCCCGCTCTCTGGTGCCTCCGCCTCCGCCTCCACGTGCTCACACAGGAGAGAGTCACAGGAGGGCCCTCTGCTCCAAATGCAGTCATCGCAAACCGCTGCTGACCACGGAGCTGCAGCCTGCCGCGAAGTCCAAAGTCCGGTCTCCTCCCTGCCCTCGAAGCTACACTCATTCTCTCTTGAATGTCTGCCTGAGGCAAGGTGAGTGCTTCTGCCAACAAACCAGCAGGCTGCCCTTGGGCAAGTCACCGACCTCCCTGGGCTTCTGTTGCCCCATCCGTAAAATGGCGGTGAGACAATAACTACCCAAAGTGAGGTTAACCTTCTTGTACTTCCTTCAAGCCCTGACACCCATCATAAATTGAAGGCCTACGACCTCGTACGAAAGTTATGCAAATAAATGCCAGATGCCCTGAGTGCCTGCTGACCCAGGAGGTTGTGCTCAGTCCTGCCTTGACATTTGCAGGACACAGGGCATGTGGTCAGGGCAGGATTACAAATGGAGGCCCACATAGCATATGTCTTAATACTTAAAGTTATAAATCAAACTAATAAAATATGTTTTGTTCTCCTATCCTGATAAATATGCCTTCAGAATGACCTGGGAGGCCAGGCTGAACTTTACAAGCCTGTACTCCTCAATGACATGGCAGCAGGAAGAGCCAGCCCAGCCTCCCCGCTTTTCTTCCCACTCCTGGCTCCATCTCACAGCGCAAGGGGCCTCATTGTGATAAATCAGCTAGTTGCTGGTTTATCCCTTCCACATGTCAAAGGAGCATGCACTCATGCTCATGAGCAACCCAATCTGCCTGTTCACACGCACATGCGCACGCACGCTCGCATACACACACACACACACACACACACACACACACGTGCGCGTGCCAATGGGCCCAGGGTGTGTTCACCAGCAGCCCAGCCCACTCTCCAGAGCTCCAGAGGTTGGACCTGGGGAAGTGGCCTGGCAATGGGCTTGGAACCATTTGGGCAGGAAATCAGAGTCCTGTGTACCCATATAGGGTAGAAGATAGAACACTTCCCTTAGCGCTTCCCCATGGATTTCTCAACCTGTGGGGAAGTGTACACCCACAGGAGGCCAGAGAGGAGCCAGGGCAAGGACCCCCCCTCTCCTGGGTCTAAAGGCAGTACTAGTGGCAGTGCAAGTGACATGACCACTGACAGTGGGCCTATTGCCTTAATATATAAAGAACTCCTTCAAATCAGTGAGAAAAAATAAACTCCCCTATAGAAAAAGAAATAGTTTGTTAAAAAGAATGCAAATAGCTCCTAAAGATAGAAAGATCCTCGGTCTCAAAGATCAGAAGCCTGGTAGCACACTGTGTTGGCTGGGTGTGCGAGGCAGTACTCTCATCCATTGCTGGTGGGAGTGAAGGTGGCACAACCTCTGGGAAACAGGATTTGGCAGCAGCTATAGAAACTACAAATGCACATACTCTTTGTCCCAAGAATTCCACATCTAGTTTTTTAACCTTGAGAAATACTTGAACAAGAAATTATATTTATTGCAGCACTTTTTTTTGTCATAGCAAAATATTGGTAGCCACCTAAAAGTCACCCAATGCAAAGCCAGTTTAACTCAGCAACATCTTCTCACAGAGCAGAATGGTATGGGGCAGGTCAATGTGAACCAGTGCACAGAATGAACTCCAACATACACTGCTAAGGGGAAGAAATTTAAAAAGCTGTGTGGGACAGTAGTGACGTGCCGCTATTTGTGTGAAAAGAAAGAGCACATTGACACACAAGAGACTGTCAACAGTGGCTGGCTCCAGAGAGGGAATCTGAGGGGTGGAGGGCAGCTGTGGGCAGGGCAATTACTCTTGTACTTCTTTTTGTGCCTTTTGAATGTGCACCATGTGTGATTTATTTATTACAAAGTATTCCAATGATTTTTTACAAAGGTTAGCTTAACACTCCATATGTACCTTGTTTAACATTCCATCTGCACCTTCCTTTTTTTTTCTTTTTGCTAATCCTCACCCAAGAATATTTTTTTCATTGATTTTATTTTAGAGCAAGTGGAAGGGAGGGAGAGAGAGAGAGAAAGAGAGAGAGAGAGAGAGAGAGAGAGAGTGCAAAAGTGACATGAGAGAGACACACATCAATTGGTTGTCTCCCAAACATGCCCCAATCAGGGCCCAGGGCCTGGGATCAAACCTGCAACCCAGGTAGATGCCCTTGACTGGGAATTGAACGCTTGACCCTTTGGTCCACGGCATGCCCTAACCATTGAACAAACTGGCCAAGGCCATCTGTATCATTCTTAATAGTATATATAGTTTTCTATATTATATATGTTTTGCAAATCTTCTATGTTTTACTGTTTGAGAGGGCAGAATTCATGTCAAAGAAAAACTAACATTTTCAAACGTGTATTATCTGTCAACCCATAATGTCACTTAGTTCTATACAATGGCCTCTGGTGATAGGTCCTGTTATTATCCTCATGTTACAAATCAGGGACTTAAGGGTCCTGCAGGGGTTACACACTTTCCTAAGGCCACCAGCTGCGTGTGGGGAAGCTGTCTGATTCTAAGACCGTTCCACTGCAGTCCTGGCTGACTTCCCTGCATAGTCCCTCATCCTCTCTCCCCCTCCTTCCTCCCCTTCCTATCCTCCTGCCACGTTCACATTTATCTTGAAATTGTACTTCTAGGTCATGAGCATCCTGTTCCCGCACCTGGGCAGGGCTGGAGAAGAACAGGCCTCCTACAGAGGTTTCCTTCCCCACGGCTGCCTGGAGGGAAATGTGGGGGAGGAACTGACTATGAAGATGAAGAGGCAGGGCGTTTCATATGAGAGAGGATATATTTTAAGCAAAGGTGCCTGGGCTCAGACAAGAACCCAAGGGCCCGTTCTGTCACTTCTGCATGAAGCATGGCTCACTTCTTGAAGCTTGGAAATGTCAGCGCGCCGGGCACACAGAGCCCACGGGCCCCTTCTAACGGCAAGCCCGCTTGCACACAGGTCACCCTGCCGACCCAGAGTGGAGCGACAGCAAATCCCACAGGGTTGGCACTGTTTGAGCAAAGAAACAAAGGTTGCTGATATGCCCCTTCTGCCCTCAAATAATCGATATGTTTGTGTATCTGTTTGTTTCCATCCTGAAAACAAAACCCACTTTGGGCTTCCCTACGGCCATCAGAGCCCAGCCCCTGATCCTGACACACAGTTCTGTCTCCTCGCCGTGCATGATTTATGCAGGGCTTGAATAATAAATCGCATGGATGCTGTAGAATTCACAGTGCGCCAAGTAGGTCATTATATAAATCACTCTATAATTTATATGGATGAACCGAAATCATGCCGTAGGAGAACTTCATTAGGAAATCAGTCCTGTGAGTAGATACCCCGAAAGGACTGGCAGGAACATGGTTGTTTTTGAAAAGTCCCCATGTCCGTGACTGAACATGAAGGTGCTCTGCGCTGTGGGCACTCCATCCCCGACTTCCACCAGTCACGCAGGTTCTGGGAGCTGGGTTCAGGCCCGGTGGAGACCTGCCGCACCTCTGGGTTCCCTGGCTCTTCTAGTGGGGAGTCAACATGCAGCAGGGACTGGGGTCGCCTCAAAGCCAGCTGGCCTCTTACTGTCTCCCCAGCAGAGCCAGCATGAAAGGGAAGGCGTTGTGCGTGCTGAGCGAGAGAACCCACGGCGCTCTTGCCAACCGCAAGCCAGTTTTGAACACAAACCAAAGACAAGCCGAGCGTCTGGCTGGCAGAAGCACTCACCTTGCCTCAGGCAGATGCTGCCGTCACTGGTGCCCCCCAGCCTCCGTGCAGAATCCATCCAGCCTCTGTCAGGAGCCCACATGGCGGGGGGGGAGGGGGGGGGATGTCAAGGGCAGATTGACCCAAGGGCAAGTCCAACTGGGGCAGCTTAAACCTCCTGAGTTCCTCTCCCAGCCCCTCCAGGACAGGCGTGTGGAGGAGCAGCCGAGCCCTGGGATCCTGGCAAAGATGTGCACATCATTAGCGGCAGCCTGTGGCAGCATGGCCAATAGGGGGGTAGGCCAGAGGGTGGCTCTGTTAAGAGATTTAGGAGAAGAAAATTCAAGCAAGAGGAGGTCCTGTGTTTTTAAAGATGCTGCTTGAGAAAAATCAGCGAGATGAGGTTGAACCAGATGCAGGATAAACCAAATGCTCTGACAAGTTCTCCTGGGGGCATTGCAGGCTCTGGGGGGCTCCCTGGACCCTTTGGGAAGTTGACAGAGTCATGAGATGGCAGAGCAGGGGGAGCCAGCACTGCTCCGTCCTCCTAAGGGTGTGAGTTTAAAGACTCCAATCCCTCAGCACCCAATCTTCCTAATTCCTTGGCTTGTACAACCCAGAGTGCTTTAGGTCCAGGACTCAAGGGTGGCTCTTTGCTCTGGATCGGGGTGTCAGCCAGGGACAGGGCCCAAGGAAGCATATTCAGTCTCCCAGTCTTAGTGATCTGAGGTCAAGAGCTATAGAAAAAGGTCCCTCACATGAACAGCCCACTTTCATCAGATTCCCCACTGAACCGTCAAGATCACCAGGGGCATGGCAGAGGGGACGCGCTAATCCCATACTTCCAAGACCTCCTTTAGCATCACAACTGAGATCCCCCCATTCTGAAATGTGAAAGGGCTGGGGGTGTCTCAGCCCTTTGGGCTGCTATAGGAAAGACCCCAGGCTGGATAGCTCAGACAACAGAGAATTAGCTCTCACAGTTTTGAAGGCTGGAAGTCCCCAAGCTCAGCACCAGCAGACTCAGTCTGGTGAGAGCTCCCTTCCTGGTTCATAGACAGCCATTCTCTTGCTGTGCCCTCACCTGGCAGAGGGGTGAGGGAGCTCTCTGGAGTGTCTTTTGCAAGGGCACTAACCACCTCCCAAAGACACCACCTCCTAATACTATCATATTGTGGGTTAGGATTTCAATATACGAACCTTGGGAGGACACAAACATCCAGTCTAGAGCAGAGGGGAAGCAAGAAAAGGAAGGAGGGAGAGAGATTTTTCTTGAATCCACTGACTCCAATGGTCCCTCAAGCTACTATCCTGTTTTTTCTTTCTTGTCTTCATTATCCAACTCATTTTTTTCAAAAATAGGCTGCCTATTCCTCCTCAGTGCTACTTGTTCCTAAACTCTTTTTTTAATATGCTTTTATTGATTTTTTTTAGAGGGGGGGAGGGAAAGGGAGAGAGACAAAACATCAATGAGACAGAAACATCGATGGGCTACCTCCTGCACAACCCCTACTGAGAATCAAGCCCACAATCTGGGCATGTGCCTTGACCAGGAATTGAACCAGTGATCTCTTGGTCATGGGTTAAGGGTCAACCCTCAATGCTCAACTGCTGAGCCACACCGGCCAGCCTGTTCCTAAACTCTTGCCATTGGCATCTCCACCCACTGCTCTCTGAGAAGTGGCCAGTGCGCTCCTCCTGCCTGCATCTGGGCAGCCCCACCGCACTTGGCCCAGCTTAGCCCACGCCCAGCTGAAACCCCTTCTCCCAACCGCACATCTCCTACGGCTCTTCCTCTCTTTATCTCCCAGTCATCTTTGACTCTCCCCCCGTTTTTTCTCCCTCAACATCAGTATCTCCTCTGGTTTCAGAGCGACTCTTGACTCTATGTGTCTAACTCTAACCATGTGGTTTTTGATAAGTGACTCTCTCTGGTTTCTCACATCAGATGCCCCGCCCCCTCAAACTGCAAATGGGTCCTCTTCCCTGGTGTAGCTACCACCATGAGGAGAACCACATCACCCAGCATCTAAGTCCTTTGGAATGTTCCTTTTATTTTACATTCCACAACCAACTCTTGTCAATTATTCCTATATTTCTCTCATATCCACTTCATTCCCACTGCCCTCACCACAAACCACGCCCTCATCATCTCACACATGGGCAAGAGAAACAAGCTTTCCAGGCTGGGAAGATTTAGTTGGCCCAGCATTCCATGTGACAGATGAGAAAACAAAGGCTCAGAGCAGAGGGACATGTGACTGAGATCACAAGCTCTTTGGAGTCAGGGCCTGAACCCTTTCCACTACTCCACAGGCAACCTAACTCTCATTTCCCCTGACAATCACTTGCCAGGATACCTTTTAGGGCAGTGATGGCGAACCTATGACACGTGTGTCAGAGGTGACACGTAAACTCATTTTTTTGGTTGATTTTTCTTTGTTAAATGGCATTTAAATATATAAAATAAATATCAAAAATATAAGTCTTTGTTTTACTATGGTTGCAAATATCAAAAAATTTCTATATGTGACACGGCACCAGAGTTAAGTTAGGGTTTTTCAAAATGCTGACACGCCGAGCTCAAAAGGTTCGCCATCACTGTTTTAGGGTGTTTGCCCACTTCACAACGTCCCTCTCCCTGACCATCTCACCCACAAGGTGGGCCAGCAGTCACCTGTGCCCTGGGACCTGGAGGAGGGGTTTACTGAATGAGGGATAGCTATCAGATTCACCAGGCCAATCAGATTTTGTTCTCCCAACATCTGGAATTAGGGATAAGGGAATTCTAACTTAGTGTGAATTAGTCTCATTAAGGTGGCCTGCCATCTACCCTGTGGTCTAACGTGAAAAGGAAGGTAGGAGACAGAGTGACGCAAATGTATGAAAGGAGCAGAGATGACAGAAGGAAAAAGGTTTGATGACTTTTGGTCACTGTTCCAGGCCTTCCCTGAAGCCCCAGCCCCTGCTGGGGGTCAAAGAGTGGGTTGGGAGGGGGTGTCGAGATTGGTGGCTTTATCTCTGCCATTATCGTCATCAATGTCCTTAATCCACCTCCAAAGAAACATACAACCCGAGCAAAAACTGGGTTTGTGATGCAAACAGCTTCCGAAGTCTCTGCGATTTTGCTTTAAATTACTTCACTTCGGTTTATGTTGTCTGCAATCAAAGAGCCCTAAGTTCACCACCCACCCCAACCAAACCACACACATACACACACACACACACACACACACACACACACACACCACAAACCTACACTGGGGAGAGAACACGTGACCTCAAGCCCCTGTAAGGTTTGCCTGAGCCAGATGTGCATGAATGTTCTACTCG
Source organism: Myotis yumanensis (assembly GCF_028538775.1). Classification (NCBI taxonomy): domain Eukaryota; kingdom Metazoa; phylum Chordata; class Mammalia; order Chiroptera; family Vespertilionidae; genus Myotis; species Myotis yumanensis. The sequence goes on from NW_027223761.1 coordinate 77,405,091, forward strand.
TCTATCATGACACTTGCTCTCACAGCTCCCCCTCTGCCCATCACTCCTCCCCAAGGCAGTTTCACAGACATCTCCTCTCCTGTTGCCTCAAGGACAACCTGCTCCAGCCACACCCAGAGCTTATGTTCTGTCTACAGGTCCTGCTTCCACACCTTTGCAAATGCCATTGTCCCTTCCACGCCTTCTCCAGCATTCTGTGTCCCTGGGTGGCTCTGAGCTCAAATTAATTTTCCCTGAAAGCCTTTCCTGATGAGCCTCTTCCAACTCTAAACCGCACCCTCAGCCCAGCTTTTCCTCCCTGTAGCTATGGCTCATAAAAACACACTCAGTAACATGAATTCTATGTGATATCCTTTCTGGTGCATGCCCTAACTTCCAGGTGGTCTGAAAACTCTCCTGCAAGGAAGACTGAACATTTTCTAGTCCCCATCCCCACCCTACAGCATCTGGTACAGTTCTTTGCACACTATCGACACTTAATAAACGTAACTGTCTGCTTGCCTGAAACAGGAAAAGTAATAAGCCAACGTCCAAACTTACTCCCTGCAGGCCTCTTACTGCCTCCCTGAGAGTGGCAGGCATCAGGAGCTCCGGGCCCTCCACGCACTCCAACCCCAGATTAAAATGTGCTGCTGCATGAATGACTCCGAGCCCTTTGAAAGGGTCTGAGCAGGATTGGGTGGAAGGCAGAGCTGAAAGCCGCGGGCCCAGATCTTGGAAAGTGAGACCCGTCAGGGGACCAGTGGGAGTGAATGCACACAGCCAAATCCCCAGACCAGGAGGGGAACTCCCCAGGTCAGCCCAGAAGCACACTGTGGGGGTGAAGACCACCAGCACAACTCCAAAACCCTCCCCAGTCTTCCTCTTCCAAAGCCCACTGTTAGCATCAGTAATGAGTTAACTCGGGGCTTTTCCCCTTCTCGTGGCTTATAGCCCTTCCACCACTCTTTCCAGTAACTATTCTTTGCAGATGGGGGAACAAGAAAAACCCAAGTGACTTTTTAGTATAATCCTGTCAAAACGTATCTTCACTGACTGAGCTCCTACTTCAGGCCAGGCACTGAATACCTCTTATTTCATTTAATTCTCACTGTAAGTCTATTAGGTGTTTATCACTATTATTCCTAGTGGACAGCAAGACCACATGCTAAGGAAAGCTTAGCCCAATTGTAAACTGAGTGTTTCCGGGCCAACAGCAGGTCAGGGAAGTCAGCAGGGGACTCATGTCACACTAAAGTTCAAATTGAGCATCGAGGGAGAATAAGATGTTAGTGACCATGGTGAGACCCTGTCCACCCAGAAAGAGAGAGCATTATGGAGAGCAGGCGGTCACCTAACAAAGCTCCAGAAGTGAGCTTTTAAAGTGACCATCTGTGTCCTGCAAGAAAGGGGAGAGAGAGCCAACAGATTTCTTCTTCTTTCCCGCCATCACACATCCATCTATTTGGTTTATGTATTTGGTTTAATATTTACGGGCTTCTTTTATGCTACTACTTTATTACTTTATCTCATTTAACTCTCAATCCAATGAGATGGGTGTTATCACCCTCCCCCCCCCCTCACCCACCACAACAGACAAGGAAACTAAGGCACAGAGGGCTGAATCACCTTGTCCAAGCTACTCAGCAAGATCACATTGGGAAGAGCCAGGACAAAATCCATGACCTCTAGAACCTGAGCCCAAAGCCATGCCCACAGCAGGGCTTTGCTGGGCGCCACCCTGAGAGGCACTGGGTTTTGGCTCTGAGGTCCCAGCGCAGGCCCAAGACATCAGGGTGTGGTATGTAAGGGAGGATCAGGGGCCAGCTTCCTAGGGAGGCTCGAAGAGCCGGCCTATGTGAACAGAAGGAATGGTCATCTTAGTTCCACAAGGCTTAAGAGCTGTTCATCCCCCTTCCATCAGAAAGACCCCCTTGAACAGGTGCTAGTATGTGTGGCCAGAGCTGTCTCAGAGCTGGACTCTCTCACCACCCACTCTGTGCCTGTGTGGGGGTCCATCCTGCTGCTGTGTAAAATACTGCATCTCCATTGGTTTGTGTTTGGGGTTATTCAGTAGGGAATCTGAAAACAGCCAAAGGGAAAGGTGTAAGACTTACATCCTTTTTCACTTTTTAAGAAGAATTGTCACTTGGTAAAGAAGGACTGCACGGTATGACTGCAGTGCTGGGGCGGCAGGGTTTGGCTGTGCCAATGCTGTCCTTATGCATCAGGAGATGAGCCTGTTGACCAGGGTGGGTGTTGATGATGGCAGCAACACTAAAATTTCAGTCTAGATATAAGAGTGTAATTGATCTCCATTTTCATATTCCATTGGAATATGAAATATGAAATTCAAATTAATGTAACATAATTATGCAGAATTCCACAAATACATATGCGTGATCCATGTATCACATAATTGTACTGTCTTGAAATCAAGCCAGGTGTGTGGCCTGAGGTAAGTCGCTGAGTCCATGCAGAGAGTCACTTGGTGCAGAGAACATGCACGGCCCCTCCCAATTCCCAGTCCTGGCCTCAGAAATGATGAGATGAACTGATTGGTCCCCAACAGTTCAATTGAAGCAAAAAGCTTGCTCCCCAAATAGTTAAGTTTGTCCCTGTTCCCCCGGGTGCCTGATCAGGCTGACTTCAGGATATCTCATGGTCTGTGGGGGAGCACAGGAGACTTGGTTGGAAAGTTTGTAAGGAGGACATTCCACAAAGGGAAGTGTGCTGAAGGTGGCCCACTCTGTTTATCAGAATTCTGACTTAGGGGAGTGCCGAAGGCAGCACCCATAATTATTCCTTAACCTTTCCAAACAAGTCTGTGAACATTCAGACCCCTGGGTGTTTACTAGAATCCTTATGCTTAATCTTTAGGTATCCTTGCTTGAAGGACACTTCAGACACAAGTGTCCTCCCAAGATTACTTACCCTACTGATTGTATCTAAAAGATAAACTTTATATCAAACTGCTGCTACAATAAAAGCCTGAAGAGGTAGGCAAACGAGGCTGTCTGGTTCCTTTAGCCAGACAGTCCCTTAGACCTCTCTTTCATAGCGAACCTGTGTCAGAGTAATCATTCATCCATCACTCAGGGTCTGCTGGTCAACCCTGGCAATGGTCTTATAACTGTCCTGATCATTTTATTTCCATGTTATCGCACTGGGCTCTCTCCAGCATTGTTTATTTCTCTCTATAAAATAAAAACTCCTTTTCCTAATCTTTGAGACACTTATCGATATTATGATCAGAGCTTCTCCCTATTGCAATAGCCCCTCCTCCCCCCACTGCTTGAAATAATCCTTTCAAATAAAGTCTTAAACCCAGACTTTTTTTATTATTCATTCTTTTTTTTAGAGAGAGAGAAGCATCAATGTGAGAGAAACATCAATCAGTTGCTTCCCGTTCACTCCCAGGAATTGAAGCTGAAACCTAGGTATATGCCCTGACTGGGAATTGAACCCAAAACCTTTTTGGTGTACGGGATGACACTCAACCAACTGAGCCACCAGCCAGGGCTCCAGATTTGCTTTTTATTTGACAGTTGCAGGCAATGGTGACTGTGGCCATGGGAAAACTGTAAGGAGCTCTCAGACTCAACAATTGTCCTCTAATACTGATCTTCAGTCTTTAAAGTACCCATGCTGGTGTCCTATGGTCAGGGCCAAAGACTTGAGAATCTCCCATGCTGGTTTCTGAGGAGAGAGGCAAGGCCAATAACACCACCAATATTACACATGATGGGGAAGAGAGCCTAGCATTAGGCAGTGGCGGGAAATGATGAATGGCTATGACATCTTTCTTTCCAGATCCAGATTTTTTTTTCTGGGGGGGGGGGGGGGAAGGGGAGCAGATTTGAGGCTTGTTTTTGTTGTTAAATTCTCATTCTAAAAATTGCTCAATCATACTATGGAACACAGTATGGAGTTTCCTCAAAAAATTAAAAATGGAACTTCTGTTTGTCCTAGTGACCCAATCCACTTCCGGGAATATATCCTAAAAACCCCAAAACACCAGTTAGAAAGAATATATACACCCCTATGTTTATAGTAGCATTATTTACAATAGCTAAGATTTGGAAACAGCCCAAGTGCCCGTCAGTAGATGAATGGATAGGAAAAGCTGGGGGACATTTACACTACGGAATACTATGCAGCTGAAAAAAAGAGGGATCTCTTACCCTTTGGGACAGCATAGATCAGTGGTTCTCAACCTTCCTAATGCCGCGACCCTTTAATACAGTTCCTCAAGTTGTGGTGACCCCCAACCATAAAATTATTTTCGTTGCTACTTCATAACTGTAATTTTGCTACTGTTATGAATCGTAATGTAAATATCTGATATGCGGGATGTATTTTCATTGTTACAAATTGAACATAATTAAAGCATAGTGATTAATCACAAAAACAATATGTAATTATATATGTGTTTTCTGATGGTCTTAGGTGACCCCTGTGAAAGGGTCGTTCGACCCCCAAAGGGGTCGCAACCCACAGGTTGAGAACTTCTGGCATAGATGGACCTGGAAAATATTGTGCTAAGTGAAATAAGCCAATCTGAGAAAGACAAATATCACATGATCTCACTTATTTGTGGAATCTAATTAGCAAAATGAATTGACCAACAAAATAAGACCCGAAGCATGGAGGCCTGGAACAGACTGACATACCTCAATATGGGGTTGGGGGGACAAAGAAGAGATAAACCAAAGAACTTCTATACTTATATGCATAGCCATGGACACGGACAATAGGGTAGTGAAGACCTGGGGAGTTGGGTAGGGGCTGGGAGGAGGGGGAGAAAGGGGTGGGGAATGGGAGATATCTGTAATACTATCAACAATAAAAAGATATTTTTTAAATAATAATAAATAAATACAATAAAATAAAACTTGCTCAATCAGTAAAGTTGGTATAAAACCCCAAAATGATGATGTGTGCCTCGGGGTGCACAAAGTCGGGTGTGGCTCTCCTTCCCTCACACTGCCCCTACCCACACCTTTGGCGTTGATTGGTCTGCCCAGATGCTGAGGTAAGGGGTTGCTTGCCAGCAGTCATGTCAGCAGCTCCTCATACTTATCCTAAGCCTGAGCCACTTGCCACTGAAGTGGAGCCTGGGCCTGAGTGACAAGGGGCAGAGAAGGTGTCAGCATTAACCGCTACCTGCTTCTGCTGGGGCCTCTGCCAAATGCCGGTGGGGATTGCAATCAGTTGTGGGGCAACATGCCAACCTCACAGCTGGTGACCAGCCTTTAGGGTCACCTGCCAGGCATGGATATTTCAAGAACTCCTCAGCACACACAGCAAATGAGAGTTATTGCAAAACCAGGTGTTGCAGTCTAATTACACGAGCCAGTTTGATATGTCAATCTGCTCCCTCAAACTGTATTTTGCATGTTGGGCGCTGGGAGGGAGACTCCCAGCAAGCTAAATAGGGGACAGCAGATATTTTGTTCCCTCATTTATTTATTCCTTGGAGGTTGTTCTCAAGCCTTTGAGCAACAGAAGCACAGAGAAATGTGGGTAAGTTGATCTTGAGGGCATTGGCTCAGTGTGGCCCTCAGCAAGGCGAGCCCACCCTCCCTGCAAGCCAGCCCGATTCCACCTCAGGGTGACAGCAGCCAGACCTGCTCCAGCTCACCCAGGACTCCCATTGCTGCAGCATGAGCCACTGCACCTGTTCTGGGAGGCAGTAAAAGCCGGACACTAAGAGTCCCTCAGAGGCAGACACTCCTTGCTTCAAACCCTGCTCTGCCCTGGCCAGCTGTGTGGCCTGGGGCATGTTTCTTAACCTCTCTGAGTTTCTTGGAGCCTCTGAAACAGGGATAATCTACTTTACAAACTGAGGTTTGGATTAGCTCTGTGGGTGTCTATAAAGCACTTGGCAAAATCTATGGCTCATGGTGAAGACTCAATAGAATAACTGTTATTATTAATTCATCATATTAGACCATTTTATTCATCTTCAGGAATCTCAGAAATCTCCATCACAGCTCATACTGAAAGTCAGCACAACTTTCCCATTAATCAGTCCCTTTGTCCTCTCCTCTCCCGTCTCTCTGATGTTCAGGGCGTGCTGTAATCTGGTCTTAGCCGCTTCAAGTTGACCTGCCACAAGCCTGCCTCACTCATTCTTTACCCCCACCTCCATGATACTCCACATCCTGTTTCTCATGTCCCAGAAAGTTCCCCATCTCCAGACCTAACATCCCTCAAAAGCCCAATTCAAATCTTGCCTTCTCCACTAAACCTCTTCTGGCTGCTCCTGCTCATTCATTCAAGAGCAGATACTGACGGAGCACCAGCACTAGGGAAGGCCCTGTGCCTCGCAGAGCCGGGGCAGATGGTGGACAGGACAGACTCACCACACTTCAGTTAGCCCTTTCCATCACTCCATCTCTGAACCTCAGTGGTGCTTACAGCACACTACATCAGTGTTCGTGGCTGAGCCGTGATTCTTGCCTTTTTAGAGAAATGATGCAAGGCAATGTTATGGAAGAAAGAACATGGACTTTAAGGTGAGAAAGTCCTGGGTTCAAATCCCAGCTCTACCTCTTGCTGGCTGTGGGATCTGGACACATACTGAAGCTCACTACAAGAGGAGATGCGGTACCCAGGCAGAACCAGGGCCCTGTCACAGTCTGAGGACTGCTGGCTCCTGCTGGAGCAAACTGCTGACCCTGTCTGACATCTTAGGGTCACTGTCCCCAGCTTCTGTCAGGGTGGAATCTGAGGAATAGCCTAGGCAAGTGACATTCTCCAGACTGGACATCAGGCAAGGACTTCTCCTCACAATTTGTGCACAATACAGTATACAGAAATTACATCAAGGCCTTCTTTTTCTAACCAATTCACAAAATGATCAAGCCAGCTTTTTTGCAATACTTTTTACCCCTTATCAGCAAAATTGTTTATGAGTATATCTTTGAATTGTTCTGTGAAACATTGCCAAAGCTAGGTTAGCATAACTTTGACCTCTGCTGGGGGCAGAATCTAGGTGAGGATGCAATAGACTCTAGGTGCCCTTTTGACAAATTCTACCGGTTCTGCACAATATTATTTGACCACCCTCAAAATGGTGAAATTGTAACAGAGCCCAGCAAATCTCCAGGTGTGCTTCCATAGGGCCTGCCATTTACCCCAGGTAAATGGAAAAGAGCAAAAGGACTCCCACTTTTGTTTGTCATTGGCTCTTTATATCACATTCTCTGTTTCTTTGTAGTTTGGAGGTTGCTTTGGAGTGATGACAATAAGTGTAAGATTGAATTGATTTGCCTTTGGTCAGAATCCTTGTTCTAACTACCTTAGTCCTAAGCCTAAACAAAAAAGAAAAACAAAGAGTCCATTCAAAGGTAGTAGAAAAAGCAGACCACTCCAAAATCCAACCAAAATGACAATTGAAAATGTAAAAGGGTCGACCAATTTATTAAAATGTTCAGGAAGGAAGGCAAGATAGGAAAAAACTCAAGAAGTCACAGGTGAATTAAGTCATGCTGATTGCAAACAACAGGGACAGAGGGATGCAATACAAGAGCCATTTTTGCAGACCAAGACCCCATCCACAAATCAGCAGCTGATACATAGAGTGGAAGGAGGAGCTGCCAGTGGAGGCCACAGGCTGAAGTGAGGTCTTCAAGGGTCTGAGTATTTCCCAGCATCCCCAGCCCCAACCCCAGACAGAAACTGGGGGGGAAAAAAACACAGAAGAATTTAGGAGCTCGTTCTTCCTGGAAATGGGTAAGATTTCACAGCAAAATTGGCATCCTGAAGTAGGACCATCCCAATTTTGCCTACTGCTTCCCATTCATACACCCTAAAATGAAGCCAGCCTGTGCAAAGGGTCCACCCACAAGCATTCAGCCATTTCCTTCAGGGGAAGGGCAATAGCAAAGAACTTTACAGGCTACCTATGGTAATCAACCTGTCCCTCAGCTCATAACTATGCAGGGACAATCCAGTGGTTCTCAACCTTCCTAATGCCGCGATTCTTTAATACAGTTCCTCATGTTGTGGTGGTGACCCCCAACCATAAAATTATTTTTGTTGCTACTTCATAACTGTAATTTTGCTACTGTTATGAATCGTAATGTAAATATCTGATATGCGGGATGTATTTTCATTGTTCGTAACCCACAGGTTGAGAACCGCTGCAAGGAGAACACCAAGGAACAAACATGCAGGCCCCTGAAGAAACAGAATAGAGGAAATACACAGAACTCAAAGACTTCCATTGAGTAACTCCAACAATATTTGAGAAGAAACTGCAGCCACAAACAATAGGCTGCTAGGAGAACCAAGATGGTGGTGTAGGTAAATGCCTATATTCACCGTCTCCCAAAACCACATCAAAATTACAACTAAAATACAGAACAACCATCATTCAGAACCACCTGAAAGCTGACTGAATGGCAATCCTACAAATAGAGAAGTAAAGAAGAAAGCACATTTGAGACTGGTAGGAGGGGCAGAGGCTCAGAACGGGCTGGTCTGACACCCACATGTGGTGTTTTTCTTTTTAATCGGGAGGGAGATTTCTAAAACCTCCCATGAGGAGCAAGGGGTCCAAGCCCCACACCAGACCCCCAGCCCAGGGTTCCAGAGTTGGGAAGAGAAATCCCCATAACTTTAGGCTGTAAAAATGAGCATGGATTGTGGTTGAGTGACACTGAGGCTGCTGGAGACCCAGAGGGCTCCTCTTAAAGGGCCGGTGCATGGACTTACATGGTCCCACTTCCTCTGAGCTCCAAGGCCAGGCAGAGGCATCAGGGGAACCCAGGGACATGGGAAGAACTGGACTGTCTGGCATCAGGGCAGAACTCAGAGCTGGGTTTCTCACAGACAGGAGTGCTTGAGGGGTCATTGTTCTTGTGCTTACCTTCCCTGTCTCAGAACTGACTGGCAGTCATATTTGAGTTTCCATCAGGGTGGCCTTGGTGAATCCCTGAGACTCTGCCCCATCCAATTTGCAACCCCACCCAAGCTTTTTGCAGTGGATTTTCCATATGAATGGCCTGTCCTAGCTCAGGCTTCAGACTTTGCTAAAATTGTTCAAACAAGCAACAGCTGGTGTCAGCATGTCTTATACCCATCAATAAAAAGCCCAAGATCTGTAACATCAGCCTGCCTTGCTTCACAGCTTGGCCTCCCCTAGGAACTTCTCATCCCTATACAAGTAGCAGCCATCTGCAGTCCTCTCGGTAGCCCCTGCCTGGTGGCCTCAGGCAGTGGCTGACTTTGCACCTCCTAGGAAGTCCCAGAGCCAGTGCACCCTGTGGACAGCTTCAGACCATATCAGATTACAACTCTACACATCCATAAGTGACATAAGTGACTCAAGGGACAGAGTCAGGAGCACCAAAGCCCCACTGAAACAAGTCCTGCCCCATAGGGGTATCTCCTGCACAGCAGCTCTTCCACTGTAACCGCACCTGGTCCTCATAGCCATGGAGGTCAGTTCCTCCCAGTAACACCAACAGCAATCAAGGCTCAACTACAAAAAGACTGTGCACACAGCCCACACAGGGGTACACCTAGTGCCCAGCTCAGGTGACAAGAGGCTGAGCCACTAGCCCCTACAGGATACCTACTACACAAGGCAACTCTACCAATTCCAGAAGACCTACAACCAAGATTACTCTACCCAGCAAAGCTATCCTTTAGAATTGAAGGTAAGATAAAGAACTTCATAGACAAGAAAAAGCTAAAGGGAGTTCATCACTACCAAACCAGTATTACATGAAGTGTTGAAGGGTCAAGAAGAAGAAGGAGGAGGAGGAGGAAGAGGAGGAGGAGGAGGAAGAGGAGGAGGAGGAGGAGAAGAAGAAGAAGAAGAAGAAGAAGAAGAAGAAGAAGAAGAAGAAATCAAAAATATACACAATAAAATGGCAATAAATATATATTTATCAACAATTGAATCTAAAAATCAAAATAAACAAGAAATCTAATGAAGTAAATAAACTGATAAATAAAATAGAATCAGAGGCATGGAAACATGGAACAGACTGACCAATCTCAGAGGGAAGTGGGGAGGGAGAGGTGGGAAGATATTAACCAAAGATCTTATATGCATATATGCATTACCTATAGGCACAGACAATAGGGTGGTGAAGGCCTGGGGCAGGGCAGGAACTGGGTGGAGGGGGCAAATAGTGGGGGGGGGGGGAAGAGGCACATCTGTAATACTCTCAACAATAAATATTTTTAAAAGAATAGGCTGCTATGAAAATATAATTGTTGAAATAAAAATATAAGAATATACTACAACATAGAAAGCAAAAAGACAAAGAGATAGATATAATGTGAGAGAATCCATCTCATAGAAGTCCAGAGAGAGAAAGAACCAAGAAAAAGGAAGGGAGAAAAGACTCTAATAAATTTTTCTGAGGTCTGAAAGACCCCCCAAGTACTGAGCAAGATGATTCCACATTGATTGGAGGCTGTTGGCCTGGGGAAGCTGCAGGCAGGCTAACCAGAGGTGGGCATCCTATGTGATTGGTTGGAGGAGCATATTGGGCTTTCTCTGGTTGGTCCTAAATTGTAAATAGGGACAAAATTTAGGGAAACTGTCAGATGTTAATCTAGTCCTGGCTGTTTGGGGACTATTGTTACACAGGTTATTGTTTGGCTTCCTGGGCTGGTTACCATAGATAATGGGTTGCTCTGCTGGGTTCGTTGCTGAAGACTGTGGATCAGAGTTTGATTTGTTTTTTTTTAATATCATCTGGCCATTGTTCATTTGTGTATTCAGTCTTTCAAACCTAAGAAAAAATGCATGAGATCCAGCAAACAGTGGAATTAACTCAGGAATGCACTTGCAAAGCTCAGGATGAGACAGTTAGAAAGAAGTCTGGTCCAAATCAGCCATTCTACAAACAGAGTGGTTAAGAAGTTGAAATTAGACATTCTAAGTAATATAGTGAAGAAAGTATGTGTTACCTCAGTCAAAAAGAGACACGTGCATTTTGAAATTCCAACTTACCCCATACACAAGAATAAACTCAAAATGGATAAAACACTTAAATGTAAGTCGGCAAACCATTAAAATCCTAGAAGAAACCTCAGACACCTCTTGTAGCAATATGTTTACCAATACATCTCCTAAGGCAAAGGAAGCTAGGAGAAAATAAACAAATGGGACTACATCAAAATAAAAAGCTTCTGCACAGCAAAAGAAACCATCAACAAAATGAAAAGGGAGCCCAGTGTATGGGAGAAGAAAGCCAATGTATATTTGGCAACGATACATCTGATAAAGGGTTAATATCAAAAATATATAAGGAACTCATACAACTTAACAAAAAGAAGACAATCCAATTTTTAAAATGGGCCAAGGACCTAAATAGATACTTTGCCAAAGGGGATATACAGATGACCAAGAGACATGTGAAAAAATGCTCAGAGTCACTGATCATCAGAGAGATGCAAATTAAAAAGACAATGAGCAACAGCAAGAATGAAACTGGAGAGCATTATGCTAAGTGAAATAAGCCAGTCAGAGAAAGACAAGTATCACATGATCTCACTCATTTGTGGAATATAATGAACAACATAAACTGATAAACAAAATAGATCCAGAGACATAGAAGCATAGAACAGACTGTGGAATCTCAGAGGGAAGGCGGAAGAAGGTGGGTGGGTAGGAAGAGATCAACCAAGGACCTTGTAGCATACGTGCGTAACCCATGGACATAGACAATAGGGTGGTGAAGGACTGGTGCGGGGGATGGGGGTGAGCTAGAAGGGGTTAATGAAGAAAAAGAGGGCATATGTAATACTTTCAATAATAAAGATTTAATTTTTTAAAATTCCAGGATGAGAGCCATGTTCCAGATATGAAACAAATAAAAATGAATTATTATTATTATTTTGAAGAATTGATAGAATACATAAGGAATCCATTTGACCTTGAAGCTTGGACCAACCTTCTTCAAGCAGCCATGATTTAGTCACATAGGATGACATCTCTACAGATCCATGACTCTATGGTGAGTAATATTTACAATATCACAATATTGCTAATGCTGTGTATTGATTTTCAATTGTTTATATATAAACAAAGCAAGAAAGGACTAATTATGGTTACAGTATGAAATATACATGTTCTAACCTTTTGACAAAGTAAAAGTAAAGTTAGCACTGACCAATACTGGGCGGAGGAGCAGGAAGGAGAAAATGTGAAACCAATTTTCTTATGTTACGTGGTGGAGAAACAAGAGGTATTGATGAAGTTCATAAATCAAGGGATGACAGTCTAAGCACCTTATTTTAAATCATAGAGGAAATAAATAGAAGAATAAAAATACAACAAAACTTGGCAGGAAGAAATTAGGGGAAGATACAGGCTTCATCTTTCATCGTGGGAAGTCGATAGCTTCTGCTTCAAGTTGATGAATCAAAAAATAGGAATGTAAGCACAGTATCTGAGTTACAGACAAAACAACCCCCCAAAAAACTCAAGTGAGGACCAAGACCAGCAATGGAGGCGCAGGGGGGGTTAATGTCATCCACACCCTTCTGTACTGTTTTAATTGGCACTTCCCTGGGCATGCATGGTTAATATTCCTTCCTTTGTTTTAAATTTAACTAAAGTTAGGATTCAGAAACAACACTTGAGTACTGCCAAAGAGCTAACTTCTTTTTCTCTGTCCCCCAGGACAACTCTGACCTTATTATTTCATTCCGCCTCACCAAGGCTGTGATTTCAGCTCCACTTTCTCAAACTTACCTCCCTGGGGGCCCAGAAGAGACGTGTAAGACGTCTCTTCATTCCTTCATTGAATATGTACAGAGTGCCTACTATGTGCTAGAGCTGGCTCAGGCATGAACAAACCAGACCAAGTCCTCACCTCAGGGAAAGTTTTTATATTCGTGTGGGCAAGACAGATGAAATAAGGAAAACCTGCCCCTGCTTCACCTGAGAGGAAAGAACACAGGCTTCAGAGCTAGACAAACCCTAATACACATCACTGTTACAGTTATGAGACCTCGAAGCAGTGACTAAACCTCTCTGAATCTCACTATCCACATATATAAATGGGTTGCTTTTCAGAGTTGTTGAAAGAGTAAGAATGTATTTAGGTTCCCAAGGGGAGTTACATAGATGCAAAGTGGGGTTTTTTTCTATCCTATATAATAAAAGGCTAATATGCAAATTGACCAAATGGCAGAACAACCGGTCGCTATGACACGCAATGACCACCAGGGTGCACTGACCACCAGCTCAATGCAGGAGCTGCCCCCTGATGGTCAGTGAGCTCCCACAGAGGGAGCACTGCTCAGCCAGAAGCCGGGCTCATGGCTGGTGAGCACAGTGGCAGTGGTGGGAGCCTCTCCTGCCTCCACAGCAGGCAGACATTCCCCGAGGAGTCCCAGACTGCGAGAAGATGCAGGCTGGTCTGAGGGACCCCCCCATCCCACCCCCAGTGCACAAATGTGGTGCACCAGGTCTTTACTTTTTAATAAAATAGAAAGGAAAACCCTGGCCAGATAGCTCAATTCACTGGAGCATTGTCCCAATGTGCCATGATTATAGGTTCAATTCCTGGTCAGGGCACATGCAGGAATCAGCCAATGAATGCATAAATACATCTCTCTCTCTCTCTCTCTCTCTCTCTCTCTCTCCCTCTCTCTCTCAAGTCAATAAATATTTTTTTTAAAAAATAGGTGCCACTGTGGCTCAGTTGGTTGGGCGTCATCCCAGGCCACCAAAGGTTTGCTGGTTCAATTCCTGGTCAGGGAACATACCCAGGTTAGGGGAACAGCCAACCAATGTTTTGCTCTGACATCAATGCTTTTCTCTCTCTCTCCCTCTCCCTCTCTCTTTCTCTAAAGATCAATTTTAAAAATCTTTACATAAAAATAAAATAGAAAATAGAAAATCAATTAAAATGTCAAACCCTGTTGAGAGGAGCCTATAATGATATAAAGATCAATTTACTCCTGCTTAAATATTAGCCAAATGAAAGTGGGGGAGATACAAATTAAAAGATACTTGAGAGATGCTTAGACTTTGAGCCTTTTGGTCTTGATCACTTTAAAAGTCAGCAGAATGAATCTTCATTCAAGAAAATCTCTATTTCCCAAAATGTATTTGGGAAAACACTTGCCACAAGGGGTCTATAGCCAAACAGATAGTAGGAAGGAACTCAGCCTATTATAGCTCTTTCTTGGAAAGTCACTTGGTAAGTAACAAATGCCCTGAGAAGTCCTGCAGTAAACAGACCTGTTCAACACAGTTTCCCAACTTACTGCCCAGTGAAATCTTCCATCCTCCCCTTAGCTCTATCCCACCTGAACGTCCTCTGTCCACCTCATTCCTACTGAGCTAGTGCTCAGCAGAACCCCTTTTAGAAAATGCTGAATGCAGTAGAGGGCTTGTTGATTGTTTAGCTCCAGCCAGAGCTGACAGTCCTCATGAGTTCCCTCGCACTGAAAGAAATTCACCAGATTTGAACCAGGTCATGTGGCCGTGGCCGGCCAACTGCCAGTCTCACCATCAACATTCAGATTCCTCCCTAAAGCCCTTACCATTCTGTGGGTGGTACACACACGACAGCAGAATCTATGTGAGCCCAGGGCTGATTTGTGCAGCCTGCGAACCCTCCTGAGGGAGCAACAGACACAGGAGCAGGACCTCTGGGCTCCTGCCATCATGTCAGTTTCAGCAGGGAATCTAAGAAATCACACATCTTTTGGTCTAACCAGTGCTGTGAAATCTACCCCCAAAACACCAGTTCCTCAAATAGTCGACAACTAACACTGCAAACTTCTAGAGCCTACCACAGAGGCAGTGATGGCAGCATGCCAAAGGCACTGCCAGATCAGCCCCGCTCCACACGCCCTCAGCCACCTTCCCTGCTCCACACACCCTCATCTCCATCATCCACGGCGCACACCACTCACACGGGGAGCCACCTGTTGGCTTCTCCTACATGAAAAAAAAAAGAGCTGTCCTTGGGACCTACTGGTTTGGCAGAGAAGTTTAGGAGACAAAACTACTTCTGGGGAAAAGTAGCAAATCCAAGGACATGTCTGGCATATCCTTCTTTCTCCACAACACCTTCATTTTGAGCGGAGAGTGGAGTTTGGGTAACCCCAAGAGCTGCTGATCCTCCAGCAGGAGCCTGAAGCCCACCGCCCCTCCAAATGACAAGCTCTGCTGCTCCTCCACCCCCTCGGTGTGCAGGCGGTCACCCGAGGCCTCGCCTGGCTTCGCTGCCCTCCACAGACACCATCACTGGCAGCTCGGCTGTGTTCTGCCTGACATTCACTGCCCATCTGCTCAAACCACGTCAGGGAGTTGCACATGGATGCACAGTGGAAGGCGGAGGAACAGGCAATTGCCTACCAGAGGTGATTGGGGCATGAAAAAGCCTCTTCCCTCTAGAATGTTCTCTCCCACCAGCTGTTAAGGGCCTCACATTTTAGAGTAAGAGTTTCATTCCTTTGGCTGAAAGCAGAGACAGCAAGAGAGAGGGAGGAGCACGGTATGTCCCGCCGCTAGTCGTCTGCATTGGTGCGGGCGTCCTGAGCAACCCCGGACTTCTTGCCTGTGGCATCCTGACTGCGCACCCCATTCCTACTCAACACACTGCCCCACTGAACTTCCCATTAAATAGACCTTCCCTTCCTGTGTGTGTGATTCAAATGACAACATTTGAAATAATGTAGAGTAACCCGGGGTAGGGGAGAGGAGAAAGGGGAAAATAGAATAGATGGAAGCAAAAATGGCAGATTGTTGATAGATGTTGAAGCTGATGGATTTGGGTGGGTTCATTACACCTTTCTCTCTACTATGTGTTTCTGAAATAAAATTTTTAATGAATACGTGTGTGAATACATACACACCTTCCCAATTTCCCTCCCTACCTAATATCATTTCATACAGTTATTGGCAGTTTCAATTGTAATGTCAATGTGTTTTCATTTTCGTTTTTGTATCTTTTTTGAGAGCACAATTTGATAGTAAAAGAATGCTCATTGGGCAGGAAAAGGCCAACGGTGGGGGGCGCGGAGGAAAGGCAAACATATCTGGGAGGCTGGGGTCCCTAAAAACATGGAAGAGTGCTCACTTTACAAACTATCCAGGCTGGTGCTACTTGAGAACAGTCACAATGGGGTTGGGAAGTGCGGTAGCGAAACTGAGTGGCCATTTGTTCTTGCCATCATTGATTGCTGGAGCATTCATCTTTGCTGTCATCCACCTCTGCTTTTTGTATCAACCAGCTTGAGTGTTAGGGGCCAAGGTGGTTTTGCTTTGAGGCATGAACTTTAGAAGTTTGTGGGCCAGCCCACCTGCCGTACCAGTGGACCCAGTCTTCAAGTTCATAGTTCTGTTCTTTTCTCTGACCCCAAGGACCTGGTCTCAGCCTCCAACAGGTTTAGACGACTTCACTTCTTATCCATAATGTATTGAACCCGTCTAGTTCAAGCTTAAAAGATGAGGCCACCCTTAAAAACATTGTGAAGTGGGGGAAGTTGGTCTTCCCAGCCCATGAACCCAATAGCTTCTCTTTCTCTTCCCATTACACCCCTGCCCCAGGCTGTTCCCCTGTACAAAAAAAAAAAGTACAATCAATTGAAAAGCAATTCTGCTATGAGAACATCAATTCTTAAAGCATTCAGCAATCAGTATCTGGTTAAGTAAATTGAAGTTAGCCACACCATAGAATATCTATGCAACTATCAAAAAGGGTGCATTAGATCCAAGGGGGTTGATATGAAAAGATCTCCAGGAGTGTGGAGAAAGTCCAGGTGCCCCATGAGCCTACGGGGCAAATACAGCCTGCAAAAAGAGGAAGAGTCTTACCAGTTAGTCACCAGAAGTGATCTAACAAGGCCTGCCCCTCAGCAAAAGCCAAATGGGTGAGCCCTGTGGAATGGTAGAGTTTGGAAATGATATTGCACCTTATTCCAGGAAAAACGAAAGCTATTCTCCTCTACATGGAGACCTGACAGCAGCTAAAAGGAACAAAGACAGGCATGATTACTGCATATTTATGCCTGCCTTTTCGGGAGGGAAATCAGTTACCTTAAGATACAAACCTATTAAGTTGTAATTTTCTGAGCATTGGGCATTCTCTTTGTTTATTTCTTCTTTTTACACCTGAATATGCAATAAAGATCTTTGAAAATGCCGGGAGATCCCATTCATAGGAGGGACAAAAATGGAAAGGGGGTGTTGTGTTTCCTGAGTCTAAATTTCAAAGGGGAATTTCTGTGCCCTCTGGCAAGGTAAGCCAAATAAGTATGACAACTCGTAACAGAAGGAGAACCTCCGGGCAGCAAGCTCTTTCTGTACACACCCCATCTGGATACTTTCTTTTTATAACTCTTCTCTAGCGGAAGTTTTGAGGTTACCTTAGCAGGGTGTAGCAGAGACTGCCACTTTCTCTCCTTGGTCCTTGGCTGGGCAGGTGGCTATAAGAAATAAAGACTACATTACCAACCTCCCTTGCCAATTATGGCCAATTGACTAAGTCCTGGCCAAAGAAAAGTAAGAGGATATGGCAAATGCCATGGCAAGTGTGATTTCTGGGCAGAGCCTTTAAAGAGAAAGATTTATACTCCTCCACCTTCATATTTCCTGCTGGATGAATGTGAACGCAATGGCTGGAGCTCCAGCAGCCATTTTTGGACTATTGGGTAGAGTCTACCTGGTAGACGCTTCACATTGAAGATAGATGGCACCAAGTAAAGGGTCTGGGTACCCGATGACTCCAGACTGCCATACCAGTTCAGGACAGCCAGTATTTACGGGAGAAATAAACTTCAATTAGTTTAAGCTACTGTTGTGTTGGATTTTCTATCACTCATAGCCAAGCTTAAACCTACCTAACAGAGATTTTTTTTTTTTAATCTTCTAAGTTCTTCTCTCTTAAAAGAGTCCTAGACCTTTATCAGATGTGTTTGTGGAAATCGTTACAGGGTCCTGAAATAGCTCAGCATTTTCATGCTGCATGAGATGGAGACTAAGACCATACAGGGTTCCAGTGATGGGTTAAGTGCCTCCTTCTCTATTTCCATAGAAAAATCTCTATTCCTGCAAGTGTCCTAGAGACTCCATTCCCTTTTCTCCAGCCCATCCCTGGGATCGCTGGCAGAATCTGTGGGCAGTAGGCAAGAAGGAGGCTCTCTCAGAGTCTTCCACTTCATTTCAGAGCAGCTTCAATGAATTTCTTTAACAACCTAAGTGACTAGGTCAGGATAGTCCAGTTGTAGCAACCAGTGCTCCTCTGAGTCTTAAGGTCAGAGCTAAAGATTGCGATACTAGACTCCTTATTCCTTTTCCCTCCATAACCCAGATTTAACCCAGCCTAAGCTAAATCTGGGCACCTTTTAATGAGAACTGACCCTTTCAGATTCGCTATCTAAGGTAGAACCGCTGTCAAAATGCAGATTTCCATGAAAGGCCTAATGGGAAAGACCATCGTTGAACCCATGGATACAATAAAAACGGTGAATGGCAAGATTCCTTCCAATCAGCAGGGACAGATTTTGCTGGAAAAGCAGCTAGAAGGCGGATGCACCAGTGTCTGATTACAATGTTCAAAAAGAGAGCGCTTGGCTGCTGAGACTTCACAGTGGTGTTGAGAAAAGGATGTCATCTTACATGGTCCCGAGAAGAATTAGCATAAGAGAAAGGAGGTGGAGGTGTTCACAGCTGCCATCGCTAAGGCCTGTGCCGCCTCCAGCTCGCCGGGCTCCAGCCGAAGGAGAAGCGGGTAAGTAAAGAGGTCTCTGCACCATGGCTCCTACAAAGCAGACTGTCCGCAAATCCACCGGTGGTAAAGCACCAAGGAAGCAACTGGCGCGCCCTCTACTGGACGGGTGACGAAACCTCATCGTTACAGGCCTGGCACTGTAGCACTTCGTGAAATTAGACGTTATCAGAAGTCCGCTGAACTTCTGATTCGCAAACTTCCCTTCCAGCGTCTGGTGCGAGAAATTGCTCAGGACTTCAAAACAGATCTGCGCTTCCAGAGGGAAGCTGTTGGTGCTTTGCAAGAGGCAAAGAGGCCTGTCTGGTTGGCCTTTTTGAAGACACCAACTGTGTGCTCTCCATGCCAACGTGTAACAATTATGCCAGGAGACATCCAGCTAGCACGCTGCATATGTGGAGAACGTGCTTAAGAATCCACTGTGATGGGAAACGTTTCATTCTTTAAAAAAAAAAAAACTCTTCCTGTTATTGGTAGTTCTGAATGTTAGATATTTTTTTCCCATGGGGTCAAAAGGTACCTAAGTATATGATTGCAAGTTGAAAATACGGGACAGAAATCAGGTATTAGCAGTTTTTCCATTTTCGTTTGTGTCTGAATGTTTTTAATATAAATGCGGGGACATAAAGCATTAATGCAAGTCAAATGTTTCAGTGAACAAGTTTCAGCAGTCCCACTTTATAACAATATAAATAAAGCTGTTAAATTTTTCTGGACAATGCCAGCATTTGGATTTTTTTTAAAAAAACAAGTGAATTTCTTATTGATGGCAACCAAATGGTGTTTGTAGCATTTTTATCAAACAGTAATTCCATCCCCTCACTAGACTTTTCTAACTTATTGTCCTACATGCAACTACATGTTTTCAATGTTATCTGTCTTCTGTGCGGTTCCTGTAAGTTTGCTATTAAAATACATTAAACGAGAGAGAGAGAGAGAGAGAGAGAGAGAGAGAGAGGGAGAGAGAGAGAGAGAGAGAAGGTGAAGCTGGATGCTCTGAAATACTGGAAGGTTGACAGGATGGCACATTGGTCGCCTCCTCCTGGGGTGTCTTTCTGATGGTGTCTTCATGGCCAGCCACCCTGATACAAGTGACTGTGTAGGTGTTGTCTCACCCTTGCTTCAACAAACCAGAACCACTTTAAATATAGAATTTTATTCCAGTGCTTCAAACACAAAGATCTTTTCTCAAAAAGACAAAACTATAGTGGTAACGAACAAGTCAGTGGTTGCCATGGATTACAGGCAGGGAGAGGATATGATTACTAAGGGGCAGACGAGGGAGCTTTTGGGGTGATGGACCAGTTCCAGGTCCTGATATGTGTTTGTGGTGGTTCCACAAATTTACCTATGTGTTAAAGCTCATATAATTATACACCAGAAAAATTCAAGCTTACTGGATGATGGCTTTTTAATGTAATTTATTTTATTTTATTTTTTTAAATATATTTTATTGATTTTTTTACAGAGAGGAAGGGAGAAGGAGAGGGATAAAGAGTTAGAAACATCAATGAGAGAGAAACATCGATCAGCTGTCTCCTGCACACCCCCTACTGGGGATGTGCCCGCAACCAAGGTACATGCCCTTGACCGGAATCGAACCGGTCAGGGCAATTTATTTTATTTTAAAAGATCTTTTCAAAGCGTCTAGGTCCGGCCTCATGCTGTACCGCACACACAGAGGCCACTGTGTCACTTGGCGATGGGCGCAGGGACAAGCTCTTAGATTAAGCTACTGGTGGAAGGACAGTGAGACAGTAACTGCTCACAAAACCTATTACATCTTCTTACAGAGGGTCACTCTCTGTGCACGGTAATTCATAGGAGACCTCCAAAGTGTGCAAAATAAAGCAGCTTGCAAAAGAGAAAGAGAACATGCTCAGCTGGCTCAACCTGACTAGTTAGGTAGAAAAGTTACCACCACCAAAAACAAACAAACAAAATAAAATTTGAAAAACAACAACAACAACAAACCCTACGCACAATATAAGCATCACCGTCTGTTCTCTATAGGAACCTGCACAAGCCAAAGCTTCCTGCCCAGAGGCCTACAGTGGCTCACAGAAACCTAAGCCAGCCTTGGGCCTGGGAAGGAGGCTGGTACACAGGGAGGAGGGTCCCAAAATGAGATTAAATGTCCCACCAGCACAGCACAGAGGGAACATAGAGCCAACATTGGTTTAACTTAGAACCAATTTTTTTAGAGAAAATGACCAAATTTAATTACATACATATGCATGGGAATCCTATATACATGAGAGAGTCACAGACCCCACGTATATGAGAGGTTCAAAGACAGAAAGGGAAAATAAAATATATATGACATTCTGAGCTAAGGAATGAAGTAAGGTGCCTTGGGCCTTAAGAGGGAAGGCAGGTCATTGCAGGACAATAAAAAAAAAGCAGATTTTCAGTCATTAGTAATTTTCCCTGCCATATAGATAAGTTTAAGAAAGGTATCTATAATAATAAAAGCATAATATGCTAATTAGACCCGATGTCCTTCCAGACATCCTTCCTTCCAGACAAAGCTGCAGCAGGTAGGGGCTGTGGCAGAGGCGGCACAGGCCCTTGGCCATGGTGGCAGGAACTGCACAAATTTAGTGCATCGGGCCTCTAGTCCTATATAATAAAAGGCTAATATGCAAATAGACCAAACAGGGGGACAACCGGTCGCTATGATGCGCATTGACCACCAGGGGAAAGATGCTCAACTCAGGAGCTTCCCCCTGGTGGTCAGTGTGCTCCCACAGGGGGTGTGCTGCTCAGCCAGAAGCTGGGCTCATGGCTGATGAGCTCAGCAGTGGTAGCGGGAACCTCTCCTGCCTCCAAGGCAGCACTAAGGACCCATCGGGGGATGTCCACCTGCTGGCTTAGGCCCGCTCCCCAGGGGTCCCGGACTGCAAGAGGGCACAAGTAGAGCTGAGCGACGCCCCCCCCCACACACACACACACACTGCACAAATGTCGTCCATTGGGCCTCTAGTTTCTTATAATGAGCAAGGCCCCTAGTTTAAATTCTTTAAGGGAGAGGTAAAAGTTTCTCATGAACCTGCAGGGTCTTGCTTATCTTCAGCTCAAAATAATTCACATGCCAAAATGGCACTTTTGGGGGAGGTCTGTTCTGAACCCCTATACTTGATTATATCCATAGATGGTTTTCAGGGCATTTTAAATTCTCTTAATCATTTTGTACATTGCCGAAACCGGTTTGGCTCAGTGGATAGAGCGTCGGCCTGCGGACTGAAGGGTCCCGGGTTGGATTCCGGTCAAGGGCATGTATCTGGGTTGCGGGCACATCCCCAATGGGAGATGTGCAGGAGGCAACTGGTCGATGTTTCTCTCTCATCAATGTTTCTGACTCTCTATCTCTCTCCCTTCCTCTCTGTAAAAAATCAATAAAATATATTTTAAAAAAAAATAATAATAATAATTTTGTACATTGTTTTCCAAAAGGGTTGTACTGATTTGCACTTTCATCAATACTTTATGTAGGTGGCTGTCTCACCATAGGCTCCCCAGAATTACTAGTTCCATTTTTAAACATCCTTAACAATTTGATTGGTTAAAAGTGGATGTAAGATTTCTTACCCATCTGATCTTGGGGACTGAGGTTGGTGCCTGCCAGCCCACAAAACTCACACACTGGTCACTTTTGATAAGTATGTGCTACTTCTTCTTCCCTCCCCACTTCCTTCCTCCAGGGGCCATGGGGATGCTATCTGTGCTCCACACCTCTTTCCTGCAGCCCACCTGGGTCTCAGCTGTGGCTGGGACAGACGGTTCCCATGCATGGTCCAGGGAACCGAACTGACCACCCTCCTTGTCTCTCTGCTTGTCTACCTGAGGGCTTTTTTTCTAGATCTCAGTTGTTAAGAGCAGTCTGAAGGTAAGGGATTAACACCCTTGAGGGTTACCCTCAACCAACATGGTTAGAAATCAGTGAATAAACACACCAGCCTCCCCGCCAGAGGACAATTCTGAGGGGGCCTCATCCGGATGGAGCTCAGTTGCCCACTGTGGCAACCAGCTCCCTACTGACTTTTCCTCCTTCCCTGTCTCCTTTTCCTTGGATCACCTGCAGAGAAACTAACTGCTCTCCAACCTTTGTTTCAGGATCCTCTTTCAGGAAAACCCAAACTAAGATGAATAGCTAGATAATTTCTCTCTAATCCATCTCACCAATTCTGTGAGGTCCTAGAGCCAGCTCCTAGAACATAGTTGCACATTTCCATCAAATGCCAATGGCTGGAAAAACTTAAATCTCCTGTCAGTAAACAGGCTAAAGTGCTTTGGCTGCTTCTAACAAGAAAGCTGCAGCTACCTCCCCTCAGCTCAGTTGCCTTTAACCATTTCAGGAGGCTGTTCATGACCCTCACCCCCAGCCCAGACTCCCCAAGGCTGGAACCAACAGATTCTGACCGGTTTGGTCTTTGGTCCCCATTTGTGTGACGAGCCCCTACTGGCTGGTGCTCTAAGCATTTTGGTGCCCACTGGAGGGCTTGCAATTTCTCTCCTAATTAGAGAGATGAAAGGGCCGTGCACAGGAGACTCTGCTCCTGCATCTGACACCAGGTGGCATATCCTTCTCCCCCTCGCTCATCAGTCTGTTCAAGCCCATTGCTTTCCAACCACAACTGCTCAGGTTAAGATGCATCAAGATGGAAAGTTGCCACTTGATTAAGATAAAAATAAAATAATCCAAATATGTAACATGTTCCTCCTTTGAACAGATGGCCAGGGAGTTTGCCTCATAACATTGAACATCAAAAATGAATCAGAAGCTCATCTTCGTGCATAATCAAGAATTTGCTCACCGTTTGTGCTACAGCCAGGCAGGAGTTAGAGATGGAAAGGTGAGAAACCACAATTCCATCATGAGCCCCTTCTCAGCCTTGTCCTCGTGTGCATGGGGCTGGGGTGGGGGAGACCGGGCAGATGAGAGGGTACAGGACAAATGAAAAATGTGTGAGTCACCCTGTCAAGAGGACCTGCAGCTGCCCTTTATCAGACTACACCTGCTGACATTTTTCCAAAGAAAAAGTATTCTAGCCGTCTCATTTTTTATCTCAGGGAGCTTTCCCAGTCCAGACACTTGTCACTTCACTCCAGTTACAACATTTTGGCACATTGCATGGTTATTTATTTGTTTACTTGTCTTAGCTCCCTTGAGCTCTTTGAAGGCAAGGACCATTTCTTATGTGATTTGATATCACAGAGCCCAGCAAAAACTTAAATAAATATTTGATGAATGAATGCATAAAAATAATCAGAATTATTGAACAAGCCACTCAATTGGTTTGGCTTTCTCTGTTCTCTTTGTTCTATTCCACATGGGCCACCAGTTTAAATCCTTCTACAACTTTCAATGAGAGAGATCTATAGATGCTATGCAATTATCTCCAAGATATATAGTGAGGTGAAAAAAAGAAAGATTTGGAACAATGCATTTGCTGAACCTTCTCACCTTGGTTTCCAAACTAGGGTTAATCATAGTACTCATCTCATAAGGTTGTTGTGAATATTACATTACCTAACATATATAAAGTGCTTTGAACATTTCTTTGAACAGTTCTTGGGTCATGGTAGGTACTTAATAAATGTTAGACATCATTATAATTTTTTAAATGAATTTCAGGGGTGGGAAACATTTCCCCCTCCAAAGAAATTTTTCTATTCATGGTCCTTTTTATTGACGTCTGTTTTTATTTGCTATTCCTATAGCCTGGGCTTTAGGACAAAAAAAGAAGGGAGCTTCAGGTACATAAAAAACCATTGGGAAACCCAAGGACAGACTATATCTCACCTTCTCCCAACCCAACCACTTCTTGCCCACTCCACACACTGCCCCCTTAGCTTAGAGTCCACAGTACTAACTCGAGGAGTGGCCAGTGCTGACAGATCCTCAAACAGCCCCAGCTACCTCATTTGCAGGACCTAGTGCAAAATGAAAACATGGGGTCTCTTTTTCAAAAGGTATGAAGACTTTCAGGACAGTGAGAAATGAGCCTAAGTAGCCCTGTTTGGGATAGAAGGGAAATGCCACCCCTTCTCAAAGGAGGCATAATGGAGGGAACTGGCCCTGGAGATCTCTGGATCTAATTCCCTGAGAGGGGACTGAGCCCCAAGAGTTCCAGGGTCTTACTTAAGGGCACAAAGTATTCTTAGAAGCCCTGACTTTTTTAAGGGGAACTTGACCAGCACCCCATTGCCCCGAAACTGCTCATATCAAAAAGCTCTATTCCTTCTCACCCAGACCAGCTCACTGAATCACACGACTATAGGTTACTTTTTACTAGTTTAATAATTAAGATGTAAGCTTGATGTTCACTCCAGGTCCACTCCAGGTGGCCACCACAAAAATCAAGAAACAGACTACGGCGTTCCTCCGTGTCTGTTCCAGTCAGTTCCCCACCCTTGAGGTAAGTACTACCTTGACATCTAGCATCATTGACTGATTTGCTTTTCTCCGTACCCCATATAAAGGAAGTCGCATAGAATGTGAAAAGAAAAATACTATCATTTCTTTTTCGGTTGTCTTCCCGGTATCCGAACTAAATACTCTTGACTGTGGAGACAATGCCCTCTTCTCCAGCGTTAGATTTCCAACTACCCTAGGAGTTATTTCTCTGTCTTTGTGCCTCTGTCTCTGATTCTTTTCATCTTACTCTCTTTCTCTATATTTTTAAATAAAGAAAAAAAAACAGACAGTGATAGTAGAGCATCAAACCAAACACAGGGCCCTGCTGAGCACGGGGCCTGTGCAACCACACAGGTGACACCCCCATGAATCTGCCCCTGTCCTCAGACCTCTCCGACAGCCAAAGCTGCTGGGAGAGTTGGAGGGAACCGGGCCAGCTGTCTCCCACCTTGGCTTCTCCATCCAGGCAAACCCCGACGTCCAAAACTCCTCCTGCAAACTCAGTATTTTGATTAAAAGCCATGATCAACTTGTGGGTGAAACAAAAGAAGAAATTGATGTTTTAATACAACTCATTAGAGCATTTCATTAACTCCAGAAATAGAAAGAGGATATAAAATAGGAAGATTCGTTTAAAATCAACAAGGCATTGGTAAGGAGGGCCACGATTTCAGCAACATTAATTGCTAGGTCGTCTCATTGCTGAT
This sequence comes from Myotis yumanensis, assembly GCF_028538775.1. Taxonomy (NCBI): domain Eukaryota; kingdom Metazoa; phylum Chordata; class Mammalia; order Chiroptera; family Vespertilionidae; genus Myotis; species Myotis yumanensis. The sequence goes on from NW_027223761.1 coordinate 77,430,920, forward strand.
TAAATAAGAAATCTCAAATACCATTAGACAATTGTGATTAAATGTATGTCATTCTAATTGAATGTGTGGTTTATTGCCTTCCACTGAGTCGGCAGGTCACCTTCCTGTTTTGTGCATTTGGAAAGAGCGCATCGATGCAGTGACAGCCATTATTTCTCAGCCAGCCCTGAAGCCCTTGGAGTTGTAGCCTAAAATACAGAGCATTTGCCGGGCGGAGGAGTGTGCCGTACAATAGGGAACCTGAGAGGATGAAAATAAATCCCGCTTAATGTCACGGCTGGGCACTTTTCCCTCAGCTCATTACCTGGCTCCGGGTATTCTGACGCCAGCGTTGCTGGCAGTCCCTGTGGCGTTGGAGTCATTGGAGGACCAGGGGGCGTCAGGCGTCTTCTTGGCTCAGAGAGGAAGCTCCAGGTCCTTGGACGGGATCTGGCAGGGATCGTGGGGAAATGAACAGCCTTTGTCTAACCTCCCACTCGCCTCTGGTGAGGAGCCTGGGCAGAACAATCTTCTAAGACGTGTTCTTTTTTATTTCCCAAGGACAAGGACACAAAATTAATTTTGTTACTGCTCTGACTGGATTTTGTTACCACCTATCCCATGGGACATGGGCTAAACTCTCCCCACCCTGCCCTTTACCTTGCTTGGATTAGGAGCCAAGGTAAAATGAGACAAGCACGTAGCCATGTGCCTATGAGCTCTATCACCCCACACGGCACATCACCCTGCCAGGAAACAGGGTAGCACCAGGCCCAGGCCCACCCAGGTGGGGAGGAGGGTGCAATAGGTTAAATTGTTTTTAGTGACCTTTTGTTGCAGGCGCACACACACACACACACACACACACACACTTTCCATGATCTTTCTAAACTCTAGGTCTGGTCATGTCACTACTCTGCTTCAGGTGACAGCTAGATTTTAGATGTGTCCTACTAGCTGGGCCTTCGAGGCCTTTCACCACTGGCTCAACCTCCCTCTCCTGCCTGATCTCCCATTGACATCCTACACTGTGGTGTAGACTCTCCATAGACCCCAACACCGTGACCGCACTGTGTCTTTGCTCACACGTCTGCTCTGCTTGGGATGCTCTTGTTACCATTACTGGAAATGGTAACAGCCACCCTTCTCCTGAGTCACTGGAAAGAAATGAGAGAATTTCTCTCCTTTGGGAGAGCTAAGCCATTGTTCCCAACTTCTAGGCTCTGCTATCACCAGGGGGCAGTCAACATGGTTTTCTATTTCAGCTCAAAGAAGGAGAAAGAAGAGGTTGACTCAAATGCAGCCTGTTCGTGAGGGCTGCTTTTGCAGGCATATGGCCGTGCAGTGCCAGGGAAAATGCGAGCACTAAGCCCCGGCCGCGGTAGCTACGGTGTGGCGTGGTGCTGGCTGCAAAACTGCTCATCATCTCGGGGACAGGCCGGCCTGGACAGGAAGCTGAGAAAGGCTGGCTCAGGAGGCACCACATGCTGAAGGATGGTGGAAGACCAGCTTGGAACAGCAGCGTCAGCTCCCTGTGGAACGGAAACCACAGACCAAGACCCACATACGTTCTGGAGTTCCTTGAAGGCCGTAGGGAGAGGAGGGTTGTCCCAAACAATGACTGGTTTTTAGACTTCCCATCTACCTTGGCTAGCAGGGCTCAGAGATCGAGTTGATTTTTGTTGTTAGATACTTATACTTAAATGTCATAAGGCAGCTCACTCCAGATACACCCTTCCTCCCCTTGCCCACGTGAAGTCTCCCACCAGTGCTCCCACAGCAGCCTCGTGTCCATGCTGACCATGCTCTGTGCCAGCAGGTCTGTGCTAGCACCTCCCAGGTTTGACTGAGCCCATCCTTGTATCCTCCGTGCCCAGCAGCACGCCTCGCACACAGTACATGCCCAGTAAATATTGAAGGCAGAAAATAAGGAGAGGGAAGGAACCGCAGTCCAGATCACTGAGCCAAGCCCCCTGCCAACCCCCTCACCTCTGCCACCTCCTCCAAGCCCTGCCATGTGTGCCCATAACACTAGGGGCCCACTACCATCTTGATTCACTGAGAGGCTATAAAAAATACTAGTCACAAGCCCTACCTCTGGAGCCAGCTCCTCCGGATTCAAATCCTAGGTCAGCCACATATTAGCTGTGTGAGCTTAGATAAATTATTAACCTCTCTGTGTTTCACCTCTGAATACCACAGCACCTACTTTGTAGAGTTGTGAGGGTTAAATGAGTGGAGCGTGTAGAGTATTTACAAGGCTGTGTGGCATGTAGTAAATGTTATCTTACTATTGCATTATGACTATCTACTCAAAAACTCACCTCCCCACTAAACCAGGACCTCCTTGAGGGTAAGAAGTATGTTTAATTTATTTCCATGTATCCAGTACTTAGCACAACCCCTAGCCTGGCTTAGAATAAATGACTGATGAATGAATGAATGAATGAATGAATGAATTATGTAGATTTTAGGTCAGAGTGTAGTGCTATGGAAGCCTGTGGAAGAGAGGACCCCAAGGGCTTTGGGTGGTGTTGGCTTTAAGACTGCTTGGTAAGGGGCAAACAAGTGGCTTGAGAGAGGTGGGGCCAAATCTCTAGGGGTGCTGGGCCTCTCTGGAGGAATTACAGGCCTGGAAGTCTCAGGATCAAGATGGTAAGATATTGGAAAGGGATAGAGACAGACAGAGCTGCCTTCCCTTCCCCTGCCCTCTCTTTCCCCCTCTCTCGGGCTGGTACCTCTTCCTCCTCAGTCCTCAGTACAAGCAAGCCCTAGCAAGGCTAACAAGAAAAGCAGCTGGGTCAATCCTTTTGTGTAGGTGGATCACAAACAGAAAGGTTTACATTAAAATCCTGGCTGCTTCATCTGCCACCCCTCCCGGGAGGCACCCTGCGGGCAGAGGAGGCATCAGCACCTCTGTGCCACCCGAAATAAACAATGAGAGCAGCACAGTCACCTGATGGACAGTCCGCCCGCTGACGCTCGGACAGGAAGGCTTTCTTTTCCACTTCATCAGGTTTTTTTTGGTACAAAACAGAAATCAATAACAGCTCGCTTCCAATGTACAGCTTCCCCGATTTGGAAGTTTAACTTTTTTAAAAAAATATATCTTTATTGATTTTAGAGAGGAAGGGAGAGGGAAAGAGAGATAGAAATATCAATGATGAGAGAGAATCATTGATTGGCTGCCTCCTGCACGTCCCCCACTGGGGATCAAGCCCGAAACCCAGGCATGTGCCCTTGACCGGAATCAAACCTGGGACCCTTAAGTACACAGGCTGACGCACTATCCACTGAGCCAAACCAGTTAGGGCTGGAAGTTTAACTTTTAAGCCACCTTTAAGTAGCCGTCCTGACTCAGGCCTCGAGTCCCTCCACGTAGTCTATGAATAGCCAGAGCGGGTCTACGGAAGCCAGAGCCACAGCCGCCTCCAAGGGCAGTGTCTGTCCATTAGAATTTGTAGGCAAAGGCCCAGCCGGCTCTGGCTCTGGAATCTTATTTCATTTCTGCTGTGCACTTCGCAGGCCGGTAGGTGTGACAAATGGTCTTATCTTTGTCTAACCTCTGTTGAACCCGTGCTTGCTTCGGGGTTTAACTTTAATATACGGCTTCAGTTTAATAGCAAAGTGGTTCTCTTAAAATGTCAGATGGTAAAATGCTGAATCATTCACCAAGGAAAGGCTGATCCTGAGTAGAAATTAGAATCACGGGGGCACAGGAGACGTGCCACATATCTTCAGTCCAAATAGAGGGAGACCAAGCTGAAGTTCAGATCCAATTTAGAGAGCAGTTCTGAGCTCCAAAGGGAGTGTTTGCTCTGAAAGACAAAAATGAATCAGATGAAAGGATGAAGCACCAGCTGAAATATTACTACTTCTGATGGTAAGCATAGCGGTGCAGATGTGACCTTCAACATTTCAGGCAGGTAACTGGCTAAGCTACACCAAGTGAGACAAAACTACGAAGACGACTGAGCCAACAAAGCTCGAGGTGTAAGAAGTGAGCCCGGCCGGTGTTGCTCAGTGGTTGAGCGTTGTCCCATGAACCAAGAGGTCATGGTTCAGTTCCCATTCAGGGCACATGCCCGGTTGCGGGCTCGATCCCCAATAGGGGGCATGCAGGAGGCAGCTGATCAACGATGTTTCTCTCTCATTGATGTTTCTAACTCTCTATCCCTCCCCCTTCCTCTCTTTGAAATCAATAAAAACATATTTTTAAAAAGAAGAAGTGGTCCAGTCCTGCCCATGTGCCTAGAAGACTCTTTCATTTTTGCTTTATAATTGTACTATCTTTATATTTATACATGAATTAAACTCCCCAGTAACAATTATTTCAGGCACAATCATTGATGAATCCTAAAATCAGTGGGGAAACAGCATATTTATGAAGTATCTCCTTACAAAATACTTATTTATTACAAACGTGAAAGTAGTAACTTTACGGTGGAGAAGCCGGCAGAGACATTGCGTGCCGCCGGCATGAGGCTCTGAGAAGGCCACAGTATCACTTCTGGTGTAGTCTTGCCAAAAAATGCACAACCTGGCCCTAGCTGGTTGTTTAGTGGTTAGAGCAGTGGTTCTCAACCTTCCTAATGCCTCGACCCTTTAATACAGTTCCTCATGTTGTGGTGACCCCCAATTTCATTGTTACAAATTGAACATAATTAAAGCATAGTGATAAATCACAAAAGCAACATGTAATTTTATATGTGTTTTCCGATGGTCTTAGGCGACCCCTGTGAAAGGGTCCTTCGACCCCCAAAGGGGTCTCGACCCACAGGTTAAGAACCACTGGGTTAGAGCATCAGCCTGCAGACTGAAGGGTCTCAGGTTTGATTCCAGTCAAGGGGATGTACCTTGGTTGCAGGCTCAATCCCCGGCTCCTGTCAGGGTGTGTCTGGGAGGCAACGAATCTATGTGTCTTTCTTACATCGATGTTTCTCTTTCTCTGTCTCTCCTCCTCCCTTCTACTCTCTCTAAAAATCAATGGAAAAAAATATCCTCCAGTGAGGAAAAAAATCAAAATGCACAGCCTGTCTTTAAATCAGAAGGAAACATCACATCTAGAAGATAACTAGCCAGGACTTTCCAAAAGTGGAAAGGTCATGATGGGCCAGTTGAAACTGAGTTGTTCCAGAAGAAAAGAGCCTAAGCCAGCGGTTCTCAACCTGTGGGTCGCGACCCCTTTGGGGGTCAAAGGACCCTTTCACAGGGGTCGCCTAAGACCATCAGAAAACACATATAATTACATATTGTTTTGTGATTAATCAGTATGCTTTATGTTCAATTTGTAACAATGAAATTGGGGGTCACCACAACATGAGGAACTGTATTAAAGGGTCGCGGCATTAGGAAGGTTGAGAACCACTGGCCTAAGCAGACAGGACAATCAAAGGCAACTAATTAAGCCTACACAATAGCATTGTTTCCATGCTAATTTCCTGGTGAGGTCATGTTACTCTAGGTTATATGAGATGTTACCATTTGGGGGAATCTGGTGAGGGGTGTATGAGAATTCTTCGTACTATCATTGTACCTCTTTTCTTAAATCTAAAATTAATTCAAAATGGAAGTTAAACATAAATAAAACTTTAAGTGAATTAAAGGATCTCAATTTAGCAATTATAAGGATGAGAGAAGGGGACCCTTGTTCTACAAAGCGCCAGGCTCGGAGGGAAAGAATTTTGGTAACTGTTGAAAGCGTAATGATACTATCAAAAACTTATGAAACGAGCTATATAAATAATGAAGCAGACATCATGGGTTTCTTTTTTCCTATAATTGTGTAAAATCTGCAAAATTTTCATCTCCATGAGCTTTCAAGCTGGAACAGCTGGTGTGAATGAAGTAAGGTGGCATGGCTCTCTGTTTTCCCACCGAGCAAAAGAAAGCCAGCCAACACCACCCCTGGAAGCCAGGGAGCTTGGGCTGGGTTTCTCTTAGCTCTGTGTCCTCCTCCATAAAATGGATCCATCTCAGCCCCTGTGCTAAGAAGGATGAAAGGACAGAGCAGGGCCTGGCGATGCTGGCCCTCCGTTCACTGAGGGGCATCCTGAGCCACTTGCCTGGCTGGAGGGGGCGACAGCCCAAGGGACCAGTCTGACTCCGCACAGTCATATTTAAAGTCTCTGGCCTCAGGCTCCATTCTCCCTCTAGGGCAGCAGTTCTCAACCTGAGGGTCGACAACCTGTGGGTTGCTACCCCTTTGGGGGTCAAATGACCCTTTCACAGGGGTCACCTAAGACAATCGGAAAACACATATATAATTACATATTGTTTTTGTGATTAATCACTATGCTTTAATTATGTTTAATTTGTAACAATTAAATTGGGGGTCACCACAACATGAGAAACTGTATTAAAGTGTCGCAGCATTAGGAAGGTTGAGACCACTGGTCTAGGGTTTTCTCACTCTGCTGGGCAAGGCCTGGGTGGGCAAGGGTCCTCTGCAAGGGACAAACAAGCCCCACGCTCTGCCACACTCATGTCATTTGGGACGTTAGCTGCCACCTCCCCAATCCACTTCCATGCTCATCAGCCTGCTCCCACTAGAAGTGCAACTTACATTTTACATCAACAACCGGGTCCACATGTGGCCAAGACAGAAACAGTGATAGGTGGGCGGTGAGGTCTGGCAGGAGACAAGGAGATTAGTGGGCCTGGGCCTCACAGGAAAGATCTCATTTACTCCCCACCCACTGGACTCACACCTGCTGCCACCAGCTCATTCTCAACCCCCTAGAGCAGCGGTTCTCAACCTGTGGGTCTCGACCCCTTTGGGTGTCGAACAACCCTTTCACAGGGGTCACCTAAGACCATCGGAAAACACATATATAATTACATATTGTTTTTTGTGATTAATCACTATGCTTTAATTATGTTCAATTTGTAACAATGAAATTGGGGGTCACCACAACATGAGGAACTGTGTTAAAGGGCCGCGGCATTAGGAAGGTTGAGAACCACTGCCCTAGAGCACAAAGAAAAATGCACCTCACTCTTGAGGAAAGCACAGTTCCTCTGGCCCCCGCATTGCCTGGTTCGCAGGGCAGGCCCAGGCAGGCAGCATGTGTTCATGTCTGCCCCTCCAAGTCACCTTCTGACCTGGCTGTTCCACCTCTTAGCTCCTTCTCCTCTCCGCCAGCCTGACCTCTGAGAGCAAGTGGAGAGTGACGAGGCTGCTTCCCAGCCCACAGGTGCTGCTCTTCCTCACAAGTGTTTGTGGGGCCCTGCTGTCTGTCACACACGCCACAGCTGTCCAGAGGATCTGCAAAAGGCTTCAAAGTCACAGTGGGATGTGAGCTCTGGCCCTCGAGCTCACTAACTGTGCACCCTTGCTTGAGTCACTACCCTTTCTGATTTCAGTTAGCTCCTCTGTACAGTAGAGAAAATGGTGGGTATCTTGCAGGGTTGTTCTGAGGCTCACACAAAATGATATCTACAAATCACCTTGCATCGGGTATGGCATACACCGGACAGTCAGTAAATGTTTAGTGCCAACCTCCTTAATAATATAATTATTGTTAATTGAACAAACCAGTCTCAGATGTGGGCACCCTACCTACATCATCTCGTGGAATCTCATCGTAAACCTCTCAGTTTCTGATCCCATGGAAGAAATCCAGAATCAGGTCCCAATTCTGACAGTATTTACTGACCATGTAACTTTGGGCATGAAGACCAGGCTTTCTGGTCTTCACAGCATGGACTCCCTCCTGCTTTTTCACACATTAGGAATGGGCTGATGTCAATGAATGAAGCAACTAGGAGGCACCAGAGCCTAGAACCAGGAGCAGGTGCAGGAAGGAAGCCCATCCAAGATCCATTGCTGCAGACCCTGAGGGAAGGAGCACCACAGCTGAGTACAATCCCACAAACTGACGGAGTCTCTACCAGCTAGGTTGGGGAGCAGGGGGACCACGAGTCCAACTGGCCAACAGCAAGGTGGGGAACCTGGGCGGTGACACTCAGAGTCCTGCCTGGTTGGGATTAGGGAGGTATGCTGGTCAGATTACCTTGCTATTCAACGTGTGGTTCTGGGACCAGACCATCACTCAGGAGCTCGTTATAAATGCAGAACCACAGGCCCTCCCAGTGCTCCTGAATCAGAATCTGATGCTAAACAATATTCACAGGTGGTTCCTATTCACATGAAAGCTTGAGAAGCACTGGAAGGTAGCTGGTCCTCATCACTGACCTGGGGAAAGCACAGAGCAGGGGATCGCCACCTTGACTGGATATCGAGCTTTTAAAAGTCACACTGCCCGGGCCAATGCCAGATAACTCAGAGTCTATGGGGGCAGGACGCAGGAATCAGCGTTTTAAAACTCCCCAGGTGGGCATGAGAGTGTGGTTGTCAAGAGGAAGAAATCCAGAATCAGGTCCCAATTCTGACTGTATTTACTGACCATGTAACCTTGGGCATGGGACCTCAGGTCTCTGAACTCCAGAGTCCTTAACTGTAGAGCAGTGGCAATAACAACACCCAGTCCCTGGGGCTGTTTGCAGGGGCCTGTGATTCAGGAACCATGATGCCCTCGCAAACTGTCAAGTGCTATGATGAGGGACTTACTCATTCCGCTTTTCATGTCACATTTCCTCCACAGCTCAAACCGAAGGAAGTGAGGCCTCATTTCTCTTGGTTTTGTCACTTAATATTACCCTGATTCATCCTCACAAAGTCCCTAGAAGGCACAGAAAGAGAAAACTGTCCACTGGTTTTGCCTCATTCGGTGTTACTGAGTCCCTCACTACCCCAGTACGTGACTTAATAAAGAAAGAGGAGAAAAGGCAACCAGATATGACCCCCAGGCTTGCACTCTGACAACCAGTGAGCACTTACAGCTCCAAAGTCTTGTCCAGGATGCACACATAGGTGCTCATCAAGTGTGCTGGGGGCGAGAGCGCTGCTTCAACCTCAACTTGCAGTCTCTTCCTGGCACCCAGATCAGGATGACTCAGCTGCAGAACTTCCTAGAAGTTGTGCTAGATAGAAAGGGGATGTGGAGGAGATCTGTGTTCGAGTGTAAGACCTCAGGTGGGTGAGGATCAGGTCCAGAATGTTATGCTTAGCCCCAGCTCTGCCTCAGACTTACCTCTACCATTAGATGAGTTAACACTCTAAGTTCCTACCTCTCCTCCTGATGTCACACTACAAATCTCTCCTAATCGTTGAAATATTGTTGGAAAGTTATGAATAGTCCATCCAATGTCATGAAATAAATATGCCTTATATTTAGAGAGATGTTATTATATTTAAAGCACTTGATAGATGGTAAAGTGTTATTATCCCCATTTTATAAATTTAAAAACTGAGATTTGGGTGCACTGATAAAATTGCCCAAAGTCTTGAAGTTTTATGTAAAAGGCAGTGTCAAGAATAAAATCCAGCCCAGCTGGCATGGCTCAGTGGTTGGGCGTGGACCTATGAACCTGGCAGTCACAATTCAATCCCTGGCCGGGGCATATGCCCGGGTTGCAGGCTAGATCCCCAGTGTGGGGTGTGCAGGAGGCAGCTGGTCAGTGATTCTCTCTCATCATTGATGTTTCTGTCTCTCTCTCCCTCTCCCTTAGTCTCTGAAACCAATAAAAGATATATTTTTTAAAAAGAAGAATAAAATCCAGGACCTCTGACTCCTAGGCCAATCTCTTCCACACTGCCAACTTCAGCTAAATTCCACTGAATGTGTCCATGAGAAACATGTTTCCATTTCTACCTCCAAAATAAGAAAAGCAATGGTGGCAAGTGTGCCATGTCCAGTTGTGACTGGGCCTGCTTTAGAATCAACGGGAGGGTTAGTTTCCAAATAAAGTCACTGCCAAAAAGGTTTGCAAAATGTGGATTTCATATTAAAGCGTCTTTCTGATTAGAGGAAAGTGGGACCAACACCAAGGAAAATGTAATGGGAAACAGCTGGAGATGCAGGTGTGCAGACTTATAAATTACTCAGCAACTCCTCACAAGAGCCCCCCAAGACCCTCAGCTCAATGGGAAGACTGGTCTCCATTCCACCCAAGTCACTCATAAGCCCAGAGGATGATCTTGGCAGGCACTCCAGCTCCCCTCAGGACATGACCTAATGGGCTTTGTCCCAAAGGCTGGGGATGGTAAACACATTTAGGGAGCCTGCCCAGGTCACAGTGAGCCTCTTTCTCTGAGAACTGCCTCCCATTCCTTAGATGGAACCAGCAGTCATGCTTGTATCTTCACATACATATATACACCTGGCCAAGGAGAGGCATCCATCCATCCAAGCTGGCTCACTCGAATGAAGAAGAGGAGGGCTCAGGAGCTATGAGGCATCCCTTTTACCCCATGCACATGGAGAAGCAAAGTCCCATGCACGTCCTGACCAGGCCTTTGTTTACAATGAATGTTTCTTTCAGAGGGGAGCAGAGGACAAGAGTAAATGAAGGGTCTGGGCTCCTAACAGCTTCAGAGCTCCTAGTCCTGGAAAGCCATGAAGCAGGAAGTGGAAGAGAACTGGTGACGGCACATCACATTTTGGAAGATACTTTTTCCACAGGTGATGCTTCACAGGCAGGACAGAGGCAGTTAGTACAAGAGAGTCAGATTTCACCTACTCCGTCAGCTCTGTATGACAGAGAACAGGTAGGAGATCCCACATCCGTTCAGTAGGGCTACACAAGATGAATCCTATCAATTCTGGGAACTGCTGAAGATCTGTGCACCTCAACTGGCCCTCCAGCTACAGACCTAAAGAATAGGACAGTGAACAGAACCAATGACAATCCATACTTCCTCTCCGTTAGCACACACCAAGTCTCCAGAGAGCTCTACTTGCTTAAAGGTAAATAAAGTGAGGGGGTGAGGGAATCCTCATGAGATCTACAGAAAAACAATGTTACACACAGGAAAAGGAGTATTACCCAGAAGATTAAAATAAAGAACACACTTCTGAAGATTTAATATAGAAAGCAGAAGAAAATTTTAGGAAATTGACATCTATAATATAAAACAACATTATGTGGTCCTACGAAGTTGGAACTGAAAACTATATGGAAAACAAGCTGAGATAAACTGATACCAGAATAAGCTTCAAAGACTGCTACCTGGGATGACATTTTAATTTCCAACAAAAATGTGATAGGGAGAGCTTCTTTGTTTATGCTAAGCCTAATTGTGATTCTTTTAAAATAAACAGTGAGCCCTAACTGGTTTGGCTCAGCGGAGTGTCGGCCTGTGGACTCAAGGGTCCCAGGTTCGATTCTGGTCAAGGGCATGTACCTTGGTTGCGGGCACATACCCAGTAGGGAGTGTGCAGTTAATGTTTCTAACTCTTTATCCCTCTCCCTTCCTCTCTGTAAAAAATCAATAAAATATATTTAAAAAAAATAAAATAAACAGTGAGATAGGACACAGATACGGAAGTTAAAGAAGTGGAGTTTTTTAAAGTAGTTCATTTGAAACAACATTAAACAATAGTCAGTTATTATCCACCCAGGTGTCAACCCCTTGCTTGTGAGAGTTCTTCCTTTATCAAATGTCTGAGCAAAAGAACACTACACACCCAATGGGAAAGGATGATATTCTGAAACTCTATTTTTTTTTAGCAGAAATGATGGGAATGTTAAAATCCAATAATAACTTTATTATCTCATTTGAGATCATTTCATTGATCATGTTAAGTTTCATTGTCCAAGTTAGTCTCTTTTTTTGTAACAACAATAAACAACTAAGAAAGTAAAATCCAGGGCAGTTCTCATAGGCATTTTGCAAGAATTTTGCGAGAATATTTTAGAAAAGATACATGATGATTTCCGAATCTGTATTATTACAGTAATTTCAGCTGCTGTGCAAATATACCCAACACTTTTATATTCAAAGAAATAGAATAAAAGTTGATCTGTCACTGACAAAGTAACCCAAGAACAGCTCTTCACCATTGGGCATCCAGGGTAACCAAAGTTCTGCCGTCTTCATCATGGGGCCTCCAAGGTTGTTGTTGTCATCTCCTGGCTCTCAGCTAGAATGGGGGCAAAAGAGAATGGAGGAGAGCCCACTGAATGCTGTTCTGGGGAAGTCTTGTAAGTCACAGACATCCCTCAGATCCCCATTCCACTGACTAGAGCTCAATTACCGGGTAAATATCAAGGGGCTTCGGGACTATAAGAACAATGTTGGTCTCCCAGGAAACATGAAAAGGAAGCTGGTTTTGATTTTTTTAAATTTCCAAGAAGATAAAATTATTAAACAATAATTAAGAGCCATATATAGGAAGCAATAAATGAGTGGAATTGACATGGCAGAAAAATCAAACAAGTAATTATGGATGGAAACCTTGAGAAACACTTTCAAGATGCCAAGAAAGAGAACAAGAATTGAAACTATCATATTTTATTTATTGTAAGACACCCATTTTCCCACATGTTAACACAGGGGTCCTCAAACTACTGCCCGCGGGCCACATGCAAATACAAATATTGTATTTGTTCCCATTTTGTTTTTTTTTTACTTCAAAATAAGATATGTGCAGTGTACATAGGAATTTGTTCATAGTTTTTTTAAAAACTATAGTCCGGTTTTCTCTATCAACGGTCTGAGGGACAGTGAAGTGGCCCCCTGTTTAAAAAGTTTGAGGACCCCTGTGTTAACACTTTGGAAATCAAGATAAGCCTTACAATCAGTAGCATCTAACAATCACTGTGGACCAGAGAGCTGTCCTGGTGGGTTGTCAAGTCCTGAGCATAGGGAACCTGGGCTCAGCTGTTCATGTTGTAAGTGATTACATGTGAGTTTAATTGCCATTGCAAACATCTTTTAAAAGATTACATTGTGATTTGGCATTGAAACAAGAAGCACTGTGTATGCAGAAAGGCGTGGAATTAGAGCAGTGGGATGCAATTTTTTATTATTGACGCAACTATCTGCTATTGGAGAATTACTGAATTTTTATTTTATTTTTTAGAAAAAAAACAAGTACTTTACAGATCCCAAGAAAGGAAAAAGAAGTTATTCTTAAGTAGAAGTTGCGTTATGTTTTGTAACTGATATGTGTGCAAAAAGGATTGCTTGTCACATGCCAAACAATGCAGTTGATAGCAGGAGAAACTGCCAAATCTCTCAAAATAGATACATTTAAAACAAGAAAGAAGCTGGTGTGATCAACTACCAATTTCATAGGGCTCTAATCATGGCACTATAGCATAGTTTAATTAGCAGCATTTTTCTTACTTGGTTATACATAAAACAATAGTGCTTCTTACATGTAATCAATGCTGTCTTAGATTCACTAAAATATAGTAATTTAAAAAGATGACAGCTATGAAAGACGAGGACTAGAGATCCAGTGTAAGAATTATGTTTCTGAAGAAGAATCCAGAGTGATCAAAAGAGAAGCAGTCACTGAAGATAAAGAAAACTTTCCAAAAAGGGATGGGCAGAAGGGAATTTGAGGTGAATGAAATGGGTTCACTAATGAGTTCCAGGTAAAAATAACTAAGAAGGACTCATACCCAGAAATATCTTCACAGGTTTTTAGATTATAAATAAATGAAAAATGTGTTTTATGTATACATCCAGACCAAAAAAAATAAAGGAGATGGATTATCTATAAATGGATAAAAAACAGGCTGACCTTGGACGTTTCCTCCACAACCATAGAGCAATATATGCAGACTTTTCACATGGAAAAGATTTAGACTCAAGTATTTTACTAACAGGTTAAGTTTTAGTTTTTGAGAGGAGACAGCAGAAGGAGCTCAAGCTGGCTGGCGTGGCTCAGCGGTTGAGCATCGACCTATGAACCAGGAGGCCACGGTTCCTGACCAGAGCACATTGCCAGGATGCAGGTTCGATCCCCAGTATGGGACCTGTGTGGGGCCTGCAGGAGGCAGCCAACCAATGATTCTCTCTCATCATGAATGTTTCCATCTCTTTCTCCCTCTCCCTTCCTCTCTGAAAACAATAAAAATATTTTTTCTTAAAAAAAAAAAAGAGCTCAAAATGTCTGCCACTCTTGTATTCTTCATTTAAAAATATATTCAACTGCCCACGTGATGATTTAAAATTAGATCTCAAAATTGGGAAACTCAAAATATAAAAGGACTAGCAGTGAGCACTGAAACCAATTAGACATAGAGAAAGGTATAAAATAATTGTTTAAATAGTTACAAGACAAAATGTGTTAAAAAAAAAAAAAAAAAAAAGAACCAGGAGACATACAACATCAAAAAAATAACTTAATAATAACCCAGATCCCAAACCCATATACTAGACAACTTTCAGATAAGAAGGAAAAACAGAGGGAAATAAAGGTATACAAAAGTCTTCATTCTACACAGTTTTGAACCTAAAAACACCATTTTATTCTTGACTTTACCTATTAGAGAAATATGGACTGGTGTTCACAAACATTTTTTTAGAAACCCATTACAGCCCTGGCCAGTGCGGCTTAGTTGGTAGAGCATCATCCCATACACCAAAAGGATACCAGTCCCATTCCCAGTCCGGGCACAGGCCGGGGTTGCGGGCTCAATCCCCTCAGGTGGTTGGTGAGCAGGGGGCAGCAGATCAGTGTTCTGCTCTCACATCAATGCTTCTCTCTGTGTGTCCCTCTCCCTTCCTGTCTCTCTAAAAATCAATAAAAAATATATTTTTAAGTAAAGAAACCCATTACATATGAGACTCGGGGGCTGACTTTAAAAAAGATAAATAGAACTTCACCCCTGTCTTAAGGTATTTATTTTTTAATAACTCTTTATTGTTGAAAGTATTACATATGTCTCCTTGTCCCCCCACTGACCTCCTCCAGCTGTCTCAGGGTATTTAGTGTGAAGACCTAAACACTAAGGATAGCTTTTAGTTTGTTACAAGAATAAACAAATGTTAAATTCCTGGGAGAAGTCTTCAGATTACGTTTGGACCTTACAGCTTATGAGTATTTTCTATTCCTTGGTGTGAAAGATTCCTACAGTCTGGAAGGAAAGGATGCAGAGTTCTTGTTTACAGACTGGCCTTGTTCAACAGCATCCCTGGTGTCACCAAGAAAGAAAGACACAAAAATTCATATCACAGGGACGCTCTCCGCAGTAACTGTCATTACACACACGGCACTTGGACTCGAAGTCAGTGCATATACCAGGTGTTTTCCATCCACTGTTTAATTTAACATTCACTCAAGTAGCTACCGTTTTCCCATTTTTACGGATGAGAAAACAGGCTCCGAAGTAGTGTTTTCCACAATTACACAGCCAGTAACCACCCGGGTGGCAGGGAGGATCTCCACGCCAGGAATGCCTAACTCAAAAGTTCATCACACCATACCACGTCCCTAATTCAAAGAGAGAACGTAGAAGGCAAAGGGATAAATTTTATAATTTATTAAAGTAATACAGGTGCTTCCTCTTGTCTATATATATAAAAGCCTAAGCAACCATTAAGACCGGTGGACAGGTCACTATGATGACGCACTGACCACCAGGGGGCAGAGGCTTAATGCAGGAGCTGCCCCCTGGTGGTCAGTATGCTCCCACAGCCAACCTCCCGCTGCCAGCCAACCTCCCACAGTCCCTCTTCCCACCCCCATCAGCACCATCGCAGGCCAGGCTGAGGGACCCCACCCATGCACTAGGCCTCTAGTCCTATATAATAAAGAGCTAATATGCTAATTAGACTGAACAGCAGAACAGCCGCCCAGACAACCTTCCAGATGAAGCTGGGGCTGCGAGGGGCTGTGAGGGTCTGCGAGGGCCAAGCCCCTTGCATGAATTTCATGCATCGAGCCTCTAGTATAATAATAACAGTGCTGCAATGCACTGAACAACCCCTCAGTAGTCCTCCCTAGAACAGTCACAGCTGGCTGGCTGCTTTTTCCCTAACGTGGCCGTTCTGAGACATTCCCCAGGAGGGCCCTGGTCCCCGAGGCTCCATTAGCAAGCACCAATTAATGTGCTTTCCGTGCTCTGTGTTTCTTGAGCTACCCTTTCTCTTGCCAGAAAGGAAGATTAGATTAAGTCATTGATTTACTCTACAGAGTTTAAGTCCTAATGCATTGCTCCTTCCCAGGGCCTTGAAGAGGGGACGGTACTTAAGGCAAAAGAATGCAGGTGGGGGTGGAAGAGGCATAGAGGGGATACATGGTGATGGAAAAAATTAAATTAAATTTTAAAAAAATAACACCACCCACCCACCCCCCAAAAAAAGACAAAAGAACGCATCTTCAATAGAATTTTAGACACCACCAAGGGAGTTATTTTTAATCCCCGCACCCTCACCCCTCCTCCCCCCCCCCCCCCAAAAAACTAACTCTCCACATCGCACCACATTGAGACAATGGTTCCGGTGGGTACCGAAGGCCTCGGCTCAGCTGGGTGTTACCGAGCTCAGCGTCTTGCTCCCCCACAAATCCTGTGCAGAATAAACCGGGCGAAGCTCGCCAAGGAGACAGTCCAACACCCAGACCAGCCATCCCTGGGAGGCGTCGGGCCGCCCCTAGAGCCCCGGTGTCTGTCGCGCTCCGGGGCTCCTCCCCTCGGGGTCCCCGCCCCCCACCAGCCTCTGAGCCGGGTCCGAGCCGCCCTGAACCCCCGCCCGCCCGGGCTCGGGGCTGCGGGCGGGCCGCTGCTGCCACCTCTCGGCCGCCGCTCTCCGCTGCAGTCAGTCGTCTCCCACGCCCACCTCGCGCCCCGCCCAAGCCCTCCCCAGGCGGCTGGGGGTCTGTGGGCACTCGGCCGGGGAGGTACGCGATCACGGGACGGGGCCAGGGGGTGCGGGTGACCCTCCCCGCGCCGGGGCTTCCTTCCGGGCCACTCCCGCTGCGCACCCCGAATGGACGTGGGCATGAGTGCGGCGGCAGGTGCCCGCGCCCCTTACCCACTTGGAGATCCCGAAACGCACAGTTCCCCATCACAGCCTGTCCCGCCCCCCGCTACACCCGGGTTAACAACCGGGCCCCCCAAATCTGGGCCATCCTGGCCGCCTAAAGGAATGAGAGTTAGAGCAGAGGTTTTTAAACTCAGGTTCCTTTGTCAGACCCACTGAATTAGAATCTCCAGGGCGAGACAGGAAGCTGATTTGCAAAGTTCCCCAGGCGACGCTCAGGTCAGGCAGGCGGGACCACCAGTTAGAAAATCTGCAGGATCCGCAGTGTTACCCGCACGCACACAGACAGACGCTCCTGAGTCTGTGAAGAGACAAACACCCAGTGTGGGCCCAGCGCTTGGAACTGAAAGGTTTCACCGGGAATGATTTCACTCGGAGCTCATCCCCAGCCCACGGAGGGTTCCCAGCCTCATATGAAGGAGAGGGCCCGTAAAGTCAAGGGACCCATGCTTTGTCATTGTCCCCTCTTCAGACGGCTTGCCTTTAGGCCAGTGATGGCGAACCTATGTGTCAGGCATGGTGCTGAAGGGACAACAGTGAAATAAGTCATGGCTCCCACCTCAGAACAGCTCCCAGTCTGGTTGGGGAGACACCCACACATATAATTATAACGCAGTGTGTGGTGAGTAGCAGAATCCAGTTTTATGTGCACAGAGGAGACGTACCCAGCCCCGACTCTGGGACTAGGGGGAGGAACCAAGGGAATTGAGGCTTAGAGAATGAGCAGGGGTTCGCTGGGCCAGGCAAAGGGAGTGCAAAGATGGGGCGAGGACAGGCGGATGGTTTTCCTGCCTGACCCACCAGGTTAAGGTAAGGCCTAAAGCAGTGATGGCGAACCTTTTGAGCTCAGCGTGTCAGCATTTTGAAAAACCCTAACTTAACTCTGGTGCCGTGTCACATATAGAAATTTTTTGATATTTGCAACCATAGTAAAACAAAGATTTATATTTTTGATATTTATTTTATATATTTAAATGCCATTTAACAAAGAAAAATCAACAAAAAAATGAGTTTGCGTGTCAGAGGTGACCTGCTAAAATCACAACCCGCAAGAGAATGGCCCTGGGAAAGACTTGGCCACAGGCTACTGTGGCTTCTTATGGCTCTGAGTCTGCCTCGTGACTGTTTAGAAGAAACTGTTCAGACTCAGCTTCACTATCTCTGCTCTGGGGCCCGGGAATCCCTGAGCTCTGCATCGGTCCCGTGATGGCTCCCTCCTGGCTGTGACAGCACCTCCACATGCAGCAGCCACCCCAGCCTCCCGACAGCAACTCGCCTTCCTCAAAAATTACTGACATGAGGAAACAGCAGCATGTAAGGACAAAGGAGGCGCTCTCCATGGCAAAGTTCCAGATTTAATTTCTTGGGGAGACTCCATACTGTTTCCCACAGTGGCTGCACCAGTCTGCATTCCTACCAGCAGTGCACGAGGGTTCCCTTTTCTCCACAACCTCGCCAGCACTCGTCGTTGGTTGATTTGTTGATGGTAGCCATTCTGACAGGTGTGAGATGGTACCTCATCGTCGTTTTGATTTGCATCTCTCAGATGATCAGTGACAGCATTTTTTCTTATGTCTCTTGGCCTCTGTATGTCCTCTTTGGACAAGTGTCTACTTAGGCCCTTTGTCCATTTTTTGATTGAATTGTTTGTCTCCCTTTTGATAAGCTGTATGAGTTCCTTATATATTTTGGAGATTAACCCCTTATCGGATGTATCATTGGCAAATGTGTTCTCCCATGTAGTGGGGTCTCTAGTTGTTTTGTTGATGGGATTTTTTATTGTTGGTTTGTTTTTGTTTTGTTTTGTTGCTGTGCAGAAGCTTTTTATTTTGATGTAGTCCCGTTTGTTTATTTTCTCCTTCGTTTCCATTGTCCTAGGAGATGTAACTTTCTTTTCAATGAAGGTTAAAATTTTGGGGTCGTTCCCCCCAAAGTTTCCTTTCACATGCAGATGTTCTAGCTTCATGAGAGAATCCGCACGGCCTGGCCCTGCCATTCTCTCTGGCCACCACCAGGCACTTTGTCACATTCAATCCTTCCCTCGTCCCATCCACCTCCCAACCTTTGCACAGCTAGCTGTCTCCTGCCGGGCGTACCCTTCTTCGCGTGCCTATTCATCTTCACAACTCAGTCCAAACAGCCTGTGGGGAGTGTTCCCTGTCTTAAAGCACCCTGCTCTGTGCCCACGCCCAGGCCTGGCCAACTCCAGGAGGTGCTCAAATGCTTCTTGACAGGAAGAGTGGGTGGAGAGGCACCAGGAGTAAGTTCCTTTGGGGGCTTCCAAAATCTGTCTTCTCCTTTGAGAGGATCAGCACTGTGGCTGGGCACTGGCTGCCAGGAAGGGCCTCATTCCTCAGTGACCCTTGCTTCCAGGGGACTCTGTTTCATCGCTGGGAAATGCAGAAGTGGCCTCTGTCACCTAAGTGCCTGCATGTTCTTTCCGGGCCCCAGCTTAGTCAGTGGTTTGAAGCCGGGGTGGTGCTGGGACCCTGCTTGCCCTTGTGGACAAATGAGCTCAGCTACTCACCACACTGTTGAATGAGAGAAACAAACCTCCTTCCGGGCCTCGCCCACCATGAGGTTCTTTAAGTCGCTGTATTCTTAGGTGTTTTTCTTCAACAGCTTTGCCTCTCACCCTCACTAGTAACAGGAGCAGGCAATTTCCTGGCCTGAGTCACATCTGGTTTCTGCTCACAACAGTGATATCCTCCAGGGATCAGCTCACTATGACGTGGTGGGTAAGCGCGTGCTGAGCAGGCCCAGGGAACAATTAGCTGCCTCCCCACTGCCCCCACCACCTATCCTAAGAGACACGCATGACATCTCTCTCTCTCTTCCAACAGTTATCCACCTCTTTCTCCTTCCCCTGCTTCCCCTTTTCCTGCCCCACTGAGACACAACAGAGGATCCAATGGGAATCACACGCTCAGTAGCCACACTAACCAGCTGGGTGCTGAGAGAGCCACCTGCCTCCTCCGGGCTTCCCCTCCCTCCCCAGGAGGAAGGGCTGGCTGCTGAGGGCTTCTTGGCCCTGGCTGACATCAGCATCACCAGGGAGCTTTTAAAAATTGAGATGCTCGGTCCCATGCCAAACCTGAAACCAAACTTCTGTGGGTAGGACATCTCTAACTGAGCGTTCAACTCAGTCTTCAGATTGACATCATCCCAACCAAGGCCACCTGGTTCGGGTCACAGTCCAGCCCGGACTTCAGTGAACTCTGTGTCTCATTGATAATGGCCTGACACCTGGGACAGCAGCGGGTGTCACACGTAGCAGATTCTCACTTTTCCTTCTGAGAGGTCGCTGTCATTTTAGATAAAACTCCATGTTTCCTGCATTTGATTTCAGAATACACGAATGGAACTTTCTCTAAGGAGAGGGGGGAAACTAGTCCAGTTGCTTTTTACTGCTGTGGGGTCTCCAAAGATTGGTGCAGCAGAAAGAGCATGGCTTCCAATCCCAGCTCTGCCTTCTCTTGCTGTGTAGCTTGGGCAAGGGACTTACTGGCCCCACCTCCAACCACTGTAACCACAAAGCAAAGAGCACCTCTTGGAGCAACGCACATGTCCCACTTGCAGCAGCCCTGGCTGCGCCTCTGAGCCCTGTGTCCTTCGGTGTAACATGGGAATAACAATAGTCACAACACAGATTTTTTTTTAATATATTTTATTGATTTTTTACAGAGAGGAAGGGAGAGAGATAGAGAGTTAGAAACATCGATAAGAGAGAAACATCGATCAGCTGCCCCCTGCACATCTCCTACTGGGGATGTGCCCGCAACCCAGGTACATGCCCTTGACCGGAATCGAACCTGGGACCTTTCAGTCCGCAGGCCGACGCTCCACTGAGCCAAACCGGTTTCGGCACAACACAGATTTTATGCAAAATTGCGAATACTGTATGTCAAACAGCATACGTAGTACCTAGTAAGTGGGAAGTTCTCAACAAATGCTCATCTTCTTCCACTCTCCCCCCGAAAGTTTTGCATATTCCTAAACCCATGCATTTATGTCCTCACACTCTCGCTATTCCACGGCCACATGCAGTCCTTGCAAAGACACCTCTCGAGCTGGCAGGCTGAGAGGCAGCTGAGGCAGCAAGCTCTGCGCTGCACTGCTCCTGAGGGCTCCTCTCCCTCGGAGTCATCACAGGT
Organism: Myotis yumanensis; assembly: GCF_028538775.1. Lineage (NCBI taxonomy): Eukaryota > Metazoa > Chordata > Mammalia > Chiroptera > Vespertilionidae > Myotis > Myotis yumanensis. The sequence goes on from NW_027223761.1 coordinate 77,451,896, forward strand.
TCGTCTGGTTGCTATGTCAGTTTTCTGGAAAATGTCAATGAAGTGTCTTGAGGAAATGGTATCTTTTTCTAAATTCGATCAAATTTGTTCTATCAACCAGCAGCAGGGTGCCACTCCCAGCCCCGATCTCCGCTGGCCTAATGTGACATTGTCCCCCATCAGCAACCAGTCAACCTGCCCACAAGGTGATTCCTAGTGGTGCCACCCCAAGGACACACACGCCGTTCTCTGTGTTCTCCACCCCCTCCCTCAACACTGGCCACACAATGGGAATGGGAACGAGCAGGACAGATGGAGAGGATGGATCCCACCAAGAGATGTCCTGAAGCTTCCATTCTGTGGGAGCTGCCAGCCCCCCTGCACTGTAGACCAAAGCACCCAGCTCCCTGCAGGGCTGCACTCACAGCCACTACCCAGGAGCTTCCAGGGGGACAGCCCTATGGTGAGCCACACTCCCCTGCCTTTCCGAAGGGAGCTGCCTGCCCTGGGCCTGCGCTCTCTCCCCTGCCCAGATGATTGCAACAGGAAGCAGACCCCAAACGGTCAATTCACTGGCTGGCCAGAGACTGCTGATGTGGCCTAACATTTTTTTAAAAAGGAGGTGGGGGTGGTGTTAATTAGATTTCTGTCTCAGGAAACAGAACTGGGAAATGCCACTCACAACAAATAAGGCAGTTGGTGGCAGCCGCCAACGCTGATATGTCTTGAGGTGAAGAGAGTCGAGAGGTGCCAGAGGGACCACAATGAGCTAAGGATAAATCTAAATTATGAATCAGCAGAAGCTGTGATGGAGAAAAAAGGCAAGTGGGAATTCCAGGCAAGGGAGCTGGTCAACAGCAAGCAGAGAATCAGGACCTGCAAAGAGAAGGCGGGTACCTTGTTGGGTTCAACCAGACAAGATCTGGGCTCCTGCTCCAGGGTGACCTCTGTGGGCGTTCTTTCTCCCGGTTGTGCCACTTCCTCCTTAACTTTCCTCCACTGGACTGAAAAAGTCTGTTTACTGCAACTAAAAGAACTCCACTCACACATTCAGCAAGTAGAGACGGACAGGAAAAGTAATAAAAGGAGCCAATTAATAAGGGAACCACCTAAAAGAACAACTATCCTGGCGTTTCTGGGAACAAGACGAATTGACATGTGTATAACCATTTGCACATTTTAGCTTGGAAAACTTATGAGAAACATGGAAATTGAAGCCAAGCTCGCTCGCTCGCACTCTCGCGCTCTCTCTCTCTCTCACCAGTAACCACTGCAAAATCAATTCATTTTAATCAGAAAGCCAGATGGGGAGCTTTGCAATTTACAGCTCTCCCACCTACTTCTCAGCGGATCTTCTTTCTTTTTTCTTTTTTAATTTATTGGGGTGACCTTCTTGAGCTGTAATGAAATTCTGGAGCAAAGAGCTCGGGAAGGGAGAAAAACATCTTGAAATACACCCTGGTTGCCACTAGAGGGAGATGCTTCCGTGTGAAACATGCCGCACCCGGTAACCTACCAGGGAGAATTCTTAAGCTGAGACCAGAAGATGTGAAGGGACCTGTTCCTCTTCTTCCGCTTAGAGACCTGAGGAGGCAGCACCCTCTCAGGAACCAAACGGAGTCTTTCTCCACCCTGGTCAAAATAAGGCCGTGTTTACAAAGTTCTCGTGATATCCCAGAGATCATGCAGAACAAAGCAGCGGACTGGATGGGGAGGCGGAAGGAGGGAGCCGTCTAATGCTGAGAAGAGAAGTCTAATGCTGCCCTCAAACAGCTGAGAGAAACAGGGAGGGGGCCCGTGGGTGAGAGCTACAGGGAGAAACTTAATTGCTCAATACAGAACGACTCCTTAAAAACAGCTGTCCAGACATGGAGTGGGTTGCTGGACAGGGAACTGACCTTGACCATCTTCTGGGTGTGTTGGAAATGAGACGCCGTACTGTGTGGGAGGTTGGTCTCGTGGTCTCGGATTGCTTCCAGCTCTGAGTCCACAGAGTGGCTCTTTGCAGCCATATCCCTACCTGCCACCAGAGGGCGTGGTTGCTCTGGAAGAAGCCTTATCAATGAGGTTTTCAGAGCCACCGCTTGAGAGTAAAGGGCCCACCCTGGATTAAAAGACTATCTGTTAGGTCAGGATAGCACAACGGACCCCAGCTGTTGTGTTTGGAGCACCCCAGCTGCTCCAAACACATTGCAACGGCAGGAAAAATATAAAAAGGGGAAACCAAGAGATACATTATCTCCAATCACCAGCCACCAGCCAATAGCATAAGGACTGTTTCCAAGCAAAGGGTTCAGGGGGCCAAGAGGAGCAACCCTAGGCAGGTGGAGTTGGACATACGGGAAGAAAAAAAAAATCCAAAATCATCCCATTCAAAATGAACCTGCATATTTAAAATTACAAAACACATGAAGAAATCAGGGGCTAAGCATAACAGACAAAAACATTCGCAATCTGAACATGAAGCAATCCAGATGATATTAATTCTAGGAAGCAGCATAATAGATATACAGAAGTACAGTGAGGATGTTCCAGAGAGAAATGAAGGCGTAACGTCTGCCACGCAAACTAGGGCAATGGCCGAGCAGCACATGCAGAGGCCCAAAGAGCAGACCCACTGGGAGCTCACAGAGAGGAACAAGAGGGCATGTGAAGGCCCCCATGACCTTTTCTCCTAGGGCAGCACCCAGAGGTGCAGCAGCCAGACATCAGACATCAGAGGGACAGTGACTCTCAGACCGAGGGGGCTTGAAGCTATTGACTAGGTATACACCAGCTTCTTCCTGGGACAACCAGAGACTACGATGTGTGTCAAGGCAGAAGGATGTGGCAGAACCTGGCATCCGTATCCTTGGCGGGAGGTACACCAGTACTCCTGGGTGTGAACAAGGCTGGGGTCCAAGCTGGGTGGTTGCAAGTATATGACCTAGCAACCTAACAGCCCAGTTAGGCCGCATACCTAGGTTGAGATTTTGATCCCTGGACAGGGCCTCAGGGTATATACCAGAGGCAACTAATCAAGGTTTCTTTCTCACATCAATGTTCCTTTCTCTCTCTTTCTCCCCACCCCCTTCTTCCTCTCTCTCTAAAAAATTAATGGAAACATATCCTCAGGTGAGGATTAAAAAAACAAACGAACATGGCAGAATGGGATTAAGAGGATCTGATAAACACCCAGTTGGAGTTTCAGAAATAGAGAATGAAGGGAATGGTGAAACAAACATGGCAGATGGATTAAGAGGATCTGATAAACACCCAGTTGGAGTTTCAGAAATAGAGAATGAAGGGAATGGTGAGGAAAACTTAGTTTATTTCTCTCTTTCTTTCACATCCAACCCATCAGCAAATTCTTGTGACTCAACCTTTGAAATGTACTCTGAATCTGACAACTTCCCTCCCTGTGCCTACCACCATGATCCAAACGCCATAACCTCTCTCCTTCTAGCTGACCTCTAGCCCCTTACAGTTCAGTCTCCATGCAGCAGCCAGCAGGGTCACTGTAGAACATGAATCTGCTTGTGTCATTCCCTGCTCAAAGCCCTCCAATGGCTGCAATCACATTTAGAACAAAGTTCAAAGGCCTTACTTACTATGTCCTGCCAGTTTCTTAATAATCTGGCCTGTAAAATTAGACCTGAAAAAGTTAGAAATCTGCATTGCTGTGGCCAGTGGTCTGACAATTCCAGGTATCAGCAAGGCCGCGAGGCACTTCCAGTCGTGACAGAGGTGACATTTCATCTGCGACCAGAAAACATTAGAAGGACCCTGCGATGAGAGAAGCTGAGGGGACAGCTTCCAGTAATCGCATGTGAGAGGCCTTGAGCCGGGAAAGAATTTGGAGAAACCGAGAGGCGGGCAGTGTGACTGAGGTTCAGCCACTCGAGGAAGAGGGAGAATTCCTGTGCTTGAGGAATGTGGAGTACCAGGTGACAAGGTCAGAGTTTGTGGGGAATGGGTGCAACCAGCTGTACTGAGACGCACACGGGTGAGATTCAGGGTGGACTGTCCATGTCAGCAGGCTTCCTCCCTATCTCCTTACCCTCCATCTCTGCGATTTCCAACCTTTTCATGTCATGGCACACATAAACTAATTACTGCAAGCCTGCGACATGCCAAAAAACATTGCATCTTTTGTTGATCTGATAAAAAACAAACATAGGTATAGTTTTGATTCTTTCACACCAGAGAGCTCTTGTTGTGTTGGCTGTTGTCGTTTGTTTTATTAGACAATGTAAGGGAAAAGGGGTCAGTGCCCCTGACTAAATAGTCAGGTATTGCATGTCTTAAAAATTCTTGCCTGCAGACCAGCTGGAAATCGCTGCTCAATCTCATAGCTCCAGGCACATCCAAGTTCCATGGGGCCTGAAGCTTACACAACAAGGAAGGCTGCCTTTAAGAAAATATGTAATTGTCTGTCTGTACCACTAGACTATCTATGGGGGCAGGGCCTGTCTTGCTCACCACATGACTGGGAGGCTGTCACAGAGGAGTGCTCACTGAGGCTCATGGAATGAATTAAACATATAGAGTGGGGCAAAAGTAGGTTTACAGCTGTGAGTACATGAAACAGAGTTCATTATTGTGTAATTACTTATTTATTATTTTCCATACGAACAGCCCCAAAGAGTGGAAACGATGTCCTTGAAATTCTCTGTGCCCTGCTTCTCAGACCTGTGGCCGCTCTGGCCCTGGGCTCTGCAATCAGGAGGCCTGTACAAGAAGGTCAAAGCCTTCCCCAGGCCCGCGGCAACCTTTCTTTCCTCTTCTGTCTCCCTCTATCACCCTCCTTCCCTCTCCCACAGGCTCAGCTCCTCCTTGAACATCCCTGGGCCTTTCCCCACTGTGCTTTCATGTCTGGAATTCCTTTTCCCAGCAGGTCCAAATCCTACACTGCCCTCCAGATCCAGATCAAATGCCACCTCTTCTCTGCCAAGCTCCCGCTAAAACTAATCTCCCCTTCACCTCAACTCCCACGGCCTCCTAGCTGTCCTTTGCTTAGGGTGACCCTCCCTCCCCACCTGATGGGTGTTCCTCAAACCCACTCCCAAGATAAGCTCCTTGAAGACAATCTGGTTTGTTTCCATGTTTCCTCCCATCTATCCCTTATTCAGCAAGGCCTACCAACTAATCAGTAAGGGGTTAAATGGAGAATGACATCCTGAATTCTGGTGCTGCTGATGCAGTAGGCAGTTAGACAGGAATGAGCAGAGCAGGAACTATATATAGGCCAGGTACAGAACATCACCAGGACATAATGTGCCAGGTGCCTAGCAATGGGCAAAACTAGAGAAAACAACTATTATAGGCTAGGACCTTTCCTCCCCTAGTGTGTCATTAGTCATGTGGTTTAGACCCTCCTAGAGGACAAACAAGGTGTCGGAGAATAACTTCACAGGACTCCCTACAAAGCCCTTGCATGACCAATCCCTCGAGCATTAAGCCCTCAGGACCATGAGGTCCTGACCACATCAAATAATCTTAGAAACAAAACCTTGGGTCTGTTGACCACAGAGACCGAGTATTGGTGAAACTAGAGATAACATCTAGGCCTCAGCTGTGTTTTGGCTCCAGGTCCAGAAAAGCAGCAAATCTGGATGAAGCAAGGCCATGGCTGACATCAGGACCAGATGCAATGACTAGTGACTCCCTATCCTAATGCTGACCAATCAGTAGTGGCCACCCTGGAAAGCTGATGAATATTTTATTGAGATTCTCCCCTGATACCACCCCTAAAATCCCCACCTTTAGAAAACAGATAAAAACCCTTAAGATATAGGACCCATCCCCCCCCCCCCCCCCCGCCCTCCTTTATCTTTCCCACATGCCTGTGCCTTCTTTCTCAGCCACATACTTTTGCTTTCCTTCTCCTAAGCTCCAAGGACCCTTCTTTTGCCTCTGTAACTTGTTTCCTGAGCCCATGCAGTCTAGCTGGCTCATTTCTTCTATTCTGTGACTTCCTAAGTAAACTTCTTGCATTAGAGCTCTTGACTCTGAATTATTAAAATATATATATATGGAATGCTGTAGGGCTCGGCTATAGGGTTAAGCCTCGGACTGACCTGTTGGCAAAGCCACAAACAAGTCCCAGCTTAGAGGGCACAGTCCTCTTAGCATAATTGGCTTGACCTTATGACGCTCCCTAGATCCTTCCTAGGTAGCTAATGGGCTGAGGGAGATGTAGCAAGTGCTGCCAAAACAAGTGAAACTCACAAGAACACTGTAACTATGGTGACCACTCCCTTGTTTACCTCTGGCTATAAAATAAAGGCTCAGCTTGTCTCTGGATCTCTCTCTGTGGCCTCAGCCAAGCACAGGAAGATCCACTAGACCCAGCTTTATTCTCTTTGTCTATCATTTCTTCATCCTTTTGTCGCCCTCACTCAGGCTTTCGAACCCTTGGCTGAGCTGGCTTGGCACAGAATGCTTCATGACTTTGTGTGCCATCCTTGCAAGGGACCATGCTAGTCTTTTCTATCATTCCAATTTTAGTATATGTGCTGCTGAAGTGAGCACTGAATTATTTCTTAACCAAACTCAAGAACCAAGGTCCCACATTCACCACTACTACTGCCATTTTCCAAGGTAAAATACAGGAAGAGAAACAGGCTTGGGAGGGAAAACAATAAATCCATGTTAGATATGTGGGATTGGAGGTGCCTGTGAGATATCCACATGTAGATGAATAGATGGTTCTGGCACCCAGGAGACAGAGCTGGGCTGGAAATTATGCAAAGGATTTCTGTCTCCATTTAATGAATTAAGAGATAGAATTTGGAGAAAGAACTTATTCAAACTTATATGGCAGAAAGGAGTAAATTCCAGTAGTGGATTCTGTCTGACACTATCCTGCCTGGGGAGAGGAAAGGAAACAGAAGACTTCCCCTGGGAGCTTGGGGGGAATTTAGGAGAGTTGGGGTTCTACTGGTTGTACCACACCAGCATGGCCAAGGGTGAACCTGAGGAGGGGTGGTGAAGGATTGAAGAAAGACAGACAAGAGAATACAGCTGGGGCTCGGTGGATCTCCCATGCCTGGACGAGGACACAAAAGACCCAGCCTACAAGCCGATGCTTTATTTATAGTCAGATTAAAACAAGGGTAGATTAACATGTATACAAATGTTCTTGTTTTGGCAACACTTGCTGCACCTCCCACAGCCCATTAGCTACTTAGGAAGGAATTAAGGAGGGCTACAAGGTCAGGCTTAATTATGCTAGGAGACCTCTGCCCTCCAGGCTGGGACTTGTTTGTGGCCCTGCCACAGGTCAGCCCGAGGCTTGATCCTAGAGCCGCTCCCTACAACTGGTGACTCCAGTGGATTTAGGCACATCCAGACCTAAAGGAGCCCCTCTTTTTGAGCCCCATGTCCTCAAAGGCAGACTAGTGTGGTTGAAAAGGCACTGGCTCTGGAAATGTGTAACATGTGAATAATTTATGTATAAGCTTAGGCAAGTCACTTTCTCTCTCAGTGCCTCAGTTTCCTGAACTATAAAAGGAGGTTAGACAAATAATCCTTAAGGTTTCTTATAATTCTGACACACAAGAATTAGTAATTCATTTCTTTAATTCTTTTATTTTTAATACAAGCCCAGGAACATTTCTTTTCTAAGTACTTTGTTTCTGAGTAATATTAATATCATTTTTATAGTGTCCATTGTAGAAAATTTGTCAAAAGGGAAAATCCCAAAGAAGGGGGAAAAATCATTACAATATCACTAGTTAGAAACTAGTTGCTAATATTTTGCTGTAATTTCTACTAGTCTTTCTTTTACTGTGCAAATATACATACATCTTTTCCTTTTTAAAGAAATTAGGTAATAATATCCACTACTAACTGAGCATCTGTTACACATCAGGCTCAGAACCAAGTGCTCCGACTACATATGACCAACCCCTGCAGGGCATGTAGCAATGTCCCCATTATACAGAAAAGAAAAGCAAAGGGAAAAAAATTCCAGAATTTCTACCAAACTAGCTTTCTGAGCTGCTTTATTTTGTGTGTGATTCCTTTTTCACTTAATTCACCCTTAACATGTTCCCATTTTTCAAATACTTTTCTACCACATTATCTAAGTTGCTTCAAGATACTCAACACACAGTCCCTTACTGCTAGCATTGAAGATATTTTCCATTGTCACTGTCATGGACAATGCTATGATTATCTTCCTCCGATGTCATTCTTTCCACTCAGTCATAATTGTTTCCTTAGGGTAAATTCACAGAAGTCGAATATCTAGGTCAAAGGATATGTATATTCTTAAGGCTATTGACAAATAGTATCAGGTTGCCTTCCCCCAAAATTGAACTATTCTTCACCCTTTAACAGTTTATAGACGTTACATTTACTTGTGACCTCATTAACATTGGGAATTACCTTATTTTTAGTCATCTTTGCTGATTTTGTAAGTGAAATTTCTTGTCCATAAAGTTGAACTTCTTTCTAAGGTCATGGATCATCACATGATTCATTCTAATAAAAATTTCTTATACAAATCCTTGGGAGATATGAGAGAAATAAAGTATTGGAATGAAAGAAAGAGAAAATTAATTTTATTCATTTAACAAAAACCAAGTACCTAATATACACAGAGTATGTTATAAGCCCTGCAGCCATTAAAATTAGTAAGAGTGAACAAATATTGAGCACCTACTCTATGCTCAACAGCAGGCATCCTAAGTATCATGACAGACAAAAAGCAGGGGGGTGGGGGAGGTACAATATTTATCCTCCAAAAACTTACAATCTAGTTGGGGAGGGGAAAACCAATGCCCAGAAGGTGTTTTGAACTTAATTTCTCCCTTCCCTGTTCTTTCATGGAACTGCCTTTCTTATCTCCATTGTGGCTTTGTGAGTCAACCTTAAACATGCCTCTCTTCCAGGTCACCTGAGAGCCCCCAAGAACAGGATGGTGTCTTACTCAGACTCTTGTCCCATCATGTAAAGGCCAATGACTTCATGATTTCTTCACAGTCACTCAGTGTTGTAAAATGGTGGCAGGTTGCCATGTCCTCTACCCACTCCCACCCCACCCCCAAATTAGTCCACTGCGTGCCTGAGAGCATCAGAACCACAGGTGGGCACTCAAATGCAGGTTTTAGGAGTCTCCATTAAATTAGCATTAACAACATTAACATTGGTTTCCTTAAACCCCACCACACTCCCTTCAACTGCCCGAGCCCTAGGATTTTATGTCACTTCATTTACATGGCTGAACACCTAAAGGGGGTCAAGAGTTTGGGGGTTATTTGCTTGTTACTAGTTCTCATACCTTACTGACATTCGCATGGACTTCCTGCCCTCCGGGACCTGCACACCTCATGATTGTCTGCTGAAGATTGATACCATGATTGATACCATGAAGGAATGTGGCCTGAGTTTTCCCTTTACAATTCATTGACATATTTTATCTGTATAGCCCAAAGCATCTAGGGCCAGCTCAGCTAAATACACATTTGCTTCATTCAAATTCTGATTTTGAGTGTGAGTTGAATTAATTCAAATTTCAAAAGAGTTTCCCATTGGTGTGGGCTGGAGGGGTTGGCTGCCAAAGGTGGGACATGAACCAGCCTAAAGTATGAGTAAGATTTAGGGGACAAGGTGGGCAGGGGCCTTGTCCCTTCATCCACCCCTTTCTTTCCTTTTTCCCTCTACCCACTTCTTAAGAGCCTTCAATGAGACACAGAAAAGAGGTGAATTGTTAGCAAAATACCGAAGGGGGTGAGGAGAGGCAGTCAGTGCTATCTGTCCAGGTGCTACACACGCCGCAAGGATGAACCCGGCCCTCAAACACGCAACAGGGCCCTGAGAGACTGGCAGATGGAAAGGCTACAAGGCTTGTGAAAGGCGAGAGGAGAGACCAGAGCAACAAGGGGATTCCCAGAAGCGTGACTGAGAGGTATTGTAAGGGAGAAAGTGACGTCATATTGGCCACACCTTCTGGGACAGCATGTGGATCCCGAGAAGAAAGATTCATTAATGTGGACCCTAAGAAGGAATTTATCTGTTGAGATGATGCCCTATGGTCAACTGAGGGCCCAAGTTTTATAAATAATAAGACCCTAGTGGCCATTTGCTGGCAGGGGCTCTTGACATACTCTGTATACCAGGAAGAACTTCAGTCTGAACTCCTCTTTATGCCCCACTGTTTACGCTGTCTGAGTCAACCACTGCAGGGCAGCCCTGGTTTTGTCTTTCTACCAATGGACTGAGACCTGCCCTGTGCCATCAGAACTGCACAATTTGGACACCTCATTTACATAAAACAGATCTCATTGAGAACCTGGTGGGAACTTTTGCTATAAAAGGTACCTCCCCTTTGTCTCAGTGGAACACAATTTAAATTGCTACCTGACTCTGTGTCTCCAGGCCTGCAGCTCCTTTGTGCTCAAATATTTTTTATTCTCTAATACAGTCTAAAATTAGTTTTGGTTTACACTGGTAACAGACTGTGCCTGCACCCAGACACCCTCCTATATGTCACTTGTATGATCAAGGGGATGCAGTGTGTATAGCAACTAACCATCGGCCAGGCAGGCCCTATGTTGGATTCTGTATCTATGTCACCTCATTGGACACCACCAACTACATGCCCAAGACCACCAAGACTCCCAATCAGACACTCCTAGACGTCAGGGTCCATAAGAATCACCATGGATCTGACTAATGTCACCCAGAAGTGCATTTCCTTAGATCTGGAGTGGGGTCCAGGAACAGGCATTTTTAATAAGCATCCTGTGAGAGTGATGCAGATATCCAAGGACCACCATAGTCCACCCAAATGGGGTCTCTATGCAGCTCCCGCCTGGCCCTGAGAGCTAGAGGCTTCCCTTCATACCTTTAGGATCAGCCTCAGAGCCCACCATCCACAGTGTCTGTGGACAATGACTTCCCCGCCAGTCATTCCTCCTCCATACACTTCAGTACTTCTCCCCCTGTTCTCTCTCACCAACCTTCCTGCTGTGTCACTTGAGGCCCACACTGTGTCATAAACTCCATATATATATATATATTGATTTTAGAGAGGAAGGGAGAGGGAGAGAGTGATAGAAACATCAATGATGAGAGTATCATTGATTGGATGTCTCCTGCATGATCGGGGATCAAGCCCGAAACCCGGGCATATGTCTGACCCAGAATCAAACCATGACCTCATGGTACATGGTTCAACGCTCAACCACTAAGCCACACCAGCCTGGCTCCCCTAATATCTTTGATCCTTTTCCTGCACTCAGCTCTGCAGAGGGTACCACTTCCCAGGCCACCACTGGCCTCTACAGTGCCTCTGTAAATTAGAGAAAGGTGGCCCTTCTGGATGGGAGATCACATGGGCTAAAAGTGCACCCCCCCCCCCACCCCCGACAATCCAGTCCCTAAGGACCCAAGTGGGAGGAAAGCTCAGATTTCAGCCCTCCCCTCCTCAGACAGTGCAGGAACTATACAAATTGCAGCCTGACCACTTCCTGGTAACCTTCCATGGACATTGCTCAACCTCCCACTCCCCCAGCCAACAGGTCAAAGAGAGGTTGTTGCTATCTTCACTCCCAGTGCCATTTCCAAACCTTTACTCTCCTCCTTCCTGTAAAAGCCGCCACTGTTCTGAGCCTCAGCCAAGTGATTGTGATCAACCACTAACATCCCTCACAAAGACCAACTTCCAACCTCGTCCCTGAAGACTGACAGCCTTCCTCTCCCCTACAGTCGCCATCTTGCTGTGTGACCAGGATGCCCATAACTTGTCCAACTCTGGAGGCTCACAGCTCACAACCTCCTCAATCCAGTGGTCTTCATCTCCACTCCCTTCCAATTCCCTCACATCCAGGAACCTTGTCAGAACTGCCCCTCATCAGAAATCTCAAACTCCAGCAGCCCAGCCCCAAGCAGCGATCCACTCTTGTGCATTCCTCTCCTGCGCTCACTCCTGCCGCATCTGCTCCTTGGCATCATGGAACTCCATCCCCGAGCCCTTCATTTTCTGCCTGCCCAGCCTAGACCACACCGTTGACCACCTGACCCATTCTCTTACAAGCATCTACCTTCAATCTCATTTTCTGGGAAAATCCAACCCTAATGAATTCCATGATCCACTTTCTCCCACCTTTGCCCAGGCCCTGAGTGTGCTGAAGAAAAGCATGTAATTCTATGCTGGCACCACGGTCTCCAGACTCCTCTGCATCTGAGTGCTGCACATCAAGGAACCTGTAGGCCACCGCTCCCATCTCCTCAGGAAGCCTTCCAATCTCCACAGCCTTCTTCAGCACCACCACCCCCCACACCCCACACACAACTCAAAGCCCTTCCAACTCAGCAGACAACTTCTCTTCCTATTTCAATGAGAAAATTGAACCCATAAAATGAGAACTACCTTAACTTTCTGGTCCCGCCCCCTACACCACCTGGCAATTTTTGGCTCCTGCTATTTCCTTCTCCCCAGTCTCCCAGGAGGAAGGCCTTCTTCCTACCCCTGGCAAGCCCCTCCATCTGTGTTCTCCATCTTTGCAACTTGTCTTTGCCAGTTTTCACTCTTTATCCTATAACCTTACCGCTTAAGCCTATACTAGTAAGTAAGCTCAAGTTTTTGCAACATTTAAAAACACACAAAAACCTTCCTTCCTGGTCCTCCCAGTCCCACCTTATCTTCCTTCTTTCTTCTCTACTAAAGCCTATACCTGCCCTCCCCACTGCCTCACCTTCTCCTTCCTAATCCAATCCACTGCATTCTGACTCCCCTATTCCCATCCCTCCGTCAAGAATCATCAATACCTTCCCATTGCCAAATTCAGTGGATAATTTTCTATCCTTTTTTTCTGTTGCATTTGATCCTATTCCTCACTCTCTCTTTCTTGAAACTGTCTACTCCCCCGTGACTGTAATGCCACCCTCTTTAGGTCAGTGTGGTCTCCACCTTGACTCCTCTTCCATGCACCACTTATTCATAGTTGTTCCCTATCAATCAGTCCTTGAACTACTGCTTTTCACATTCCACGTGGGGTTCCTGGACAAAAGCATCTGCCATTGAAGTGTTCACTTTCACCTATATTCTGACAACTAACAAGCTTATCCTCTAGCCTGGACTCCTTCCTGAACATCAGAGTTGTGTATACAACTGCATGCTAGACATCTCCTGTAGCACATTACCCAGGCACCTCACACTGTACCTGTCTAAAACTGAACTCGTCATCTCCACCCTTGCCCCAAACTTGCTCCTCCTGTGTTCCCCATGTTAATCACCGGCACCATCATCCACCCACCCAGGCAAGTCAGACACCTGAAGTCATCCTTAACTCCACCCTCTCCTTCAGTCTACCTCTAGGATTGGCTCTTTGTACTGCCCTCATTTTTAAAATCTTTTCACTCCCTTCTAACCCTATACCTGCTGACTATTTTGTGATAATTCATCATCACCCACCTGGACTATTGCAAGAGCTTCCTAATTGGACTCCTAATTTTTCTCTCTCATATCTACTCCCCACATAATCACTAAAGTGATTCATCTAAACCCAGATTTGGCATGTCAATCTTCTGCTTGAAAGCCCTGTTGCGTGTAAGACAGTTTTAAACTCTTGGCAGGCAAACTGTACAAGGCCTTCCTAGTCACTCTCCAGCTTCAGCCCATCTTTCCTTGTCTTGAACATTACATTTTAGCTATGCCCTGCTCACATCATGCACTTTCATACCTCCACACTGCTCTCGTCCAGGAAGAGCCCCCCCGTCCTCTCCCCATTGGTGTGGGTCACCTCCCCCAGCCTTCAGAACAGCTCATCCATTGACTACAAAAAGCATTCCTGCCCTTCCTTTGTATTCCTAAGACACCAGTGTTCACCTTTATCTTAGCATTTACCATTATTTTGAAATGACCTACATTTAACCTCCCAAAACTTTAACCAAATTCAAAAGCAGGAATCTTTGTGCTCTGTCCATACGTGCCCTCCCCCCATGCTGAGCACAGTGCCCAACACATATTAGGTACTCAAGAAGTAATTACTGAATTGATTGTCACAGTGGGCTACAAGGCAAGTATTTTAAATGAAAAAGCTCACTCAGATAACAGGTTACACTAGTAGATGGAAAAGCAGCTGCATGAAACCAGCACGAAGGCTTGTAATCTTTCAAGTATAACCTGGGAAACAGGCTAGGCGTGGAGATGGAGATAAGAATGACATGTCGGGGCACCAGCCTAAGGGTGATGTGTGTGTGAGCAATCTAGGGAAGTGGAGGTGGGGACGATGCCGGGGGCAGAAGAGTATGGGCTTGGAGCCCGGGCACTGTTGGTTCTAAGCAGAGCCCTGATATGAAAACCTGCTGGCAGTACCAGGCCTGAGCTAAATCCAGATGCTGGGTCTGAAGCAGCCAATGTCCCCAAAACCCTCACACTCTGCTTCTCACTATTTTCTGAGACCTGCACATATTCCTCCCCTAGAAACAAGCCTCCAGGAAGTACCTAGTAGAGACCAACAAGGAATAGCCAAAGGATATTAGAGGAGAAGTAAACATGGACCTGTGTGAATGAGAGCTGCCGAGTCCTGGAGGTCCCTACCTTCTCCCAACCACCCTCCAGCAGCCTTCCCCTACCACCTGAAATACAGAAGGCAGCCAACAGGAGTTAAGAGGCAGGGGCATGAGACCAGCCCAGGAAAGCTCAGGAGCCCACAGAGCGAAGGGAACATTCTGCGACAGCAGCAAACAGGGGGGACTGTACAGGTAGCTAAAGGCCCCATAGCTGCGTGCGTCCGAATATGGCCTCCCCGGCACACCTCCCTCTGGGCTCGTAGGCTGGAAGACTGCTCTAAAGGAAGGCACAAGGACATAGGGTTGGAATAATACCAGGGACAGAAAACTAAAAATACCATCTAGTGTTGACAAAGCACAGAAAAGGGCAGCTATGGTATGGTTAACAAAGGGTAAAGATAGGGCGCCCTTTTCTGATAAACTCCATATCAGACAACCACGAAGAACCAGAATGACCTCATTTGCAGAGAATCTGGTAGGTGTCCAGGGCAAGAACACCCCACCCTCTGTCTTCAGCTGAATCTCTGGGGGCCAAGCCAACCTCTCACCTCCCCTAACTGGTTGTAGGAGCAGGAGAGCATACTTCCTGCCTGGGGAAGGGGCTGGGCAGAGGACACTGGACCTTCCAAATGGGGACTCACACACCTGCTCTGTAGACTGCACTAAAGGCCTTCAGTTTACAAAGATTCGCAAGAAAAAGAAACTGGCTCTCCTCTTTTCCCACCTCCCCTTAGCCAACCACGCCCAGCTCCACCCCAACCCAGCTGCAATGGAGGCTCATTACCAGTTGGACATGCCGTCCTGGAGCCGGAGTGAGGCGCTTGCAGCCGTGACTCACCTTGCATTGCTCAAGGATGGGAGAAGCCTGGGCATCTTGCAATTCCCCTCCGGAGGAGGTGTGGGCAGCTCCCAGGCAGCACCTCGGTGGGATCGCTCCAGTGATAACAACAACAAGAAAGACAAGCACTTATTGAGTGCTGACTCTATATGGGCATCATATCTTATTTGTACTATTTCATTAAAAGCTTCCAACAAACTTTTGAGGTGGGTGCTAACATTATCCCCATTGTATGGACGAGGGAATAGAGCAGTTCCATGCTGGTCTGAGGGCACCTGGGTAGCAGATAGAGAAGCAGGACAATCACAGATCTTTCTTCCTGATGTCAGAGATTCTGCTCTCAAGCACCACAGAAGGGGCCAGCTTCCTTGCCTCTGTGCTTATCTTCTCCTCACTGCACCAAGTATGACTTTTCCCTTTTCACAGCTGCTCAACTTTTACACTGGAGTATAAGCTTCCTGAGGTTAGAAATCATTTTCAATGGTGCTTTGGGAGTGACACCAATAACACAAATGCTGACTAGCCAACTGAAGGTTCTAAACACCATGGATGTTTAATAAATGCTATTCATTGGTTGTTATTAAAACCAGTAATGTTCCATACACCAGATAATTCAATTCCTTTCCTCTAGAGCAGGGTTTGACAACCTCGGCCCCATAGACATTTGGAGCTGGATAATTCTGTGTTGCAGGGGCAGTCCTATGCCTTGTAGGGTGTTTGACCCCTCGTCTCTACTCACTACTGAACCCCCACCAGTGTGACAGTCAAAAATGCCTCCAGACATCCCTGGGTAGCCAATCACCCTCATTTGGGATCTATTGCTCTAGCAGTGGTCGGCAAACTCATTAGTCAAGAGAGCCAAATATCAACAGTACTTCTTCAAAATAGACTCGCCCAGGCCGAAAACCGACTTCTGCACATGGGCCACGAAGTTGTAATCGCACTGTATGTGCGCGCCTGCACGTGGTATTTTGTGGAAGAGCCACACTCAAGGGGCCAAAAAGCCGCATGTGGCTCTCAAGCCGCAGTTTGCCGACCATGGCTCTAGAGTCACCAAGTAAAACTGATAGTACTTATTTCCTGAAAGTAAAACAGCAAGAAAGCTTATTTCTAATTACAATAGAACAGCACTCTTATTACTTACTAGAAGCCTGGTGTACAAATTCGTGGGGTCCGGCTGGCACACCCCGATGGGGGCCGATTGGGGGTGGGGCCAGCAGGGGGAGAAAGGCTGCAGGCAGTTGGCCGGCTGGCCCACCCCCAATGGGGTGGGGGGCCCAATTGGGAGCAGGGCCACCCTGGAAGAGGGGCCACAGGAAGTTGGGTGGGGCTAATCGGGGCCTGATTGGGTCTGTTGGCCGCTGCAGTGTGCATCATAGTGACCGGTTGTTCTGGTCATTTCACCATTCAGTCACTGGGCTTTTCTATAGAGAGAGATAGTTAATAAATATGAGAGATCCTGAAACTACTTATAAAGTCAAAGCCCCAGGGCACCAATAGCAGGAAATCAAGATAATGTTCCTGTTCTGCCTGAACCAATCACTTCCTGCCTATAGAGTTTTTGTAGGACTATGTCATAGGCTGGAGGTAGCCCACAGCCAAAACAGGATGGGACTGGGTTCAAATCCCAGCTCACAGGCCTAAAATCATTGCTGTTAACAGCAGGGAGCAGACATAAATCTCAATTTCTCTACTTCATGTCACTGGGCCTCAGGTTCTGTACAATGGGTGGCAGTGCCCAGCTCAGGATTGTTGTGAGAAGTAAATACAGCTAGAAAGCAACTATCTAGCAAGGTTGGGCTCTACAGGGCTCAGAAATAGTCTCCCCTTTTCCTGTCCTCACTTGTCCCAGGCCTTTGAGAGCATCGTAAATGTCTGACTGGGTTTTGTTTTCTCCACCCCGTCCAGCAGAGCAGTTCTCACCCCTGGCTGCCCCTGAGAAGACCTGCAGAGCCTTCAAAATGCCGACATCTGGGCCCCACTGCACAAGGACTGATCAGAATCTCTGGCTTGAAAGTACATATTGAAATTTTTTACTTATTCATGACATAAGTACTATACTATCTTTCCCATAACTTTATTAATGCCAAAAATAAAACAGTAATATTTGAACCAGTTCTTTAAATATACTAATTGTATATTAATCACTAATAATTAATGACTTATAAATAATTTAAATAAATCAGTATATCTCCAAATGGCATCTGTTGTATTCTTAGGATCCACAAGTCCCATTAGGATTTTTAGATTTTGTGTTTCAATTTCAATGACCATTTAAAGATGGGCTTCTCATGTTATTATTATTTTTTTTTAATCTTTGAAGTGATAATCGTCAAATGAAGGATATGTTCATAGAACGAAGCACAAGTCAGTGCTACTCGAAGTTTAGGAAACAGTGCCTCAAATAATTCAGAAATTAACATATCAACAACAAGCTACATATGTGACAAAATTTGTACACGAGGCCAGGAATAAAGCCTACTTGTCACCAGGAGAGTAGGTGCTGTCATTTGTTTTATTTTTAAGAATGATAAGATGCCGTAGTATACAGTAATGAATTTAAGTGCTACTATATAGTATCAGATCAGTACAAAGGAAAAAAATCATAGTTTGCAACTGAAGGCTAAAGTGAGTAGCATTTAAGGGAATTACATGAATTAAAGGATGTTCCTGTGACTCAACTAATGGAATGTTACTGAAAAGGGAAAGGCATGGGCTGGATTCAGTTTGTGTTTGTAGCCTTGCTGTAACATATTAGATCACCCCGGGAAAGTGTTCACTACAGTAGCATGTCATGGCCCCATGGCGTCAGGGGTTGGCCTCCTTCTCCCCATGCCCACAGCAGTACCAAACCCACAGAGACACTCAACAAACATTTCTGAAATAATGAACCTGCCGCCCTCATATTACCTTAGTCCAGTGGTTCTCAACCTTCCTAATGCCGTGACCCTTTAATACAGTTCCTCATGTTGTGGTGACCCCCAATTTCATTGTTACAAATTGAACATAATTAAAGCATAGTGATTAATCACAAAAACAGTATGTAATTATATATGTGTTTTCCGATGGTCTTAGGCAAACCCTGTGAAAGGGTCGTTCGATCCCCAAAGGGGTCTTGACCCACAGGTTGAGAACCGCTGCCTTAGTCTTTCTATCCTTATTTTCCCTATATCCTTAATGTCTTACTTTCCAACTCCTGTACTTCTGGAAGCTACCTGAAGACCCATGTGACTAAGGCAGGACATTAGAAAACCAATACACTTTAAGAATTGGATGTAAGGGAATTCCCATGAGTGGCAATTTCCTTGACTTTGTCCGTAGAGCAGTGTCTCCTCACATTCTGGTCAGAGCACACACTGATAGCCGCTAATCCTAGGAGTTCCCATTCACGCCCAGCTAGTTAAACTGCACCATATTTGTTCACTGTTGAATTGTCTGGTTAAATGGTAGGGACAATGCATTTGAATGGCTTGATCAAATAGTATGTCCTCCAGAGAAATTTTAGAGTGTAGCTAACAGGAACTAAGGAGAGCCACTCTTTGCAAAGGTAAGTGACCAGGCTTGCTAGGCTCTCCTCGGGCACCTGCAATGCTCTTCCACTCAGGCGGGGAGTGCTTGCCTCTCCAGGGAGGAACCCAGGCTGGCTGGCCCCATGAAGAGGGTGTCCAACCTCCCTCCTCCCTCTGCTCAGCGTGCCTTTTCTAGTTCCTCTTCTATGTGGGGACTGGGAAGCTCTGAACCCTGACTTCCCTTCCTCACCTACTAACACTCTCTGCTAAACCCCCAACTGCCTTCAACACTTTTGTTTCTGCCTAAAAATGAATGGAATCAATTTCCAATTTGCGGGGGACCATGGATGCTAATGTTGGAAGGAGAGCTAAGAGATCCAACCTCCCACTCAATTATGAAGGGGTCTTGAACGGGCTTCCTGCATCAGCTCTCCAGCTCTACTTAACCGCTAGCGAACCCTGCTTCCTGCCACACCACGCAAGGCGTTTCTAGGAGTTTGGATAGAAAGTAAACCAGAGGGTGTCAGTGTTTCCTTTTCCCAAATGATGACATTAAAAAATTAACAGCTGGGAGGAATCTACTATCTATACTCTACACTGACCATAACTTCCTTAAAGAAAGGATATGTTACAAATAAATTTTCAAAAAGCTGTACTATCAGAATAAAGGCAGGCATTTAAACTGGATAAATGTTTGCTTTCTTTTTTAGAATCTCTCCATTTGTTCTCATTCCATGAAGACCTGTGAGCGGTTGATGAAGACTCTCACAGGCTGGAGTCTGGTAACAATGGCCTATAAAGCAGGGGTTGTTCTTCCCTAAAGCTGTGGACCCCTGAGCAGCTTACTCAGTGCCCCCAGGCCGAGCCCACTGACCACTGCGTACAAACAAGGCCCTGGGGGAGAAGCACTGTGCCATCCTGACTGTGCCCCTGACACAATTTAGGATCCAATGCAGTCACAGACATGATCAGCAAAAAGTCCTGAGCAAAGATATAACTATTGCGATAGTAAACTTCTCCCCACGTTCTATAAATGCACATTGACTGGGAAAGAGTCCCAAATGTACTATGAAGTATACATATGGCCTATTAAAATTAACATGTACCATATCTTGACTTTGATTCACTTGAATCTAAAATACTACGTCGAAAACAAAATAATAATAAATAATAAAATAAAATGCTACGGCCGAAACCGGTTTGGCTCAGTGGATAGAGCGTCGGCCTGCGGACTGAAAGGTCCCAGGTTCAATTCCGGTCAAGGGCATGTACCTGGGTTGCGGGCACATCCTCGGTGGGAGATGTGCAGGAGGCAGCTGATCGATGTCTCTCTCTCATCGATGTTTCTAACTCTCTATCTCTCTCCCTTCCTCTCTGTAAAAAATCAATAAAATATATTTAAAAATAAAATAAAATAAAATAAAATGCTACGTTGAGCTGGTGTGTATTAACTAAATAGTAGAACTGTACAGTGGAGGACATACCCAGCCAGGAGGCAGGAGGCAGGAGGCAGGAGGCAGGAGGCAGGAGGCAGGAGGCAGGAGGCCGGGGCTAGCCCTGCACATGCCACTAAGTGCGTCTATAGCCTTAGGCAAGTTTAATCTTTCTGTGTTCAGTTCCATTAAAATGATCTCTTAGGGCCAGTTCAACTTGAAAACTCTTTCTTTTTTTTTTTTTTTTTTTTAATATATTTTATTGATTTTTTACAGAGAGGAAGGGAGAGGGATAGAGAGCCAGAAACATCAATGAGAGAGAAACATTGATCAGCTGCCTCCTGCACGCCCCCCACTGGGGATGTGCCCACAACCAAGGGACATGCCCTTGTCCGGAATCGAACCCGGGACCCTTGAGTCCGCAGGCCGACGCTCTATCCACTGAGCCAAACCGGTTCTGGCAACTTGAAAACTCTTACACGTGCAATAGCATGTCATCTCTCTGAGAATGTATAAGACCTCAGGGAATGAGAAGGACGGTGCACATCTTCTAAAAAGCTGACCACTAGATTATCCTCTAAAACATAAGGATCCACATTAAGGTTCAGCTCTGAACCACAGAGCTGAAGGGTACAACCTACTCAGTCCTGAAATCCACACATGTTGACTTAAGAATCCACTCTGGGCAAATGAATGAACGTGAACACTCTCCAGGCCCGTCCTCCTAGAGTTGCACCGAGTCCCGCCGTTGGTGAGTAAGAACCACCAATTACTGTCACCTGTGATATCACTTAAACCTGGACACAATCCCATAATGCTGGCATTATTGCTTTTTTAAGATGAATACAAAAACTGAGGCTCAGACTAGTTAAGCACAGTCCAGGTCACAGCATGAAGGCTGGGATTCAGACAGAGGCTTCTCCCTGCTAAAGCCCGTGTACTTGTCCCCGTGGAGGCCATGTTGCAACCCTCACACCTTTGACACCTGGATCCCTGGATCCACCAGTGGTCATTGACCTCGGGATTCTGTTAGAACCTGGTACAAACTAAGAAAGGAAGGAAGGGAAGGAGGTAAGAAGGAAAGGATAGAAGGAAAAAATTAATTAACATGTGTTATAAACCTACTATATGTCCAACCCACCCCACCTCCCAAACCAGCTAACAAATATTTCTCACTTAATATACATATAACGATTTAAGATTGCTGTTAATGCCCCAATTTTCAGAAGTGGAAACTAGAGTTTAGATAGGTTAAAACTCCCCCAAAGCCTGGATTCTAA
The DNA here is from genome assembly GCF_028538775.1 of Myotis yumanensis. Taxonomy (NCBI): domain Eukaryota; kingdom Metazoa; phylum Chordata; class Mammalia; order Chiroptera; family Vespertilionidae; genus Myotis; species Myotis yumanensis. The sequence continues at coordinate 77,473,440 of NW_027223761.1, forward strand.
GCCAGATCTACTAGTAATTCTCAAGTTCTGCTGCATTCTTTCTACTATCCCAACTTGCCTACACAGAACATTATGTAAGAAACTTTTTTCCTGAAAAATAATTCACAAACCATAAGATTCAATTCAGTGTTTTCAGTATATTCACAAGATTATGAAACTATCGCTACTAAATAATTCCAGAACACTTCCATCACACCAAAAAGAAACCCTAAACCAAGGAGCAGTCACTTCCCATTCTCCCTTTACCCTGGCAACCACTTTCTGTCTACAAATTTTCCTATTCTGGAAATTTATATAAGTGAAATCATATAACATATAGCCTTTTGTGTCTGGCTTCTTTGCTTAGCATGTTTTCAAGGTCCATCCATGTTGTAGCATCTATCAGCACTTCATTCCTTTTTCTAGTTGAATAATTTCCATTGGATGGAAATGCCACACTTTTTTATCTATGTAGAAGTTGGATATTTAGGTTGTTTCCACTTCTTGACTATTATGAATAATGCTCCTAAAACATTTATGTACAAGTTTTTGTGTGGGCGTGTGTTTTTAATTCTCTTGAGTATATATACACCTAGGAGTGGAGTTGCCATATAATAGTAACTCTATATTTAACTTTTTTTAAGAAATGCCAAACTGTTTTCCAAAGTGACCTACTTATTATACATTCCCACCAACAGTACATGAGGATTCCAATTTCACCATGTTCTTGCCAACACATCCTGTCATTTCTATCATAGCTTCCTGGGAGGCTGTGGTTGGTATCTCTGTAATTTTGACTTACACTCTCCTAATGACTAATGATGTTGAGCATCTTTTCGTGTATATATTGGGTATTTATATGTCTTCTCTGGACAAGTATTCAAATCATTTGCCTGTTTTTAAAGCTTTTTAATTTGAAGTAGTCACATTTGCTTATTTTTTCTTTGTTTCTCTTGGGATATTTGTCTTTTTTTTTTTTTTTTTAATATATTTTATTGATTTTCCACAGAGAGGAAGGGAGAGAGATAGAGAGCTAGAAACATCGATGAGAGAGAGACATCGATCAGCTGCCTCCTGCACATCTCCCACTGGAGATGTGCCCGCAACCCAGGTACATGCCCTTGACCGGAATCGAACCCGGGACCTTTCAGTCCGCAGGCCGACGCTCTATCCACTGAGCCAAACCGGTTTTGGTGGGATATTTGTCTTTTAATTGTTGAGTTGTAAGTATTCTTTATATATTCCAGATATTTGTTCCTAATCAAATATATGATTTGAAGATATTTTTTCCCATTATTTGGGTTGTCTGCACTTTCTTGGTAGTGTCCTTTGAAGAACAAAAGCTTTTAGTATTGATGAAATCCAACTTATCTATTTTTCCCTTTGGGTGCTTTTGCTTTAGGCATTATATCTATTAAACTGTTGCCTAATCCAAGGCCATGAAAATGTATACCTATATTTTCTTCTAAGAGTTTTATAGTTTAAATTCTTACATTTAGGTCCTTGATCCATGTTGAGTTCATATGGTGTGAAGTAGAGACCAAATGTCATTCTTTTGTATGTGGATATCCAGTTGCCACCATTTGTTGCAAAGACTGTTCTTTCCCCAATCAAATTGTCCTGGTACCCTTGTGAAAATTCAATTGATCATAACTGTATGGGTTTAGAAGAACTTCTATGCAGATGGACATAGCCAATGGACACAGACAATAGGGGTGTAAAGGCCTGGGTTCGGGGGTAGAGGTGGGCTGGGAGAGGACAGTAGGGAGAAAAGGGGACATATGTAATACTTTCGACTATAGAGAATTATTTTTAAAAGCAAGAAAAAAATTGGTCTAACCAGGAGGCATAACCACTGGATTCTGAAGAATTGGGGTTTAAGTCCTTTCTCTGTCCATTTTCTAGATCTGTGACCTTGACAAGTTATTTAAATTCCCCAAGTTTCATTTCTTCCTCGTTGAAATGTGGATAATACCACAGTACCTACCATCTGGCCGGGAGAGGGATGTGAAAATTAAGTAAGATGATATAAGTTCAATTCTTAGCACCATCTCTGCTCTTTGCATGTACTAAAATGCATCTGTTTTCAATGTTACTATCAGGGTAAATGCTGTGGCTCTTGGGTTTTTTAATCAATGGATCACTATTTCTTACTATTATTTTCCCTTGACATAAAAGAGACATTGTAACACTCACTAGGTGAAATATAGCCCAATCTGAAAACAAACAAAAAATAATGATAATAAATAAATGTATGGGTTTAGCTGAGACCGGTTTGGCTCAGTGGATAAAGCGTCGGCCTGTGGACTGAAGGGTCCCAGGTTCGATTCCGGTCAAGGGCATGTATCTGGGTTGCGGGCACATCCCCAGTGGGAGATGTGCAGGAGGCAGCTGATCGATGTTTCTCTCTCATCGATGTTTCTAACTCTCTATCCCTCTCCCTTCCTCTCTGTGAAAAATCAATAAAATGTAAAAAAAAATGTATGGGTTTATTTCTGAGCTCTCAAACTCTATTACATTAATCTATACATCTATCCTTATGCCAATACCATACTGTCTTGATTGCTATAGTAGTAAGTTCTGAAATTGGTAAGTGTGAGTCCTCCAATTTATTTCTTGGTGTGTTTTTTAAGATCATTTTGGCTATCCTGGGTCCCTTGTTATAGTTTTCAGTGTATAAGTCTTGCATGTCTTTGTTAAATTTATTTTAATATCCTCAAGTTTACTGATCTTTTTTTTTTTTACCAGTTCTAACCATCAAGAGAAATATGAAAAAACATGTTTTCTGATTTTATTTTTTTAGTAGTTGCCTTGTTCTATGGTGCTATGGATGAAAGTGTTAGGAGCAACATGGGCCAATGTTGTTTCTTTCCAAATGAATTAATAAATCCAGAAACACAATGTTTTTAGTTGTATGCTAGTCACAAAATGAACTGGGATTGGAGACGTGTTCAATTAAGGAGAATTGAAAATGGATATGCAACATTCCAGAAAAGATGGCTTTTGTGCCTGAGTTTCCTACCGGAGGAAGAGTGGAACTTCTGAGATATGTGATGATTACTCATCCCTAATTTCACTTTGCCAGCACTAAACTTTTCACAGCAGCTTTCTTCAAGGTACTGAGGTGAATGAGATGCAAAGTAAATTCATGGTCAGTACATTCCCTTTCTTGAGCAAAACTGGAATTGATAAAGGATCATGGTGACAAATTCTAGAAGCCAGTTGACTTTAGGGAGCGGTGAGAGGAGAATTTGCATGTATGACCTCACCCAGAAACTCCAGCCCTGAAGCATATAAATAGGTGAGGTCTTACGCAGCTCCAGGCCCAGCAGTTTCCAGACAGATCTCGACCATGGCAGTCCTGGGCTCCACACTGCTGTCCCTGTGCTTCGGCATGCTGCTCATTTCTGCCAGCTCTGCAGATTACCCTGACAGATGCATGTCCTTCAGCACAATCTTCCCCACCACCGGTCCAGGCATCAAGATCAATTCAAATATCTATGAAAGCAACAGAATCTACACAAGTAAGTAACAGCCTTTCTCTCTGTTGTCTTTTTTCTCTAAGGGCAGTCTACCAGAATTTCAGAACACAACTCTCCATCTCTGCTCTCAACTACACGAAATATGCATTTTTGACCAGGATGGGAAGTGGGGGCAGAAAGAATGAGAACATGGGAGAGAGTGGGTTGGGTGGGGATGCTTCTGCATGTTCCCTGTGCCAAGCTGAGAGGCAAGGAGCCATTAAGTTCCAACGCCAACTGAGCCCCGGCAAGAGCACGCCCATGGCAAGTTCTGACTTAAAGTCGGCATGATTATTATGTTAAGCAATACAGATTGCATCGCAGTTATCTTTTCACATCCATTTGATGAAACAGTGCCCCTGTGGATGATTGTGTACTGCACAACTCCAGGAGGAGCTGTTCTCATTTAGTCCACATGTGAAAAGCCCAGTTCGCTAGACAGGGAACGTAATGCTCTCCCACCTTCTCTCCGAGGAGCCTGAAGCTGAGAGTTAAATGACTTGCTCGGGGTCTCACTGCTAGTGGCAGAACTGGCTGTTGAATCTTGTTCTTTTCGTTCCTAATCCAATGCTTTTCTTAGAAATGCCTAGTAATATTTTACAAATATCCCTTTTGGGATCAGCCAAACCTACAAGTCAGGCAAATGCTGTCTAATTACTTTCATAACAACATTCAACATAGTGGCTTATATGTATTAGTGCATGTAGCCCCCATAACCTATTAGGAAGAGACCATGGTCGTTCCTGTTTTGTAGATGAGGAGACAGAGGTAGAAATGCTAGTGACTTGCTCAGGTCACAGAGCTACTTGAGTGGTGAAGTTGGGACATGAACCTGAGCAGTCAGAGACTCTACCCTAACCACTACACATATGCCTTTCAGTTATAGTGATAAGAACTGATACTTCTTACTATGCAGTGGGTACTATTCTAAGGGCCAATACTGTTATCTTCCCATTTTGCAGATGAGAACTGAGGGAGGTAAGTTAAAGTTTTACCCAAGATCACTAGTAACATAGCTAATATTTGAACCTAAATAACAGCGCAGCTTTGTGCAGCCAAGCTGTCCAGCTTCAGAGCCTGTCCTCTACTGAGTTCTCCTGCCTCTCTTAGAACTCTAACCACATTTTGAAAGAATACCATGGTCCACAGATTCCGGGCGTCAGCAGGAAGATGACTCTAGCCTGCCTTCGCACGCCCATGCCAGCTTGTGCTTTTACCTATTTTTTTCATGGGGACTGTCACCATAAATGCCTCCGTTGTGATAAGGCTCACTACGTCCTACTCATTCAGGCCGTGGATCTTGCCCTACAGGCAGGGAGGACCATCTTGTAATCCAACATGAAAATAAGGAGGGCATGTGTGTGACCTTGTTTGTGGGAAAGGACCTGGGGGGCCAGAGGAACTACTAACTTGAGATAACACATCACAAGGTGAAGGATTTCGCTGTTAAAATGGAAGAAATAGGAACCTACCTTGTGAAGGTTGGGGTGCAGAAAGCCTTCTGAAAGTAGGAAGACAGGAGAAAGAAGAGTCAAAAGGTGATCAGTAAGATGCCTTACAAAGGAAAAGCCCCTTGGAAGGGACCATGCTGGCTGAAAGGGAAATCCCGGCATCCACAGCGTCAGTGGGCAGAGTAGGGGAAAGGGGAAAGAGAAGGGGTCTCAGGTTCGTTAAATGCCTACCACATGCCGTGTCCGTCCCCAGCCTCACCTATTTCACCACAATGTGCTGTAGTCCCGTGACGCGCTGACTGACTCACTGTAGGAATCATTTAAGTTGAGTCAAAATCCTGTGCCCTCAAGAGGTGTGAAGTGCCCGATTGCACACCTGGGTTACACCACAGTCTCTGGATTTCCTTGTAGAGTGTCACTGTGAGACAGCTGGTGAGACTGAGTAAATGCCCACACAAGCCAACTTCTTATTATTTTGAATTTGAAATTTTCTAAATTTTCTAAATTTCAGGGTTTGTGTCAACACTGGTTAGTCATGTACAAATGGCTTGACAGGTCCCTGAGTGGCAGCTCAGGCAGTATCTTAGAACAAGTTCCCTGGGTCTGTCTCCATGTCATTGAAGGAAACCCATAAAGCAGTGACATTTATGTTAAGACTGGACCAGGTCAGCATCTGCCTCCATTTTTTACTTCTGTGGGCAAGAGGGATGTAACCTGCCTGCCTTTATTCCTGCATCTTCAGCTTTAAGGGCACTGACTGTACAACATGGGATGCACAGCTTGCTAGATCAATCAGAAGTTATTTACTGCCCTCCAGGTGCCCAGCACTGGGCTGGCCAGATACTGACATAGAGGAAACCACCTTGTGTAATTAAGCCAGAATGTAATTAAGTTAAAAAAAAAAAAATAAGTGTTTCAGATGCGAGAGGGAAAGAAGGGTGAATTGGCCCGGAGGTGGGACATAGCAGGATCTTGGAGAGTAAATGGGAGTGAAATATGTGATGAGAACGAAGTAAGGATTCCACACAGACAGACAGAAGTGAACAGAGACCAAGAGCAGGCGTGAGTCACGTGTGTCTGTGGAACCAGAGGAAGACTGGCTGCCCCGAGAGGGGGGTGCAAATAGCAGGGGGAGCTAGGTTATGAGTGTGATGAAAGCTACGTGCTGGGCACTGTACCCGACAGAACTGAAGCAGAATGTTTTGTGCTCTGGGCACTTTGAAGGTTTTGGAGAAGAGTGTCTCCAGATGGGAGTGTTGTGTGTGGAAGTCTGATCTGGCCACAGCCTGAGTAAATGGCTAAATGTGGAGGAGAAAGTGGAGACCAGAAATTCAAATAATACAGATGCCTAGGAGAGAAGAAAGGGGGATATGAGCCAGAGTGAGGGAGGGAAAGCAGAAGAGAAGACAGAGGCAAGAACATGCCCGAGGGGGAGCCAACAGACTTGACAACCACCTGGATGACACACGCCATGGCTTGCCACATCACCATCACGCACACATCTAGGACAAATATCAGGTTCTCACTGAGCAAGTAAGGGCCCATAGGGTCTGGCTCCACCCACCTTAATTGGCAATAGCAAAGAAATAGAACAGAGAAGTGCATTGCGCTAAAAAAAAAAAAAAAATTGTTTAACACACACTGTGTATTAAAGTCTTTGCACTGTTCTTTTACTCCTCCCAGGAACATTTCTCTTTTTTTAAATATATTTTTATTGATTTCAGAGAGGAAGAGAGAGGGAGAGAGAGATAGAAACATCAATGATGAGAGAGAATCATTGATTGGCTGCCTCCCGCATGCCCCCTACTGGGAATTGAGCCTGCAACCCGGGCATGTGCCCTGGTCAGGAATTGAACCATGACCTCCTGGTTCATAGGTTGATGCTCAACCACTGAGCCACGCCAGCCGGGCTCCTCCCAGGAACCTTTCAAAATAAGGTGTCATGATCTCCATATAATAAAGGATAATGTCTTTATCTCCAGACCTAGAACCGGGCTTGTGCAAAGTTGGAATTCAACAAATATTTATGGAGTGAATAATGAATAAGAGAACTGAGTCTCAGAGGTGAAATGACTTGTTAGAGCTGGAATTCAGAACCAGCACGGTCGCATCCTATTGTGCTACCTGACCCATTTTCTTTGGTTTGTGAAGGAGAAGTCCTTGAAGGAATTCCTGATGTCTGAAAGGGCCCTGGAGAACACCTTAGCGTTGAGGAATTCATTCAGAAGGGACCTTCTAAGGGAGGAAATGAACCCACCGAAATGTTCTCTTGAAACTCTCTCCCCATTACACATCAGAATGCTGGAATTAACAAGTGTCAGTGGGGTCTCCTGTGAATGCATGCTAAGCTAGGTCATAAGAGATTCACCTGAGTGAAAGTTAGGGACGCTGAGGGGTCATTTAACAGGTGCCTGGATTAGGGCCCCAGGGGCTCAGCGGGCCCCTCCCTCACCCTCATCAACAGACACCGAGAGCTTCGGCATGTGTAAGACTAGGAAGTGGGCTCTGCTCTAATTTGGAATAACACTCCTGATTTTCCAGGAGCACTTCCTGGGGCCCACATGACCCTGTCACATCCACCAACCCTGCTCTGCCCACATCCCACTCCCCTGAAAGAAGGACAGAGCATCTTTATCCGTCATCTGACCGATGAGAACCAGGCTCCAGAAGTTAGGAGCCTGCCGCGAATCTCACCCCTGGGAGGTAGCAAAACTCTCCTTTTGTCTAGCTCTTGGCCATGGTAAATCTAGAAAACACAAATAAAATCATCTGTAATCCCACTACCCAGAAATGACCACAGTTAATATCTCGATGGCTTTCCTTCCAGATGTTTCTCAACTTCTTTTACAAAAATACTACATGTACATGCTATTTGTAACTTTCTTTTTTCAGTTAATTTTGATTTCATGACCCTCATCCCCTGTCTTACTACATAGATGGCTGATTGTCTCCTTATCATTTCTTCTCAGTATCAGTGCCTGTGGACAGCAGCACCAAGTCAGTGGCCCTGCGAGCGATGGACACAAACAACAACAGCTCAGTAGGCCTCTGGCAAAAAGCAGATGGCCTCTGGCAAATAGCAGACCCGGTTTGCAACGGCAGCATCCTCTTTCATCCGGACACACGTGAAGGTTTCTTCAAGGCCAACTGGCAATCTCCTCGTTTCACGAACATTACAGTGGAGATACAGTAAGAACCTACCTATATATGATTTGCTTGGGCTTTTACAGTTTCATGTTAGGTTTATGCAGTTTGACACTGATCTTGAAGGACACAAAATACAATACAGAGATGATGTGGAGAAGTCAGTACTTGCACTCTTTTTCTGCCTTACTGTTCTTTGTCCTACTTTTATCTATAGTTCTCTCTCTCTCACACACACACACACACACACACACACACACACACACACACCAGTGCTCAACATAAATAGAAGGAACTGGTGGTAAAGAAAACCAGAGCTGGACAGTGGTTAAAGCAAAATGAATGAATGAATGAATGAATGAATACATACATACATACATACATACATACATATATAATACATATATAAATAAAGTAAAGATTTTATTCAGGACTACTGCAATAGGAGAAAAGAGACTTCAGTATAGAACCAGGCTCAATTCTGAATACAACATGAGCAAGTGGAAATTTATAGCAGAGAGGGGTCAGTGGGTGGAAAGTTCCTGAGAGGAAACATCAAGGCCTATAGGGGGATTCTGGCTAAACTGGCCTAACAGGATTGTTGCTGAAGGCAAGCCCAGGTGATCAGATATCATGTGGGGATGGCAGCAAATGAGGAACTCAATCAGACATTGAGGGTTATCAGATATCCAGGTAAGAGGTTCTTGCTAAACAGACTTAGCAGCCTTCTTGATAAAGCTGGATTTTACAAGCAAGTGCAGAGATGGGCCAGGAGGCGGCGCTGGAGCCTGAGTGAAGGAAGGCAAGCAGAGAATCTCTGTCACTGGCACCCTGTTTGCTTCAGATTCTCTATACTCAAACTGGAGGGTCATTTTTCAAAACACAGATTCATTTTAGAAATGGCTCCTAACAGAAAGTGTGCTGATTGTGTAATAACTCGCCTCCTAGTGTCACACCGAATGGCACAGGCTCCTTCGGAAGTGCGCCAACCGGAGGTGCGTTAACAAAAACCTTCCTCGCAGCCAGGGATGGCTACCAAGCTCACGTCAGAAACCCAGCGCTGAGAGTCCTTGCGGTCCTGGACTGCCATTCTGTGCTGAGAGGACAAGTCTGTCCAGCAGGTCGTGTCCAGTGTGAACAGCCACTGAGGCTCCATGGGCATGGTGGTGAGGATGCTACCACACCATCCCACCTCACCGCCATCCCACCTCACCGCCATCCCACCTCACCGCCATCCCACCTCACCTGCCACCATCCCACCTCATCGCCATCCCACCTCACCTGCCACCATCCCACCTCATCGCCATCCCACCTCACCTGCCACCATCCCACCTCACCACCATCCCACCTCACCGCCATCCCACCTCACCTGCCACCATCTCACCTCACCTGCCACCATCCCACCTCACCGCCATCTCACCTCACCTGCCACCATCCCACCTCACCGCCATCCCACCTCACCTGCCACCATCCCACCTCACCACCATCCCACCTCACCTGCCACCATCTCACCTCACCTGCCACCATCCTGCCTCACCTGCCACCATCTCACCTCACCGCCATCCCACCTCACCTGCCATCCCACCTCACCTGCCATCCCACCTCACCTGCCACCATCTCACTTCACCTGCCACCATCTCACCTCACCACCATCCCATCTCACCTCACCTGCCATCCCACCTCACCACCATCCCATCTCACCTCACTGCCATTCCACCTCACCTGCCACCATCTCACCTCACCTGCCACCATCCCGCCTCACCTGCCACCATCTCACCTCACCTGCCACCATCCCACCTCACCACCATCCCACCTCACCTGCCCTGCCCTTGGACCTCGCTGGCTCCCACAGAGCTACTTGCAGGAGTAGAATCCTGAAGGAGCTCCGACAATCCAGCCTTGCCTGAGTGCTGTCCCTTAGAGGCCAGGCCAGGCTAATTAAGACAATGGTCCCTTCATCTCTCCTCGCTAAAGCCTCTGCACTCCATGCAACAACAGATAAAAGACAAAGCAGTGACACTCTGCAATAGAAGCAGCACGTTCCCGCCAACAGTGCGGTCTCCAGACCTTCCTGACTCCCCGTGGCTGGGATGCACTGGTTTTGCTGCTTGTTGGCAATGTACACACGCGGCCTCGATCAGCAAAGCGAACAAAGAGAGGGGAGCAGCACAGCCCTGTGAGGGGTCCACTGTGCTGGGCAGGGCACAGAAGCGAAGGGAAGAGGTCCCTGGCCAGGAGCTTTGCTCACAGTAAGGTTTGGTGAGGCAAGGCCTCTACAGAAGTGATTACTGAGAAGAACGCGTCCCCAAGCTCCCGGATAAGTTTCAGAGCCGTTTCCACTCTCTCAACTTCCACTACTTTGTCAGAGCACATGTCACCACTGTGATCAATTACTTAATCTGTTAGTTGATTATTCATTTAAAATCTGTCTCTCTGAAGGGACTTTAAGCATCACAAGGGTAAGACCATGCCTAACTGATTCACTACTGCCCCTCAGCACCATGCACAGTGATTGGCATGTTGTACACTCTCGTTAATTAACTGTCGAATGTGTGAACAAGAGGCTGATATAATAATGGACCCACTAATAGAAGAACAACAGACCAAGCTCTACAGGTCATTTCATGAACATTAAGCACCTACTATGTGTCAATCATTGTTGACAACAGAACCTGCTCTCAAAGAGCTGGCCCTCTAGTGGGGGGAGAGGCTCACAGCAGGACAGTGCATTGAGGGCCAGTCCTTCTGTTGGAGATCTGTCTGGGTTAAGGGTAACAGGGAAAACAGCTTCATAGAGTTACTGCTACATCTGTGGGCAGACATGGTCTGGATGGAACAAAGACTAAAGGTTATACCAGCCTATGGGGAGTTTAGGGGGGTGAAGTTGGTTGGGTTGGGGGGCGGGGGGTAGACATGATCTTCTCTGAAGCAAGAAGATGAGTCTTAGTTAAGACAATACAGAGGCCCTGGCCAAGTAGCTCAGTTAGTTAGAACGTCACCCCGATAGGACAAAGTCAGGCTACATACGGAAGGCAACCAATGAATGCATGGATAGGTGGAACAAGAAGTCAATGTTTCTATCACTCTCAAATCAATCAATCAATTAATCAATTTTTAATTAAAAGAAAAAAAGACAATACAGAGCAGACCAGTATTCAATGATCTGTAGGGAAAGTAAGCACAAAAGGAATTGAGAGGTTGGGGTCATCTGGGAAGGCAGAAATGTGAGCTGAACTTTGGACTGCACGGCTGAGGTCCTCACTATTATCTTTCATTGATTTGCCCTCCACAGAGCCTTTGTTATCAATGTCAACAGAGTGGCCACCTTTTCTTCTCTGAGACTGAAAAACCAAGGTAAGTTCCTTTGCAGCCCCTTTACATATCGGGCAGTGAACACAGTCAGCATGAAGGTTACTTTGTGGGGCCCTGGAAAAGTCTTCTAGTCGTGTGTTACCCAGATATCAGTTGAGCCTTCTAGCACCTTGAGACCCACATAAGATTGGCTCAACCCTTTTTCCTCTGCCCCATAGAAAACAAAAGCCATCCCCAAGATTTCTGACAATTCCTAGGGGCCTTATGTTCTCAGAGTCACCTGTGACTGCAGAATCCTGCTTCCTCGGGACCCATTCCTGTTCAACAACACGTAGACACCATGTAGTCAGCCCCTTCCTTAGTTTCCACCAAGACTTCCCACTCACATAAAACCTTCACAGTTCTACAGGCTTTACAGGAATGAGGGGGCAGATGTGCACAAAAACAGGTTGACAGCATCAGAATAACAAACATTCATTCATTCTCAGAATGGCCTTGGCCACCACCACTACCACCAGGAATTTCCACTGCCCTTCCACCGGATGTGGTCCTCAATCTCAAACCATCCTGAGGCTTTTCGCCCTCCTTCCTCCTCTCTGTCCCCTGCGATCTCTCACTCCCCTCTAGGGAGCTAAAACAAATTCAAGAAATTGAGGTTCAGAAAGTAAATGGAAAAACCAGGGCTCAAATCCCACCTCATACTTTTTACACTTTTCTTAGACTTACATCAAAACTATAAAGACAATCCCTTTTTTAAATGAAGCTTTTAAATACAAGGTTCAACTAAGAACAAGGACTACCAGCCTCTCTAGTGTCCAGATAACTAGTCTTCCTCGGGATCCCCCTGCTGGTTACTCACCCGTCATATGCTGCAAATGCGGTCAAAGGGATATCCATTTTCAAAACAAATTTTGCTGTGATTATGCCTAACAAACTACTATGTGAAAGCCTTACCTGTTGCCTTGGTGGTTTCCCCTCTGTGAGAAGACTGGGTGTTATTTTCTTCCTCGAGGACATTTTTGAGATGAGTATGAGTGTAAATGCTAAGAAGGAAGAAAAAAAGTGTGTTTCTAGTCAGGACTCCTTATCTCCACGCTAATAAAATCCAGTTAAAAAAAATAAAAATAAAGTGGTTGTGTCAGACTTTCTGGCTCAGTGAGATGCTGGAGAAACACGTGCCCTGGGTAAATGCTAAGTGAGATAAGACAAGGCCACAGACTCACAGGCCCCTCCAGGTAGCAGAAGAATGCATGGGCCTAAGCAAGTCACTGGACATGTCCAGTCTTCTTCTTTATTGTTTTAATGTATTTTTATTGATTTCAGAGAGCAAGGGAGAGGGAGAGAGAGAGAGAAACATCAATGATGAGAGAGAGTCATTGATTGTCTGACTCCTGCATGCCCTTCACTGGGGAATCAAGCCCACAGCCGGAGCATGCACCCTGACTAGGAATCCAACCATGACCTCTACGACTGAGCAGCACAGGTCGGGCTGTCCCTTCTTCTCTATAGTCCCCTCTGTGGTCCACTCAGACCTTTGCAGGTACCATTGCCAAACTCTAGTTTTTCCAAGATCAGACATCCCATTCTCCCCACCCCCAGGGCTACAGGCCTGGCTTTTTCTGCTTCTCAGCAAGGCAACCTCAGAGAACCAGTGTGTGGTCAGATCCCTGCACAGGGAATGGCTGGTGCCTCAGCAACCGCAGAAAGAGGTTCAGGGGTTTGGACAGCACTTCTTTCCATTTACTTTAAAGCAGGAGTAGTCATCCGCAGGTCTGATGGTAACTAGTTCTTACAAGCTTTACATGTAACCATTGAAATTAGCAACAAAAAATGAAATTGTGCCATTCTGGATCATATTTGCACTGATGGATCTAATCCAATATTAAGGACACTTGAGGGTCGACAACTTACCCGACAACAAATTCAGTAGTTATGTAAGTTCCTTCCCCTGTGGGACTACATAGACTTCAGTGGTAGATAGTGTTCTTCTGCTCCATGACATTCTGTGCGTCATAGCTTTCCCTTCCGCTACATACACTTGGCCCTTGAGATGTGCTGATTGAATTCTGCTCATGAACTCTGCTCCAGCGTCGCATCAGATTAGCCTCATTTTCCAACCTAGGTTCTGATGTCCTTTTTTTCCCCAGCAATGATCACAGCATCACCCTCCATGACCTCCATGACTTCCATGACCTCCATGACCTCCATGACCAGGCCGACCACAACCAGAAGCCCAACGACAAACCGATTCCCAACCACAGCCAAAACCGCAACCTCAACTCTAACCACAACCAAAAGCTTCGCCAACAGAATCTTCCTCAGCCCCATCACAGATGCCATCCAGATCCTGCTCGTCTTCCTCACCAGCAAACTCCTCTTCTAAAAGTTGTTCCTGCCTCTGATACATCCTCCTGCGTTCAGTTCCAAGCCAGGGCTCCGTCATGTGTGTGAATGAAGGCCTCATGTTCTCAAATGTACAGCTCTCCTGCCACTGCTTTGGACCAAAGAGGAGACTTGGTTGAGAGTAGCCAGTTCACTCACTGATGGACTTGGGGCACACAGATGTTCAACTAAATCTTTCAGGCTTTTTGTAACTACTTAGAGCTGGTCTGGGAGTAACCTGGAATTCTGGCTGTAGGTTTAACATGTTGACAGCCAATTCCATCGCCAGTCTAAACGTTTGTTCGTTGCCAAATGATTCCCCTGAGTCTCTGTGGGAAGAATCTTCCCTCACTTTCAAGATGATCTTCGATTTCTGACCAAACCCTCCCAGGTAACAGAGTGTGTTGACTCATGTGACTCCACAGGAAAGGAGAAACAACCCTCATTCTGCTGGCAACACCAGAAGCATTACAAGGGCAAGGAAACAGGAATGTGCCATGTCTGAGCAGCCAAAAATAGGGACAGATTATGGGATAAAGGCATTATTTTCTGTCATACCAAAAAAACTATATTCCAAACAAAAACAATGTGTTAAATTCAAATTCTTTAATAAGTGATTATCTTGAAATACAGAGAATGTTATCTAATTTTACTCATTTGTGCAAGCATTAAAAAATTAATAAAATGATGGGAGTATGTATGTTTTCAAGGCCAGATCTACCGGTAAAATTTTCTCAATTTTAATATTCCTCAAGTGCAAACTGGTAATTTTTCCCCTGACATTTTTCCCCTAGTGTTGTCCACTAGGAGAAATGGGCAAAATACTTACAATACTCACAATACAATGTGAAGCCAAAAGAAAGCATGGTATTTCCAGTAACAGCCAACAAAGTTTTCTTTCAGTGATTATGTTAAGTTCCAGCATGCCAACATCTAGTGACCGGCCTTTCTCAAGAACAGTTCCTTTCAATTCCTCCTTTTTCCCTGTGAATAGGCCATACTTTCCTATTTTGTAGGTCTTTTATATTTTTGAAAACTGAACGTTTTGAATATTATAACACGGTGACTCTGGAATCAGATTCTCCCTTCTCTCCATGGTTGCTGCTTGTTGAGTCATCCATCTGTTCCGTGACTTTTCCAAACGACTTCTGCAAAGACTGCCTTCTCGTGTGGTCACCAGTCTCTCTCCTGCTGTCGCAGCAGTCAGCCAGTGACCCGGCAGATTTTAAGTATCAAATTTGACAGCCTTTCTTCATTAAGCATTCCCCAGAAGATGTGAGGTTAGTATTTTGGTGTGTTTGTGTTTTTTTAAATTAAATTCTAGATATTAACGGCAGTGAGTCCTGAGCCTGCGGGCTAGGAACAAGTTTCATATTTAACGTTCACGGTCCAACCTGGCCCCCATCCCAGTTTCAGTGTGGAAGGTGTGACAAATATCCAGCAAAGATGCTCTCTGAAGCTGGGAAACTTTTAGACTCTAAGAAACCTGGGTGAATTCAGAGGAGCTGAGCAAGGGGGCTGGCCCAGCAGGCAGGACGCCTGTAAATTCCAGTTCTGCTGCAAGTAGAAAGGGAACCTTTAACAAGTGGCGCCACAGTCTCCCACCTTGGTTTTCTCATCTGTATGTAAGAGGTATCTGCATCTCTCAGTTTTCATTTCTCTGTCATAGCCAGACGCCTTTGGTCTAGTCAGAGACAGTAAGAAGGCGTGATCTTACGCCGTATCTGACTGACTGACAGAGGCTGCCGGGAACACTGTTAAGGAGGATTCTGGAGCGAAATCCAGGCTCAGAAATAGAGTGTTGTGCTCAACAAGAGATCTCCTCCGTGGGCTCAGGAGACAGGAATTAAAGCAGCACAGCCTCCAGGTGGCTGGCCTTCCTGGTCACTCCTTAGGCAGCTGGGATAGCGGAATAAGAGGAAGGGCTACAGAAATCCACACGTTCTCACTCTCAGGAATAGCTAATCCTGATCCTCATCTTTGTAATCAACCTCCCGATCCTGATAGGAAACTGTGATACACCAACAGGAAAAGAATACACACAAGCAACTGCAAGGAAGCCCACAGGAAGCACAGTAAAAAGAGATGAACAATAAGTGGACTGTTCATCACTCCCACACTCACTTGCCCAACCTTGTTCTTCTACTTTTCTTGCTTGTAGCATCATGCTTTGTAAATTCAGTGCATTTTCATTCTGTGATAGAAACAGCAACTGCCTGCCCAGCATAATGCACTTTAGAAAGTAGGAAAGAAAACTGATGCCTTGCGAATCCCATGACCTCAAAGACCTTCACAGAAAGAGTCCCAACCTGGTCAATGACCAACTGTAACACCAGCCATTCCGAAGAGGCAGCAAATTTAGACAGTATTGTATATTGTCTGCCAACACCCACTTTACTCTGTAAAGTAGAGGTTGAAAATATTAATAATGAAGTAAAGCTTTATTATTTCATAAGAGCATTATTTAGGCAATTGTCTTTTTTTATATATATATTTTATTGATTTTTTTTACAGAGAAGAAGGGAGAGGGATAGAGAGCTAGAAACATCGATGAGAGAGATCGATCAGCTGCCTCCTGCACGCCCCCCAGTGGGGATGTGCCCGCAACCAAGGTACATGCCCTTGACCGGAATTGAACCCGGGACCCTTGAGTCCGCAGGCCGACGCTCTATCCACTGAGCCAAACCAGTTCGGCTATTTAGGCAATTGTCTTAAAGCATAAACTCAAGTTAGACTGCCTGGGGTTCAATTTCATTTAATTTTGTCTCTTACTGGTTGTGGGACCTGACACCACTTCCATGTACCTTGGTTTCCTTGTCTATAAAATAGGGAGAAAGACAGTAGGCGCCTCATATGTTAGTGTGTTGACATTAAATCAGTTGCTATATGTAAAGTACTTAGAACAACACCTGGCACAAAGTAAACACTATATAACTATTTAATGCCTAAAAAACTATCACAAATGATACATTGACATATAAGAAAGCCAAATATTGTCCTAACCGGTTTGGCTCAGTGGATAGAGCGTTGGCCTGTAGACTGAAGGGTCCCAGGTTCGATTCTGGTCAAGGGCATGTACCTTGGTTGCGGGCACATCCCCAGTAGTGGGTGTGCAGGAGGCAGCTGATCAATGGATGATCTCTCTCATTGATGTTTCTAACTCTCTTCCTCTCTGTAAAAACTCAATAAAATATATTTAATAAAAAAAAAGCCAAGTATCTTTTTAAAATAATTTTTTATTTTTCAATTGCAGTTAACATACAATATTAGTTTAAGATGTACAACCCAGTGCTTAGACATTTACATAACTTATGAAGTGATTGCCCCAATAAATCTACTACCCATTCTGACACCATAGTTATTATATTATCAACTAGAGGCCCTGTGCATGAAATTTGTGCATGGAGGGGGCAGGTCCCCTCAGCCCAGCCTGCACCCTTTCTAATCCAGGACTCCTCGGGGGATGTCTGACTGGGATCGGGCCTAAACCGGCAGTCGGACATCCCTCTCACAATCCTGGACCACTGGATCCTAATCGCTCACCTGCCTGCCTGCCTGGTCACCCCTAACTGCCCCCCGCTGCCAGTCAGGTTGCCCCCAACTGCCTCCTCCCTGCCGGCCTGGTTGCTCCTAACTGCCTCCCCCCTGCTGGCCTGGTCACCCCTTACTGCCTCCCCTGCTGGCCTAGTGACCCCCAACTGCCAACCCCCCACTGATCTGGTCTCCCTCAACTGCCCCCCTGTGGGCCTAGTTGCCCCTCACTGCCCCCCCCGCCAGCCTAATCACCCCCAACTGTCCCCCCACCAGCCTGGTCGCCCCCAATTGCCCCCCTCTGCCAGCCTGGTCACCCCTAACTGACCCCCCCCCCCCCCGCTGACCTGGTTGCCTTCATCTACCTCACCCATGGGCCTAGTTGCCCCTCACTGCCCCCCTGCCAGCCTAATCGCCCCCAACTGCCCCCCCCACCAGCCTAGTCACCTCTTACTTCCCCCCCCCACTGACCTGGTCACCCCAACTGCCCCCCCCTGCTGGCCTGGTTGCCCCCAACTGCCCCCCTACCCCTCACAGCCCCCCCACCAGCCAGGTCACCCAATGCAGTCTGCTGTTCAGTCGTTTGGTCATCCCTCACTAACCCCCCTGCTGGCCTGGTTGTAGGCAGCCATATTGTGAGGGCACGAGAGTTAATTTGCATATTACCTCTTTATTATATAGGATGATTATATTTCCTATGCTGTGCTTTATATCCCCATGACTATTCTATACCTACCAATTTGTACTTCTCAATTCCTTAACCTTTTTCACCAATCTCAACCCCCAAAATGTTTTCCATATCTATGAGTCTGGGGTTTTTTTTTAAATATATTTTATTGATTTTTTACAGAGAGGAAGGGAGAGAGATAGAGAGTTAGAAACATCAATGAGAGAGAAACATCGATCAGCTGCCTCCTGCACACCCCCTACTGGGGATGTGCCCGAAACCAAGGTACATGCCCCTGGCCGGACTCTAACCTGAGACCCTTCAGTCCGCAGGCCAACGCTCTATCCACTGAGCCAAACCGGTTATGGCTATGAGTCTGTTTTTGTTCTGCTTGTTTGTTTGTTTTTGTTTTTTTATTTTTTTTTTTTATTTTTTTTTGCTTGTTTGTTTTTTAGATTCCACATATAAGTGAAATCATTTGGCATTTGTCTTTCTATGACTTATTTCACTTAGCATAATACCCTCTAGGTCAGTGGTTCTCAACCTTCCTAATGCCGCGACCCTTTAATACAGTTCCTCATGTTGTGGTGATCCCCAACCATAAAATTATTTTTGTTGCTACTTCATAACTGTAATTTTGCTACTGTTATGAATTGTAATGTAAATATCTGATATGCAGGGTGTATTTAGGCGACCCCTATGAAAGGGTTGTTTGACCCCCAAAGGGGTCGCGACTCACAGGTTGAGAACCGCTGCTCTAGGTCTATCCATGTTGTTGCAGATTGGCAAGATTTCACTTTTTTATGGCTGAATCATATTTCATTGTATATATGTACCACTTCTTTATCCATTCATTTATTGTTGGCCACTTACATTGCTTCCATATCTTGGTTATAGTAAGTAATGTTGCAATAAATATATGGATGTGTATGCCTTTTCAATTTAGTGTTTTGAGTTTCTTTGGGTAAATAACCAGAATTGGAGTTGCTGGGTCCTTCTGTATCTCTTGTTATAGCCTTTGTTTCAAAGTCTGTTTTGTCTGGTATAAGTATTACTACCCCATCTTTTTATTTTGTTTTGTTTTCATTTTCATGAAATACCTTTTTTCATCCCTTTACTTTCAATTTGTGTGTCTTTTGATCTGAATTGAGTCTCTTGTAGGCATATATAAGGGTCTTAATTTGTTATCCATTCAGTCACCATGTCTTTTGATTGGAGCATTTAATCCACTTGCCTTTAAAGAAATTGTTGATAAATATGTACTTATTGCCATTTTATTGTTCATATTTTTTATTCTTCTTCTAAAAGAAGACCCTTTTAGCACTTCTTGTAATACTGGTTTGGTGGTAATGAACTTCTTTAGATTTTCTTTGTCTGGGAACTTCCTTATCTGTCCTTCTATAACTTTGCTGGGTAGAGTAATCTTGGTTGTAGGTTCTAGATTTTCATCACTTTGAATATTTCATGCCACACCCTTCTGGTCTGTAAAGTTTCTGCTGAGAAATCAGCTGACCGTCTTATGGGAGCTTCCTGGTAGGTAACTAACTGCTTTTCTCTGGCTGTTTTTAAGATTCTCTGTTTGTCTTTAATCTAAAGTTCTGTTGTTTTAAGCCACCCAGTTTGTGGTAAGTTGTTACAGCAGCCCTAGGAAACTTCAAACTCTTTAGATAATTTGAGAGCATACTGGGGTAGAACCGATTTTCTTCAGCAAGTTGACTATCATATCTTGGTCCTAACATTGTCTTCAGAGGTAAGAATCTTCCCGCCACAGTTGAGCCATCGCGGGGGACCTTGTTGTGAGCCATGACTCAGGGCCAAGTGGGCCTCTTTGTGCGGAACTGCGCGGCCTCCAAACCCTGGCCAAGGTCCGGATGCCAGCCGCTCCCACCGGGATAACGTAAGTGGCTGCACACCACTTTCATTATATCCAAGTATCTTTTTATCTAGTTGGGTGTTTTTTTTAATATGATTTTAGAGAGGAAGGGAGAGGGGCAGAGAGATAGAAACATCCATGAGAAACATGAATCATCGCCTCCTGCATGGCCCCCCACTGGGGATCTAGCCAGCAACCCAGGCATGTGTTCTGACCAGGAATCGAACCAGTGACCTCTTGCTTCATGGATCAACGCTCAACTACTGAGCCACACCAGCCAAGCAAGAAAGCTAAGTATTATAATAATATAAATATGTGCAAATAAAATGGTGTCTATAACAAGGACTGAAATTACGCATTTGTAACTGTTATAAATGGCTGATGTCTGACTTTTCACAATCTCCCTCCAGCCCTGCCTTCACCTCTACCCTTCAAGCTTCTAAGTAGAAGGTACTCTAGCCTTTAGTGTCAGCTCCTATGCTCTCTTTTCCTGGAGAATCTAAAAAATAGATAAAAGTCTTAAATTATTCTACAAAATAGTTGAATCAGGAAAGTGAAAATTAGAATTATTTTACTCCTGACTGCTGGACTGTATGTATGTCTTTGAATGGGCTCAGCAGTAAATCTAGGACATATGGACTGCCCCTACCCTGCTTTTATGTAAGTTACATCCATATAAATAGGTAGAATGAAGTTAAATATATATACCTGATATGTGGGAAATAACTTAACATATGCCAAAACATCTGCATGTTTGTCTATGCATACATATATTTTAACAATAATTTTAGACCAGATGCTTGAATCCAACAAACTCAAAAAGCCATTGGCTAAAATAACTAAATATGAAGACAAAGCACATTTAAAGAGCTTGGGAAATTTTTGGAATCATTATTTTAATTGGTGAACATGGTTTTCTTTTTAATCCAAACAGACATAGGTTCAAATCCCAGCTCTTCCACTTACTGAGTGACTGAACAATACAACCCAAGATTGCTGATTGGTGAACCAGAGCTAACTCCTGCCTTAAGTACATGGTGACTAAGACACCAGACATGTAGTCGCTGGCATGATGTTCATTCACAAGCCAATAAATGCTGAAAAAACAGAAGTTAGTTAATTGCACAGACATCAACACAGTCTCAAATGTGGGTGGAATGTTATACCCCACAATCTGGTTAGGGTGCATTTTTTTCCTCTTCTATATACAGTTCTCTCCTCAGGAATGGAGCCTTGGCTTTCCTCCTAGTGCTTTGGGAATTATTGAGGATTAGTACAGCAACACATTTGGCCCTTGTTTGCTGAAAAACACGTTGCCTCAGTATTGCCACAAATCTGTTCAGTTCTATGTGGACCCTGTTCTCAGAGGCCCAACAGGTGGCATGACAAAAAGCATCCTCTGCAAGACCAGCTGAGCCCTTTCTGCCTGCGTCAAATCTACTCCCCACAAGTCAGAACAGTAATTATGAACTACTGTTATCCTGTTATACAGGGAGTACCTTGTCAGTGAGCCATCAGTGAGCCCGAGTCCTGAATCTGGGCTGCTAACAAATGACAGTATGGTTTGGGGGGCAGGAGTTCACTGAAAGATCCTAGATTCTGAATTCTAGTTCATCTTTACTTAAATTAGTAGTTGGGGACTAAACCAAATCTTACCCAAAAATGGAAATGGAAAATTTCCAGGAAGGTAAAGTTAGCTAGATACACCGGTTTGGAGAAATACTCAGGGGATTTACTCCCTGTTGTGGTGGCTGTTCTCTAAGCTGACACACGTAAAGAATAACCCCCTTTCTGAAGTATGTTTAAAAAGTGTGGTGTTAAATCTCAAAACCAAACCGGGTTCAACCAGTTCTTTGGAGATGGCAGGCACTGTCACTCATTCAATAACTAATTATTCAGCACCTGCTATGGAGCAAACACTGGTGTAGGTCCTGGGGCAACCAGAGTGAATAAGGCAGACAGGGCTCTGGCCCTCATGACATTGACATCCTTGTGGTTGGGACAATAAACTAATAAGCAAATAAATAAGACAAAGGAAACATACGTTTTAAGACCTCAAGGTAGGGGAGTACGTAGGTATTATAATAGAAAATAACAGAGGATACGTCTACATCTACTGGGTGATCAAGAGGGTGAAATTTAGGCTGAGATCTGAAGAAAGATTGGTTTTATGAAAAGGATGGGGCAGGGGATAGGGACAGCATTCCAGGCAGGGGAGCATGACAAGAGCAAAATTCAGAGATGTCATATTAAATTACAGCAGGCTAGCTGAAGCTTTCAAGGAGTAACATGATACAGGGGGGAGAGGTGGTGACAGGAGTGTGGAGGAGAACCAAAGTGAAGCAGACTAGGGAAGAGGCCATGTCAGTAACCCAGGGAAGAAAGTGTGGCGGTTGGACTGGATGGTGGCATTGGAAATGTAAAGATAATTATATGTTTTAAAGGTAAGACCTGCAGAACTGATAGATCAGAAGTAAGAGGTAGGAATCAAGACCATTCCCAGGTTTCTGGCTTGAAAAAAATAAATGGATGGTAGTATCATTTTTAGGGAAGTCTGATGGAAAAATAAATTTTAAAGGAGAATTCAGAACTTGACTTTGGAAATGTTAAGCTTGAGATGCCCACGTGACACCCCACTGCCCATCTGTGGCTCTACCTGGGAGCAACTAAAACTCTGAAAAGTAACAGACAAAACTAGCCCTTTTTTTTTTTCTTTTACATTTATTTATTTATAACATTTTATCATTTTTATTTTCAATTACAGTTGACCTACAATATTGTTTTGAGTGTATGCCCCAGTGATTAGACATTACATAACTTAAGTGATCATCCCAACAAATCTTGCACCCACCTGACACCATAGTTATTATTTACTATATTCCCTATTCTGTACTTTACATCCCCATGACTATTCTGTAACAACCAATTTGTACTTCTTAACCCCTTCACCTTTTCTCCCATTTCCCTAACCACTCTCCCATCTAGCAACCATCAACATGTTCTCTGTATCTATGAATGTTTCTGTTCTGCTTGTTTTGTTTTGTTGTTTTCTATTTATCTTGTATTTAGATTCAATTGTTGATAGCTATGTATTTATATTTTATTGTTCATATCTTTTATCTTCTTCTAAAAGAAGACCCTTTAACATTTCATTTAATGCTGATTTGGGGATGATGGACTCCTTTAGCTTTTTCTTGTCTGGGAAGTTCTTTACATTATATATATGCTCAAACAAAAGAGGCCTTGTGCCAATTAGTGACGTCCATGCTACCTTAACATAAGCAGGTTATATAAGGATACGCTTGCACAGTATGTATAGTGCTACTGCTGAGTCATTGCCCTGGCACATGCGTAGGGGGGCCTTTAACATAGCAATGCTGCCGTGTCAGTGCCTGCACGCATGCGTATGGCAAGTGGGCCTTTAACCTCCAGTGTACTCTGGTCAGGGCCCCCACACAATCCCATAACAATCTTCTTCCTTCTCTAAATTAATATATACTCATTTGGTATTTAAAATCATGGAGATATAAACTCTGAGAACAGGCAGAAGCAGCTTCCGATAGCCTCTGGTCCAAACAGTCATCTCTGAGGCTCTGAGACAGAAGTGGCACAAATGAACAGTAAACAGCACTGGGACTAGAATTGAAGCCTCAAAACTTTCATGTTATTCAATTCTAAAAATATTTACCAAGTATTCATCATGTCTAAGGCACTATAAATTTTAAGTTTCCATCAATATGCCATTGACTTAATCAACAAAAATCACTAGGTACTCTGCTTAGAATAAAAACTTTGTCCACAAGGAATCCAGGGTGGTGAAAATCAAAGAAGTAAAGTAACAATTGCAGTGAAGTGACTTTTGATCTATACAAAACAGGCTCTCTAAATGATACTCATGATACATTACAAATTTGGTTTTAAAATAGATGTGAGTTTAATACAAGTCTTATAATGATTACAATGAATCAGGCACTCCAGAACAATGTGGAGGTACAGTAATTATGTGATGGCGTCTCAATAGTCCAAGGGGCTAAAGATATTTTTCAAATATGGATAGAAACTGAGTATTTCTATAGTATTAACCCCTAAGGGCTATTCTCCTTTATAGACTACAATATTATTATCAGTTTCATATACTTTCACTTTATAAAGAATTCCCACAGGAAGAAATTTCTGGAGGTTATCCCAGATATACACAGCTACATTTTCTGTTGTGCTGAAGAGAAAAGGAGAGAAGATCAAAAGACAAATAAATAAAATTTCATGTTTAATATTTACAGAGAACAGAAATTCTATTTTTAAAAGGTGTCATTAAACAAAAACTTTAGAAATCACACAGCAATCAAATAAAATGTTAACATTCTTCTTTCTTATTCTCTAT
Source organism: Myotis yumanensis (assembly GCF_028538775.1). Classification (NCBI taxonomy): domain Eukaryota; kingdom Metazoa; phylum Chordata; class Mammalia; order Chiroptera; family Vespertilionidae; genus Myotis; species Myotis yumanensis. The sequence continues at coordinate 77,497,681 of NW_027223761.1, forward strand.
ATTAGAGGCCTGGTACACAAAATTCGTGCACTGGGGAGGAGGGTTGTTCCTCAGCCCAGCCTGCACCCTCTCCAATCTGACCCGTCAGGGGATGTCCGACTGCCGGTTTAGGCCCGATCCCTCAGGCCTAAATTGGCAGTCAGACATCCCTCTCACAATCCGGGACTGCTGGCTCCCAAATGCTCGCCTGCCTACCTGCCTGATTGCCCCTAACCACTTTTGCCTGCCAGCTTGATTGCCCCTAACCACTCCCCTGCTGGCCCAGTCGCCCCCAAATGCCCTCCCCTGCAGGCCCAGTCCCTGCTAACTGCCCTTCCTTCCCTGCCAGCCTGGTTGCCCCTAACTGCCCTCCCCTGCAGGCCTGGTCCCCCCCCAATTGCCCTTCCTTCCCTGCCGGCCTGGCTGCCCCTAACTGCCATGCCCTGCAGGCCTGGTTGCCCCAACTGCCCTCCCCTGCAGGCCTGGTCCCCCCTAACTGCCCTCCCCTGCAAGCCTGATTGCCCCTAACTACCCTCCCCTGCCGGCCTGGCTGCCCCTAACTGCCATGCCCTGCAGGCCTGGTCGCCCCCAACTGCCCTCCCCTGCCAGCCTGGTCGCCCTTAACTGCCCTCCCGTGCCAACCATCTTGTGGTGGCCATCTTGTGCGAGGGCATGACAGTCAATTTGCATATTACCTCTTTATTATATAGGATTAGGTAAGATAATCACACTCACCTTACAACATCTGCAAAGTATGGTACATCTAAATCCAGATTCTTATGATCAAGGGGTTTCATGATTGCCTCCTACAGACAAAAGAGAGGAAAAATATCAATTCCATTTATGACTCAGATTCCAAAGTGTTCCACCTTTGCCTCTAAAACTTATCATTCAGCCACTAACTCAATACTTTTATTGTATACTTTATCTGTGTCTTACAAAGCCATTTCAGAAAGTTTAAAATTGTGAAATAACGTAAGCTCTCCATAATGACTGTTTATCCTCCTTACTAGTGCAAAGAGGTTAAGAAACCAATAAGTAGAGAATTCACTGGAGTTTTCTCATAACAGCCACTGTGATCCAGAATTCAGTTTAACATTCTTGCATTCTGTCCAAAAAGTTACCAAAAATACTACTCCATAGAGTCTCACCTTCAAGACAATGCCACAATGTCACTAGGAGAAAGATTCAGTGAGTACTACATTTTATAAGGCAGACTAAAACTGATATTACATTAAGAGTTCTAAATTTCTGCTATAAGGAGTAATTTAAAAATGATCTTGAGCCCTTAGAAGAAAAAATATAAAACATAAATGCATTTCTTTCTAATGCTTATATATTAACATGGTTTCCCTTATCAATGTCAAGAATTATAATTGCTTTATTCTAAGTTTTTAGCTATATTGTACAAAAGCTAAGCATTTTCTACGTTTTTACTTTTAGCTACATTGTTCAAAATCAAAACAATCTAATTTTCATAATGTCTAACAAGTATACAATAATAAAAATAGCAATCATTTTTTGAGAAAAATCATAATCATAAAAATAATAAGTCCTAAACCAAACCACCTTTAAAATAGATTAAGTGATATCTACATAGATATCAAGAAAAGAAATATCTTTGTTTTATCTTCAATTCCAGTTCAAGTCCCAACTGTTCCACTGCAGCGTCTTTAACAGGACTCTGGCTTTGCTCTGTATGCCATGATGAGCCACTTTTACTGATGGGAGTGTGTGGTGTCCTTCAAGGTGGTAAACAAAGGTGTATTTAATCATTATGCTTACTTGGGGCATTTCATATTTCTCATACTGCTGTCTTAAATGTCACTCTATGTATTTGTAAGAACTCTGTCTTTATAGCTTTCCAAAGGCACTTGGAGCACAGTGCTGTTTATTCATTCATTAACTCTCTTATTCATTTATTCAACCAACTAACTGAAAACTTTTTTTTTTTGCTTACACTTTTCATTCAGTATTATTTTGTATTATTTGCAGGTGTACAGCATAATGGTTAAATAACCATATACTTTACAAAGTGTTCCCCTGATATTTCCAATACCCACCTGGTACCATACATAGTTATTACAATATTATTGACTATATTTCCTATGCTGCATTTTACATCCCCATGACTATTTTGTAACTACCAATCTGTACTTCTCAATCCCTTCATCTTTTTCACCCTGTGAGAACTTATTGTTTACCTCCTAGAAAAAAATAACATGAGCATTCTGTGGGAAAGGGCTCTGTCCCATTCATCTTTGCATTCCTAGTACTGAGCCCAAACACTGATACAAAGTAGGCAAACTTGAATATACGGATGATAATTATTATGAAAGAAATAATGATTATTAATAACAGCATTTTTATGAAACAAAGTTTAGAACAAAGGAAGGAGCAGACCTGAAGCAAAGAACTAAATAAACAGGTGAAATGATGACATAATAAAAGCTAAGCTGGATACCAGCAAATCTACTCCCAACTTTGTAAAGGAGTAACTATATGACCTAGAGTTAACTGTTTAGCATCTCTCAAACAATCTATGGCATGAAGAAATTACTTAGATATTATCTACAGTCTCTTACAATGCAAGAATTCTAAAGTGATACAATCAGTAAGTCCTTTATTGAACACATTCTTTTGTGTTACCCTTATGATGAACTGCCCCAGTGACTTTATAATCAAACTAGAGTGACTAAAACAGGGTAGTGTTAAAATATATGATCAAAGACATAAGGAAAATTCAGAGGAAAAAAAAGAAAACTTCAAAAAGAAATCTGTATCTTAAAAGAACAGTAGAAATTGTTAAATGTAGGAAATCAGGAATGGCAGCAAGGAATACAAGATGAGCATGCTACATTTATCTCCATCACTGTAATACAATGGTGACTAATTTCCATTAAGTCACCCAAACACCATTAGAAGAACATGAAAGCAGTTCTTCCAACTACTCCCCTGCTTCCACACCCAATTCCACTCACCCCATCATGGAACTCTGGAGTTGCTTGGTTGGGAAAGTGAAAAGCAAGTAACTGATGGGAGTTACTTAGGGGACAGCACATAATAAGCACCAAACATGCCATTACCTCCATATACCCTTTGAGGTCAGTCAAATTCATAACCATGCCTGTAACAGGATCGATCTAGAGAATAAATAGAGGAGAATATTACTATAACATGTTCTTCATATTTAAACCTCTGGTAAATTATTAAAAGCTGTACAACGTGCAGAAATTGTGCCCACATTTGCCTTCACCCCCAACACAATCATCAGTCTCGGCATGGGAACACCAAGTGCTCCAGGCATCCTTTCATTGTACTGCTCTCCTACCTGCCCACATACAGCACATTAAAGGTGACACTTTGGGAGAGGAAAGGCCTGGAATGGCAGCAGCTCGCCAGACACAAAGGACAACAGTGAAGCAATAATGATTTGAACAGAATTTCTCACACTGAATCTATCACATTGGCAGAAAGAGGACCACACAGATACATTCAGCACATACCTCTCCATGTACCGTCACCACAACTACGGGAAAGAAAACAAAATACCAAAAGACCAGCATGACTTTCAACAGATTAACATCCAAGCACAAGTTAGCACATAAATCATTAGATCTCTGCCCCCACAAAGCTATATTTGTATTTCCCAAAAAACATCTGTCCTCTTAGTTAAGGTTGTTTTATCAACCAAAGCAAGAGTCAACCAAGACAGAAGAGCTTAGTAGGAGCTTTAGCTAAGCAGAAGAGCTCAGCCAAAGCCAAGAAGGGTATAAATTCTGCTGATGATGCTGATGGCACTAGTTAGAAATCCCCACAAGAAAGGATCAAGATGCTGCCCAATCGCTACCTGTAAAAGTAGGAAATGCACAGGAAGAAGTCCAGCTGCACACCTGCCAGTACCTTTTGGGCAGTACCTTTCTAAGCAAGCAAAACTACTAACTAAAACTCTTTTTGGGGAGGCAGGGGACTAAAACTCTTATCCCTTTACTGAGATGAATGTATACAGTTTACAGTAATGCTTTATAAATTAACAAGTGCTTGTATGAAGCACTTGAAAAATCATGATAATAGAATACTTTACAAATTAAGAACTTTTATATTTTTTTCAGCTCCCTACAAACACCATGTGATATTATATGATAAATGAACAAACTAAGAATGAGAGGTATCATAGATCAAGTACCAGTAAGAGGCAATAACTAAACTAGAAATCTTGATCTTCTGATACCTTTCCTGGTCTTACTCCACCATCCTGTATGCTGTGATACTCGATGGCTTACGTACCTGTTTTTTGAGGCATCAGCTATATTTCAAACAATCAACTCTCTTATCCTATATAATAAAAGCCTAGGTGGGGGTCACGTGCGACATCACCACAAGATGGCCACCATAAGATGGCCGGCAGGGGAGGGCAGCTGGGGGCAACCAGGCCTGCAGGGGAGGGCAGGCGATCAGGCCGGCAGAGGAGGTTAGTTGGGGGCGAGACCAGGCCAGCAGGGGAGGGCAGTTGGGGTGATCGGGCCGGCAGGGGAGGGCAGTTGGGAGCGATCAGGCAAGCAGGGGAGCAGTTAGGTGTCAATCAGGCTAGCAGGGGAGTGGTTAGGGAGCAATCAGGCTGGCCGGCAAAAGTGGTTAGGGGCAATCAGGCAGGCAGGCAGGCGAGTGGTTAGGAGCCAGCAGTCCCGGATTGTGAGAGGGATGTCTGACTGCCTCAGGGATCGGGCCTAAACCGACAGTCGGACATCCCCCAAGGGGTCCAGATTGAAGAGGATGCAGGCCGGGCTGAGGGACACCCCCCCACCCCCCGCACGCATGAATTTTGTGCACTGGGCCTCTAGTTCTGGTATAAATGAATTACTTTCTTGAACACTGCTGGCAAAGTTTTCAACTCAATCTACTTTCTTCCATACAGCATATTCCCAATCAACATCCCCCTTTTGTCAGTCATTACTTATTCAAATATACAATCTAATTTTAACATTAGCCTCAGCAACACCTAATTAGAATGAAACATGTGCCCAAAAAATCTCAATATGTGCACTAAAGCCAAAGATATTTATTTAAACCATTCATTGGACTATCTATCATAGCAGACGATTAATTGCAAGGTAAAAGCTAAAACACATCCCACCAAGGCAACAGCTCTTTTCATTCTGAACTTCCACTTAACTTCTCATTCACGTCTCAAAGCACTACTGCTCTTCCCGTAAGTTTTTTTACTCATTAAGATTCTATTTGCTAAAGATTTTTCCACTCTTATTGAAAGGGCTAAAATTTCATCAGTTTTCCTCTCACCTTTGTAATTGTGCCCATGACCATTTGGATTGTTGCATTTTCCAAACAGTTTCAAGTTTTCTTCATTACTCAGAGATTTGCTGACCAGGAAAAACAAAAGTCAACATAAGCTTCACAATTTATTAATACTTTAGCTCATCAAATGGAGAATCATAAATCAACTGGGTTTCATTATTCAGCTTTATGTCAGGAACCACTGTATGCCCCCCAATTAGACTATCACACCATACAAATTAGCATAAGCAAATTCAACCCCCTCGTTCCACAGCAAGACTCCAAAACCTGATCTGCTCAAGGCCCTTCCATTTCTCAACATTTACTGAATACCTACTACGTATTAGACACAGCTGAATGATAAAAGATGCCTGTTGTCAAGTGGTTTAAATTCTCATTGCTGCCCTAGGTGGTTTGGCTCAGTGGATAGAGCACCGGCCTGCAGACTGAAGGGTCCTGGGTTCGATTCCCGTCAAGGGCATATGCCCAGGTTGTGGGTTCGATCCCCAGTGGGGGGCATTCAGGAGGCAGCCAACCAATGATTCTCTCTCATAATTGATGTTTCTATCTCTCTCTCCCGCTCCCTTCCTCTCTCTGAAATCAATAAAAATTTTTAAAAAATAAATTCTCATTGCTCCTGAAAAATAATTACATGACCTATTAGTCTCTTCTCTAACAATCTTGCTTTATCATGCCTCCTCTGATAACTTCACCAGTCCATTGAGGGGCATTCAAATCAGGGGACACTTTACAATTACAATACTCAACTGTTGTTCCAGGCAGAGAGCACCTTGCTTAATGGATTTGTATGCCTATACCTGTCCAGTCATTGCATCTTTAATGAGTCCTTACTACCCTCATATGTTCAAGCTTCCCATTATACATCCCTTTCTGGTTGAGACCCTCCCTATTAGTTCCCCCACCTTCTCCTACACTTCTTACACTTAAAATGCTACAGTTCACAAAGCTTTTGCATACAATTATCTCACTGTACCTTCCACAGTATTGACCACATCGCACACTCCACCTGTAAGGCAGTGACGGGTGCGCACTGCTCACAGCTGCACCCGTTAACCTGGCACAAGGCCTGACAAGCACACAAGATACCTCTCCAGTAAATGATGTTTGGACCTTGCTAGGTAGAAATTATCCTTATTTTACAGATGGGGGAGTGGGTGCTCAGAGTGGAGCTTGCTCATGAGGGACAAAACTCCCAAAATCAACTTTAGCCCCGCAGGCCTGGCTCAGTCTTAGGCGTCAACCTGTGGGCCCGATCCTGGTTCCACGCCTGGTGGGGGCACATGCCCGGGTTGTGGGCTGGATCCCCAGTAGGAGGCCTGCAGGAGGCAGCCGATGGATGATTCTCTCTCATCACTGATGTTTCTCTCTCTCTCTCTCTCTCTCTCTCTCCCTCTCCCTCCCTCTCTGAAATCAATAAAAATATATATTTTTAAAAAGAACCAATTCTAGGCCCTGGCCGGGTAGCTCAGTTGATTGCAGTATTGTCCTGATATGCCAAGGCTGCAGGTTCGATCCCCGGTCAGGGCACATACAAGAAACAACCAATGTGTGCATAAAGAACTGGAACAACAAATCAATGTTTCTCTCTCCTCTCCTCTCTCTCTCTCCACTCCCTCTCTGAAGTTCAATAAATAAAAATTTAAAAATATACAGAAAAAAAAATTAAAAAGATCACAGTTAAAAAAAAAAAAGAACCAACTCTAGTGCCATCAAGCTGTGAGATCGAATTACAACTGTGCTGCTTACTCTCAGAGCTGCCTTAGGAAAGTGAACATCCTGGTTCATTTTCTCTTAGGTGCCGAGAGGATAACATTGCGCTGTATTTAGATGAGTTTCGGTAGCTGACACCTATAGAGCGTATACTATGCGCCGGGCACCGTGTGATCTGGGCTCTGGGCGAGGTGAGCCTCTCTGGCCGTTACCGCCTCGCTCGAGATCACGAGGTCAGGAGCCAGCGCCTTCTCCCTCGCAGTCGGCTCCACTGCCCACCACGTGCACCGCCTCCTCCGGAGCCCGGTCTCTTGACTAGGCTCCTAACGGTGTCGCCGAAAGGGCCTGACGCCCAAGGGACGAGCGGGCGCGCCGCCCCCACCTCCGAGCGCACACCCGCGCCCCGCGCCGGGCCCGCCCCACCACCCGCGCTGGGGGCACAACCCACCAGTGGAGCCGGTGGGTGGCGCTGAAGGAGACGAGACGGGATACTCGCGCCCAGCGGCGCCGACCGGGAGCCGCCTCGCTCATCGCCTGGCAGTTCCGCGCGGCACCTCCCTCGGTGACAGTGGCTGGGGTGGGCGGAGCCTCCCGCCAGGGCTGCGCATGCGCGCTGCGCCCGGAAGTCTCTGCGCTGCGCCCTGGGGCTGGGCTCCCTCTGCCGGCCTGGAGGCTGCATCACTGTCCCTTGCTGATTGGATCTCGGGATAGCCGGAATTCCGGTAGCTGGGCATACCTAGCCCTGGTCAAATGAATGGGTTTAATGCCGATTTTTATGTCTGCTCAGCCTGAGGCCATGCCACGCAGTCAGGGTCACTTCGGGCCCCGGAGGGACTTCTTTGAGCCGCCCCTCCCAGTCGCTTCTACATGCCCTGGATTACAATAGAAACTTCCAGTGTCTGGTTTACCGCAGGGCCATCTCCTATGGTAAAGGAGGCAGGAACTCGAGGGTACGTGCAGGACCATGCGGCTTTCGGAGAGTAGACTACCTTTGGACTGTGAAACCGTGTGTCACCCTGGGCTGGCACCATGCGAGTACGCGCACCCATGAGCACCCACACCAGCGATTCTATGTCGAATGCATCACCTCTCGTTTCCTCACAACTACTCATAAGGAATATGCAAACAACTTACATGCCCAGTACCGTACCAGGTCTTGCTTGCATTCATGCTTTCCTCAAATAGTTATTGAATATCTACTAGGAGGCATTTTTCCCCCCAGCACTGGGAAAGACAGATAAAATCATGGGTGTGGCTGACATATAAGCCCCAATGGTGACTTCTCTCAAGTGCCTCAGGTCTCCAGCTATATATTGTTGGTTCTGCATTAAATTATTAACATGCTATGTACCAAACATTCTGCACACATTTTTCCAAAAAATGTTTCTCATCTCCCCCTTGTGCTGCAAAGAAAAAAACTTCAAAGAATTATAAGCTTCAGAGATTTTTTTTTTTTATAGATTATCTAGTTCAGTCCTCCCACTTGACAGGTAAGAAAACACAGGCCCAGAATAGTTAAGTACTTAACCAAGATCACATATAATACAAACAATATTTCCCAGACACTGACTATATATCAGTGATACTCAAACAGACAGTGTTTAACACAGACACTTATTCCAAAAATAGTTTGAAGAATCTAATAAAAGGTAAGACATTTCTGGGAAATAGTTTTATCTATTTGCTTTAGTAAAGTATGTCATTGAATTTGAATTCTTGCTCTAAAATTTTTTTATTAAAGCTAATCCTATATAATAAAGAGCTAATATGCTAATTAAACTGAACAGCAGAACAGCCGTCCGGATGACCTTCCAGACAAGCCAGGGCCGGCCAGGGCTGCAAGGGCTGAGCCCCTTGCATGAATTTCATGCATCGGGCCTCTAGTTCAATATAAAGGTACTCACAAAATTCACCCTCAGTGATCCAGTTATTGTATCCCCCAAATTAATGGGTTGAAGTCCTAATCCCCAGTACCTCACAATATAACTTTATTTGGAAATAGGTCTTTACAGATATGATTAGTTGAGAGAAGGTCATGAGGGTGGACACTACTTCCTTTTCCCCTCACTTGTGGACCACACAGCCCTTTCCTTGAGTCTCCCTAAGTTGGGCTTAGGGAGAGGAAGAGGCCCTGCCTAGGCTTTCAACATTAGTCAGATGCTCACTCGGTTTTATCGAAACTTTCTGCACTGGATTACCAGGCATGTGTACATAGATTACAAAAATCACTGACCCGTTTCTGTCCTCTTCTTCAAGAACCTCATAGATGGCAGGGCCAAGCCAGAATCCAGGCGTCCGTGGGTCAAAATCTTATGATTACGCTACTAACCTTTATATGTTTAAACTTCCCTCCCTGTGTAGTAGGATAGAGTAAAGGTTTATAAACAGAGGAAAGACATGATCACAACACCTGTATATTTCCTGGATGTCAACTAGTGGCTCCTTCAGCCTTCAGATCTAGAGAAGATCAAACCTCCATGTCTTGTCTGGAGAAGTATCAGGAGATTTATGTTCTTATGGTTACCTCAGCCTCTAAGCTCCCACATCTGATATATCTGTTCTGCTTAGGTTTCTTCTTGCCATTGTGTGCCTGCTACTGTTGTTCTGTATCTCACTAATACAAACACAAAACTTAGAACTTTTACTTTGTAAACTCTCACATGTGGCATCTGTATGTATGGAACTAAAGAGGTAGGGTTTGTGGTGTTTACAATAACTCTTAAAGAAAACTCAGCCCTGCCATGTGGCTCAGTTGGTTGGAGCATTATCCATATACTGAAAGGTTGTGGGTTAGATCCCTGGTCAGGGCACATTCGGAAGGTGACCAATCAATGTTCTCTCACACATCGATTGTTCGTTCTCTCTCTCCCTCTCTCTCTCTCTCTCTCTCTCTCTCTCTATCTCTTTCCTCCCTCCCACCCCCCCCTCCCTCTAAAATCAATAACAATATCCTCGGGTGAGGATTTATAAAAAAGAAAGAAAATTAAGAAGATGCCAAAACCGGTTTGGCTCAGTGGATGGAGCGTCGACCTGCGGACTGAGGGGTCCCGGGTTCGATTCCGGTCAAGGGCATGTACCTGGGTTGCGGGCACATCCCCGGTGGGGGATGTGCAGGAGGCAGCTGATCGATGTTTCTCTCTCATCGATGTTTCTAGCTCTCTATCTCTCTCTCCCTTCCTCTCTGTAGAAGGTCAATAAAATATATTTAAAAAAAAAAAAAAAAAAAGAAGAAACTGACTATGTTGGTCCAGGACTGTGCAGTGAGCCTAATCATGAATTCACAATTGCTCCCAAAAGACATGTTTGGGGGTCTTTTCCAGTGATCCTCAACAGGCAGAGGGAGCATGGAAGGTTTAGCTGGCCCAGGACTGGAATTCAGCAGAGGGAAGGAGTATAACTGAAGGGAAAGGGATTTTGAGGGTGTTGGCAAGAGTGTGGCTTAAGTGCCAAACCTAGGCTGATTTGGGCTATTAGTGGAAACTGGTGGGGTTTAGAAATGTGGAGATTACGTGGTCTCTAGTACAACCTGTTGCCCAAATAAATGAAGAACTAATGATTTTTCATTAATCTCTGAAGAACTAGACACCTGGAGGTTAGAATAAATGCCTGATTTTAGCAATGTCCTTCTGTATAGGCACCTCTCACTGACACCAGAAAGGTGTTATCAGACAGGACAGCCCCCTGAGCTAGTGGGAGAGGGCTGTCCCTAACCTCGGTCCTTGTCTTCTCATGTAAATGAGTTTATAGAAGAGCTCTTGACTGCATTGTGAACAGCCAGTTTATTAGAGTATGTCATTGAATTTGATTAAAGCATGCACCTTTATTGAAAAAGCAAAGCAAAGCAAGCAACTCTATCTCATCCGGCTTGGAGCACAGATGGGCTTTCCCGGCTAATCCGGAAAAGCGAGTGTCTGGAGCAAGTTCGAGGAGTAATATACCCTCCTCCTGTCTGTAGGTTTCAGAAGATTCTTTTGCTGAGTATCTTGGTATAGGTTAAGTCTCAAGGTTTTCCTGTTGTGGTCTTCCCAGGATCCTGGCAACTCTCTTTTGCTGAGCCCTGAGACTGCTGGCTTTGCTTCGGGAGTAAAAGTGCCATTTTTTCCTTTCCCTTTCCCCCTCCCTTTCTGCATTCTCTCAGCAGGGAGGTCTTTAACTATTTGCTCCCACAGTGTCCTGGGGAAGATACTGGTTTGTTGTTTGCAGGCCAGTTGCAAATTACCCACAATGTTTGGCCTTGTCCTAATTTTCCTCTCTCAGCTTCCCCCATTCCTCCTGCCCTGGAATCCTGTAACACTTCAAAACAACACCCTGCCAAGGCCAAACTAGGGGCAGGGTGGGAGGTGGTCACGGGTGGTCCAACTGCAGTGGCATCTGCTGTGGACTGCAGAGAAGCAGCCAGTCTAAAGGAAGCCATCAGGGTGACACCGCTGGCTTCCTCTCTGCTTGAGCACCTGGGGCCAGTGGTAACAGGCAGGCCATGATAGAAAAACCCGGTGCTTTTCAGATCTATATTCATATTCCACTACCTATGATTATTCAGATTTCTTCTGCCAAGTGTGAGGGTCTCTGTCACCTACCTATCTGGTGGTGGTAATGACCCACTTCTAGTTTTCCTTTCATGCATTCTCGTTGCCGAGAGGAAGATATATCAAGTAAATACAAATGTAAAACTCTCTTCAAAAAGTGGTATCAACACTTGCTCAGTGTTTTCAAGGAAGAGCCCTAAGAAAATATAAAACCATAATTATTTCTTGAATTCTTTTTTTTTTTAATAGAAATTTAGAAACCAGATGTCTGTGGTTTGGAAAGTAAGGTGCCCTTTTCGGTCTCTCTTTTGTACAGAGCACATTCATTTTAAACCTGGTCCCCAGACCTCGTGGTTCTTCCATCAGGTGGCTATGAAGGTGCCATGAAACCCATAAGGCATTTGCACAGGCACCTCTGCTCGGCCCAGTTCTTCAAAGTTCTTGGCATCCAAGACTAGGAGAAAGTTGCTTTTATTCTAGAAAAGAAACAATATTAAAAATTCCTTTTTTTTCTATTAAAAATATCTCTCTCTCCTCCACTAGGCTATAAAATTTCTAAGAGGGAGATCATGTATTATTCATCTCATAGCTATCCTCAGTACCTAGTAGAGTGCCTTGCCTGCCCAGTCACTAAATGTTTGCTGAATTGCTGAACTGGAGTGAATGGGAAGCTCATGCCTAGAGTGGAAAAATTACATTGTTTATATCAATCACCTTCATAGGTGATTGTTTAAGGATCTTTTTACCTGTTTCACGGAACTTCTTTCTTCCGAATTAGAATTGCCTCCCTCCATCTTGTGTTACTTGGGAGCTGACCAAACATATCACTGCAAGGCAGACCGAAACTTGCCTGGTATGAATACTGGAGTGGCAAGTACATGGTATTAACCTAAACCACGGCAGGCCTGACTCACTGATCAGAGAACATTCCGCACCAAGCCCTTTGAAAGGGTTAGAGTTCTACCTCCCAGGCAGCCTCTATGGATTCGTCAGAGCTGGTATTCAAGGGGAGCTTGTTTGCCACAAGATTGCCCCAAAGGAAATGTTAGATATTATTGAGACACCAGATCCGGGCTTCACCACATTAGACTTTAGGGTTACTCAATTGAGTGACAGCACAGATGATATGAATATTAGACTGGAAGTCAGAAGACTGGGGTTACATACTGGCTTCACTACTATGAGATCTGATACAAATCTCTCTCAGCTTCCTTAAGTTACAAATGCCACATGTGTAAATGGTATCCCACAAAGTTGTTTTAATGGGTAAATAAAATAACATGTCTGAAAGTAGTTTGTAACTGCATTCCTATGCGAATATAAATTACCATAGTTCTACAAATAGAAATTTAAACCAATAAAAAGTATGGATTATCATAAAAGGGTACATAAATGGTAAGGACGGGAAGAAAAGAGAAGGTGCCACACTGGAATAAATCAACAGCTTCACTGAATATATCCCTCATATAGCCCTCAAAAGGCCCAGAATTACTTTTCTTTCTGATTGGTAACAGGGAAATACATTTACCTGATTGGGAGTGATCACCACAGAAAGAATAACCCCACCATCTTCTTCACTGGTCCCTGGTACTGGAACAAAAACAGGTTCTGAAGGATAAAAGTCATCTTCTCTCCAAACCTGTAACTCCCCCAAAAAAGTATTTTAAGGTTAGTTATGAGCTGGAAGCTTAGTTATGAGCTGGAAGGTTAGTTATGAGCTGGAAGCTTTCAATAGCTTTTTTCCCCTCCCAGCATGAATTTGGCTGTCAATATAATATTCCAACAACAACAAAACACACAAAAAACAGACTTACTGAGTTGAATATATGAGAGAGAGAGGGAGCTTTTGCAGCTGCACATTCTATCATCATCAAACACAATTTGTGAAATTGTAATTTCCTACCAACCTGAAATATAGTTATGCCAACAACCTTAGCCCCATGATTTCTCTCAAAATAACATCAAGCTCAGAATTCTATTTCTGGGCTTGTGACTCATTTAGATTCCCTGGAGGGAACATACCCCTACTTAGGTGATTCCATGGTTCTCAAACTTAATAAAAGTAAATAGCTGAGCTGCTTAAATATTAGAGAAGCTTAAAAGCTACCTTAATCTAAACAGAAACTCATTCCAAGGGCAGAGCAGGTCCTTTCAGGGTTTAGAAAACAAAAGAGCCGAAACCGGTTTGGCTCAGTGGATAGAGCGTTGGCCTGCGGACTGAGGGGTCCCAGGTTCGATTCCGGTCGAGGGCATGTACCTGGGTTGCGGGCGCATCCCCAGTGGGAGATGTGCAGGAGGCAGCTGACCGATGTTTCTCTCTCATCGATGTTTCTGGCTCTCTATCTCTCTCCCTTCCTCTCTGTAAAAAATCAATAAAGTATATTTTTTTAAAAAAGAAAACAAAAGAGATTTTCATTACCTTTAGTGTCTTGTTCACCACATCAACCTTGATCAGAGAATCCCCTATCAAATGCCGAAAGCCACAGCCATAGAAGAAACGATATTTTTTGCCACAGAATTGGCCATAGTTGATCTGGGGAAACTCAACACCTCCTTCCTGTTCTAAGTTCTCAGGGTGTAGATTTTCATAAGAGCACCAAATCTGAAAAGGTTCCAAAAGATTTGTAAGTGATTGCTTAATCCTCACTTATTTTCTTCCGTGTAGGTCAGGGGGGTGGCGGGGGCAAGGGGTGGGGGTAACACTCTGTAAGAGTTTCTGACAGGGCTTGGAAATGGAGGTCCTATGTAATTTTTTATATTGTTCTTTCCATCATGGGTAAAAATGCGTAAAAGATTATCTGGTTTTGTGACTAAGCTGATAGGAGGTACAAGTGGGCTTTTTATTCTACTAAAGCTAAGACATTGATAGCTAACCAATAAGATGCCTGTGATAAGCACAAATTATCTAAAAGGCAGGGGTGGTCAATACCAACCTCAAATATTTAAACATTTTACAACCATTTGAAAGTTGCGTATATCTGTTTCAAAACATAGAAGAGAGCAGTAAACACAGTGCTCACTCCCAAACCGAATTCTGCGGTTCTTGTGCAAGCGATGTACCTGGGCCTGAGCCTGCTCAGCTGAAGGTTATGAAACCTACTGTCCGTCAAACACTGTGGGAAATGGCCAGTGAGTAAAAACAACACTAACCTCCAATGCCTTCGTCTAATATCTGCTCAGAGCCTACCTTGCCATCAGCCTGTTTCACCGCACTGGCCGAGGAGTAGGACAACGGGCTGAGGTTCTCTCCCTCAGGGGCGTTCAAACTGACACGTAAGGGCAAAACAAACCTTCGAGGGAAAGATGTGGCTACTGAATTGTAGACCTGTTCAGGAGAGAGAAGTAAATGGATGAGGAACTTGTCATTCATACAGTGACAGCACGTCCCAAAGTTTAGATCCAGGCAACATTATTGGCATTCCTAAGTAATGCACACATGATCATTTTTACTCATTTATTTATACAACAAATACCTGTTGAGTACCTACTACAGGTACCGTTTTAGACACTGGGAATACCGCAGTGAACAAAACAAAGCCTCTGGCCTCATGGAACTTACTGTCTAGTGGAAAAAGAATGATAGTAAATAATATATGTTGTTTAATTAGTGTCAAACAAACGATTATATAGCCCAGGTTCTAACAGTGATAAATGCCATTAAGAAACATATTGCAGGGTGGGGAACTAGCGAGTAACAAGGGCTGCTTCCTTCTTCAGGTTTGGTCAGGATAGACCTCTGGGCGGAAAAGGGTTAATTTAGCAGGCATAGGTTGCTCAGACTCTGCACACTCTCAAGAAAGGCCTGTTTTCCTGCCTGGCCCTTGTCTGGCACCTGGGAGCCAAGCTCTTCCTTGGACTGATCTGTCTGATAAAAGTATGTTGCGTACCTGAGGCCTTGTGTCACACTGTACTTATTTATCCAGATAGTTTATGCTGAAATGTGATTTATAACGAGCCCCTGCTTTCTCTGTGGGGTCTGGAGCTTCAGTAACTGAGATTGCCCATGGAGGGGCTATATGTCTATGTGAAGATCCCCAATAAAAAACCCTGGACAACCAGATGCATGCCTCCAAGGATTCAGTTTCCTCCAGACTTCACCCCTGCACCGCTTTCTTTTGCTGATTTTTTTGGGGCCCGTGAATCCTCCTAATGAGTTATCAAGCGGGACCCCCAACATAGCCTCTCTGTAGAGGTGATGTTTAAGTAAGAGACTCTAATAAGATAAGTGTATTTTTTCTGATAATAAGAATGCTTTAAGTACATTTTTCTCCCATAAAATATTGTAAAATGGAGAACGAACTGCCATTTCTCCCATATACCTCGTCCATATTATCTCCATCTCATGCAGAAATGTTTTTACTGAGTAAAGACTTAGTGTTATGTTTAAACTACATGAAGAGGTTTTTTTTTTAATTACTTTTAAATTTATTTAAATATTTTTTTCTTTTACAAAACCATAACTGAACAAAAAGAGACTCCCAATAATGGTAGATGAGGTCATGTGGAGAGACAGAAAAGCTGGACAAAGATGTTTAAAACAGCTGCTTGAAGGCACTGTTGAGCTAAAAAGGCAGTGAAGAAAAATGGGGTGGAGATTTGGAAGGAGATAAACTAGATATTGGGGGTACTTTTTCCCCAAAGGGCATAAAATGCTTTTAGGAAAAGACAGCTAAAGGCTGAGAAAAATCAAGCAATTTCTTTATTAAACTTTTTATTTTGAGATAATTGCAGATTCACATGCAGTTGTAAGAATACAGAAAAACAATTGATTTTAAAATGGGCAAAGGACTGAAAGAAATATCTTTCACCAAAGATAAACAAATGGACAATAAATACATGAAAAGATGCTCAACAGAATTGGTCATTAGAAAAATGTGTATCAAAGCCAAAATGAGATAACACTTCATACTCATTAGGATGGCTATTATAAAAATGTAAAAAAAAAAATAACAGTGTTGGTGAGAACGTGGAGAAATTGAAACACTTGTACATTGCTGGTGGGAATGTAAAATTGTGCAGCTGCTATGGAAAACCATTTGGCAGTTCCTCAAAAAGTTAAACATAGAATTATCATATGACCCAGAAATTCTAGGTAAATACCAAAGGGAATTGAAAACAGGGGCTAAAATAGATACTTGTATGCCAATGTTTCTTTTAAAAAATATATTTTTATTGATTTCAGAGAGGATGGGAGAGGGAGAAAGAGAAACATCAGTGATGAAAGAGAATCATTGATCACCTGCCCCCTACTGGGGATCAAGCCCACAACCGAGACATGTGCCCTGACCTGGAATCTATCCATGACCTTCTGGTTCATAGGTCAATGCTCAACCACTGAACCACACCAGCTGGACTATTTTCTAATGTTATTAACAGTATCATTCACAGTAGCCAGAAAGGAAAAATAACTCAAATATCCACCAACAGATAAATAAAATGTGGTATGTGTATATATATTATTCAACCTTTAAAAGGAATGAGATTCTGATACATGTTACACCATGGATGACCTTGAAAAGATTATGCTAAATGAAATAAGCCAGACACAAAAGAACAATTCTTGTATGATTCCACTTATATATGGTACTAAAACAGGCAGATTTGTAGAAACAAAAAGTAGAAAGGGAGAGGGGGGAACAGAGAGCTGTTATTTAAGGGGTACAGAATTTCTGTTTGCAATGATGAAACAGTTCTGGAAATGGATAGTGGTGATGGTTGCACAACATTGTTAAAGTACTTCATGCCACTGAATTGTACACCTAAAATAGTCAAAATAGTAAATATTATGTTATGTATATTTTATCACATGAAAAAAGAAACAATGCATCCTTCATCCCTTTTCACCAATTACAATGTCTTACATAACTACAGCACACTATCACAACTGGGAAATTTACATTGACATAATCCACTAACTTTATTCCGATTTCACCAGTTACCATGCACTGGCTCTTGCAGGGATTATATCATGCTTCAAATTAAGATTAAGACTATCTAGACCCAGAGAGAACCAAGATGGCAGCGTAGGTAAATGCCTGTACTCGCCACCTCCCACAACCACATCAAAATTACAACTGAAATACAGAACAACCATCATTCAGAACTGCCTGAAAGCTGGCTGAATGGAAGTCTTACAACTGGAGAAGTAAAGAAGAAAGCACACTGAGACGAGTAGGAGGGGCGGAGGTGCCAAACAGGCTGGTCCAACACCCACATGTGTCGTTTTTTAACTGGGAGGGAGATCA
The DNA here is from genome assembly GCF_028538775.1 of Myotis yumanensis. Lineage (NCBI taxonomy): Eukaryota > Metazoa > Chordata > Mammalia > Chiroptera > Vespertilionidae > Myotis > Myotis yumanensis. Next base: position 77,515,454 of record NW_027223761.1, read on the forward strand.
TCTCTATGGAGGCTGCCCATGAGGAACAAGAGGTCCCAGCCCCACTCCAGACCCCCAGACCAGGGTTCCAGAGCTGGGAAGAAAAGTCCTCGTAACTACAGGCTGTAAAAACCAGTGGGAATTGTGGCTGAGGGACACAGAGGTTGCTGGAGACCCAGATGTTCCTTTTAAAGGGCCAACATATGAACGTACTCAGACTCACTTCCTCTGAGCTCCAGCACCAGGTGACTCTGAGGGACCCAGTCACATACAGGGAGAAAGTGAGCTGTCTTGCATCAGGGCAGGAACTTGGTGGCAGCTTTCTCCTAGACAGGGGTGCTAGTAAGGGTCATTGTTCCTGTGTTGAGACGTCTCCTGTCACAGGGCTGACTGGCAGCCATATCTGAGTTTCCATCAGCCTGGCCCACACTGTTTATTCCATCCTGGGGATTCCCTGAGACCTGTCCCATCCAATTTGCAGCCCCACCCAAGCTGTTTGCAGTGGCTTTTCCATATGAATGGCCTGTCTTGGCTCAGGCTTCAGACTTTACTAAATCTCTTAAACAAGCTGCATCTTGTGTCAGCATGCCCCAAACTATCAATAAAAGGCCCAAGATCCCCACTAGCACCAGTCTGCCTTGCTTCACAGCTGGGCCTCACCTCCTGCATAGCAGCTCTCCCACTGTAGTAGCAGCTGGTCCTCACACAATTGGTCTGGAGGTCAACTCCTCCCAGAGACACCAACAGCAATCAATGCTCAACCACAAGACTGTACACACAGCCCACACAGGGATGCACCTAGAGTGCCCAGCTCAAGTGACTGGCAAGGCTGAGCCACTGGCCCCTACAGGACATCGACTACACAAGGCCACTCTACCAATTCCAGGAGACATAGCAATTCTACCTAATATATAGAAACAAACACAGGGAAGCAGCCAAAATGGGGAGACAAAAAAAAAACATGTCACAAATGAAAGAAATAGAAGAAAGCAAACTACTGGATACAGAGTTCAAAACCATAGTTGAAAGTCTCAAGGATCTTGATGAGATCTTGATGAGACTTTCAAGGTTCTTAGTGAAAATGTCAAGACATGAAAAAGGACCAGTGAGAAATTAAGCATACACTAACTGAAATAAAGAACAATTTACAGGGATTCAACTGTAGACTAAAGAACTCTGAGGATCAAATCAATCATTTGGAATATGAGGAAGCAAAAAGCACCCAATCAGAAGAGCAAAAAGAAAAAAGAATCCAATTTACTGATACATCTCCTAGACAAGTGATGGTGAACCTTTTGAGCTTGGCGTGTCAGCATTTTGAAAAACCCTAACTTAACTCTGGTGCCGTGTCACATATAGAATTTTTTTGATATTTGCAACCATAGTAAAACAAAGACTTCTTTTTTTGATATTTGTTTTATATATTTAAATGTCATTTAACAAAGAAAAATCAACCAAAAAAATGAGTTCGCGTGTCACCTCTGACACGCATGTCATAGGTTTGCCATCACTCTCCTAGACAGTGGTCGGCAAACTCATTAGTCAACAGAGCCAAATATCAACAGTACAACGATTTAAATTTCTTTTGAGAGCCAAATTTTTTAAACTTAAACTATATAGGTAGGTACATTGTTATTAACTTAATTAGGGTACTCCTACGGCTTAGGAAGAGCCACACTCAAGGAGCCAAAGAGCCCCATGTGGCTCTCGAGCCACATTTTGCCGACCACGGTCCTAGGATAATAGAAACTACAGAGAAAATAAACAAATGGGACTACACAAAATAAAAAACTTATGCACAGCAAAAGAAACCATCAACTAAACAAGAGAGCCCACTATATGGGAGAACATATTTGCCAATGTTACATCCGATAAGGGTTTAATCTCCAAAATTTATAGGGAACTCATACAACTTAACAAAAGGAAGATAAACAATCCAATCAAAAAATGGACAAAAGAGCCCAGCCTGCATGGCTCAGTGGTTGAGCATCAACCTATAAACCAGGAGGTTAAATTCCTGGTCAGGGCACAGGCCTAGGTTATAGGCTCGATCCCCCGTATGCAGTGAACAGGAGGAAGCCGACCAATGCTTCTCTCTCATCATTAATGTTTCCATCTCTCTCTCCCTCCCCCTTCCTCTTTGAAATCAATAAAAATCTATTTTAAAATGGACAAAGGATCTAAATAGACACTTTTCAAAAGTGGACATACAGGAGGCCAAGAAGCACAAGAAAAAATTCTTAAAGACACTATCCGAGAAATGCAAATCAAAACGACAATGAGGTATCATCTCACACCTGTCAGAATGGCTATCATCACAAATTAACAAACAAAAGTGCTAGTGAGGATGTGGACAAAAAGGAACCCTCCTGGACTGCTGGTGGGATTAAAGACTGGTGCAGCCACTGTGGAAAACACTATAGAGTTTACTCAAAAAATTAAAATTGAACTCCAATTTGACCCAGAAATCCCACTTCTAGGAATATATCCCAAGAAATCAGAAACACCAATCAGAAAGAATATGTGCACTCCTATGTTCATAGCAGCACAATTTACAATAAATCTTAATTATTGTAAACAGCCTAAGTGCCCATCAGCAGATGAGTGGATTAAAAAACGATGGTACATCTACACAATGGAAGACTGCACTGCTGTAAAAAAGAAAGAACCCTTACCATTTACAACAGCATGGATGGATCTGGAGGGCACTATGCTAAAGCGAAATAAGCCAGTTGGAGAAAGACAAGTATCACATGATCTCACTCATTTGTGGAATATAATGAACAACATAAATTGATGAACAAAAATAGATCCAGAGACATAGAAGCAACGAACAGACTATCAAACTACAGAGGGAAAGCAGGGGATTGGGAGGGGGGGGGTGCAAAAGGAGTGAGAGATCAACCAAAGCACTTATATGCATACATATAAGCGTAACCAATAGACACAGACAGTGGGGGCAGGAGCCTGTGCTGAGGGGTGGGAGCAGGCTAGGAGAGGTCAATGGGGGGAAAAGGAGACATATGAATTGTACTTTGAACAATAAAGAATTTTTAAAAAAGAATCCAAAAATATGAAGAAAGCATAAGGAGCCCCTGGGACAACTTCAAGCATACCAACATTCACATTATAGGTTGCCAGAAGGGGAAGAAAGAGAGCAAGTTATTGAAAACCTATTTGAAGAAATAATGACAGAAAACTTCCCCTACCTAGAAAAAGAAATGGACTTACAAGTCCAGGAAGCCCAGAGAGTCCCAAACAAGAGGAACCCAAAGAGGCCCACAGTAAGACACATCATAATCAAAATGCCAAAGTTAGCCGAAACCAGTTTGGCTCAGTGGATAGAGCGTCGGCCTGCGGACTGAAGGGTCCCAGGTTCGATTCCGGTCAAGGGCATGTACCTGGGTTGCGGGCACATCCCCAGTAGGAGATGTGCAGGAGGCAGCTGATCGATGTTTCTAACTCTCTATCTCTCTCCCTTCCTCTCTGTAAAAAAACAATAAAATATATTTTTAAAAAATAAAATAAAATGCCAAATTTAGCCCTAGCCAGTTTGGCTCAGTGGCTAGAGTGTCAGTCTGCAGACTGACGGGTCCCAGGTAAATTCTGGTCAAGGGCATATGCCCAGGTTGTGGCTCAATCCCCAGTAGGGGTCATGTGAGAAGCAGCCGATCAACGATTCTCTCTCATCATTGATGTTTCTATCTCTCTCTCCCTCTCCCTTCCTATCTGAAATCAATAAAGATATAAATAAATAAATAAATAAATAAACAAACAGATAAATAAATAAATTTCCAAGGGTCAAAGACAGAGAGAATCTTAAAAGCAGCAAGAGAAAATCAGTTGCATATAAGGAAACGCCCATATCACTGTCAGCTGATTTCTCAACAGAAACTTGGCAGGCCAGAAGGAAATGGGAAGAAATACTCAAAGTGATGAATAGCAAGGATCTACAACAAAGATTACACTAGTCAGCAAGCTCTCATTTAGAATTGAGGGTCAGATAAAGAGCTTCACAAACAAAACAAAAAAGCTAAAGGAGTTCATCACCACCAAACCAGTATTACACGAAATGTTGAAGCATATTATTGAAGAAAAAGGAAGAGGAGGAGGAGGAGGAGGAGGAAAGGGGGGGAAATATGAAAAATAAAATGGCAACAAATACATATCCATCAACAATAGAATCTAAAAATCAGAATAAACAAACAAGAAACTTAATGAACAAATAAATTGGTGAATAAAACAGAATTAGAGGCATGGAAGCATGGGAAAGACTGACAAATCCCAGAGGGAAGGGGAGCAGGCGGACAGGAAGAGATTAACCAAAGATCTTACCTATGGACACAGACAATAGGGTGGTAAAGGCCTGGGGTGGGGCAGGAACCGGGTGGAAGGGGACAATTGGGGGTAAAGGGGGACATCTGTAATACTTTCATCAATAAAGATTTTTTAAAAAGAAGAGTATCTGGGCCTGCCCTGGTCAGTTTTCTCAGTGATTAGAGCATCAGCCTGTGAACTGAAGAGTCTGGGTTCAATTCCCGTCAAGGGAACATACCTCCGTTGCAAGTTCCCCAGCCCCAGTAGAGGCGCATGCGGGAGGCAACCAATTGATGTGTCTTTCTCCCATGGATGTTTCTCTCTCTCTCTCTTCCCTCCCTGTGGGGAGCTGATATAGGGTTAAGCCTCAGACTGACCTGTGGGCAAAGTCACAAACAATTCCCAGCTTAGAGGGCACAGTCCTCTAAGCATAATTAGGCTTGACCTTATGAGGCTCTCTAGATCTTATCTGTGAAGCTAATGGGCTGAGGGAAGTGCAGGAAGTGGCCAAAACAAGTGAAACTCACAAGAACTGTGTAACTATGGAAACCACTACCTTGTTTACCTCTCACTATAAAATAAAGGCTCAGCTTGCCTTGGGATCTCTCTCTGTGGCCTCAGCCAGGCACAGGTAGATCCACGGAGACTAAGGAAAGCTAGAGAGTTCTGAATGCCGTCTCTGTGTAAAACATTCTTCGCCGACTCCGTCCACACCTTTGGGAACCCCTGGACCCGCTAGGGCTGGACCCCAGCACCTCCCTCCTTTCCACTTTCTAGAAATCAATGAAAAAATATCCTCAGGTGAGGATTTTAAAAAAAGAAGAAGAATATCTGGGCCCTATCCAGGTGGTTCGGTTGGTTGGCACATCTTCCCTTTCACCAAAAAGTTCTGGGTTCAATTCCTGGTCAGGGCAAATACCTAGGTTTCAGGTTTGAACTCCTGTTGGGATGCATACTGGAGACAACCATTAGATGTCTCTCTCTCTCTCTCTCTCTCTCTCTCTCTCTCTCTTTCTCTCCCCCCCTTCCTATCTCCAAATGAAGCTGTTTTTAAAAAAAGAATATCTAGAATTAACAACAAAACAAAGAAAACCTACTAAATGGGAGAAGGTATTCACTAATAAAACATTTGATAAGGGGTTAATAGTGTATCCAAAATATATAAAGAATTCAGACAACTCAAACCAGAAAAACACACAACGCAATTAAAAAATGGGCAGAAGACCTGAATAGACACTTCCAAAAGGACACACAGATGGTCAATAAACATATGAAAGTTGCTCTCAACATCACTAGTCATCAGAGAAATGCAAATTAAAATGATAATGAGATATCACCTCACACCTGTCAGAATGGTGATCATCCATAAATCAACACACAACAAATGTTGGTGAAGATGTGGAGAAAGCCGAAACCGGTTTGGCTCAGTGGATAGAGCGTCGGCCTGCAGACTCAAGGGTCCCAGGTTCGATTCCGGTCAAGGGCATGTACCTGGGTTGCCAGCACATCCCCAGTGGGAGATGTGCAGGAGGCAGTTGATTGATGTTTCTCTCTCATCGATGTTTCTAACTCTCTATCTCTCTCCCTTCCTCTGTAAAAATTCAATAAAATATATTTAAAAAAAAAAAAAAAAAAAAAAAAAAAAAAAAAAAAAAAAAGATGTGGAGAAAAGGGAACCCTAGTGCACTGTTGGTAGGAATGCAGTTTGGTACAACCACTATGGAAAAAAGTGTGACAGCTCCTCAAAAAATTGAAAATGGAACTTCCTTATGACCCAGTAGGGGGCATGCAGGAGGCAGCCAATCAATGTTTTTCTCTCTCTTTCTCTCCCTTCCCCTCTCTCTCTTTAAAAATCAATAAAAATATTTTTTAAGTTATGATATATATATATATATATATAAAATGAAATATTACTCAGCCATGAAAAAATAATGAAATCTAATCTACACTAATAAAAGAGAAACATGGTAATTAGCGTACGACCGCTACCCTTCCCATTGGCTAATCAGCATATCCTTATGCAAATCAACTGCCAACTAAGATGGCGGTTAACCGCCAACAAAGATGGCGGATAATTTGCATGCGCCCAATGATGGGAGGCGAAAGGGGAAGGACTGAAGAATGGTGATCGGCAACCCAGGCGGCAGGCAAGAGCTAGGGAGTGGGCAAAGGCCGCCTTTCCCCACCCCCAGCCGGTGATCGCCATTGGAAAGCCGGCAGCAAACCCGACCCCAGGGGCTGGGGTTGCCGGCTGGCCTGCGCAGAGCGATCCCCATGGTGATCAGAGGGCGGCAGGGGCGGGAGGGCCCGGGCGCAGGCCAGATGGCAACCCCGGGCCCCACTGGGGCCGGGGTAGCCAGCTGGCCTGCGAGGAGCGATCCCCATGGCATCGGAGGGTGGGAGGGTCTGGGCGCACACCCGACTGTGTGGTCTGAGTTTGCTGCTGCCTATAAACCGAGAAAAAGTTGTAAAATGAAGTACTAATCTCTAGGGTTTAGGTCAGACCAAGGAGTAGTGCCACTCAGCCAGAAGCTGGCTCATGGCTGGCCAGTGGGGAGGTGGTGGCAGCAGCCTCTCCCACCTCCATGGCAGCACTAAGAATGTCTAACTAACAGTTTAGGCCCGATCCCTTGGGGGCTTAAGCCTTTAGTCAGACATCCCCCGAGGGCTCCCTGGCTATCAGAGGATGTCTGGCTGCAAGCTTAAGCCTGATCCCCCGGGGAGTGGGCCTAAGTCAACAGGTGGACATCCCCCAAGGGGTCCTGGACTGCAAATGGGCGCAGGCTGGGCTGAGGGACGCACCCCCCCGCCCACCGAGTGCACAAATTTTGTGCACCGGGCCTCTAGTAAATAAATAAATAATGAAATCTTACCATTTGTGATAGCATGGATGGACCTAGGTATTATGCTAAATGAAATAAGCCAGACAGAGACAAATACTGTAAGATATTACTTATATGTAGAATCTAAAAAACAAAACAGAAACAGATTTATAGTTACAGAAAACAAACTAATGGAGGCCATTTTGAGGGATGGGGTAAAAAAGGGTGATAAGATTAAGAAGTACTAATTGGTAGCCACAAAATAGGTATATGATGTCAGGTAAAGCACAGGGAATATAGTTAACAATCTTACATAATAAAAGCATAGTATGCAAATTGTCTCCTCGACCGGGAGTTCCTCTGGAAGTTCGACCAGGGGGTGGAGCCAGCCAAGGGAAGGGAGGGAGTACCTGCCCAGCAGTCGGTAGCTATTAGGGACTTTACCAGTGCAGGAATTTCGTGCACTGGGCCTCTAGTCCTATCTAATAAAAGAGAAACATGGTAATTAGCCGTACCTCCGCTACCCTTCCCATTGGCTAATCAGGGCAATATGCAAATTAACTGCCAGCCAAGATGGCGGCCGGCAGCCAGGCAGCTTGAAGCGAACAGGAGGCTTGCATGCTTCAGTGATGGAGGAAGCCAACGTTCTCTGCCTGCCATTGCCAGCCTCTGAGCTTGCAGTTTGAAACATTGTTACAAATATAGAAGCTAAACAAGCTCCAGAAACCTGCTTTCAGCCAGCCAGGATCTCAGAGCTGGAGTTGAAACAGTGTTTCGATTATAGAACCCAAACAAACCAGATACCTGCTTTCAGCAGCCGAGGTCTCAGAGCTGGAGCCAAGCCTCAGAGCTAAAGCTGGCCCAGAATAAAAAAGAAAAAAGAGCGGTTGGGAGCTTCAGTCACCCAGCAGCCTGAAAACAGCCCTCAGCCCCTCACCCAGACTGGCCAGGTACCCCAGTGGGGACCCCCACCCTGAAGGGGGTGTGCCCAGCTGCAAACAGCCATCAGCCCCTCACCCAGGCTGGCCAGGCACTCCAGTGGGGACCCCCACCCTGATCCAGGACACCCTTCAGGGCAAACCAGCCAACCCCCACCTGTGCACCAGGCCTCTATCCTATATAGTAAAAGGGTAATATGCCTCCCAGCACCGGGATCAGCGTGACAGGGGGCAGTGCCCAAACCCCCTGATCGCCCTGCGGCTCTGTTTGTGACAGGAGGCGGGGGAAGGCACCCCAACCCCCTGATCAGCCCTGCTCTGTGCCTGATGGGGGGAGCTCCCCAACCCCCTGATCGCCCTGCGGCTCTGTGTGTGACAGGGTGCGGCGCCCCAACCCCCTGATCGGCCTTGCTCTGTGTGTGATGGGGTAGAGCCATAACCTCCCCATCGGCCCTGCCCTGAGTGTGACAGTGGCAGCGCCCCAAGCCCCTGATCGGCCCTGCTCTGTGGGTGATAGAGGATGGAGCCCCAACAGCCCCCCACGGGCCCTGCTCTGTGTGTGATGGGGTAGAGCCATAACCTACCCATCGGCCCTGCCCCGAGTGTGACAGGGTGTGGCGCCCCAACCCCCTGATCGGCCCTGCTCTGTGTGTGACAGGGGGCGGTGCCCCAACTCCCTTATCGGCCCTACTCTGTGAGTGACAGGGGGAAGCTCCTCAACCCCCTGATCGGCCCTGCTCTGTATGTAGTGGGGAGAGCTCCCCAACCCCTTGATGAGCCCTGCTCTGTGCATGACAAGGGGGAGCTCCCCAACCCCCTGATCGACCCTGCTGTGTGCGTGACAGGGTATGGAGCCCCAACCCCCCTGATGGGCCCTGCTCTGTGAGTGACGGGGGCAGCGCCCTAACCCCCTGATTGGCCCTGCTCTGTGCGTGGACAGGGGGTGGTGCCGCAACCTCCCCATCGACCCTGCCTTGAGTGTGAGAGGGGCCGGTGCCCCAATCCCCCAATCGGCCCTACCCTGAGCGTAACTGAGGGTGGCATCGCAACCTCCCGATCCGCCCTGCTCTGTGCATCACAGGGGTCGGCACTCCAACTCCCCAATCAGCCCTGCTCTGAGCCCAACCAGGGGCTGCACCTAGGGATTGGGCCTGCCCTCTGCCACCCGGGAGCAGGCCTAAGCCAACAGGTTGTTATCTCCCGAGGGGTCCCAGACTGCGAGAGGGCACAGGCCGGGCTGAGGGATCCTCCCCCCGAGTGCACAAATTTTTGTGCACCGGGCCTCTAGTATTGTAATAACTATGGTGCCAGGTGGGCACTTGAATTATCAGAGGGATCACTTTGTAACCTATATGAATGTCTATCCACTGTGTTGTACTCCTGAAACTAATACAAAAAAAGTGTTGAATGTAAACTATAATCAAAAAATAAAATTAAAACAAAAAGAATATCTGGAATTGATAATGTACCCTAGCCATCTGCCAGAAACAAATGAAAATCTCTAAAGGAAGATAACAAAATCCTGGATCTCAAAATATTTCTACAATTTTTAAACACAATATTCTGTATATGATAAAAATTAACCAACCTATGAGAAAGCAAGAGAGCATGATAGAAAAAAAGAGTAAACAACAGATGATAGAAACAAAGCCACAGGGAATCCAGATAATAGAGTTATCAGACTTTATTCTAAATATGTTTAAGGAAAATCTTTTACATCAAGCATTATAGCACAGAACTAGAAATTATCAAAGAAAACAAAATCAAAATTCTAGAACTGAAAAATGCAATGAGTTGAAGAACTTGGTGGCTAGGTTTAAGAGCAGAATAGACACAGTTGAAACCTGCAGATAAATGTTTATAGCAATTTTATTCATAAGTGCCAAAAATAGAAATCAACCAAGATATTTTTTCCACAGGTAAATGGGCAAGGTGTGGTACATTCATACACTAGAATATTATTTAGCAATGAAAAGAAATTAGCTATGAAGCCACTAAAAGACATGGAGAAACCTTAAAGGCATATTGTTAGGTGAAAGAAGTCAGTCTGAAAAGGCTACATACTGTATAATCCAACTATATGACATTCTGGAAAAGGAAAAACTATAGAGACAGTAAAAAGATTAGTAGTTGCCAAGGGTGAGGGAACTGAGGAGGTAAGAATAGGTAGAATAACAATAAAAATTATTTTTAAATACCTGGAAAAAGGGAAGGCTGGGTGGAGGTGGGCAAAGGGAGGAGGGGAAATGGGGGATATCTGCAATACTGTCGATAATAATTTTTAAAAAAAGAATAGGTTTGGGGGTGGGGGGATAAGAGACCAACCAAAGGACTTGTATGCATGCATATAAGCATAACCAATGGACACAGACACTAGGGGGGTCAGGGCATGTGCTGGGGGGTAGGGGTGGCTGGGAAGAGCTCAATGGGGGAAAAAGGAGACGTTGTAATACTATATGTAATACTTTAAACAATAAAGAATTTAAAATTTAAAAAAAGAATAGGTGGAATATGGTCGTTTTAGGGTGCTGAAATTATACTATAAAGGTGGATACATGACAATATGCATTTGTTAAAACCTATAGAATGCACAGCAGACAGAGTGACTCTAATGTAAACTATGGACTTTAGTAATAGAGTATCAATATTAGTTCATCGGTTATAACAAACGAACCACACCAAGGCAGATGTTAATAACAGGAGAAATTGGGGAGATAAAAGGAAGGGATTATATGGAAAACTCGCTGTATTTTCTTATTTTCCTTTAAACCTAAAACTTCTCTAGAAAGCAAAGTCTGTTAGTGTTGGGGTGTTTTTAATGTGTTTTTATTGAGAGAGAGAGAGAGAGAGAGAGAGAGAGAGAGAGAGAGAGAGAGAAAGAAAGAGAAACATTGGTGATAGAGAAACATCATTGATTGGCTGCCTCCTGCATGCCCCTGACTGATGATCAAGTCCAAACCTGGGCATGTGCCCTGACCTGGAATCGAACCAGTGACCTCTTGGTTCATGGGTCGATGCTCAGCCACTGAGCCAAACCAGCTGAGCTATTAGGTGTTTTTTTAATCTACAGCAAACAGCATTCTTAATGGTAAAATGTTGAAATGTTTTCCTGTCAAACTGGGAAGTAGATAAAGATGCCACTTACATTCAACACTGTACTAGAAGTCCAGTAAATAGGCAAGAAAAAGAAAACCAACAAATACATTAAAATCTGACAAGTTTTTTGTTTTTGTGGTGTGTGTGTATGTGTGTGTGTGTGTGTGTGTGTCTGTGTGTGTGTGAAGTTGACTCTAAAATTTACACAAAATTGTAAAGGGCCAGGAATGACCATAACACTCACTACAGAAAAAAATTAGGAGGACTTGATCTACTAAACATCAAGATTTTTTAAATACAGGGATAGTAATTAGAAGAATGTCGTACTGGCACAAGACACCAGTGGAACTGAATATAGAGTCAGAGCAATAAGACCTATATGGATACTTAATTTTTAGAATTAAAACTTCTTCTGGAAAGTAATATAAAAGAATATTTTTATGACTTTAGCATAGGAAGATGTCTGAAATAGGTTACACAATGTTTTATTCATAAAGTAAAAGATTGATATATTGAATTTATGGAAATGCAAAAGGCTAAGAAAAACTTAGGCATCCTTTTAAAAAGAAAAGAGTCAGCAGGCTTATACTACAGCTTTCAAGACCTATCAAACAGCTATAATAACATAAATAAGATTAGTAAGTATAAGTAAATTTTAAAAGCAATGTTTTTAAAAGATTTCAAAATAAAACTCTAGCTATTAATTTCCAACATTTATAGGGAATTCATACAACTTAACAAAAGGAAGATAAACAATCCAATCAAAAAATGGGCAAAGGACCTAAATAGACACTTTTCAAAAGAGGACATTCAGAAAGCCAAGAGACATATGAAAACATGCTCAAAGTCACTAATCATCCGAGAGATGCAAATCAAAACAACAACGAGGTCTCATCTCAAATCTGTCAGAATGGCTATCATCAACAAATCAACAAACGACGAGTGCTGGAGATGATGCGGAGAAAAGGGAATACTCGTGCACTGCTGGTGGGAATGCAGACTGGTGCAGCCACTATGGAAGACAGTATGGAGTTTCCTCAAAAAGTTAAAAATGAAACTCCCATTTGACCCAGTGATCCCACTTCTAGGAATATACCCCAAGAAACCAGAAACACCAATCAGAAAGGATATATGCATCCCTATGTTCATAGCAGCACAATTTACCATAGCGAAGATCTGGAAACAGCCTAAGTGCCCATCAGTAGATAAATGGATTAGAAAACTGTGGTACATCTACACGATGGAATACTATGCTGCTGTAAAAAAGAAGGAATTCTTACCATTTGCAACAGCATGGATGGAACTGGAGAGCATTATGCTAAGAGAAATAAGCCAGTCAATGAAAGAAAAATACCACATGATCTCACTCATTTATGGATAATAAAGACCATTATAAACTGATGAACAAAAATTGATACAGAGGCAGAGCAGCATCGAACAGACTGTCAAACTACAGCAGGAAGGCTGGGGAGGGTTGGGGGGATAAGGGTTGAACCGAAGGGCTTGTATGCATGCATATAAGCATAACCAATGGACATAAGACACTGGGGGGTAGGGGAGGCCGGGGGAATGTCAAGGGGGGGTGGGGGAGGAGACATATGTAATACTCTTTGTAATACTTTAAGCAATAAAACAAAATTTAAAAAAAACTCTAGCTAAAAATAGTTTGTAGTACATACCCCAGGAAAAATCTTAAATTGGATTTAATATCAGAAAAAAAAAGTTAAATCTTCGGGTAGATGAAATGATACACTTTATCAGAGAATTAAAGTTATGGTCCATTTTGCTGTCCCTTCCAGTAAATTGAAATATATTTAGTGGTCAAGTGTAATCAGCAAATAATCACAGCTTCAAAACATCTCTTGGGGTTTTTTTTACGTGCTTTCTATTAGGTATTAAGTAAGTACTTCAAATTATTTACAAGTATTAAATGAATAAGCGACAAAGCTGTGTCTTTTAAACTATTCTCCTCCCATATTTGCCAAAGAGATAAGAGAAATAGCTATTTCTAAGGTTACATAGCCAAAACCAGGACTTGGCTAGTTCAAAATTATTTTGATGACACCAGAAAATCAATGATGTTTACCTGATCAAGCCCTTCCCCAGCTTTCCTAAGATTCTGTAGTTGGTAAACTTCTAGGTTTCTTCCATTATCTTGACAGCACAAATCAATTACAACACAGTCCTGGTCCTCAAAAGCATTGATTTGATGAAAAGTAACAAAAGGTTTACTGTAGTACATCCCTGGAAGAAGCTGCAGGGAAAATATAAACAATGAAAGAGACATTTACTTTTCTTTCCTTTTCTTTTCTTTTTTTTCTTTTCTTTTCTTTTCTTCTTTCTTTAGAGAACAGATGCACCAAGCTCGAATTAATATTTCTCCCTGTTATGTGACAGGCCATATAAGTGCAAAAGGTAAAATTTGCAATGTAGAAGCAAATATGGTTTGATTTAACCATTGCTTGCTTAAGCCATCTCACCTCATATTAATCCACAAACTGGGGCTGTTTAATACAGACCAATTGACTATTACAACTAACTCCAGTGTTTTGATCCTGAACTCTACATGGTTAAATAGAAAACACTGCTGCCCTGGCTGGTGTGGCTCAGTTGTCTGGGCATCGTCCCATGCACCAAAAGGTTGCCAGTTTGATTCCCAGTCAGGACACATGCCTAAGTTGCAGGCTCGATCCCAGGTAGGGAGCGGGCAGGAGGCAGTCAATTGATGTTCTGCTCTCACATTGATGTTTCTCTCTCTCTTCCTCTCCCTTCCTCTCTCTCTAAAAATCAATAAAAACATTAAAAAAAAAAAAACACTGCTAGGTGAGGACATGTGTGGGGGTGTGAGGGTGGCCAGGGAGAGGTCAATGGGGAAAAAGGAGACATATGTAATACTATATGTAATACTTCAAACAATAAAGAATTTTTTTAAAAAGACATGGAAATAAAAAAAAACACTGCTATTAAGTAACATGATAAATTTAAGTGGTTAATTCTTTGAAAAATGCATTCATTATTAACATGGAATTTTCGTAATAAAATGACAGTACGGTAAATTTAGGATACTATCTCTTTAGAGAGGGGAAAAATAAACAGATATAATAGTGCTATTAATAGAAAGATATTAGACTTCAGTAGGACTATCATATTTGTGTACCAAGAAGTTGTAAAAGCAACTAATTAAAGTATCATTGCAAAAGTTACAGAGGGACTTTGCATGAACAATATCCTCTTTTGCAAATATGATATGGAAAAGTCCATGCTAAGAGGGTTTCTAGATGCCATTTTAATTAAATCAGATAATTTAAGGGATAAAGCCATCTCCTACAATGTTCTAATATGCTAAATCAGTGATTCCCAAAGTGGGCGCTACCACCCAGGGGGGCGGTGATGGCCACAGGTGCATTTGGGGGCGATGAGTAACTGCTATTAAAATTTAAAAAAAATTAATTTCCAGGGGCTGAGTAATATTTTTTCTGGGGCAGTAGGCCAAATAAGTTTGGGAACCACTGTGCTAAATCCACTGTGTTAATTAATGAGTAGCTAGTCCTACCTATGAAAGAAGGTACTATCCTTGATTAAGAGTCATGCAAGTAATGCCCAGTGAAAGTAAAAATCAAGCAAGTGGAAATGTGCCTTTGTTTCCAATCATTTTCATGATAAAAATATTCAAAATACTCCACCTGTCCAGTGTGCTTATTCACCACATGAAACCGTGTGTTATACTGGGGCTCCCAGCTTATTCCATCTGAGAAGGCCTTTCCCCGAATTTTAGAAGTGACTATTTTCCACAGATTCATTTTTAGAGGTTGTTCAATGAAGATTATGTAGTTCTTTGTCATTCCTAAAAGGTTCCAGCAAACATTAAAGTGTTATTTGGTAAACTAGAGTTGTCTGCCACGTGACAGTTAAGGGAACATGTTTGAATGTTGGCACACATGACTGCTGACCCAGACAAAGGCGGGCCAAAAGTAATTCTCCCTGTTTCCCAGCTTTGTTACACAGATTTCCTGTTCCTACTTTAAAAAGGGAAGTGCTTAGAATAGTTTGGTTGAGTGCACTATATTCACTTTTTTTCTTTTTTTAAAAATTGTTGTGGTTTAAGAACAAGTAAAGAAGCATAATATGAAAGTTGATTTGTGATCTGAACCTTTATTCCATAATCCTTTTGCTATTTATACCAGGGGTAAGGACCCAGGAGCAGATTGTCTATAAAGGTTTAGAATACAGAAGATAAATCTTCTGAGAAAAAGCTAAAGCAATCTATATAGAATATGAATTTCCCCAAAAAATATAGTCAAGATCTTTATTTGTGGTCTTTAAAGTTACCTAAAATTTTGAATCGTGTCGATTAATTTTTTATGGTCAAATTTTTTTTAAATTAAGACTTCAACTTTTTAGAACAGTTTTAGGTTCGGAATAAAACTGAGGGAAATGTACAGAGATTTCCATATACCTCTTATCCCCCACACATGCATAGCCTCTCCATTATCGACATCCCCCACCGGAGTAGTACATTTCTTATAATTGACTAGAGACCCAATGCACGAAATTCGTGCAAGAGTAGGCCTTCCATCCCCTGGCTGCCAGCACTGGCTTCCCTCTGGCACCCAGGACTTGGGCTTCCCTCGAAGCCTTGGCTTCATTCAGAAGGATGACTGGTCTAATTAGCATATTATGTTTTTATTATTATAAATGAACCTACATTGACTCATCATAATCACCCAAAGTTCATTGTTTACATTATGGTTCACTCTTGATGTTGTCAATTAATTTTTTAGTGATTGCTTGTACTAAAATAGCTATTCTTTCAAGCAGCCAGTTGGTTAGGGAAAGAAGTATATATTACTAACCAGAATAAATTTAAGTGGCATTAAAATGCAACCTTGATCCAAAATGTTACTATACTCTGATAAACTGTATTAACATAGTATTTGCCTCAGGTACCGTGACACTAAAGCAGGCCCCATTGCAATTTGCTTCATCTCTGGACTCACCAAAACTATGGTAATAAGAAGGTTTAAAACTCTGTGCAGAAGCAATCGAACATATCACTTGGGCTCCATGGATTGTATCTTCAAGATCCCCCTTTTCTGGAGGAATCCGAATAATATTATAGCAAGAACCTGGAAAATGGAAAATTCTGTCTTAACAATTTTACATATATCCTAAGAATAAAAGATAACCCTTGAACTTATGGACTAAGCAAAAGCAGTTAAGAGATTTATGCAATGGCATGACACCCATATTTCAAACAGACTTAGATATCAAAAACGTATGAACTTTATGAAAGTCATTAGCTAAGATTTTCAAACACCACACCCAAAGTAATCCACCAAGTTTATTATATTGTAATATTCTCAAATAGTTATCCTCTCACACCCTGAAAATGAACTCAATTTCTATTTCATAGGAAAAAAATAAGCTTAGCAGCCAGGAATACCCTCAAATTCTATTCATCGCTCTCCCCACTACCCAAATGCAGCGACTACAATCTCTAGTTGCATCCGTGTCCAAATCCTTCTCTCCAGTTCTCTGGGTCCTTGAGGTTGCTTTAGGCCCCATCTCATCCCGTCTCATCAACATTCATTCATGCAATCATTCATCTGACTATTACTACTACTTCAAGAATCAACTCAGGTACCCATCCACTCAAGAAACCTTCCCTCAGTCTTCCCCACCCCAAGTCATTTGGTGCCCCTCCTCTATGCCCTCTCTTATATAGTCATAGCACTTATCTCATTGTATTATAATTATCTCCTTGCTTGTCTGTTTCTACTGGGAGAAGCAGATAAACAACTAGAGCTTTTCAAGAGCAGATTTATCTGCTCCACCTTTGCATCCTCAGTACCAAAGACATACATTTAGTGAGTACACTATAAATAGCTATTAGTGGATTGACTAACAACATGTTTGTTAAATCATTCAATGAATGAACAAATATTGAGGTCATATTAAATGATCTTCCTGGTAATATTATAATTGCCAATGTAGGTCCTAAAGAACTTGGGTAACTTGTAGTATTTTGCAACCACTAAACTTTTTTTGGAACAAGATTACCATACAGTTCTCTATTAGTTTATTCAACAAGTACTTGTTGAGTGTCAATTATATTGCAGGCACTCTTCTTCGTGTCATAAATACCTTATTCTAGACACTTGTATATACCAGTGTACAAAATTGACAAATAATAAGGTTTATTATTTGATTAGGTTTTGGCCAATAGTCAATAAAAGAGTGCTCTGTGGTTGTGAAGGGCCACAAAAATAAAGAAATAAAGACAACAACACAGAATAAAGAATAAAATCAATGGAACTCTTCTTTTATAAAGCTCAAATTCTAATAAATCATACAATATGTAAAAATATAATGCTTCAGATGATGATAAAAGCTGTAATTGAAAATAAACCAGAAAATGGGGATCCGGAGTAAGTGTACAAGGATGGGTCCTATTATTTACAATTTTAAATATGGTGGTCTGGGAAGGCTTCATAAGAAAATGACATTTGAATAAAATTATGAAGGAGATGAGGAAGAGAGTTTGGTGATATCTTGGAGAAATGCCTTCCAAGAGGAGAGAAGAACAAATGCAAAGAATCTCAGCCAGGAGTTAGTTTACAGTGTCTCTGTCCTACATTCACCAAAGTATTAGGTCTAATCCCAGGCACCCTGATTAGTTACCCAGTTATCATAGATACTTTTAAAAAGGGAGAGTTTTTTATTTGAACACTAAAATTTGCTTAATGTTTTTCTAGAGTTCCATTGACTTTATTCTTTATTCTGTGTTGTTGTCTTTATTTCTTTGTTTTTGTGGCCCTTCACAACCACAGAGCACTCTTTTATTGACTATTGGCCAAAACCTATTCAAATAATAAACCTTATCATAATTCTAAATTATTTTGTAGAAATAACAGGTTTATATTCAGATGCATAAATTATCCTACATAAACCCTTCTCTCCAAAAGAAATATATAATTTTGTTTTCACACACACAATAATAATAATAATAATAATAATCCTATATAATAAAAGGCTAATATGCAAATTCACCCCTAGACCGGGAGTTCAACCAGAGGTCAGGGCCAGCCAGCCAACCCCGGCCCTATCAGCCTGATCAGGGTGGGCCGGCCAGACCCCACCTGTGCACGAATTTGTGTACTGGGCCTCTAGTGTTATATAATTTTACAATATTATTAAGAACTAGTTGGATTGATTAATGTTTTAGAAAACTTTTGTTAATTTTAAAACATCTTTTGAAATATCTGTAAAAGCTAAAACAGTTAAAAGCCTGTTACTTACTAGAGTTAGAAATCACTAAGCAAGCACTTTAATATAACAAGAATCTCTAAATTTCCCCCAAACACATCCTAGGTCAGGGGTGGGCAACCCCTGGCATGCATGCCAAACATGGCATGCCAGTAACTTTTGCTGGCACGCGAAACCCTCTATTATAATCTTCCATTTACAATTTTTGCGAACATTTGAGTGACTTAAATGTTAAATTACAAGGAACTGGCAAGACACTTGATGTTATGTTTGGTTACATAAATGTTTTTAAAAAGAAAACTGAAAGTCTTTAAGAGGGATGTGGATGGTGAGAGATTTAGATATTTCCCAAACCTCAAGAGGCACATCAAAGACCTCCCAAAAGATGACAGAACAGACTGTCAAAGCCTTCAAAAGCTGTTTTTAAACATCATTGAGTCAACTATTGAGCAGTTCTTCTCAAGATTTGCAAAATTCAGAGAACTGGAAGAGACAGCAAAATTCATGAGGTTTCCAAACAGCATGAAACTGGAGGAACTAAACTTACAAATGTTTTCATGGATAGACATGGCTGACTTTGAAGTGCAGTTGATTGAATTTCAGAGTAGCTCAATTTGGAAGCAGAAATTTATTGACATTAGAGTTGACTTGGAAAACATTGAAAAAAAGCGATTAGAGACAGGAGTACCAGAGAGAAGTGTCGAAAACAAACTATTGAGGACTTGGAATGCCATTCCAGAAAATTTTTTCTGTTTAAAAAACTTTGCAACAGCGTTACTCTCCATGTTTTCATCCACATACGCTTGTGAATCTTTGTTCTCAGTGATGAATTTTGTTAAGTCTTGTAATAGGAGTAGCCTGATGGATGAAAGTAGTAGCTCGTGCATATCTCTGAAGGTCACGAAATATAAACCTGATATAAAATCTCTGTCATCAGTGATGCAGCAGCAAAAGTCCCACTGATAATATCAAACAGAGTCAGAAAGTTTTCTGTCGGACTATCAGTGTCCATGTATACATTAAAAAATAAAAGTATTTTTCATCATCATATACTGTGTTTTTGTCACTCGAATGAATTTTATTATTTCTTCAAGGTTCTTCACATACGTACACCTTAAGAGATATCAAGTGGGCATAACATGTTCTCAAAAAATTAGGGTTGGCACGCAGAAGAATTTTGAGTCAGAGATTTTTCTGGTTTTGGCATGCACTCACAAAAAGGTTGCCCACCCCTGTCTTAGGTTGTTGAACTCCCTGCAATCATATGTACAATTGAGTGCCAGTTCTTAAACTTCTCACTGAATCAAATAATTAAGAAAAAAAAGTAAATTTAGTTTCAGTTGAGATTGGAAGATAAAACAATTTCCTGTCTCGGCATTTGGATAATTAATGATTACTCAATCCACTACATTTAAACACAACTAGTCATGAACTGTTCTATCTGCAAGTCATGATGGCATGCATACTCGAGGCAGAGACACCCAGGAAACACCCAGCAGAGGAATGACTTGCCCAATACAGTTCATCTAACCTGGAAACTCTTCAGGACTCTTTAAACAGCAAACTGAGGCAAAGTAACAAGCACAGCGTCTGGTAAGTGCCAGAAGGGTTTCTCAAAGATCTAAGGGCTGCTTGAGCCAAAATCATCGGGGACCTTGTTAAAATGCACCAAGAGATGAGGAGCTGTTAAATTCTTGGCCCCTTTTTGGGTCTACTGAACCACTATCTCGGAAGATGAAGCTCAGTGACCTACATTGCTAAGAAGCATTCCAGATGATTCTTAGACACACTACAGGCTGAGAATGACTGATCTAACGACTGTTTTAGAATATATAATTCAGAATGGTTAAACAGTACTTAAAAGGGATGTTTGCTGCTTCCTATTACAGCTGTAAAGAATACATTCCTACCTGAGGACAGATAATAAAGAAGAGAGATAGCTGGGTACCCCATCTCTACTTGAGCCAGTAAAAAACAATCCCGCAGTATTCATTTTCACATACACCCATGTGTAAATATGGAGAGGAACAGATGAACAACTCACAAGGCCAATTGTTTACCAAAGTTACACATTAACCTATACAAAAGCTTTATAGGTTATAGAAGACTGATTGACAGATAAGCTAGTCAGAAATATCTAATACACATTTCATTCAAACACAGACATGTGTGCTCAGTTATAGGAACATGAATTTGCATGTCCTGAGTCCCTTCTGTACTCAGAGGTGAATAATTATTAAGGTGGTCTACAGAGTGTGTGTGTTTCAGACTTGGTGCCAAGTCTGGTTTTAGACACTTAGAAGCTTGCCTAAGCAAGTATCTTAAACCTTGTCAAGGCCCACTATCTATAAAAAGAAGTAATAAGCCCTAGCTGGTTTTGCTCAGTGGATACAGCATCAGCCTGCGGACTGAACGGACCCAGGTTCGAATCCGGTCAAGGGCACATATTTCAGTTGCTGGCTCGATCCCCAGTAGGGGTTGTGCAGGAGGCAGCCAATCGATGATATTCCTCTCTCATTGATGTTTTTATCTCTCTATTCCTCTCCATTCCTCTCTCTCTAAAAAGTCAATAAAAACATATTTAAAAAAGAAATAATAACACCTTTCTCAGATAAGTGTTAAAGGATTAAATGAGAAAATACCTAGAAAAATGTTTAATGCCAGCACATACTAAGCATTCAGTAAATGTTAGCTATCATTATTAGCTATGAGAACTTTCTGGAGCAGATAGGTAGGCAGTTGGGGAAGTGGGTGACCAGGAAAGAGGTGTGATGTATGTGGTTGTAAATGCAACTGCACTGTAACTTTAACTTACTTTGTACTGTATTAATCCCATTATAAAAATAAATTCCTACCTATGTGATAGACAATGTATCTTGTCTACATCTTTGCTGCAGAATTCTAAATTGCTTATACTTACAATATGGTACTTTATCAAAATTCAAGTTTGAGAAATACATACAGAAAATCCCTACAATGCTTGTGAGCCAAAAAGCACAATGGAACATAAAAATGTGAGTGATGCTGAGAAGGTCAAATAGAAAATCAGCTGCTAAGCATATGTGCAAAAGGACCGCAGAGTACGTACTCAATGATAAATTATGTACTTTAAGTTCAGTAATGCCATTTCGGAGATTTTTTCTGAACTTTTCAAATAAAGTTTCATAGGTTTACATCTTAACCACAATGGAACCCCAGGAAGATATTAACTTCGAATTATTTTTAAAAAGACTTCCATCCCACTTTACCATGTGGCCCATAGGAGTTCCCCATGTTGTATGCAGTTCCGTCTGGGTCATAATGAGGATGTGCAGTTGCTCCATTCACAGCAATGAATTTGCTCCAGTCTACCTGCAAATTGAAGACCATCAGAAACTTTTAAACATTACATTGGCAGATCTTTATTTAGATGCGTAAACAGTAGAGATGTGTCAAATACCTTTAAAATAAGATATGAAAACTACAGCCCTGAGCCCTAATATCTCACCTCTGAGAAATCAAAATCATTTTCCCTGCCCTAACTGGTTTGGCTCAATGGAGAGAGCGTCGGCCTTCAGACTCAAGGGTCCCAGGTTCGATTCCGGTCAAGGGCATGTACCTTGGTTGCGGGCACATCCCCAGTAGGAGGTGTGCAGGAGGCAGCTGATCAATGTTTCTCTCTCATTGATGTTTCTAACTCTCTATCCCTCTCCCTTCCTCTCTGTAAAAAGTCAATAAAATATATTTTAAAAAGAATCATTTTCCCTTCTAAAGAAAAATAAATGGGAGGAAGCAAGATGGCGGCGATATAGGCAGACGCGTCCCAGGTCTTGTCCCGGAGCAAACGGAGTAAGCAGCTGAAACTAATAACACCCACCCCGAATTGGCAAATTTACTCAGCTGGTGAGACGGCTTGCAGCCTGGAAGGGCAGACCTCCCCTGGAAAGGTTAAAAACCAGGGATCTGGGCAGGAAAGTTTGCCAGACCTGAGCCCAGAGGGTCGGAGGGAGACCGCATGGCAGACAGCCGCGTCTCTTGGGACTGACACAGACCCTGACCAGGGTAAGGAGTTCCGCGGGTTTGCTGGCGCCAGGAGATTTGAGATTTGGATTTTGTGATTGCGGAGAACTGAGACTAAAGGGGGCATCCTGAGGAACTGATCAGACCGTGCAGTGCCCATAAGAGAGGAGCGTTTCCCAGACCATGCAGTGCTGGTAAGAGGAGCGTTTCCCAGACCGGTAAGAGGAGCGTTTCCGCGGCCGGCCGGCGTTTGTCTGTTTCTTTGTTTTCACTGAACCCTGCTCATAGGACAGTTCGGATACAGACACTCACCTGTGCTGAAGAGAGGGTGAAGGTGCAGACGAGGGGAATCTGGGGAGAGGCTGAGGAAAGAGGGGGAGCCGGAGGAGGTGGCAGCGAATTGAGTGCTGAGACCCCCCTGGGCCCAGGACTGGGGCAGCCATTCCTCCAGAGGGTGGAATTCCTCCCCCCAGCCCCCTAGGCAAGGAGCACAGCCACACCCAGATTCCACCCTGTATGAGATAAAGGACTAAAACAAGCTGATTAGTCCCTGGGAGTTACCAGGGTCTGGCCTATAGAGGGATTTTCAGTCCCACCAACAACACAGAGCAGGGTAAGGATTAAAAAAGGATAGAGAAGCTGTATAGCCTCAGAGGCCAACCCAAAAACACTGCCACCCAGAGGTTGAGCCACAAACTGACTCTTAGGGGAATACAAATTAAGGCAGACTGGATCACAAATACGGCCTGCTTTAAAATCAGGACTGTGATTTACAACACGGAGGAACAGTGTAATGCAGGCAAATTCAACACCCTCCTAAATACCTGGCAGGACTGAGGCGAACCAGGCTGAAGAGTAGAAGAACCGAAAGACCATCACTACTGCAAATTTTTTCTTTTTCTTTTTCTTTTTAATTTTTTCACCTTTTTACTAAGAAACCAATTTTTTTTTCTCTTTTTCTTCTTTTTCCATCACCTGATTTTACCCTTTCAATTACCACATTTTTATTTTTAACCAGTATTATTACTCCTACCATTTTACCATTTTTTAAAGTGCCATTTTATTTTCTCTTTATTTTCTTTTGGGATTAGTGTTCTCCATTCTATTTTCATCGTTCCTTTAGCATTAATTTTCCCTATCTCAATTCCACCTCTTTGCTAAAACCCTCTTCCTTACTTTTCCCCTTTTGGTGTCCTGTTTCTCTTACCCTATTCCTGCTCCAGACCTTCCCAATTCCCTCTTTTTACCCCCTGTCTAATTCCACCCTACTTATATATCCTATTTCCAATCTACTGCTCTAAATCCTTATACACCTATTCTTTATCCTTCTTCACTTTCCAACCATTTTTTTTTCTCTCTTATCTTTCTATTGTTTTCTTGATTGTTGAATATATTGGGCTTTTTTTTTTTTTTTTTTTTTTTTTTTTTTAAATTTGTTTGTTTGTTTTGTTTTGTGTTTTTTCTTCTTTTTTAGGACTGGTTGTGAGGTTGTTTTTCTTTTTCTTTTTCTTTTTCTTTTTTTTTTCTGCTGGTTTTTCCCTTCCCTCCCCCACCCCACCCCAGCTATTTTTGTGCTTCTGTTTTCCCTTACCCCTCTGGATATTATTGGTGGTTTGTAGTTTGCATTCATCTCCAGGGATCTGTTGCTGGAATTTGTTGAGATTAGTGGCAGTTCTATTGGAGTTTGCTCCTCATACGGGGAGTCTCTTCCCCACTTCTACTTCATTCTCTTTTTTCGCTCTCTTTTTTCCCCCCTCTTTTTTCCCAATTCTATTTTTGCACTCCTTTTTTGTTTGTTTTTTTCTTATTTTTCTTTTCTGTTCTCTCTTTTATCTTCTTCTCTTCTTTCTCCCTTATCCCCTAATTCTCTTAATTCGGTTGGTCACCTTTATTTGGAGTTATTAATATTGTGAATATACTTGTGTTCAGTGCCTGGTACGTTGTGCCTTGCTCTGTTGTATTTTGTGCCTTTAAATCAACGCAGCAGATCCAAGCAACAGCAGCCCCCTGATCACCGCAGCCTCCTGATCACCACAGCCTCCTGATCACCACACCCTCTGTCTGTGGAACAGCAACTGTACGTGAAGCCTCCCCCCACCAGCCAGAAGAGCCAACACAGCTGTGAACAACACCCACCAGAGGAGCTGCTGCCAACTGGAAAGCAGCTGCTACCGCAACCGTCTGAGCAGCAACCACAACCCAAGGAGCCCCTGCCACCCAGGGAGCAGCCACTGAACACCTCAACATCTACATATGTCAGCGAGATCAAACATGGGTAGGCAAAGAAACCCCCAAAGGAAAGAAAAGGAGGACTCGCCAGAAAAGCAGCTAAGTGAGACAGAGATATGCAACATGACGGAAAAAGAATTCAGAATAAGGTTCCTAGAGTACATGCACCACATGTTCAAGAAGCAAGAAGAAACAGATGAAAAACTCAACTACTTATGCAAGAAGCTAGAAGAAACAGATGAAAAAATCAACAACTTAAGTAAGTCCCAAGAAGAAATGAAGAGTGACATAGCTTCAATAAAAAACTCCATTGAAAGTATCAACAGTAGACTGGGAGAAGCGGAGGACCGAATTAGTGAATTAGAAGACAAGGAAGCAAAACACACTCAAACTGTACGGCAAATGGAGAAAAAAATTAAAAGACAGGAGGAGAGCCTAAGGGAGCTTTGGGACAACATGAAACGAAACAACATACGAATAATAGGGGTGCCAGAACAACAGAAAGATGAACATGGATTAGAAAACCTATTCGAAGAAATAATATCAGAAAACTTCCCTGAGGTGGGGAAGAAAAAAGTCACACAAGCCCAGAGAGTCCCAAACAAGGTGAACCCGAAAAGACCCACACCAAGACACATCATAATTACCATGGCAAATGTTCAGGATAAAGAGAGAATCTTACAGGCTGCAAGAGAGAGACGGAAAGTAACATACAAGGGATCTCCCATTAGATTATCAAATGATTTCTCAACAGAAACACATCAGGCCAGAAAAGAATGGACGGAAATCTACAAAGTGATGCAAAGCAAAGGACTGAATCCAAGAATACTCTATCCAGCAAGGCTATCATTCAAAATTGAAGGGGAAATAAGAAGCTTCACAGACAAAAAAGGGCTAAGGGAGTTTATCACCACCAAGCCAGCCATGCAAGAAATGCTAAAGGGACTGGTGTAAAAAGAAGAAATATCAAGCTCAGAAAGAAAACAGCCACACACACACACACAAAAAGAAATGGCTACAAACAAATACCTTTCAATAATAACTTTAAATGTAAATGGACTAAATGCTCCAACCAAAAGACATCGAGTGGCTGAATGGATAAAAAAACATGACCCATACATCTGCTGTCTACAAGAGACCCACCTCATTAGAAGGGACTCACACAGACTGAAAGTGAAGGGATGGAAAAATATCTTTCACGCAAATGGAAAGGAAAAGAAAGCTGGGGTAGCAATACTTATATCTGACAAAGTACATCTCAAAGTGAAGGCCATAACCAGAGATAAGGAAGGCCACTTCATAATACTAAAGGGATCAATACAACAAGAAGATATAACCCTGGTAAACATATATGCACCCAATGCAGGAGCACCCACATACATAAGAAAACTTCTGGAAGATATCAGGGGAGAGATCGACAACAATACAATCATAGTAGGGGACTTTAATACACCACTGACATCACTGGATAAATCCGCTAGACAAAAACTCAGCAAAGAAACAGCAATCCTAAATGACTCACTAGATCAGATGGACTTAATTGACATCTTCAGAACACTTCACCCCACAGCTGCGGAATATACATTCCTCTCAGGTGCTCATGGGACATATTCAAAAATAGACCACATATTGGGTCACAAGCAAAGTCTCCACAAATTCAAGAAGATTGAAATCATAAAAAGCTTCTTCACAGACCACGATGGCATAATGTTAGAAATAAACTACAATAAAAACAACCCCAAATACTCAAACACTTGGAAGCTGAATAGCATGTTATTAAATATTGATTGGGTTACCGATGACATCAAAGAAGAAATTAAAAACATCCTGGACACTAATGACAATGAAAACACAACAATCCAAAACCTCTGGGACACAATGAAAGCAGTCCTGAGAGGGAAGTTTATAGCTCTACAGGCCTATCTCAAAAAACAAGAAAAAATGGTAGTCAATCATCTAACTCTACAACTCAAAGAATTAGAAAGAGAGCAACAAGAAAACCCCAGAGTGAGCAGAAGGAAGGAGATAATAAAGATTAGAGCAGAAATCAATGAAATAGAGACCAAAAAAACAATACAGAAAATCAATGAAACCAAGAGCTGGTTCTTTGAAAGGATAAACAAGATTGACAAACCCCTAGCCAGGCTCACCAAGAAGCAAAGAGAGAGGTCCCAAATAAACCAAATCAGAAATGATAGAGGCGAAATAACAACAGACCCCACAGAAATACAAATGATTGTTAAACAATACTACGAGCAACTCTACTCCAACAAACTGGACAACCTGGAGGAAATGGACAAATTCCTAGAAAAATACAACATTCCAAAACTCAATCAGGAAGAATCTAAAAACCTCAATAGGCCAATAACTATGGAAGAAATTGAAGCAGTCATCAGAAAGCTTCCAGCAAACAAAAGCCCAGGGCCAGACGGCTTCACAGGGGAGTTCTACCAAACATTCAAGGAAGAACTAAAACCTACCCTCCTCAGACTACTACAAAAAATTCAAGAGGAAGGAACGCTTCCAAGCTCATTCTATGAAGCCAGCATCACCCTAATACCAAAACCAGGTAAAGACATCACAATGAAAGAGAATTACAGGCCAATATCCCTCATGAACATAGATGCCAAAATCCTCAACAAAATCTTAGCAAATCGGATCCAGCAGTACATCAGAAGGATCATACACCATGACCAAGTAGGATTCATCCCAGAGATGCAAGGATGGTACAACATCCGTAAATCAATAAATGTGATACATCACATAAACAAATTGAAAGAAAAAAACCACATGGTCATATCAATTGATGCAGAAAAAGCATTCGACAAAATCCAACACCCATTTTTGATAAAAACTCTCAGAAAGGTGGGAATAGAAGGATCATACCTCAACATAATAAAAGCCATATATGACAGGCCCACTGCCAACATCATACTCAATGGACAAAAACTAACACCATTTCCCCTAAGAACAGGAACAAGACAGGGATGCCCACTCTCACCACTCCTGTTCAACATAGTACTGGAAGTATTAGCCATTGCAATTAGGCAAGAAGAAGGAATAAAAGGCATCCAAATTGGAAAAGAGGAAGTAAAACTGTCCTTATTTGCAGATGACATGATATTATACATACAAAACCCTAGAGACTCCATCAAAAAGCTACTAGACTTAATACATGAATTTGGCAATGTAGCAGGATACAAAATTAACCCCAAGAAATCTGAGGCATTTCTATACACCAACAGTGAACTTTCAGAAAGGGAGATCAGAAAAACAATCCCATTTACCATCGCACCAAAA
Source organism: Myotis yumanensis (assembly GCF_028538775.1). NCBI lineage: Eukaryota > Metazoa > Chordata > Mammalia > Chiroptera > Vespertilionidae > Myotis > Myotis yumanensis. The sequence goes on from NW_027223761.1 coordinate 77,543,400, forward strand.
AAATTAAGATACCTAGGAATAAACTTAACTAAAGAGGTTAAAGACCTCTACTCAGAAAACTACAGGACGTTGAAAAAAGAGATAGAGGAAGACATAAACAGATGGAAGAACATACCATGTTCTTGGATTGGTAGAATCAACATCATTAAAATGTCCATACTACCCAAAGCAATCTATACATTCAACGCACTTCCCATTAAAATACCAATGGCCTTCTTCAAAGATCTAGAACGAACTCTCCAAAAATTCATCTGGAATAAAAAAAGACCCCGAATAGCTGCAACGATCCTGAGAAAGAACAAAGTAGGTGGGATCTCAATGCCAGATATCAAGCTGTATTACAAAGCCACTGTTCTCAAAACTGCCTGGTACTGGCACAAGAACAGACATATAGATCAGTGGAATAGAATAGAGAGTCCAGAAATTAGCCCGAACCAATATGCTCAATTAATTTTTGACAAAGGAGGCATGAACATACAATGGAGCCAAGATAGTCTCTTCAATAAATGGTGTTGGGAAAATTGGACAGACATATGCAAGAAAATGAAACTAGACCACCAACTTACACCATACACAAGAATAAACTCAAAATGGATAAAGGACTTAAATGTACGACAGGAAACCATAAAAATTCTAGAAGAATACAAAGGCAACAAAATCTCAGACATATGCCAAAACAATTTCTTCACTGATACAGCTCCTAGGGCAGTTGAAACTAAAGAGAAACTGAACAAATGGGACTACATCAAAATAAAAAGCTTCTGCACAGCAAAAGAAACCATCAACAAAACAACAAGAAAACCCACCTCGTGGGAAAACATATTTGCCAACGTCATATCGGATAAGGGCTTAATCTCCAAAATTTATAGGGAACTCATACAACTTAACAAAAAGAAGATAAACAATCCAATCAAAAAATGGGCAAAGGATCTAAATAGACACCTTTCAAAAGAGGACATTCAGAAAGCCAAGAGACATATGAAAACATGCTCAAAGTCACTAATCATCCGAGAGATGCAAATCAAAACAACAATGAGGTACCATCTCACACCTGTCAGAATGGCCATCATCAACAAATCAACAAACGACAAGTGCTGGAGAGGATGTGGAGAAAAAGGAACACTTGTGCACTGCTGGTGGGAATGCAGACTGGTGCAGCCACTATGGAAGGCAGTATGGAGGTTCCTCAAAAAATTGGAAATGGAACTCCCATTTGACCCTGTGATCCCACTACTAGGAATATATCCCAAGAAACCAGAAACACCTATCAGAAAGGATATATGCACCCAGATGTTCATAGCAGCACAATTCACCATAGCTAAGATCTGGAAACAGCCTAAGTGCCCATCAGTAGATGAATGGATTAGAAAACTGTGGTACATCTACACGATGGAATACTATGCTGCTGTTAAAAAGAAGGAACTCCTACCATTTGCAACATCATGGATGGAACTGGAGAGCATTATGCTAAGTGAAACAAGCCAGTCAATGAAGGAAAAATACCACATGATCTCACTCATTCATGGATAATAAAGACCATTGCAAACTTTTGAACAATAATAGATACAGAGGCAGAGCTGCCTCAGACTGATTGTCAAACTGCAGTGGGAAGGCCAGAGAGAGTTGGGGGGCAGGAGGGAGGGGAGTAAGAGATCAACCGAGGGACTTGTATGCATGCATATAAGCATGGCTGGTGGACATAAGACACTGGGGGGTAAGGGAGGGTAGTGGTTTGTCAAGGGCGGGGGGGGGAAAAAGGATACTTATGTAATACCCTTTGTAATACTTTAAGAGGAAAATAAAAAAAAATAAAAATAAAAAAAAAAAATAAAAAAAAAAAAAAAAAATAAAGAAAAATAAATGAAAACACCCCCAAAATAAAGAAAAAAAACCCACCACTAACAAATAAAAAATGTACAAAAAGTATTACCTAATAAGGGTAAATTTCCCCCCAAGATCACAGGAAAGCTCAAAGAGTAAGAATTAAAATTAAAATTCTGGCCTCTCTCTCTCTCTCTCTCACACACACACACACACACATACACACACACACACACACACACACACCCCTACCCCTTTCCCTTCCCATTTGTCTTCCCCCAGGCGCAGTTACCTTTGCCTTTCTCTCTCCTAAGCTCCAAGGACCCTTCTTCTGCCTCTGTAACTTGTTCCCTGAGCCTACGCTGCCCACTTGGCTCACTTATACTACCTCTGTAACTTTCTAAATAAGCTTTCTCTTATTTAAAAAATTAAATTAAATTAAAAATCTGGTCCAATTTTTTATTTAACTTTTAATTAATGTGTTAAGTGAAAGTAGTATGGGTCTAGAAAATCTCCAGTCCAATTCTACCTGTAGCTAGGAAGAACATGAGCTGGCCACAGTAAATGTTTTTGTTTTGTTTTGTTTTTCTTTATATTTTTTTTATTTTTTTATTTCAGAGAGGAAGGGAGAGAGAGAGAGAGAGAGAGAGAGAGAGAGAGAGAGAGAGAGAGAGAAACAGCAATGATGAGAGATAATCACTGATAGGCTGCCTCCTGCATGCCCTCTACTGGGGATCAAGCCTGCAACCCAAGCACCCTTGACTGGAATCAAACCCGGGACCCTTCAGTCCACAGGCCAACACTTTATCCACTGAGCCAAACCAGCTAGGGCGTAAATGTTATTCTGTTTCTCCCTTACCCTAGTCTGCAGGGACTAAGAAAGAAGTCTAAAAGTATGGAAAACCAACCCAAGGTCATTCTAATCAGGACAGAGAGTGCACAGTGGGTAATTTGGTTGTGTTTGGCTACGGTTCCAATTTCTTATTCAGATATCTACCTATGCTGAAAAGTATTTTGAATGAAAAGAAATTTGGGGGTCCATTTTATTCATTTTTTAACCTACATTTTACCTTTTCTGTTTTTTCCAGGGTTTCAATGTCCACTTTATTCATAAAGTTGGTCTCAGTGCTCAGGTAGTAATCACCCTTGTACCGCACATAGTTGACACTGGTGTTGTCAGTTATTGCTGAAACCAAACCCCAGAGTTATTGAAGCACCACAAGAGGAGGGAGAAAGCAGTGTAAACATCCTCTCACACTGAAAAATCTATTTCAAACTCTATATAGAATGTCATATCACATAACAATCTAAATAATCACCATTATCACCTGCAAATTCTGGGCCAAGTAATAGCTGCTTACCAGATAGCTCAAACTTGGACATGAAACGTTCAAAAACATTCCTGCATGGATCAGGGAAAGCCAGTGTACCAAATTCTGAGATCACAATTCGATTCTGAGCACTGTTGGCCTTGTATGTATCACTCTGTAGAAACTTGCTCCTATATGTGACGGTGCCCTTCTCCATCCTAAACTGGTGAAGCAACGCCATCCCATCAAACCAGTGATTGTACCTTCAAATAGGAGCAAAAATAGAAAAACAAATGTTAATAAGAAAAACATGGGGTCAGAATGAGAGATTTCAAATATAGAGATAATGAAATGGAATGGGTTCCCAGCACAGCCCGATTAGCCAGAGAACCTGAAATTAAAGGATGATAGCTTGAGTACATCCTGGAGTACAACAGGACAGAGCAACTTACCTTCTCTTGACCCTTACCCTCTGTCAAAAACCTCACACTTCAGAAGGCTGAAGAAAAACCCTAAGCTGGTGCCTCCTAAAATAATTCTGATCTTTACTGTTGACAAGGAGACAATTCTGAGATGTTCTAAGTTGAATTACAGCAGGACAGAGTGTAGAAGGAAGAGACGAGAAGGGGTTAGTCAGTTAACTTCAGGGCACAACCAACTTAAGACTGCTTTCATTCCTGAGTGTAAGTGGAAACTTTGAATTAACCTCCAGGTGGCTATTCCCATCACTATCTGAGACTACCAGGCATCGCCCACTGGAGGAGCCTCTGCTTCTCGCTAACACAGGAACTTTCTACAACTGACCCAAAGGAGCAAACAGACTCCTTCACCGTATCCAGGCCACCTTGTCTGTAGCCAATGTAAATTCTTTCCAATATACATCTTTCTTCCCCCTACCTGATGTATAAAAAGCCCTTCAACTCCAGGACAGCGGGCATACTTGTCTTTCCCACTAGCTGTGCTGGTTGTTTAGACTTCATGCCCCAGCACCTGATTTTTCTTGCTAGCAATGGCCCAATGAATCCTTTAGTTTAAAAAGGCTTTCAGCAGTGGCGGTTCTTTGTTTTACACCCTATAGCCAAGAGAAGAGCATAAGAGGATATGGAATGCTTGACATCTCTCAAATTCAAATGGGTTTCTAAGCTTTTAGAAATCTTTATATTCATATCTTACATGCATTACATTGTCCATGTACTTCAAAATTTTTCAAATTTATCAAAATTATGCAAAAGTAAACACTAGAAATTATCTATTTTAAAGAAGGAACATTGAAAAACTCTAAGGAAAAGTTTGTGGTTTTGCTTTTAAAAGGGTTTAACATCATATAGTCTTTTCTTTCATATGCTTGACAGTTTGAATTCTTAATGTCTTCAGCATGGATAAGGAAGGCAAACATCATTGTCTTAAATGGCAATGGTCCTGAAAGCAGGGATTCAAAGAGATTCAAAGTGTTTATAGTATCATTATTTACAATAACCTAAAGGTGAAAGCAATCCAAGTATCCATCAATGAATGAATGGATAAGTAAAATGTTTACATACAATGTAATACTATTCAGCCTTTAAAAGGAAGGAAATTCTCCAAAAAATAAAAATAAAAAACAAAAGTAAAAGGAAGGAAATTTTCTTACATGTTACAACATGGATGAAACTTGAGGACATTATGCTAAATTCAACAAGACAGTCACAAAAAATGTGTGATAAGAGTTATATGAGGTATCTAAAGTAGTCAAATTTATAGAAAAAGAAAGTAGAATGGTGGGTATCAAGGGCTGGGGGCAGGGGGAAATGGGTAGCCATTGTTTAATGGGTATAGAATTTCCATTTTTACAAGATGTAAAAGTTCTGAAGATCTGTTTCACAACAATGTGAATAAATTTAACACTAACCTGTACACTTAAAAATGCTAAGACAGCAAATTTTGTGTTATGAGTTGTTTACCACAATAAAAAAAAAATAGGATATAAGAAAGAAAGGGGGAAAGCAAAGCCCTCTTTACCCAATAATTTCACATACCATATTTATCATAAACTACATTTCCATAAGTTCTTGGATCTATGTCTGGGCTTTCTGGTCTAAATCACTATTTGTCTATTCATTCACCAATATCACAATGTTTTAATTATAGAGGCTTTATAGTATATTTTAATGTCTGGTAGAGATAATTCCACCACTGAAAATTCTCTTGTTAGTGTTTTCTTGATGTTCTTGCATATTTATTTTTCCATATGAACTTTAGTATCAATTTGTTTACTTCCTTAAAAAACTGTTGGAATTTTTATTAAGATTATATCAAATTTTAAAAATTAATTTATGAAGAACTGATATCTTTATGATGTTGAATCATGCTATTCAAGGACAGAAGATTTCTGGAGAAACCAAGATGGCAGCATAGGTAAACACCGGAAATTGCTGCCTCACACAACCACTTCAAAAATACAACTAAAAGACAAAACAGACATCATCCAGAACCACAGAAAGGCTGGCTGAGTGGAAATTCTACAACTAGAAGAAAAGAGAAAAGCACACTGAGACTCAGAGGAGGTGGGGAAGTAAAGTGCAGAGGTATGGAGGCGCACGTGGAAAGGGCTGGCAACTGAGGACACGGTTGTCTTTTTCAATCAGGAGGGAGTCTCAAGCTCCCGACTGCTCTGAACTCCAGTTCCAGGCAAGTCTCTGGGGACCCAGACTCATACGGGGAGAAACTGGACTGTCTGGCAGCAGGTGGAACTCAAGGGCGGCTTTCTCTCAGAGGTGCTTGCAGTGATTACTATGGGACACTGAGACTCGGGGCCTCTTAGGGTAGGACTGAGGAGCAGTCCTAACTGCTTGGTCCACCCTGTAGATCCCCTGAGACCCCGCCCCACCCAAGCTGTGCACAGAGGCTTTTGCATCTGAAAGGCCTGGCCCTTTGCAATCTGAAAATTACCTAACAAACTGCAGCTGGGTCAGAGAGACCCAGAACTTGCAAAAGAAGGCCCAAGGCCCCACAGCAGCTTGCATTGCTTCACAGCTGGGCCTCATCTGGGCACCTCCAAACCCCAAACAAAGAAAAGGAATCTGCAGATCTCTCCATAGCTCCTTCTGGGTAGCCTCAGGCAGAGGCTAAATTAGCACCTCCTTAGAGGTCCAAGAGCCAGTGTACCCAGTGGTCAGAGTGGGACCATCCAGATTACAACTCCTCAGATCCATAAGGGACACACTCAGGGAGCAGACTCAGTGAGTACCAAAGCCCCACTGAAGCAAGTCTTGCCCCAGAAGAGTGTCTCCAGCACAGAAGTTCTCCCACTGTAGACACAGCTGATTCTCACAGCCAATTGGCCTGGAGGTCAATTCCTCCCAGTGAAACCTACAGCAATCAAGGCTTAACTACAACAAGACTGTGCACAAAGCCCACAAAGGAGTGCACCAAGAGTGTCCACCTCAGGTAATAGGGGAGGCTGGGCCACTGGGCCCTATAGGACACCTAGCACAGAAAGGCACTCTATCAACACAGGGAAGCAGCCAAAATGCGGAGACAAAGAAACAGGTCACAAATGACAGAAATGGAGGAAAGCAAACTACTGGATATAGAGTTCAAAACCACACTTATAAGGTTCTTCAAGAATTTTCTAGAAACTGCCGATAAATTTAGTGAGACCCTCAAGAAATCTAGTGAGAACCTCGAGGTTATGAAAAAGGACCAACTAGAAATTAAGCATACACTGACTGAAATAAAGAATATTATACAGAGTTCCAACAGCAGACTAGAGGATCGCAAGAATCAAGTTAAAGATTTGAAATACGAAGAAGCAAAAAACACCCAACTGGAAAAGCAAAAAGAAAAAAGAATCCAAAAATATGAAGATAGTGTAAGGAGCCTCTGGGACAACTTCAAGCGTACCAACATCCGAATTATGGGGGTGCCAGAAGAAGAGAGAGAGCAAGATATTGAAAACCTATTTGAAGAAATAATGACAGAAAATTTCCCCTACCTGGTGAGAGAAATAGACTTACAAGTCCAGGAAGCGCAGAGAACCTCAAACAAAAGGAATCCAAAGAGGACCACACCAAGACACATCATAATTAAAATGCCAAGAGCAAAAGACAAAGAGAGAATCTTAAAAGCAGCAAGAGAAAGTGTGTGGGCAGAGCCATCAGTGGCAGGCAATGAGGGTGGAGAAATAGGTCAGCCCAAGACCTACCAGCACTTAGACTTAGGGCTTAAGATCTTCAGCAGGAAAGCCTGGAGCTTTGAAACAGGAGAGTGAAACTGTGAGACTCGCATCTTAGAAAACTCACTCTGGACACAGGAGAACATGGGGTAGAAAGAGGAGCATCCAGATCTGCAGAAACCAATGAGAAGACGAGGCAACAATTCCAGTGAGAGAAGATGGGAGCCTGAATTGAAGCAGCATAGTTAGAAAAGCACAAATTCCAGAAACAAATCAGAGGGGAATGATAGGATGTGGGCAGTGACAAAAAGAGAGGCTCCAAAAAGTCATGCCTGAATGACTGGCTGATGACACTACTTTAACTGAGAAAGGGAATATGTGAAGAGCAAGTATTGGGAAAAAGAAATAGTTTGGTTTTGAATAAGAATCTGAGCTCTTTGTAAAACATAAAAAAGGCAAAATCCATGTCTAGAGCACAAGAAATGGGAGCGAGGTGGGAGGTACATGTTTGAGAGTATGTATGTGTGGTAGGTATGGCCATAGGTGTGAGACATAATAACTACCATCTACTGAGCACTGACTACACACCAGAACTGTGCTAAGGACTTCACCACATCTCTTCATTTGTTTATTTGTTCTCTCTCTCTCTCTCTCTCTCTCTCTCTCTCTCTCTCTCTCTCTCACACACACACACACACACACACACACACACACACATTAATCCTGTGAGAAACTATCTTTCTCATGTCACACACATGGAAACCAAGGTTCAGAACAACAAAAACCCCAGTCACAAGGCTGCTAACTGTCAGAACAAGAATCTGAACCCAATGCTGACTCCAAATCCTGGGCTTACAAGTGAACTATGAGAAGTTATTTGGCAGGAAAGGGAGTTAGGAGACGGCACAGAAGGGAAAGAAGAGATTAAAAATGTACTAAGTGGCAATTTTTGTTAGCTACTAAAAGAGACTTTATACATGCCTGTCTCCTTTACTCTTCATACCCAGCCATTAAAATTGATATTAATCCCCATTTTTCATATGGGAAAACTTACTCAAGGTCATAGCACGGATAACTGGTGAAATGGGATTTGAACCCACTGCACCATACTCCAAATAATTTAGTATTTCTACAATACCAAAGAAAGCATACAATGAGAGAAAAGAAGTGAATATTCAGTGCAGAGGATGGGATATAGCAACACTAAAGAAACAAGTGAAGTGAATTGAGCAACAAAAAAAATGATTCTAGGACATGTAACCAGCAGGTAGAGGAAATATGGGAATCCAGGGATGAGAGAATTTTAAGACAGGTGGTCAGTTAGGTCAAATGCTGTAAACAGTCCAGCTGAGGACTAAGAAGCCCATTTCATTTAATAATTAACAGGTTTTTGATAACCTTTGAGAACAGATGCTGTAGTGTGGTGGGGTTAAAAGTCAGATGTCAATGAACTGAGAAGACCTCAGAGAGCATATAACCAGCAGTGAGGGGAGGATAAAAGGTAGCTAGAAAGGAAGGTGAATAAAGAATGAGGGTGTTTTAGGATGACAGGAAACTTGTTGGCTGGGGTGTGGGGTTAGTGAAGGAGGAACAGATACAAGGGGAGGGGTGTCAACGATGCAGCAAGGTTCCAGGGGAGAGGAAGATCCTGCTCTGATTGTGAGGAGGCAGGAATACATACCTACAAATAGGTACAGACCTGGGGAATGTGGAGCGGGGGAAGAAGGAAGTTGAAGGAGCACAAAATCTAAATAAATGCCCCTTCATTCATTATGAAGTAGGCAGTTTATCTGCTGAGAGTGAAAGGAACAGGAGGAGGCTTCTAGAAAGGAACCCTGTGGGAGACTGGAAAGAACAATGATGGCACCAAGGACTCAACAGGGCTGGAAATCACAATTGTGTCACTGAATCAATCAGCAAGGCTATGTGATTTCCTCTAGAACAGTGGTTCTCAACCTTCCTAATGCCGCGACCCTTCAATACAGTTCCTCATGTTGTGGTTACCCCCAACCATAAAGTTATTTTTGTTGATACTTCATAACTGTAATTTTGCTACTGTTATGAATCGTAATGTAAATATCTGATATGCAGGATGTATTTTCATTGAACAAATTGAACATAATTAAAGCAAAGTGATTAATCACAAAAACAGTATGATCTTAGGCAACCCCTGTGAAATGGTCGTTCGACCCCCAAAGGGGTCGTGACCCACAGGTTGAGAACCGCTGCTCTAGAAGGTCTCAGCAGACCTGGGGGATGAGTGGAGGAAACCAGTATGGGCTAACTAACCTAGGACTAGAATTGGTCAGAGGAAATACAGCGATCACCAGGAAGTGAGGATGGTGGTGAGAGTACATTTGAAGTGACTGATTGTGAAATCTGCACCAGATAGAAGAAATTAAGGAGAGCTGATAAACTGAGAGGACAGAGAAGAGTAGAGAACTTGATGCTCCTCAACATAAGTTTAATGGGAATGGAGGAGTGTGGAGATTGGGGTGTTAAGCATAGAGTAAACTTTCAGAGTTCAAGATTTCAAGGGCAGGGCTCTGTGCAGTAAGTTCCAGGATACAGCCTCACTATGTGGCATTGTTGTAGCGTCACAGAGGGGGACAGTCATTGCTGTGGGGATGGTCAAGGAACTGGACTTGACTATCTTCATTATGGATCTTGAAGTCATTCCAAGCAAGCTAACCTACCAGTTGGAGCATCTGCCCCCTGGTGGTCAGTGCACATCATAGCGACTGGTCAACCAGTTGACTGTCTGCCTGCTGGTTATCAGTGCATGTCATAGTGAGCAATTGAACAGCCTTAGCATATCATTAGCATATTACACTTTGATTGGTTGTTCAGTTCTGCCGTTCGGTCTATTTGCATATTACCCTTTTATCATATAGGAGATATATATATATATATATATATATATATATATATATGCTAGAGGCCTGTCCTCTCAGCCCAGCCTGCACCCTCTCCAATCTGGGACCCCTCGGGGGATATCCAACTACCAGCGGTTGGACATCCCTCTCACAATCCTGGACCGCTGGCTCCTAATCGCTCACCTGCTTGCCTGCCTGGTCGACCCTAACTGCTCCCCCTTCTGGCCTGATTGCCCCTCACTGCCTCTGCGTGCTGGCCTGATCACCCCTAACTGGCCCCATGCCAGCCTGGTTGCCCCCAATTGCCCCTCCTGCTGGCCTGGTCACCCCTCACTAACCCTCCTGCTGGCCTGGTCACCCACACAGCCTGCTTGTTCAGTCGTTTGGTTGTCCCTCACTAACCCCCCTGCCAGCCTGGTCATAGGCAGCCATCTTGTGAGGGCGTGAAGGTTAATTTGCATATTACTTCTTTATTATATAGGATATTTATTGAGAGCTATTTAAGTGCAGGGCACTACCCTAAATATTGGGCATATGGGGTGAACAAGAAAAAGTTTCTGCCCTCATGGAACTTACTTTCTAGTGGAGAAACAAACAATAATAAACAAACAAAAACAACACTGGTAGTGCTAAGCAAAAAATTAAAATACCTATTATGTTATAAGTTATATAATAAAAAACAGCCTTTTTAGATTGGGAAATCAGGGAAGGTTCAAAGGCCATGAAATCTGAGCTGATATCTGAATGATAAGAATCAGACTTTGGCCGAAACCGGTTTGGCTCAGTGGATAGAGCGTCGGCCTGCGGACTGAAAGGTCCCAGGTTCGATTCCGGTCAAGGGCATGTACCTGGGTTGCGGGCACATCCCCAGTAGGAGGTGTGCAAGAGGCAGCTGATTGATGTTTCTCTCTCATCGATGTTTCTAACTCTCTATCTCTCTCCCTTCCTCTCTGTAAAAAATCAATAAAATATTAAAAAAAAAAAAAAAAGAATCAGACTTTGGAAGAGAGATGGCCTAGCCAAAGCAAAGGCCCTGAGCGAAAATAAACATGCCCAAATTGAGGAACTGAAAGAGCCAACGTGTCTGGGAGGCATTTGTGAGGGCATTTCTGAAGTGAAGACACTGCCCCTTCCTTCAGGAACTTGTGGTGAAGTAGAGCTCAGCACAGACAGTTCTGACACTTCTCTTTTGGCATAAACCTTCAGAGAACTTCAAATTCGTTATACCTACTGAGTAAAAATGTCAATATTTTAAACAGAAGTAAGTCTCCATTTCTTTTCCTATAGGCTAGTTTCCTCTTCTGGAGCCGAAGAGATTGCATGGCAATGTTAGCCTCAGAGAGGAAGCAGATATTAATGCATATTCCATAAAACAAGTTCATGCTAAGAAATCCAAACTCTTCCAAAAATCAAGGCTTACTTGTCCTTCCCAAACTCAAACTTCCCAGGTCCAATTCGAAGTAGAGAGCCATTGAGCCACTTGGGGAAATGTCCTCGGACTTGGGCGGAGATGGTCTGTGGAGTCTCCTCCACCGTGGCTATTAGGGGCGCAATACAGGGAAGACCCTCCTGCTTACAGGAAACAGCTTTTGTCTGATGACTGTGGTCCATGTACTTCTTCAAAACTGTGAAGAGAACATCAAAAGCACAACAAATATTTACCAATCTTCTATAAACATGCCTATTTCTCCCTCCTGGTCGGGAAATGTAAAAGCAACACCAAATATAGTCTCCAAATCCCTCCCTCTCCTTCCTCATTCTCAGTTGAATTCTTTGATTCACCATTTTTTGACAATCTTTTTTGTATTCTTGCAGTACAAATCTGCTTGAGAATTAACTCAGGACTTTAATTATTATCATTTCTCATAGTTGAACAATGCTCATTTTTTCACAAGGTGGAATCTAACCCAAGATGGACTAATAGCAACCTCAGTATAATGATAAAAATGACCACTATTCAATATTATCATAATTACATTGACCTCAGTACTTTATATACATCAGAATGCGATCCCAAAAAATTCATAGGGATTTATGGAGCATTTAGTAGGATCTACAATTTAATTTCTTCTATTTTAATGTACACATAAATGTACATGGCGTTTTCTAGGAGAAGGGTGTCATAAACCAAACTGTGCAGTGATACCTGGTCTAAAATTACCTGAAGTTCATAAACCACAAGAAAAATCATTAATATACAACAAAGAGCTGAAAATTGTTCCTATTATTTCATAATTACTTAGTGTTCACAAGGCAGCATTGCCTCACACAGAGGGGTGGCCAAATATATAACTAACTAGGTACTTTAAAACACAGTCCTTTATTTTATTTCATGAAACTGAAATAGTAATATAAAAATCTAAACTAGAATATACATAGAGACACTATTCCTCTGAAGTGAGATTTGCATTCTTTTAGCAAACTCTTTTGCAGTATTATATCTATTATCCCATTTCTTTCAAATCGTTCAAAAATTTAGTTTACAGAAACACCTATCAGAAAGGATATATGTACCTCTATGTTCATAGCAGCACAATTTACACTAGCTAAGATTTGGAAACAGCCTAAGGGCCCATCAGCAGATGAGTGGATTAAAAACAGTGGTACATCTACACAATGGAATACTATACTGCTGTAAAAAAGAAGGAAGTCTTACCATTTGCATCAGCATGGATGGACCTAGAGAGCACTATGCTAAGCGAAATAAGCCAGTAGAAGAAAGATAAATATCATATGGTCTCACTCATTTGTGGAATATAATGAACAACATAAACTGATGAACAAAAATAGATCCAGAGACAGAGAAGCATCAAACAGACAGTCAAATCTCAGAGGGAAGGCAGGGGAAGCTGAGGGGACCGGGTAAGAGATCAACCAAAGGATTTGTATGCATGCATATAAGCATAACCAATGGACACAGACCTAGGGGGGTGAGGACATGTGCTGGGGGGTGGGAGTGGCTGGGGAAAGGTCAGTGGGGGGAAAAGGAGACATATGTAATACTTTCATCAATAAAGAATTTTTAAAAATTAGTTTAAAGCACATGAAACCTGCTTTGCCATATGTAACAATTCAGTTAAACCCGACTGGTTCCTGATTTCCAAAATAAAATTTACTTTTACCCTGAATGCCCTTCCCGATAATCTATCCCTAAGGAAATTTCATCTATTGCTCAAAGCCTATTTTTAAATACCACTTAAAAAAAAAAAAGCAGCATATTTTAATACTTGAGTGTGGACCCAGCCTCTGCCTGGCTCCAGAATGCTTGGGTTCAAATCTTAGCCTATCATTTTCCAAATAAATAGCCTTGAGCTAGATAATTAACCTCTCTGTGCTATTCCCTCCTTTCTAAGATGGGAATAATAATAATTCTTATTGCTCCTAAGGATACAAATAATAAATGAATTAGGTTATGTAAAGTTTTAGAAATTGTAAATATTAAAAAAAAAAAGTTAGCTATTATTCATGTAGCTTTTTTTTAAGCCTTACCCCAGGATGTTTCATTGATTTTTAGAGAGAGAGGAAGGAAAGGAGGGAAAAAGAGAGAGAAACATCAGTTGCCCCGACCAGGGATGGAACCCACAACCCAGGTATGTGTCCTGACTGGGAATCAAACCCACAATCTTTGGTGTACAGGACAATGTTCCAACCAACTAAGCCAACCTGACCAGGGCTATTCATGTAACTTTTAATGATCAATCAACAAAGTGTTGGACACTGCTGAGAGATAAAAAAGTACTAGAGCCCTGATGTAAAGGAACTCACCACCTAGTAAACAGACATACAAAGAGGTCATTTACACTGTAATCAGTGTTTTGTTTGAACACTATTTCTCAAAGTATAATCTGAGGACTATTTGAAACAGAAATATCTGGTTCTATGGCTAACATGTAGATTCATGGGCTCCACTTTGGACCTAACAAATCAGAATTTCTGGGGTAGCGTAAGCGAAATAATTTCTGTGGTTTTGAGAACCACAAAATTAGAGGTATAAAGAGGATGCTTTGAAAAGTTAGAAGAAGAAACCCTCAAGTATTTGTCTTACTATTTTTATTAATATATGTATGCTTGTCTTATTCTCCTCCTAGATTAAAATAAATTCCCTGAGGTCAGGTATTTTACTCCTAGTATTTAAGTAGAATTAAATTGAATACCCTGATAGGGCATTTGTCTGAATAGAGATTCATGAATTTAAAACATTTTATGTTTTAGAAAATATTAAATGTCTATATGTTCTGTACTCTATAGCATGTTCTTCAAACTTGCTATAGTACTTGCTATGTAGCCAACACCTCCATGAACCCCTTTCTAAACTGTTGCCTTCCCAGACATTGCACTTTTCAAACATTCCTGTTTCCTCTTGTTTGCTTTATGCCAGCTTTATTACCACTAGCTGACACTTTGGACAAGTTACTCATCACTCTGAACCATAGGATTTTTAATGCTAAACAAGGTTAATGGGGATAAATGGAAAATAATACCTCCCATTCATGTCTATAATCATAACCAAATATAATGGCAGTCCTAATTTTCAAATGTTAATTCCCTTCATTAGCTCCTCTTCCCCTTATCACCTCATTAATGTATTCCTAAGGTCTGATCTTGGGCCTCTACTCTTTAATCTCACCAGTCTTCCTTGGAAGTCTCATCTAGACCCTTAATTTTACCAATTACTTTTTGCAAGTGGCCCAACATGTCAAAAGAGAATTCTTCACTTTCCTCCTACCAAATCAATTTCCCATCTGCTAAATCACCTAGCTGCAAACTCTCTGTGGGCCTTGGATTCCTTTTCACATTCACTAAGTGGTTAAATTCTGCTGACTAGACCCACATAGGGCTAGAAAGAGGATGCTAAGGGGATGATATAGGGTAGTCAGTATAAATTACTAGGGTTCAGAAGTTTGCAAGGTGCATGAAGCAAATCTTTCACAAAATTTTTTACCAGTCCACCCGTCATGGGCAACCTCACACATTTTTCTTCTGGCTTGAACCTGTCTTCATCAGCACTGATGCTTCAACTCTTCTTGCCTATCAGTCACTTCCTTTCTCTACTGTCCTAATTTAGGCCCTCACACCTGTTAGGTGGATATTATCACAGCCTCCTACTTGAAAGGAGAAACTAGATAAGGAAGCTATCTTCTAAACCAGAGCTTCCTAGTGTGGGCCTTTTGATCCCTTTAGACCAGTGGTTCTCAACCTTCTGGCCCTTTAAATACAGTTCCTCATGTTGTGACCCAACCACAAAATTATTTTCATTGCTACTTCATAACTGTAATGTTGCTATTGTTATGAATCATAATGTAAATATCTGATATGCAGGATGGTCTTAGGCGAGCCCTGTGAAAGGATCGTTCAACTGCCAAAGGGGTTGCGACCCACAGGTTGAGAACCGCTGCTTTAGACATTGGGATGGCCCAAATCCCCAGGCCAGTAGCCTCCTCCTCTAAGCAGTTCCCATCCAATTTACGCTAGTGTGAGGAAAATTTTATCATTTTCTGTGTGCTGTGATATGTTGGGAAGCACTGCTACTTAAATTAATCTTCCGAAATAGATTTTATTATAACACATATTGCTCCATAAAACTTTCACAAATGACTCCTCTATCAAGTAAAGTCTAAACTGTGATTAAGGCACTGTATAGTCTCACAGCAACCTACCTGTCCAGTTCTGCCTCTCACTAATGCCTTCCACCCCAGCCAATCTGGACCATTCCCCATTCTCTTCTCATCATAACTGTACCCTTCTCTTCACCTAGGGTATTTCCCATATCCTTCAGGTGAAATTCACTTGCCTTACTCATCCTTCATGATCCAGTGCCCATGTCACCTGTTTTATAAACACAACATTCTTATTTCCTATAGCAAGAACTGATTCTCCTTAGTCTGACCTCACATCCCATCTGTTTTAGCTCTTATGGCACCTATCGTATCCTGTTCTGTGCAATAAAGATGAACATACTTTATAACCTCTACTACCAGTACTCCTTGAGTATAGGGCAGGGGTGGGCAACCTTTTTGTGAGTGCATGCCAAAACCAGCAAAACCGCTGACTCAAAATTCTTCTGCGTGCCAACCCTAATTTTTTGAGAACATGTTATGCCTACTTGATATCTCTTAAGGTGTACATATGTGAAGAACCTTGAAGAAATAATAAAATTCATTCGAGCGACAAAAACACAGTATATGATGATGAAAAATACTTTTATTTTTTAATGTATACATGGACACTGATAGTTCGACAGAAAACTTTCTGACTCTGTTTGATATTGTCAGTGGGACTTTTGCTGCTGCATCACTGATGACAGAGATTTTATATCAGGTTTATATTTCGTGACCTTCAGAGATATGCACGAGCTACTACTTTCATCCATCAGGCTACTCCTATTACAAGACTTAACAAAATTCATCACTGAGAACAAAGATTCACAAGCGTATGTGGATGAAAACATGGAGAGTAACGCTGTTGCAAAGTTTTTTAAACAGAAAAAATTTTCTGGAATGGCATTCCAAGTCCTCAATAGTTCGTTTTCAACACTTCTCTCTGGTACTCCTGTCTCTAATCGCTTTTTTTCAATGTTTTCCAAGTCAACTCTAATGTCAATAAATTTCTGCTTCCAAATTGAGCTACTCTGAAATTCAATCAACTGCACTTCAAAGTCAGCCATGTCTATCCATGAAAACATTTGTAAGTTTAGTTCCTCCAGTTTCATGCTGTTTGGAAACCTCATGAATTTTGCTGTCTCTTCCAGTTCTCTGAATTTTGCAAATCTTGAGAAGAACTGCTCAATAGTTGACTCAATGATGTTTAAAAACAGCTTTTGAAGGCTTTGACAGTCTGTTCTGTCATCTTTTGGGAGGTCTTTGATGTGCCTCTTGAGGTTTGGGAAATATCTAAATCTCTCACCATCCACATCCCTCTTAAAGACTTTCAGTTTTCTTTTCAAAAGCATTTATGTAACCAAACATAACATCAAGTGTCTTTCCAGTTCCTTGTAATTTAACATTTAAGTCATTCAAATGTTCACAAACATTGTAAATAGAAGATTATAATAGAGGGTTTCGCGTGCCAGCAAAAGTTACTGGCATGCCATGTTTGGCACGGGTGCCAGGGGTTGCCCACCCCAGTACAGGGTCTTGGTTTTGCCTTCACCCCTGCACCTAATACATTGCCTTGCATTGAATTATTGAATTAAATAATTTTAAAATGTATAGTGCACATCAGTAATATTTCTCATAGCTCCCTATCAGTCAATTTCAAGAAATAAAAGCATGTAACAATAGTAGCTATAATAGAAAGCTAGAAAAACAATAACAAAGGTTTTAAGGGATTCCCCAGAATGCAAATAAAAGAACCAAACATTTACATTAGAGGATATAGCAGTGATTTGCAACTGAGAAAGGTCTAAATAGTGAATAGTCTTCCTATTACAGATTCAAGAGAATCCTGAAACCCTGAATCCTGTCACTATATGTTATATAAAACATACAAATGGAAAGGCTGTTTCCCTGACAAGTAAACAAATCCTGACTCTGTCTTAACTCCCCGCTCTGCACTTGCTGGCTGTATCTGCTCCAAAAAGAGTGGAAAAATTTAGAAGCTGCCAGTATTCTTCAGAAAAGGCACAGAATCCTACATTCCTGCTGGAAGGAAGAGGAGGGGGTGGTAAATCTCCTACCTGGGTTCCAATGTACTATCACAGATCTGAAACCCACTGCAATGGAAGATTGCTGACGAAACGGAGAAAGAGTTGAAAACATATTTTTATATTGTTAAGTAGCAGCAGTTCCTGTGGTTTCCAAATCCTCTCACTCATTAGCAGTGTGGCAAAATACACTTCCTGGACTGTCCCTGGCTCACTGACAGAATAGGAGGGAAAGTTGGGGGGAGGGGACAGAGGCAAGGCTTCAAAACACAGGCAATCTCTCTTACGCTCAATTCCAAGACAAGTATCCCAACAACCTATCTATACTAAGCAGCTGTTTGAAATTCTGGTCTCCCTCCTTAACTCTCCTTTTCAAATCTGTCCTCGAACTATAATTAAGCAGTTGATCCAGGAATGGATTTCATTAAGCCACTCCTCTCCTCTGAAAGATTCAAATCTCCTCTTTCCTTACAGAATAAAGTCCAAATGTAATCTGTCAACAAGGGACTCTACAATCTGGCCACAACCTACCTTTAATCCTTTGTCTCTCTGCCTTTCTAGCATTTCATTCTTCCTTTTCTTTTGTATTCAATTTACAAAGCATTTTCTCATGATCTAGTACAAATAAAGCCCTGTGAAGGTATGTCCTTTTAAAAAGTTATAACCATACATAATTTTGTTAATTTGACAAACATTTTTGAGCACCAATGTATCAAATACTGTGCTACAAATTGAGGATGCCAAGAAACAAAATTTAATCCCTACTCTCTAGCAGTTTATTCTACTTTATTCCCCTTTGTAAATCCTCAGTCCAATAAAATAACTCTAAATATACCACATTTCTGTTCTTCTGGGCCTTTGAACAAACTTTTCCCTGCCTGAAATATCCTCCTTCTTTTCCTTTAAAAAAACCCATTTCAAAACCTACCCCTCTGACCCTCTTGCTCCCACTAGGAGTTACTACCATTGCCACAGAGATACTTTTAGCATTTACATATCATGTTTTCCCAGCAAAGGTATGTAAGTGTATTTCAAGAAAGGAGTGGTTAAAATTGTCAGAAGGGAGAAAAAAAAGTATCTTAAACTATTCTGTATTTCCCACAGTGCCTAGCACAATATGATGCACAAAGATATTCAATATATATTTTGGCTTATAATCAGTGAAAAGTATAAACTTGCAAAATTTTATTGAAATATTAGAAGTGTAAACTAAAGGGCAATGGTATGCCTACAATAGCATATCTCCAGAGGTGAGATAATTATTCTTGCTTATGTGGAAGGTACCAAAGGCATCAAAATTTGATTAAAAAAATAAGCCTTAATTAGGCATTCAGGAACTTTTGCCTTCTGTTCTGACCAGTAAACACATTTTTTCACTAAAAACCAGTTCAGTCTTTTTTTTCCCCCAGTTTTATTTTTTTTAATTTTTTTTCTTTATTAGGGTATTCCATATGTGTCTTTACAGTTTCAGTCTTAATCATACCAAATAATCAAATCAAAACTCTGAACCTGCACAGGGAAGGATCAGATGCTGAACAATGGTAACACTGTCAAGATATAACAAGTATATTATGAAATCTGTTCCGAAACATTCTGTTAGCCTTGGCTTTCACATTAATAATAAATGCTTAGGAAAGAAATAACTCAAGACTTTTAATGATGGGCCAGTATAGTCATCTTTGTATTTAGAACATTCAAGAACTCTATAAGGTAACAGAATAACTCAAAATCCAGGTGATAAGGCATATCAATTCAAATATAATCTTCTGGCTGCATTTAATATTTAAAAATCCCATTTCTATTACTTACTTCATTGACCTCCATTAGTGTACCCCTATAGAAACCTAATAATTTTTCCACTTCATAAGAAACAATATTTTTAGAAAATGTTCTTACTGTTTTTAATCCTTCCTTGTATGAGTATTTATGCTATATGGTAAGTATATACCTTCAAATAGTCATTTCATGAAATGAGATTTTATTTTAACATTTAAAAGGCAGCAAGGTAAACATGCTAACCACCTAAAAAATATCAAGTTCCTTGTGGTATTGTTTATAAATATGTCCAAATTTGTGATTGCTTATATCAGCAAAATAAATATACAATAGATTAAATTATCTATATGTTTTTAAAATGTATGCTATGATTTTTAAAAATCTGATTAATATAATCATGACATATAATTATATAACATATTAGGAATTTGTAATAAAATCATAGCAGTACCTTCCAATAAAGGGAGAAATTTTTTTAGCTAGATAAGTATTAGAGATCTGCTAGTCCAAATTCAATTTCTGAATTATAATAGGATTGAAATGACTCAACAATCACCTTGTTGTTTACCCAATCTCTTTACATTTGGATCACTAATTTTATCCCATACCAGACAACTGCTAATGCTTCTACTGAGTACAATTCATCAGTATGGTTGTATAAAAAAAGCCAACCCGCCCTAACCGGTTTGGCTCAGTGGAGAGAGTGTCAGCCTGCGGACTCAAGGGTCCCAGGTTCGATTCCTGTCAAGGGCATGTACCTTGGTTGCGGGCACATCCCCAGTAGGGGGTGTGCAGAAGGCAGCTGATTGATGTTTCTAACTCTCTATCCTTCTCCCTTCCTCTCTGTAAAAAATCAATAAAGTATACTTTTTTTAAAAAGCCAACTCATATAAGGTCTGGTTATTTCTGGTTTTTATTTTAGCACAAGAAAATAATTTTAAACAAAATACTTTTATTAATCATGTATAATAACTAATAGTGAAATAATCAAATGATTATATTAAATAGCAAGAGCACATATAGTTTTCTACATATTGAAAAACTGAACAAATCACATTTAGGTTTTAATTTTTTTATAATACTAACCATGAAAAACATTTTAAAACTATCTCCAATGCTATCTTCTACTTAAATAAAATATTCCCCCAAAAAGTACAATATTGTTAAACATTATCAAATTAACTCATTGCATCCTCTTTTAGAAGTTGAAGACTAGGAGTTTTTAAAAAAAAGAATCAATAATAATTTAAATAATTTACACTTTTATAAACTACACCAAAGAGTTGACCCTCAAAAGAAAAGGTATTAATATCCAGTTTAAAGCTCCCTTTAAGTCTAGAAAAGAAATTCAAGGTGTTTCCCCTTCTATGTTTAAGGTATACATTTTCTAGAGCTTTCAGAGCATAAATGTCATTCTTTCCTTACAACAATAATGGGTTTAAATTATCAGCTTATTTTAAGTACACAACTTTTAACTGTGTAGTGTATTTGCAATAACTGTAAATCTCTGTCTCAGGAGCTCTCTTTTTTGTACTAGAAAGTTTTCAATAGTATTGGCTTCTTTGAAGAGTCCTTCTATCTCGTCGATATAAGAAGCATCTACTGCTGCTCTCTCACTAATGGGGAAAAAAGGTTAATGTTAGACTAAATAGTTATAACATCAAAAACACTATCATAGTTATGTTCTCTTTTATGCTATATTTTTTAGCTATTTCATTTAAATAGCTTTGAACATCAGAAAGCTTCAGTAATTTACAAACACTTTTGATACAAGTTACATTAGTCTCACAAATATTTTTGACTACTCAAATTCTCCTGACACAGCAGAATGTGTACCTTATACATTATAATTCTAACTAGAGGCCCAGTGCACAAAAATTTGTGCACTCGGAGGGGGGTAGGAGGGTTCCCCAGCCCGGCCTGTGCCCTCTTGCAGTCTGGGACCCCTTGAGAGATAACGACCTGCTGGCTTAGGCCTGCTCCTGGGTGGCAGAGGGCAGGCCCAATCCCTAAGTGCAGCCCCTGGTCAGGCTCAGAGCAGGGCCGATTGGGGAGTTGGGGCACCGCCCCGTCATGCACAGAGCAGGGTGGATCGGGAGGTTGCGATGCCACCCTCAGTCATGCTCAGGGTAGGGCCGATTGGGGGATTGGGGCACCACCCCATCACACTCAAGGCAGGGTCGATGGGGAGGTTGCGGCGCCACCCCGTCACTCACAGAGCAGGGCCGATCAGGGGGTTGGGGCGCTGCCTCCTGTCACTCACAGAGCAGGGCCCATCAGGGGGTTGAGGAGCTCCCCCCTGTCACTCACAGAGTCGGGCCGATAGGGGAGTTGGGGCACCACCCCGTCACACACAGAGCAGGGCAGATCAGGGGGTTGGGGTGCTGCACCCTGTCACACTCAGGGCAGGGCCAATGGGGAGGTTATGGCTCTACCCTGTCACACACAGAGCAAGGCCCGTGGAGGGAGGTTGGGGCGCCACCCTCTATCACCCACAGAGCAGGGCTGATCAGGGGGTTGGGGCGCCGCCATTGTCACACTCAGGACAGGGCCGATGGAGAGGTTATGGCTCTACCCTGTCACACACAGAGCAGGGCCCATGGGGGAGGGGGGGCTTGGGGCACCACACCCTGTCACACACAGAGCCGCAGGGCGATCAGGGGGTTGGGGAGCTCCCCCCTATCAGGCACAGAGCAGGGCTGATCAGGGGGTTGGGGCGCCTTCCCCTGTCACGAACAGAGCAGGGCGGATAGGGAGGTTGTGCCCCCCCCAACCCCGTCACACACAGAGCCGCAGGGCGATCAGGGGGTTTGGGCGCTGCCCCCTGTCACGCTGATCCTGGTGCCGGGAGCCTCGCTGCTCCACTGATCCCAGTGCTGGGAGGCATATTACCCTTTTACTATATAGGCTAGGGGCCTGGTGCACGGGTGGGGGCTGGCTGGTTTGCCCTGAAGGGTGTCCTGGATCAGGGTGGGGGTCCCCACTGGGGTGCCTGGCCAGTCTGGGTGAGGGGCTGAGGGCTGTTTTCCTGAAGTGAGTGACTGAAGCTCCCAACCGCTCCTTGTTTTCTTTTTTTTTTTTTTTTTATTCTGGGCCAGCTTTAGCTCTGAGGCCTCGCTGCTGAAAACACTGATACAAAGTTTCAGTCGGCTGGTTTCTGGGCTTTTGTTTAGCTTCTTATTTGCAACATAGTACATAGTTGCTTAGAGTTGCAACTGAGAGGCCTGCAAGTGAGGCGGGAACGTTGGAGTCTGCAGCAAGCAAGCCTCATGCTCGCCTCATGCTCGCTTCAGTGCCTGGCTGCCGGCCGCCATCTTGGCTGACAGTTAATTTGCATATACTCACTGATTAGCCAATGAAAAGGGTAGCGGTCGTACGCTAATTACCATGTTTCTCTTTTATTAGTGTAGATATCAAACTATATGCAGTCATGCTTCACTTAACGACAGGGATATGTTTGCAGAAATGTGTCTTCAGGTGATTTGATCATGTGTGAACATTACAGAGTACACTTATACAAACCTAGACAATAGATGGCCTAGTACACACCTAGGCTATGCAGTATATTCTATTGCTCCTACTCTACAAGCCTGTACAGCATATTACTGTACTGAATACTATAGGGAATTGTAACACAAAGGTAAGCATTTATCTAAACATTAAAAAGGTAAATATACCATATAAAATATTTTAAAATGGTACACCTGTATAGAGTACTTACCATGAACGGAGTTTACAGAACTGAAAGTTGCTCTCGTGCGTGGTGGTGAGTGAATGTGAGGCCTAGGGCATTCACTTATAGGCTTTATAAACACTGTCCCACAAGCCCTCCCCACTACTGATCAGAAACAGAGCAAGGAAGCTGCCAGCGCTACTCCATGAACAGGAATATGGGCTGGATTGACTGAAATTATCAAGGAGAAACTGGCGTGGCAAGGTGTAAATCTCCATAATAGTGACTACCAGGAGGGACTGAAAGGTGGCCTGGAGTCAGCAGGAATAAAAAATCGAGATGGAATGATACAGGAGCACAGGGGATAGTCATGGCAACTGCATGTTGGAGTAGTGGTCATATTAAGGAACTTTGTGATACTCTTTTTAAAAGAGCATGTTTAATATGGAGAGGATATAGAACTGAGGACTCAATATTTTTAGTTCCATTGATTTCTTCTGACATAAAGGACTCTCTTTGGCCTTCAATTGATGGAAGACAAAGTTTATCTATGTTTACATCATTATAACCTGAAAATATTCCCAAAGTACAGGGATAGGCTGCCTCCATACTGCCACAGAAAACTTTCACTAAAGTGACAGTGGCACTTAATATTTAAGATGGCTCCCACAGAACTGTGTCATTTTACAGGATCTTAGGTTTCCAACAAAGAATTTATAGCAAAGTACTCTGAAGACTATCAACCTACATCTGGGAGGACTATAGCACCCTCTGAATATGTAGGGCTGGAACAGGGGGAACAGGCTCCTCTGTGCTGAATCAGGCCAGTGCCTGACTGATTGGGATGTAATCTGTGCACTCAAAATTGAGGTTCCATGGCCCTGGCCTGGTAGCTCAGCTGGTTAGATCATACACCAAGGTTGTGGGTTTGATCCCCAGTCAGGGCACATATAAGAGTCACCAATGAATACATAACTAAGTGGAACAGCAAATCGATGTTTCTCTCCTCTCTCTTCTTGCTCGCTCTCTCTCTCTCTCTCTCTCATTCTCTCTCCACATAATTAATCAATAAAAAATGATTGAATGATTTTTTTTAATTGAGGTTCTGTCAGTGACAGGGAATCTATTGCCAAGCCCCACAGATACTGGGCCCATCTGAGGAAAAATATTCCCTCCTGAGCCACATATCCTTTCATTTCTTACAGGAAATTCTGCTCCATTAGAATTTTATGGGACCATTGTCGTACTTATGATCTATTGTTGGTACATATGGTACATGATTACACATTATTTTAACAGCCACACAACCATTATTTAAATACAATGACTGTCCAGTAGTTTTTAAAAAAACACCTTACAGCCTTGGCTGGTGTGGCTCAGTTGGTTGGGCACCATCCCATGCAGTGAAGGGTTGCCAGTTCTATTCCCAGTCAGGGCACATGCCCAGGGTTTCGGGCTTGATCCCTGGTAGGAGTCATACAGGAGGCAGTTGATCGATGTTTTGCTCTCACATAGACATTCTCCCCTCTCTCTCTCCCTCTCCTTTCCTCACTTTCTAAAAAATCTTTTAAAAATGAATAAACACATAAATAAAAAAATACCTTATAAAACATGATAATCTCAGATCAATAAAATATTAAAATTCATCCTTCAAATACATATGGATATTTAAATATTTCATAAATATATTTATCTTTAATATCACTCCATTTTTATCATTAATTTCACCAAATGGTAGTTTTCTCAAAGAGGTTTTATCATAAAATTTTAAATGTTATATCATTTAATTAGAAACCAAAATATATCCAGCCTAGTATTTATAGTGGTAATAGCAAAACAGGATACTTAGTGAAAAAGTTAGGCTCCTGCCAGTGTCCTCAGTGGGTAGAGTGTCAGCCCATGCACTGAAGGGTCTCAGGGTTTGATTCCTGGTCAGTGCACGTACCTGGGATGCAGGTTAGATCCCCTAGCCTGTCAGGGAGTATGCGGGAAGCAACCAATCCATGTATCTCTCTCACATCAATGTTTCTTTTTTCTCACTTATTTCTCTCCCCTCTCTCCCTCTCTTCCACTCTCTCTAAAAATCAATGGAAAAAATACCCCTGGGTGAGAACTAACGACAACAAAAAAGTTGGGGTTATTCTTTGAAAATAACAAACTAAATTATTATAAGAAATTGAGGTTGAATTTAAAAATTCCAAAATTATAATAACTGAATAGGTTCTGTAGTCACTGAACATAAAGTTCCCATATGGAATTTCCTGAAGAAAACTTCTAAGATCAAGACTCAAAAATACAAGTACTTACCTTAAAATCTTTGCATATGTAGACAACATTAGATTAATTTCCTTGCTCATATCTATTTAAAAAAAACACTGAGTTATGAAATATAGCAAACCTTCTGTATTATAAAAATAAGTATATAGAAATATAAGCATTTTATACAACACCATTCAAATCTTTCTCCAGGGAGTCATCTTTATCAAATAGTCCAGAGCTTTCAGAGAAAGAGGAATCTGATTTTCCAAGAGAGGACAGTTGTGGACTATCTGGCATTTGAGGCTAATACAAGAAAGTAAAAGAAAATAGGTAAACAGTTAACAGGATCCTTAGGATATATACATTCTATTTTTTAAAGCAAATAAAACACCTTTCATAAAAAAAGGAAACATGCTAGAAACTATATGCTATTGTCATTTGCTAATTATATTTGAAATTAAATGCTAATTAGTTTAAAATTTTATTACCAAGGAAACTTTTAGTCCCAACAAGCACCTGGTTCAATATACTAAATTTTATTTTTACTTTTTTGAATATGTTATTAACCCCCTGATGAAAAAGTTTCCTGTACCTTGAACCAGTAGATGTTTCCATAGCTATATAGCAAACTTTCCATTTAGACAATAGCCAAATGCTTGAAAATTTTTGCAAGATAACAATGTCCCAAATGCAAACATCAATTGGTGGAAACAGTAGTGAAGAAAGGCAGAATAGTGTTCTAATTTTAAAAGATCAGCAACTCCAGTACTCCTACTTATTATAGCAAAATAAGTATCTGAAGTCCTAGATATCATAAAGATATGAACCCACTTGTGTCTCTAGACACAAATTACCACGAAGAAATATCCCGATAGATTCTTGGAGGTTTTCCCATAAACTTAGTAAAAAAGCAGCTGGAGTCAATATAGTTCCTGCTGGGACAATCCCAGCTCTGGGAATATGAAAACTTAAATTCCATTTATCAACAGAACTTTCTTAAATGGAAGATATTTGAGAAGTATATAAAATGAAGTATTAAGGCTCTGGGAGCACAGAGATTACCTCCAACTCTCTTGGTCTCTTGCAATTTCTAGTATCAGGTTTTACAAGGTGATTTGCCATCATAACCTGGAAGCAAGAGCTGCAAAATTTTGAGCAACGCCAAACTTAAGTACAAACTCCAAGCTACACACACAGATCTCTTGGATCTTTCCACCCGCTGCCACTGTTCATTTAGGCTCTCATTACCAGTCACTTACCTAAACTTCACAATCTCTCCTTTCTCTAAGTCATCTTACCAACTGCTGTTTGGGCAGTCTTTCAAAATTGATTACCATACTCCCTGAACTTTCAAAACGGTAATTACTGCATTCCCTTATCTCAAAAACTTGTCCTTGCATACTCATTGCTCCAGAATAAGTTCAAATTCCATCCAAAGTCCTACATCACCTGGGGCTAATCTACCATTCCCCTGATTTTCGTCGACTCCCTCTGTATACAGTCAGCCAAACTGGTGTCTGGCACTTCTGCCTCGTTTCCGGATTCATCTAAGATGCTTCTACCTTCACAATGTCTCAGTGTTCAAGCAGATATCATTGCTCATCTGAGTCTATCTCATCTCTGACAGACATGAAAACAGGGGCGAAGACAGCTGACCAACCTCACCAGGTAAAACTGGGACTGGACCAGATCTCTTCTAGCCTGAGGTCACTTCCACAGTCTCTTCTGCTTCCATAGAGCATCAAATTTTACCTCTAAGTAACTTTTCTACTAGTTCTGAAGATAATTTCCCTATGAATCTGAAAGATTATGTTGACTAAAGAAAAACTGTTGAAGCCTAGAATGGTATAGTCCCTACATCTCAAGTTATCAATGTACAGCATTTAGCTTGATTTTGAGAAAGTATGCTGACATGGATAACTGTAATCGGCTTGACTAGTCACATATAATCTTCATTTATATAAGCCAGCAACAACTAGTAATAAATATGTCTGTTCAGTGAATTCCATATAATGCTGCCGCCTTCCCGCCAGCCTCCGGTCAACAGGCCTCGGTACCACCTCAGCAACACGTAGAAAATACCACCGGGCCCCGCTTCCTGCCAGCTTCCAGCCAACAGGCCTCGGCGCCGCCTCAGCAACACCAGAAAATACCACCGGGCCCTGCTTCCTGCCAGCTTCCGGTCAACAGGCCTTGGTGCCACCTCAGCAACACGCAGAAAATCCCACCGGGGCACCGCTTCCTGCCAGCTTCCGGTTCCTGCCAGCCTCGCCTCAGCGCCATTTCAGCAACACGCAAAAAATCCCACCGGGGCCCGCTTCCTGCCAGCTTCCAGCCAACAGGCCTCGGCGCCGCCTCAGCAACACGTAGAAAATACCACCGGGCCCCGCTTCCCGCCAGCTTCCGGTCAACAGGCCTCGGTGCCACCTCAGTAACACGCAGAAAATACCACCGGGCCCCGCTTCCTGCCAGCTTCCGGCTAACAGGCCTCGGCGCCACCACAGTAACACATAGAAAATACCACCGGGGCACCGTTTCCTGCCAGCTTCCAGCTAACAGGCCTCGGCGCCACCATAATAACACGCAGAAAATACCACCGGGCCCCGCTTCCTGCCAGCCTCCGGTTAAAAGGCCTCGGCGCCACCTCAGCAACACATAGAAAATACCACCGGGCCCCGCAGGCTCCGCCCGGGAGTCTGAGGTCTCCCAGAAGCCCACTGACAGTGGTTCTCTTCCTCCTTCCCCTTTATCCTCCCTTTCCTCTTCCACCTCTTCTCTCCTCCCTCAGAGTAACTGCACGTGCACGCTTGTCAACTGAAAACGTTTACAACTAAGTAATTCTCTGTCTGGAGAAAATGAATGTCCTGTCCCCACACAGGGAGGGCCTTGGGGGAATCCAGGTCGGGCCGAGGCTGGGCCTGGGCCCAGCTGTGCAGCCTAAGGCCGCCTCACACGCCCTGTCTTCCTGGCCTCCTCTTCTCCTCAGGCCGCCTCTCGGCCTCCTGCTTCCTCACTTCCCGCCCCTCTCCCCTCCCTCCTGGCGAGGCCTCCGCCACCGGAGCCCCCGGGAGGCCCGCACCCTCTCCCTGCCCTCCCACAAGCACAGGCCGCCATCCCGCGAGCCCCGCCCAAACAAGTCCACCGGGTGCCCAGGACCTCTCCGCGCCCGCTGCTCTCCAGCCAGCAGCTGCCAGACCTCGGGAACCAGAGCCCTGGGCGCAAGCGCGCAGACTCCGTGGGCAGCGGGAGCCGGGCGTTCCCGGCAGTCAGCGCGTGCCAGTCACGTGACCGGCAGCCGCAGCCTCTGGAGCCCTGCGGGCAGGGCGCTCAGTCACCGAAAGCGGCTTTTTCCCTCCGCTTCTCTCCCACTCATCCCTTCGACATGGAATCTCCATAAAACAAAGATCTCTGCCCGCTTTCCAGTATGAGGAAGAAGAAGAGACAAATCTAAGACTGTTCTCCCCTGAAAGAACATGGAAGAATTGTCAGAGCCAGGCCAGACTGTGCCCAGCCGCCTGAGTCGCAGTAAAGGAGCACAAAACAGGACACCCACCGCCACGCTCACATCCGATTCCAGGTGGTTGGGGTGACGGAAGGGTTTATACTGAGTTCCCCTGGCTGCGAGCAAGACTTCTTGATCAGAGCCTTCATCCCTTGACCCCTTTGTCTTTGGGGCAACAGAACTTCGAGAATCACGGAATCTTCGGAAATCACTTTCTTGGTGTGTAAACGAGTTTAGTTCACTTAATTGACAGCTTTCAAAAAAACATATTTTGTAGCATGCATGACCCACATTCTTGAAGCTTAGTCTGTTGGGTGCTTTAATGTGGCGACTTTGCCCTGCAATTTCAAAGATAGGCATTCTAAACATGCCCAGTTAGCTGATGTGGAAGGGGAAAAAAGGATATCAGCTCGTAAAACAAAGGTCACTGACACCCTCCCCCCCATAAATTCCGGGTGCCCGATCTTACACCTGTCAAAATTTATGGCCCACGCCTTACCCTGGGCTGGCATAGAGAGGACTTGCAGGAGGAGTCCTCACCTGTGTCTTCAACAAGCCCTGCAGGAAGAGCTCTGTGTTTGTTTACCGCAGAACTCCATGGCACTGGCAGCCCCTCGCCGTGACTTCCTCTTCCCCTTGGTCAAGTACCTCCTCTTCTTCTTTTTTTTTTTTTTAAATATATTTCTTTATTGATTTCAGAGAGGAAGGAAGAGGGAGAGAGACAGAAACATCAATGATAAGAGAGAATCATTGATTGGCTGCCTTCTGCACGCCCCCTACTGGGGATAGAGCCCGCAACCCAGGCATGTGCCCTTGGTGGGAATCAAACCTGGGACCCTTCAGTCCGCAGGCGGAGGCTCTATCCACTGAGCCAAACCGGCCAGGGCTACCTCCTCTTCTACATCCAGGCGACAAGCTCCGTGGTGAGCCGTGGCTGCGCGTTTGGGATTGTGACCTTTCTTTTTCCTGAATAAATACTCTTCTGTGAGGGGCTACCGACCCGACTTTTGTTAATAATTGACACACCTTGGCAAATTATATTTAACACATACATTTTAATGTTTTCCCCCTTCGGCTTATTTAAATGGTAGTTGTCATACAGACTTGTCAGTATTACGTGTATATGTTTATTTATTGGCTGTCTGTGGGAAAGCCAGTTGTTTTAAATAAGTTCCTAGAACACACATACTCAATGTGTCTAACTTTATTTGCTAATATTGTGAAATATCAGTCACTCAGTAAAACTAGGCTACATAAGTGTGGTGCAGTCACTGACAGTCTTGAAAGGATCCCAATCATTGTCTGAGAGCTGATAACCACCTACGTTGAAATTTTCCCCATCTGTGGTAAAGTGAGGGAAAAAGTAATGAAAATCCCATAAAGCCAATGTATTTACTTTAAAGAATTGCCATTTATTCTAACACTATGTCCTTCCTAATGTTTTTTGGTGTTAAAGTGTCCTTTCATAGCCCTGACCAGTTTGGCTCAGTGGATAGAGCATCGGCCTATGGACTGAAGGGTCCCAGGTTCGATTCCCGTCAAGGGCATGTACCTTAGTTGCGGGCACATCCCCAGTAGGAGGTGTGCAGGAGACAGCTGATCGATGTTTCTCTCTCATCGATGTTTCTAACTCTCTATCACTCTCCCTTCCTCTCTGTAAAAAATCAATAAAATATATATTTTTTTTTAAAGTGTCCTTTCATGAACTAATCTTAAACTTAATAAAATTTAATGTCCTTACTTAAAATATAAAGTTATCCACTCAGCATTTATCTATTCTTCATTATTATAATTATTGTTGTTATTATTATGGTCCATTAAATCCCAAAGTGTGGAGAATACTGATCTAATTCCTCTCCCAGCCTTCACAGTGTATGATCTCTAAACAGGTAGTTATCTAGTTCTTAAAATATTTCCAGGAACAAATTATTCTACCTCATACATAAATGTCTACATCAGATTAAGAGAACACTATGGACATTTTATTTTACTTTTAAAATCTTGTCTCCATTGCATAAGCTAAATGAGTACAAATAAGTGAGAGGGTGTGGAGGGTTATAGTTTTCCAGTGGTTTAAAATATTCAAAGGGCTATCATCATCTCATTTAATCTTCACAAACAACCCTATGAAGTAGGTAGAAAATGTGGGTTACTCTATAAAATATAAAAAATTTTTTAAAAATGTGTGTCCCAAAACTAAGAAATAGGTTGTTATGCATTCTACATTGTTACAGTTGGAGAAAAGTAATTGGCAATAAGCCATTTAAAATTAACTTGTTTGGTCCTCTGCTACTGATCATTGTTTGACACCACTTCATACTTTCATGTTGACTGGCCCAATTGGACATTACAGTTGGAGGATGAAAACTTGTTATCTCAATGTCAATCATATGTGCATTCTTATCATACACTCCTCTCTTTTTTTATCATACACTTCTTAAATGTGCACTTTTTTCTTCTGATAACCGCCACGCCAAATACCTCCCATCATCCTGCCATAGACTTATTTTGTAGTCACTACTGTGGGCATGATGTTTTTATGATCTTATAAAAGTAAAACACTCTTGTTGAAAACCAAACCAACAAACAAAAAATAAAACTAGCTGCCTATGTAAGCATTTTTTTTTTTCCTAACTCTAGAACCCCTCTGTTTCCTTATAGTCTCTGTACTGGCAAAAAAGCAAAAACCAAAAGTCACTTTGCTAATTACCTTGCTAGCAAGGTAGTATGATTTAGCATATGTTCAAGAAAAAAAAATTGTCTAAAAAGCTTTGTTTCTACTAATTATTTCCAAGACTGTGATATTTACATTCTGCTTCTCAAAAGTTATGTTTTAGGTGCTATAATTACATTACATGAATTATTCTAATAGGGCTAATTATTCAGCACTGTTTAAGAAAGTTTTGTGCTGAAGTATGAGAAAGTCTCAAACAGATTAATGTGAAAAAGATGCTTTCAATTGACAGATGCTTTTTTTAAAGTTGCTTGGTTATACTTCTGAAAGAGGGACAAACTTTGGGCAGTCAGAACTCCAACTTTTACAGAAGAAATTATTTCATTAAAATAATGGTTGTACATTAAAGAAATACCCACATTCTCTGACAATTTATTTCAAGTTCTATTGCCCTAAGAGAGAGCCCACAGTTAAAGGCGGGTCCAAGAC
Source organism: Myotis yumanensis (assembly GCF_028538775.1). Classification (NCBI taxonomy): domain Eukaryota; kingdom Metazoa; phylum Chordata; class Mammalia; order Chiroptera; family Vespertilionidae; genus Myotis; species Myotis yumanensis. The sequence goes on from NW_027223761.1 coordinate 77,575,575, forward strand.
GTGCCAAGTCTCCTCCCTCCAATTTTCTTCCTCGTTCCTCCCTCTTCCTCTGACGGGCTGGCACGAATGAGCAGAGAGGAGTGTGATTCTCAATGCTTTTTGCATTCCTCGCTGCCTGCTGAGGAGGCTGTCGCTTTGACCACAGCCTCCTGAAAAGAAAGAGACCTGAAACCGTCCAGACCATTTCTTCGTCTAGGAAACGATTGAGGACAGGTAAGCAATAGCATTCCTCTTTCTTTGGAAACCCAAGCATGGCGATTAGGGGTAAATAAGCTAGAAAAGCGATTGAGAGAAATTTAAGTGTTCTGACATCGTTTTGATGGGCAGTCAATAACAACATAAGGAATATAGCAAAGCCAGAGTCGAAACTTTCTCTCTTTTAGCAAACAGTGGAGAGTACCACTTTAAAGCAAATATTCTCAAACTTTTTGGTCTCCTGATTTCTTTACATATCTATAAATTATTAAGGACCCTGAAGTATTTTTCTTTCTCTAGGTCATTTACTATATTACTGTCATTTACAGTATTTAAATTAAAACAGAAATTTTAAAAATAGTGACCTATTAATTTATTTTAAAATAACAAAAGGCCATCACATGTTAGCATAAATAACATTTTAAATTATAGATCACTAAAAAAAACTACTATAAAGAGTGACATTGTTTTTTATCTTTACAAATCTCTTTAATGTCTGCCTTCTCAGCTGCGTTCTCATCTGCTTCTGGTGCAATCTCTGTAATATCAGACAGAATGTAGCTTCTGGTAGACTCCATTGTATACTCCTGAGAGAATGGGGATGAAAAAGACAAATTACATGTTAGAATTACTATGGTAATAACTTTGACCTCATGAACCACCTGAGAGCTGCTGCTTTAGAATGACAACATAGATAAGCTTTTCTTTAAAGGGAGTCTCAGCTCCGAATCAATTATTTTAAAAGCAAACACAAAATTTGCCAAAGGTTGAGCATCTTGATGGAAGCTGCCCCAGCACCTTTAGGCTGGGCAACAGTTGGACAATATACAATTCCCCAGAAGAGGTTTATTTTACAGTAACAAAGGGGCTGAATAAATATCTATTTTGAGGTATGTATAACAAAAATTAGGACACCCTTTAAAATCCTCTTTTCTTTTTGCCTACATGCAGCTATTTCGGGTTCAAATTAATTTTCCTTTAAAATATCTTTTAAAATCTGATTTGTTCATATTATTCCTCCATGAATATTATGAATTCTTACTGGAATTTCTACATCAATTCTTATAGTAGCCTCATAACCTGTCTCTAATTTCTTTCAGAATGCACTCTCAGCTCAGTAACCTGCTTCCCTATTGCCTGCGAAATTAAATTTAAATGCTCTGCATGACTTCCAAAGCCCTCCATGATTTAACCCCACCCTACCCTGTATTCCCCGCAAGGCAGCCGGAGTGTCCTCTAGCATAAAAAGTATGGCCTCATTCAGTCCAGCACCACCACCACCACCACCACCACCACAACGTTGTTGTTTTAATTATCACATAAATGCTCTTCCATCAGTTTAACTTTTAAGCATCCTTTAAGATTAAATTCCATTTTCCTTTTCACACAAGGCCATTCGAACTATATCAGTTCCATTTTGGCTTTTAGACTGTATTTAGCAGTTAATTCTGTATCTCTTATCATTAATTCTTTACCTAAATCTTTACCGAGGTCTACTCCCACACCCACATACAGACATTAATAAGATGGCAAAATTTTCAAAGACAAAGTGATTTACAGAACTGAAAAGTTGGATTTTGAATCTTGTTGCTGGCAAGATGACTACACACCTGATTTCAGGGAATTTGTTAGGTAATATGCTCCTCATGTTATCCCATACTATTCCACAGCATTGGAACATTTTTACTTTTAATCTAATAGTATGTTTTTAAACTCCTACTAGCTTAACAATGATGGCCATATAATAAATATTCAATCAATACATGTTGTTTTAGAATTATAAGGAAGTGGTTATTAGGGCATTTGCCACAAATAAATGTTTGTTTGTTTTTTCCTTGAGACTTATGTAGAATCAGGAATTACAAAATACTGGAGCTGGAAAAAACCTTAGAGATTGACCACTCAACTCCCTGTTTATCCAAATGAGAAAACTGAGACCCTCCTCATTAAATGACTGGCCCCAGACAAGTTTGGAACACATTTGGCCTAATTTCCATCGTAATTTTTTACCATTTGCTAGAATCTAGCTCGTTTCCAAAGCTTGCATAACTAAAAGTGTTTTTGTTTCAAAGAACTAATTGTCGCTGCATCTTCCTGAGAAGATCTTTCTAAGATGGTTTATAACTTTTTTTTAAAAAAAGTCAATAATCTGAGTATCTTAGATGAAATATTTTTAAACATTTTTATCCAATGGAAACTATAATTTTTATAGCTTAGTTAAGAAAGCAAAGAAGCACAGATGAGAAAGGAAAAGGAAAGTTGGGGGAAGAGGATAGGAACACTATTCTTGTAATCATAGATGTATAAGATCTAACAAAAAGAGTGGCAAGAGAATAAAGAATTCAAAATAAACTCGCATGAAGTAAAGATTAACTAACTACCAGGGAACAAAAGAAGAGGAAGAACATTAGAGAAAGTATTCTATCTTAAAACCTGCTTTTAGACTTCCCCCATTTTCTTTTTCTCATTGGCTTTAAGATGGAGTGAAAGTTTTAAGACAGAAAAAATGTCTAGCCCTGGCCGGTGTGGCCAAGTTGGTTGTGTGTCATACCATGCTCTGAAAGGTTGCCAGTTCTATTCCAGATCAGGGCACATGCCTGCGTTGCGCCCAGTCAGGGGCCTGCAAGAGACAGCCAATCCATGTGATTTCACATCATGTTCCCCTCTCTTTCTCCCTCTTCTTTCCTCTCTCTAAAAATCAATAAAGAAAAAAATCGTAAAAAATAAAAATTCTACCAACCCTTTATCCATTGTTTTCATGGTGACAGGTTTTATCATAGCAAACATTTATTTACTGCATGTAAGTTCTTTTCTGGTGTTGAAGATTTTTTAAAAGAGAATAACTTGTTATCTTAAAGAAATTCAGGTTAAAGCTGGGCAGAACTATTTGTCATCAAAATAATCTTTTTTTAAAATTTATGAAAGGTCTTCTCCCTACTCTTTTTTTAAAAAATATATCTTATTGATTTTTTACAGAGAGGAAGGGAGAGGGATAGAGAGTTAGAAACATCAATGATAGAGAAACATCAATCATCTGGCCTCCTGCATGCCCCCCACTGGGGATGTGCCTGCAACCAAAGTACATGCCCTTGACCGGAATCGAACCTGGGACCCTTCAGTCAGCAGGCTGACGTTCTATCCACTGAGCCAAACCAGTTACGACCAAAATAATCTTAATTCAATGTAAGAGCTATTTCAGATGCCTGGAGGAGGGAGGATTGGGGAAGATGGGTACTGAGAAGAGAATGATTAGCTAGGAATGTAGGAGTTAGGGAAGTTTTCCTAGAGGAGATGTTTGAGCTGGGACTTAAAGGAAGAGGGCTTGACGGGGCGGCGGGGGGGGGGGGGGGGGGGGGGGGGGGCGGGAGGCAGGGATAACTCAGGCAACAGTATGTAGTGGGGGAGAGTCTGGAAGCAAGAAAACCAACAAGAGTAGTATTAAAATAGAAAGTTCAAGGAGTGTTGAGGGCTTGATTTAAAACAGTGCTGGTGTGGCCTGGCCGGTGTGGCTCAGTGGTTGAGCATCAACCTAAGAACCAAGAGGTCACGGTTTGATATCTGGGCAGGTCACATGCCCAGGTTGCAGGTTCGATCCCCAGTGTGGGGCATGTAGGAGGCAGCCAATCAATGTTTCTCTCTTATCATTGATATTTCTATCTCTCTCTATCTCCCTCTCCCTCCTTCTGTGAAATCAAAAAAATATATATTTTAAAAATTAAATAAATAAAACAAAACAGTGTGGATGGAGATGGAGGGGTGATACCAAATTATAAATCCATTTCTGAGTTATAACCTACAGTATTTATGAGACAGAGAAAAGTTTAGGCAGCTTAATGGTTGAGCATGGTAGACCCAGGCACCAAGAGGTCACCAATTCAATTCCCAGTCAGAGCACATGCCATGGTTGCAGGCTTGATCCCCAGTAGGGGGAGTGCAGGAGGCAGCCAATCAATGTTGATGTTTCTTTCTCATCAATGTTTCTATCTCTCTTCCTCTCACTTCCTCTCTCTCTAAAAAAAAGAAATATAAATATTTTTTTCAAAAAAGATTAGGCAAAGGAGTCAAGAAGGACTTCCAGGTTTAGTTTTGAACAGATCATTTGGACATGTTTGGGAAAGTAATTCATTAGTATATCTTACAGTTGGGACAATGCATCTGGAGCCAGAAATTGAAATTTGCAACTTATATATCCCCCAATAGCTACCACCCTCTCTCTTCACTTTATAGCCAAACTTCCTAAAAGAGTAGTTTGTATTCACTGTCTGTACTTTTTTCCCATCCCATTCTGTCCTAGATTTTTGTCAACCTGCCTTTTGTACCCTCACTTTCCCCAAACTGTTCTTTTCCCAAAATGTCCTAATTGTCAAACTCAATGAACAAGTTTAAACTTGTATCTAAATTATGGGCTTTGCAGTATCTGATTTCAAGCAGCGCCTCCCGGAAGCTCCTTTCTTCCTGGATTCCTATGACACTTCTCTCTTAGATTTGCAAAACTGAACGAATTATTTTCCACTCAAGCCTCTCTTTTATTCTTTTTCTTAGTTAATGAGGTAACACTCAACAAATTGCTCAAGTCAGAAACTTTAAAGTCATCTTCAGTTCCTCCTTCTTCCATTCGACCCACAACTGATCAGCTAAAAAAAATCCTGCTGTTAACCTCTCATGAGTCCATCCTCTTCCTTTCATCCCCCGCAGGTACTACCTTAGTTTAAAAAGGCTCATCAACTCTTACCTCAACTGTTAAAAATGCCTCTAAGGTTGTTTTCTGGCTTTTGTCCAGTCTTACCCATCAAATCCATTCTCTACACTGCTGCCAGATTATTGACTTTTTAAAACATACATCTGAACACATCTTTCTACTACTTGAAGGAAGGCAGTACTTTTTCAGAAAAAAAAATTGCAAATTCTTTAGTTTAGTTAAACAGGTCTCTATAATCTGACTCTCCCTTACAAGCTTTAGTCAAACCAAACTTCATTGCAAGTTGCATTTTATGTGACTTGAATTAGGCAGAATCAAACGAATGTAATATAAAAATAATAGTCTCGCACCGGCCAGTGTTACTCAGTTATTTGAACATTGTCCCATGCACGACAGGTCAAGAGATAGCCAGTTCAATTCCCAGTTAGGGCACATGCCAGGTTTTGGGCTTGATCCCCAGTAGGAGGTGTTTGGGAGGCAGCCTATCCATGTCTCTCTCATCAGTGTTTCTATATATATATATATTCCCCTCTCTCTCTCTCTCTCTCTCTCTCCCTCTCTCTCTCTCTCTCTCTCTCTCAGTAAAAACATATTTAAAAAATAATAATAATAGTCACACCCTGGCCAGTGTGGCTCAGTTGTTTGAGCATTGTCCCGTGTACAAGAGGTCAAGAGGTCGCCGGTTCAAGTCCAGTTCAAGTCCAGTCAGGGCATGTGTCCAGGTTTCCAGCTCAATCCCCAGTAAGGGGTGTCCAGGAAGCAGCCTGTCCATGTCTCCCTCATCAGTGTTTCTCTCTATATATTCCTCACCCTTTCTCTCTCTCTCCTTCAACTAAATAAAAACATGTTTTTAAAAATAATAATAGTCTCACCCTGGCCAATGTAGCTCAGTAGTTGGAGTGTTGGCGAGCACACCAAAGGGTCTCAGGCTCAATTCCCTGTCAAGGGAACTTACCTGGTTGCAAGTTTGAGCCCCAGCCTGGTCAGGGCATGTGAGGGAGGCAACCAATCAATGTGTTTCTCTCACATTGATGTTTCTTTCTCTCTCTCTCTCTGTCTCTCCCCTGCCTTTCCTCCCTCCCTCCCATTCTCTCTAAAAAGCAATGGAAAAAATGTCCTTGGGTTAGGATTGACAAAAATAGTAATAATAATAATAGTCTCACTTTATAGGCAAAGTGGAAATATGTGAGCTCCAAATTAGTTTATCTAAAATGACATAATCTCAAAATGGTAGCAAAGTGAGTTGTGCACTGTTAACACTACTGCCACATGGAAGTGTCTCTTATACCTGGTAAATTATCTGCTTCCATGTCAGTATTATGTAAGTGAGACTGTTCTTTATCTCAGACATTCTTGAGACATACAGCTATTGTTGTGCTATTATTTTTTTTAACATTCACTACTATTATCATTTAAAATATTTTTATATCTGATAATGTTGTTATCAGAGTGCTAAGGAGTATGATTACTGCTTGTGCTGAAAAACAAAGAAATAAAGTGGGACAAAATTTAGATGCAAGTAAACAATGTTAAAAAGTCTAAGTACCACCATGATAGCCTGTGTAGAGAGAGCACACTGCAAAACATTAGTAATAATGCTGAGAAAGATGAAGAAAGAAAGGAAGCAAGAGTCTACTTGGGTTGTTGTAGATTGATGGACTCCAAAGATACCTTCTCACATACTTTTATACTTATTCCCAAGGAAAAGTTCATCTTGAACTATGTGAGATCTTCAGAAATGCATTCTTCCTGTAAAATGTGACTGCATTTGCATTAATTGCAGGGGGAATGATGGGGCTCCAAACAAGCCATATTCTCTCAGCCTCCCTACTTCCTGGCTTTTGCTTACAGTCTTCTCTCTTTGTGGAATGCTCTCCCCAAGCCTTGAAAATGCCTGCCTCTCTTTCAAGGCAGCACAATCATCTTTTCCTCTAAGAAGCCTTCTTCAACACCACCAGGCAGAGAAGATCTCTTGTAAATCCAGTTATTACAACATTTATTATACTATTTTGTAATTAGTTTATATATTTGTCTCTCCCGCTAGATTCTGAGTAATCAAAGGGTAGGAATGAAGTTTCCTGCATGTGTGTTTGTCAGCTTTCTAGCCCCATGCCTAACACGTGGTGGATACTCAACAATTAATAGATGAATGAATTCAAAAATTGTGTAGTAGTATTATTATTTTTAAAGTATTTGTGTCCTTCTCTAAATCCATTTACTCACTGATTAACCAAAAAACTGTAGCAAACACTAGTAGTTTCATCCAATTTCTACGCATACTACTTAGTACTTTTTGGGTGAATTACTTTCATAAAAAATGTATGCATTACATATTAAAATTTGTAGAGAAGACCACCCTAGCCATTATCATATATATATGGCTAATATGCAAAATGTCCCCTCAGGAGTTCGACTGAGAGACCAGGAATTTGATTGCTCTCTATGACATGTGCTGACCACCAGGGGGCGGCACAGAACAAATGAAGGCCCCGGCCAGCAGCCAGCAGCTGGGAAAGGAAGGCCCCAGCCAGCAGCTGGAAGCCAGAAGGAAGGCCCCGGCCAGCATCCTGGTCACTAGCCAGGCCTAGGGACCCTACCCATGCACAAATTTTGTGCACCGAGCCTCTAGCATATATATGTGTGTGTGTGTGTATGTGTGTGTGTGTATAATATATCTACAATTTAATAACTACCCACACAATTTAATAACTATCCACACTTGTATGTGTATAAGAAACCACACCTAGATAAAACTGTTAAATAGTCACCAACTAGCAAGTATTTGGGATTATCTTAATTTGGATTAAGTTTTTGCAACTGGGTTTTAATTTCCTGATTCTTCTACCATGTATGTTTGGCCTTAGTAGACTATGCTAGAAAAAAAATCGAGTCAGTTCTCTACCTATGAGCATAGATTTATAAACACCCCTATACATATCAACAATAATTGTGACTCAACTACCTTCTTTGGACCCCCAACCATAACTGGTCTCAGGGACTCAAGATACTCCTAAACTCTAGAGTAGAGCGTTTTAATCACTTCTGTGGCAAAGATCTCCATAGGCAATCTGGTAAAATCTCTGGACCTCTTCTCGGGTAATGTTTTTACCTGCATGCAATTAAATATTTGGGATTGCCCTAGCCCCGTGGTCGACAAACCGCAGCTCACGAGCCACATGTGGCTCTTTGGCCCCTTCAGTGTGGCTCTTCCACAAAATACCACGTACGGGCGCTCACGTACAGTGCAATTGAAATTTCATGGCCCATGCACATAAGTTGGTATTTTGTGGAAGAGCCGGTATTTTGTGCAAGAGCCACACTGAAGGGGCCAAAGAGCTGCATGTGGCTTGTGAGCCGCGGTTTCCCGAGACGCAGTTTGGCAACCACTGCCCTAGCTGGTTTGGCTCGGTGGCTCAGTGGCTCGGTAGATAGAGCTTCGGCCTGCAGACTGAAAGGTCCGGGTTTGATTCTGGTCAAGAGCACATGCCCGGGCCCTGACAGGTTTAGCTCAGTGGATAGAGCATCAGCCTGTGGACTGAAGGGTCCCAGGTTCAATTCCAGTCAAGGGCATGTACCTTGGTTTTGGGCACATCCCCAGTAGGAGGTGTGCAGGAGGCAACTGATTGATGTTTCTCTCTCATCGATGTTTCTAACTATCTATCTTCCTTCCTCTCTGTAAAAAATCAATAAAATATATTGATTTTTATAAAAATAAAAAAAAAGAGCACATGCCTGGGTTGCAGGCTCAATTCCCAGTAGGGGAAGTGCAGGAGGCAGCCGATCAATGATTCTCATCATTGATGTTTCTCTCTCTCTCTCTCTCTCTCTCTCTCTCTCACTTCCTTCTCTCTGAAATCAATAAAAATATATTAAATAAATAATTAATTAAATACATACATACATACATACATACTTGGGATTATAAAGGAAACTCATTAAAATAGTGTCGAAAATTTTTTAACAAATTTTAATATAGTACATACGTGCTTCTTTATTAACACATATTAACACATTAAATAATAAGATCTGCCGGTGGGACTTATAACTTCCATATATTTCAAAGTAGTAATGAGTTTAAACCATATATTTCAAGATCTCTGCAACAATTACAACACAATAGGAAATCTGTATTTCTGTCAGTGACAGTTCCAATAATGCTGTGATTTGTCTCCCATAACGTAATGGAAGGAACTTCTAAATTTTGGCAATAGGCCATATAAACCTAAATTGGTGAAAATACAGAGTGGTGGGAGGAAACCAAGATGGCGGCATAGGTAAACACCGGAGTTTGCTGCCTCGAACAACCACTTTAAAAATACAACTAAAAGACGGAACGGACATCACCCAGAACCACAGGAAGGCTGGCTGAGGAGAGACTCTTCAACTAGAAGGAAAAACAACAGCATTACGAGGCCCAGAGGAGGCGCAGTGTGGAAAATTTAAAGGTACGGTGGTGCGGCGGTGAGCGCGCAAAGCGGGCTGGTGGCTGAGGGTGCAGTTGTCGTTTTCAATCAGGAGTGAGTCTCAGACTCTGGGCTACAGATCCGGGCGAGTCTCTAGGGACCCAGACTCAAATGGGAGAAGCGGGACTGTCTGGCTACGGTCCCTCCGAGGTTTGCAGCGGTTGTGGGGACAGAGAGGCAGAGCCCCTGGAGACGGACTGAGAGCAGCCATAGCTGCTCCCTCCCCCCGCCTTGTTGAGCCCGCCCCGCCCAGGCCCTGCGCAGAGCCATTTGCCGATCGCCTCAGGCAAAGGCTGGACTAGCGCCTTCCCAGAGGACTGAAGTTTTCCACAGAGCTGATTCCAACAGCCAGTCGGCCTGGTGGTCAAATCCCTCTAGTGTTAACTACAACAATTAAGGCTTGGCTAGAACAAGACTGCGCACAAAGACCACAAGGGGGTGCACCAAGAAAGCATAAAAGATGCGGAGACAAAAAAACATGACAGAAATGGAGGATATGGAGCTAAGAATCGCAATTTTGAGGGCTTGCTATAAACTTGAGCAGAGCCTCACGAAAACTAATGAGACCCTCGATGCTACGATAAAGAAATTAGAAAGTAAGCATACACGGACTGAAATAAAGAATATTATACCCAATAGCAGACCAGAGGAGCACAAGAACCAAACCAAAGATTTGACAAAAAACACCCAACTGGAAAAGCAAAATGAAAAAAGAATCCGAAAGTGTGAAGATAGTGTAAGGAGCCTCTGGGACAGTTTCAAGCGTACCAACATCAGAATAATAGGGGTGCCAGAAGATGAAAGACAGCAAGATATTGAAAACCTATTTCAAGAAATAATGGCAGAAAACTTCCCCCACCTGGTGAAAGAAATGGACTTACAGGTCCAAGAAGCGCAGAGAACCCCAAACAAAAGGAATCCAAAGAGGACCACACCAAGACACATCATAATTAAAATGCCAAGAGCAAAAGACAAAGAGAGAATCTTAAAAGCAGCAAGAGAAAGAGACTCAATTACCTACAAGGGAATACCCATACGACTGTCAGCTGATTTCTCAACAGAAACTTTGCAGGCCAGAAGGGAATGGCAAGAAATATTCAAAGTGCTGAATACCAAGAACCTACAACCAAGATTACTTTATCCAGCAAAGCTATCATTCAGAACTGAAGGTCAGATAAAGAGCTTCACAGACAAGGAAAAGCTAAAGGAGTTCATCACCACTAAACCAGTATTATACGAAATACTGAAAGGTATCCTTTAAGAAGAGCAAGAAGAAAAAGGTAAAGATACAAATTGTGAACAACAAACATGCATCTATCAACAAGTGAATCTAAGAATCAAGTGAATAAATAATCTGATGTACAGAATGAACTGGTGATTATAATGAATCAGGGACATAGAAAGGGAATGGACTGACTATTCTTGGGGGGGTAAGGGGAATGGGAGATTCGGGAAGAAACTGGACAAGAATCGTGCATCTATGGATGAGGACAGTGGGTGGGGAGTGAGGGCGGAGGGTGGGGCGGGAACTGGAAGGAGGGGAGTTATGGGGGGGGAAGAGGAACAAATGTAATCTGAAAATAAAAATTTAATAAAAAAAAAGAAAAAAGAAAAAATAAATAAAAGAAAAAAAAGAAAAGAAAATACAGAGTGGTGCAAAAGTAAATATACTTACAGTTGTGAGTATATGAGACACGGTTTATTCTTGTATTATTATTTATTAATTATTGTATTATTTTCCATACAAACAATGGTAAAACTAGTTTTTTTCCCATCCAACTTCACAGATTTCCCAGATTTAGAACCCCTGTTCCACAGACAAAGACCTGAAAATATACACACCATATTGGAGTAGGCTGGGGCAGGAGAGAAAAGCAAAATAAAATTTTTGACATTTTCATATCCTATATTATTTGATTTTTTTACAGAAAGATTGCATTTATGTATTACTTGTATAAAAAGCATAATATCCAGATTCCAGATAAAAAACTGCTACTGCTCAAGGAGGAAGAGGGCCGTCAGATGCCAGAGCTTTCAGCCTCCTCCCCCTCTGCCTCACTCCCAGGTGGAAACGCCATTTTCTCATTACCTCACCTTTAGCACTTGGATAAACTTTCAGTCTCTCAGGCACAGGAACCCACTGGTTGTAAGAAAGATAGAACCAATCTGTAGTTAAAGGAAAAGATTAGGTGTATTTCTGGCATCTTATATTTATATTGATAATATAATTCCGTTTCATAGTGGGACACTTAGCCACCCTTTGTAACATTGTTTAATGAGAAAAGTCTTTCTAGATTCCAAATATCTGATGGTTTGCAAAGAATGTGTGAACACGTGTATGCATAAGCAGAAGACTCCGGCATCTTTTAAATGTCCAGAGTGTTGATCAGCATACTGGGTGATACACTGACTTCTGAGCTTGGAGGTAGTACAAGGCAATAAGGAGTAAAAGATCCCTTTTGTGAAAAAGGAACAATCACTACCTTTTAACAAATGGCTCTTTGCTTTCATTAGGAATAAAGATGGCTGTTGAAGCAGTAGAAAACAATTGCCTCAATTTTGTGGAAATGAAATTTATTGACAACACACTTTATTTTGTAGGTAAGTCTAAAGCAATAGGCCAAATACAGGTTTCAGATCAATGTATTCAACTAGAAAAGGCATTGTGAGATGAACTATTAAGTGACTCCTTGCTGTCATCAAATTCCATTGTAATGCTAATGATGTACTTCTCTGGAAAAAGGAAAATTGGGCTTCTGGAAGTTAACCATAATATATCCATGGTCCCAGCACCTTGTCCACCACATGACCTGGCACTTCAGTTAAACAGTAGCCCATTTACAAGGTGAAAGCTAGTGCACATCATGATAATTCCACAAAATTGGGTACATTCAGGGAATACAATTTCCCTAAGCAAACTGGCAAATTATATAAGAGACTAGAGGCCCGGTGCACAAAAATTTGTGCACGGGGCGGGGGGGGGGGGGGTTCCCTCAGCCCACCCTGTGCCCTCTCGCAGTCTGGGACCCCTCAGGGGATGACCACCTACTGGCTTAGGCCCGCTCCCCGGGGGATTGGGCCTAAGATGGCAATCAGACATCCCTCTGGCAGCCCGGCAGCCCTCGGGGGATGTCCACTTGCCAGCGGGGCGCAGGCCTAAACTGCAGTCGGACATCCTTAGTGCTGCTGAGGAGGCAGGAGAGGCTCCCAACACCACCGCTGTACTGGCAGCCATCAGCCTGGCTTGTGGCTGAGCAGAGCTCCTCCCATGTGAGAGCGATCTGACCACCAGAGGGCAGCTCCTGCATTGAGAGTCTGCCCCCTGGTGGTCAGTGTGTGTCATAGTGACCAGTCATTCCCAGTCTTTCTGCTGTTAGGGTCAGTTTTCATATTACCCTTTTACTATATAGGATAAAGACCTGGTGCATGGGTGGGGGCCAGCTGGTTTGCCCTGAAGGGTGTCCCGGATCAGGGTGGGGGTCTCGCTTGGGTGCCTGGCCAGCCTGGATGAGGGGATGATGGCTGTTTGCAGCTGGTCGCACCCCCTTCAGGGTGGGGGTCTCCACTGGGTGCCTGGCCAGTCTGGGTGAGGGGCTGAGGGCCATTTTCAGGCTGGTGGGTGACTGAAGCTCCCAACCTCTCCTTTTTTTCTTTTTTTTTTTATTCTGGGATTTATTTACCTTCTATGGCTGTCACTGGAGCTGAGAGCCGGCTTTAGCTCTGAGGCTCAGCTCCAGCTCTGAGACCTCGGCTGCTGAAAGCAGGTATCTGGACTTTGTTTAGCTTCTATAATTGAAACACTGTTGCAACTCCAGTTCTGAGGCCCCGCTGGCTGAAAGCAGGTTTCTGGGGATTGTTTAGCTTCTATAATTGCAACATAGTTGCTTAGAGTGCAGCTCAGAGCTGGGCGGCGGCAGGCAGGGAACCTTGGCTTCCTCCATCACTGGAGCAAGCAAGCCTCCTGTTCGCTTCAGCTGCCTGGCTGCTGGCTGCCATCTTGGTTGGCAGTTAATTTGCATATCACCCTGATTAGCCCATGGGAAGCGTGTCAGAGGTACGGTTAATTACCATGTTTGTCTATTATTAGATAGGATACCGTAAATCTGTGAGTGAGCTGTACCATATAGCATAAATATATCTGGCAAATAAAAACAGATTCTTAAGATTAGTCTTCCATGGGCCATTTGGCTTCATTTGAAAGCTTTATAGAAAGTCCTGAGGCAACCTTCCACTGAACCAACAAATTTAAGAGTAAAATCTATCACTTTATAAAATTTCTTTTTAGTTACAAATTTACATTTACTAGTATAAACCCTGGATTTAGGTTTTATATCTAACTTACCAGAGAACACACTTAGTCTATCTAATGAGCTTTGTTTTATGGGACCTTGTGGATGATTATATAATACTAGAGGCCCAGTGCACGAAATTCATGCATGGGGGCTTAGGGGGGTCCCTCAGCCTTGCCTGCACCAGCTCCAATCTGGGACCCCTCGGGGGATGTCCAACTGCTGGTTTAGGCCTGATCCCAGGGATCAGGCCTAAACCAGCAGTCGGACATTCCTCTCACAATCCGGGACCACTGGCTCCTAACTGCTCACCTGCCTGCCTGCCTGATTGCCCCTAACTGCCCCCCCCCCCTGCCAGCCTGGTCACCCCCAACTGCCCCCCCTTGCCAGCCTGGTCGCCCCACGCAGCTTGCTGTTCAGTTGTTTGGTCATCCCTCACTAACCCCCCTGCCAGCCTTGTCGCCCCAGGGAGCCTGCTGGTCATTACTGTTACTGTGATGGTGTCCCAGACAATTTGCATATTCCTCTATTATTAGTATAGATTTCTGATAGGGCCAACAACAACAGTAAGATAGCAGTTAAATAATGGGGAGTGGCAGAAAAGAGTAACAAAAGGTAGGGTTAGAGGAGATTCTGAGTTGAAATATAGAATTTAACATTTTGTTTCTCTTTTTTCCCCTTTAGGTGAAAATGATGGTAAAGTATAAATTTATTTCTTTTTCTTTGCTAAAGTAAAAATAGCTACTTAAGCATCCCACAGACACATCCATATCACCATTCTTAGCTGAGAGAAACTAGTACCAATCTATTTGAGAAGCTAATCTTCCCTCAAAGCAATGTGGACCCAGTAGCACAGCCTTGGAATAAAGCTGTCCATAAAGGATACAAAAGAAAACCTCTAACAAAACTGCTTATTTACACTTTAGGCAATTCTTAGAATCTACAAAACAGACTTTGCCTGCTACACAGATTGTGAGATTAGCAAGAAGTCATGGATTCTCTAGAGGACATGGGAAAAGGAGATTTGAAGCCTGAAAATTGTAGTCCAAAATCAATAACATCTTTGTTCTTCAACCCTCTCTCTCAGAAATGCTTTGGGGAAAAGCCTGGGAGGCTCCCAGGGAAAAAATATTTTCAAAGCAGAGGAGATGGGGAAGGTGGGAGCAAGCAAGAACTATGAGGTGGAGCCATTAAGTCTTTGCAAGAAGTGGATGTACCCAGCCCTGTCCTTCTGGCATTCAGAGAGGATCATACCCTATCTGGTCTGTGAGCCTCTAACAGATGTCCAGATTGTTAAAGGTCATTAGTTTCTCATACTTTTCCTTAAAAATAGCACTTTCCACATTTTTAAGGTGATCATTACTGAACTATAAGTGAAAAAAGTAACTTAAAAATACTATTCCTTCATGTTTTTTTGTTTTCCAACTTCATTGAGATATAATGACATGTAATTCCTCATGTTTTTTAAAGATTGCCCTACTCTCCATTTATTAATTCAATATATATGGGGTAAAAGTAGGTTTACAGTTGTTCGTATGGAAAACAATACAATAATTAATAAATAATAACACAAAAATAAACTCTGTTTTGAGTACTCTCAATTGTAAATCTGCTTTTGCCACCCTGTGTTGACATCTGTATCTCAGGTACTGTTAGGCACTAGGATACAGTGGTAAGCAAATCACAGTTCTTTTAGAGAGAAACAGGCACTTAAGGAAGGCAATTGGAACATGGTATGTTAAGGCACAGGATGCTATGGGAACGTATAGAAAGGGCACCCATTTCAGTCCAGTATATTCTGGGAGGACACTTTGAAGGAGGGACATTTTTGAAGAGGGTATAGAAGTTAGCCAAGGGAAAGTATTCTGAGCATAGAGAAGACCACATGAAAGGCCAAGATATGAAAGAAAGCATAGCATGTACAAGGAATCAAGAGTACTTCAGAATGGGAGTAGGAGAATGATGAGAGAATGATAAATAGGATGCAGATCAAGAAGGTTCTCTTATTTCAAGATATGGAATTTGGGCCTTATCTTTGGGTAATGGGAATTCATTAAGCAACATATGCATGATGTAGAATGGAAATTGGTTTGCTGCAAAAAAAGATCCAAAAATATAGTGATAGAATAAGATAGAAAATATTTCTCTCAAAAATAAGTCCAAGTAGGCAGTTCAAGATTAAGGATGCAGCCGGATGTTATTGAGATCTTAAGATGTTTCTGTCTTGTTATTCCATTACTAGAGGCCCGGTGCACAAAAATTTGTGCACTCGCGGTGGGGGGGGGTCCCCCAGCCCGGCCTGTGCCCTCTCACAGTCTGGGACCCCCCGGGAGATAACGACCTGCTGGCTTAGGCCTGCTCCCGGGTGGCAGAGGGCAGGCCCAATCCCTAAGTGCAGCCTCTGGTCAGGCTCAGACCAGGGCCGATTGGGGAGTTGGGGCGCCGCCCCGTCATACACAGAGCAGGGCGGATCGGGAGGTTGCAATGCCACCCTCAGTCACGCTCAGGGTAGACTGATTGGGGGGTTGGGGCACCGCCCCCTGTTACACTCAAGGCAGGGTCGATGGGGAGGTTGCGGTGCCACCCCCGTCATGCACAGAGCAGGGCCGATCAGGGGGTTGGGGCGCTGCCCCCTGTCACTAACAGAGCAGGGTCCATCAGGGGGGTTGGGGCACTGCCCCCTGTCACTCACAGAGCAGGGCCCATCAGGGGGTTAAGGAGCTCCCCCCTGTCACTCACAGAGTAGGGCCGATAGGGGAGTTGGGGCACTGCCCCCTGTCACACACAGAGCAGGGCGGATCAGGGGGTTGGGGCGCTGCACCCTGTCACTCACAGAGTAGGGCCGATTGGGGAGTTGGGGCGCCGCCCCCTGTCACACACAGAGCAGGGCGGATCAGGGGGTTGGGGCGCTGCACCCTGTCACACTCAGGGCAGGGCCAATGGGGAGGTTATGGCTCTACCCTGTCACACACAGAGCAGGGCCCGTGGGGGGGGGGGAGGGAGTTGGGGCGCCACACCCTGTCACACACAGAGCAGGGCCGATCAGGGGGTTGGGGCACCGCCACTGTCACACTCAGGGCAGGGCCGATGGAGAGGTTATGGTTCTACCCTGTCACACACAGAGCAGGGCCGATCAGGGGGTTGGTGTGCTGCACCCTGTCACACACAGAGCCGCAGGGCAATCGGGGGATTGGGGAGCTCCCCCCCTATCAGGCACAGAGCAGGGCTGATCAGGGGGTTTGGGCACTGCCCCCTGTCACGCTGATCCCGGTGCTGGGAGGCACATTACCCTTTTACTATATAGGATAGAGGTCTGGTGCATGGGTGCGGGCCGGCTGGTTTGCCCTGAAGGGTGTCCTGGATCAGGGTGGGGGTCCCCACTGGGGTGCCTGGCCAGGCTGGCTGAGGGGCTGAGGGCTGTTTTCCCGCTGGCAGTTGACTAAAAGCTTCCAACAGCTCCTTGTTTTCTTTTTTTTTTTTTTTTATTCTGGGCCAGCTTTAGCTCTGAGGCCTCGCTGCTGAAAACATGGATACAATGTTGTGGTTCGGGGTTGACTGACAGCCGGTTTTGTTTAGCTTCTTATTTGCAACATAGTAATAGTTGCTTAGAGTTGCAGTTGAGAGTCCGGCAAGTGAGGCGGGGAACGTTGGAGTCTGCAGTTCCTGGAGGAAGCAAGCCTCCCTGTTCGCTTCAGTGCATGGCTGCCAGCCGCCATCTTGGCTGACAGTTAATTTGCATAAGGATACGCTGATTAGCCAATGGGAAGGGCAGCGGTCGTACGCCAATTACCATGTTTCTCTTTTATTAGTGTAGATGCCCTAGTTGTTTAATTCATTCACATACTTGAAAATCATCACCACACTTCCTGGGTCCATATCCCACCTAGCAAGAAAGGGTTCAAAATAAGAGGAAGATGGCCTATTCCTTTTAAAGGTTCTAGATGGAAGTCATACACATCAATTCTACTCATTTTCCATTGACTTTATTCTGAGTGGTCATGTGCCTCATTAAAATTCAGAGATAATTTTATCTAAAATTCAAAATTCCTTCTGGCTTCAGTATAAAGAGCTAGAGGCCCAGTGCATGAATTTGTACATGGGTGGTATGGGCCCCCATCGGGTTGGGCGGGTGGGGGGGAGGGGCCGTGGGCATTTGGCTGGTCCTGCCCCTGATCGGGGTGTTGGGGGCCAATCAGGGGCCGGGCCGGCAGGGGAACGGGGGCTGATCAGGGCCTGGATCAGGCTGGTTGGCTGCCACAGTGCACATCATAGCCACCGGTCATTCCAGTTGTACTGGTCGTTCCACCATTCTGGTCACTGGACTTCTATATATATAGATTGGTGTGGGGACAAAAAAGGGGGGGTGACAATTAAGAAGCTATTGTCCTTGTAAAAAATGATGGGGACATGGATTAGGCAGGGATAACAGGGTGCCGATAAAAAGCAATGAATGGATTTTATAAATACTTGGAAGAATCCAAGTATTTTGAGGTTAGCCTAGGAAGGGGATAGAGAGAAAGATGGTGCCTATATTTTCTCACTTAGGAAATTTGTACTATTAGTGAAATAGGAAGCACAAGGGGAAGAGCAGGGTAAAGTGGTATGCAGAGCAAAGAGGAGATGATGAATTTAGTTTTGTATCTTGTCTGTGGGACATCCTAGTGGACATGTCCAGCAGATTCTTGGACATAATAGTTCCAGGCTCAGGATGAAAATTTGGGCTGGAGATAAACCTAAAGGAGGCTTATACATAGAAATGACAGCTAAAACTATAGGAATAAAAAGACAAAACAGAGGAAATGTGTGAAGTGAGAAAGTAAAAGCCAAGGACTAAGTCAGGGGAATACCTATGTTTGAGGATGCAGTAGAAAGGGAACCTAATAAACAAAGGAGTAACCAAAGAGGAAGAAGAAAAACCAAGAGAATGCCACAGAATCCCAGGAGAGATTTTCAAGATGGAGGTAACAGTCACTGTGTTGAATTTTACAGCCTTGAAAACCAAGGGTAGGAAAGCATTTATTACATTTAGCAACAGGGAGTTTGGTGATCTCGCTGAAAGAAGTTTGGTGGAGAAATAGAGGCAGAGAGAGATTGCAATGAATGGAAAGTAAGGGAATGACACAGTTCTTACCAGAAACTCCACTATTAAAAGAAGAAACAAGGCTAGCTACTGAATAGGATATGATTGATGGAGGAGTTTTAAATCTCAAAATGAAAAGAGTTTTGTGGGTTTTTTAATTATAAAAATAATGTGTTTATTATAAATGATTCAATTAAAAAAGAAAAACATGAAAAAACCTAGGAATACTAATAATCAATATCATTTGGTGTATTATTTCTGTACTTCTTTAAATATATGTGAGTAAGAGTAGGTTTACAGTTGTGAGCATGTGCAGCACATCTTATTATTATATTATTATGTATTATTGTATTATTTGTATTACAACTGTAAACCTACTTTTGCCCACATGTATGTGTGTGTGTGTGTGTGTGTGTATGTGTGTTTGTGTGTGTGTGTGTAATACTATACCTAAGTTTCTTTTTCTAGTTTAATACACATGGACATCCTTCCATGGCAAAGAATAATTACAGTTATATTAAATTCATGATATTCCAAAATTTATTTGCTCAGTCCCCAATTGATGGATATTTAAATTGTATCCAGTGCTCCCATAAGCATTATAGCAGAGAAATATTTACACATTTTTCTGATTGTTTCTTTAGGAAAAAAACAAGGAAATAGAATTGCTGGGTTGATGTAGAAGAGGGGATGATTGGTAAATCAAGGTTTCAGGAGAATATACTCAGAGCACAGGTAGGGTTAGCCTTGGATATCAGAAGGGGCACCATTTCTACA
Source organism: Myotis yumanensis (assembly GCF_028538775.1). NCBI lineage: Eukaryota > Metazoa > Chordata > Mammalia > Chiroptera > Vespertilionidae > Myotis > Myotis yumanensis. The sequence continues at coordinate 77,595,078 of NW_027223761.1, forward strand.
TTTTCCTTGGGACAAGAGGGATAAGGAAATGACAGGCGGTGCCACAGTTAAATTTGTAAGTGGAGTAGCAGGAAATCATTTATTGAAAGTGAAAGCAGAGATGATGATGTCGAGATCCTGAGGAGGGTAAGGAAGATCTGAAATGATAGCTATGGATTATGAAAGAGGGTGCTGAACTGTTAAAAAAAAAAAAAGTACTGACAATTTATATGCTTGCAATGGCACCAGTTTGTGCATTTGTACAATTACCAGTGACACTCAGCAGGTTTGGAGTTTTGTGGCAGAAAGACAAATGAACAAATGAGTTCGGGATTGGAAAGGCTGGCAAAGGGTAGACAAAATGATGAACCATAAGGTCCAGACTGCATAGAAAATGAAAGGAAGACAGGAAGGTTAGGGAGAGAGGAAATGCCTATTTTAAAATCAGGAGGGCTCAGTGAAGCGGAGGAAAAGTATGAAACAGCTAGGATAGGAGATTGTGGTCAGAAAGCAGAGCGTTTGAGTTTAACATTTCAGAGGTAGAGTAGTTCTGGGTGATAAGAAGAAGCAGCGTTGTCTTTGGAAGTGGATAAAAAAACATTGTGCAACTTTATCTTAGCTGCTTCTGTAGCAGAAGATTGTGATTAGTAGCTATTGAAAACTGAAATATATAGTATGCTTGTTTGTAAATTTTGAAAAAAAAACAACCTTATTTTTAATGCAATTTAATGTCCATCCTAGAAAACCTGGAATCAGACTACTTTGGCAGGATTGGACATAGATTGTCAATCATACGAAATCTGAACAACCAAGTTCTCCTCGTTGACCGAAGCCATGCTGTGTTTGAAGATATGACTGATTCTGAGTGTGAAGGTATTTTAAAAATATATTTACAAACATAGAAATGATAAGCTACTTCTTATTCCCTTTTACTGCCTACTTTTTTCTATTGTAGACCTAGTCCTTAAATGAAAAGTAATAGCAATAGTAATTATTTCACTTACAAGAAACTTTCTAGAGTATCCAAATATTGTAGTTGAGATGAAAAATTGATACAATAAAGATATTGCCAGAGGTTGGGAGGAGGACGAAGAGGTTAAAGGGGATCAAATATGTGCTGATGGAAAACCAGGTTTCCGGTGGTGGGCACACAGCAGAGTATACAGACATTGTACCCTAAAATTGTACAACTGAAATTTATATAATGTTATTAATCAATGTTACCCCAATAAATTTAATTTAAAATTTTTTAAGATATATCTAGGGGTCACGTTACTCTGGGCCTACATTTGGATCATGAGTTCCTTCATCGCAACTGCATGAACTGTATAAGATTTCTATAGAGTTGGATCCTTCATACCTACTGACTATAGCTGAAATTGCTGATAGCATTTTCAAAACTCAAAATTCAAAATAAATATCAAGCATTTCAAATAAGTCTGTCTCCCATCAGAAATTTAGAGTGCTTAGGAAATGAATAAGTTTACTGTGCTTTCCAAGGTATAAATTCCAAATATCAAAGTTTAGGCAGAGTTGAAACAGTGAATGTGCACCCTTGAAAAATCCTGAATTTTTACCTTAACAGGTAGATTTTTAATATTGTATTTAGCATTTAAAAGTTAAAGACAGCCCTACTGGCGTGGCTCAGTGGTTTAGGATTGACCTGTGAACCAGGAGGTCTTCATTCGATTCTGGTCATGGCATATGCCCAGGTTGTGGGTTTGACCTCCAGTGGGGGGCGTGCAGGAGGCAGCTGATCAATGAATCCCTTCATCATTGATGTTTCTATCTCTCCCTTCTTCTCTGAAATCAATAAAAATACATTTTTTGAAAAGTAAAAGTTTAAGACAATCTTTCAGAATTCAGAATATCTCTTAAACACTCAAAATGTTACTGCTTTTGTGTGTGATACATATTTGAATGTGTTTTAAAGAATGTCTGAGCAACTGGGTATCATCTCCACTAATTGGCTGAATCACAGTGTATGGGATGTGTAATGGGCCTATTAAGGATTATCCTTTGGCTAATTTCTATAAATATTGATTTGCAAAAATTCTTCTAACTAGTGTTCTCATTTGTTAATATTGATTTCAGAAAATGCATCCCAGACTAAAATTATAATATATACGTATAAAGATAGCTACCCTAGAGGCATGGCAGTAACCCTCTCTGTGAAGTGTCCAGAAATGTTTACTCTCTCCTGTATGAACAAAAATATTTCCTTTAAGGTAAGACTAAACCTATATTTTATTTATATATATATGGAAATTTAGAAAACCTAAATATCCTCAGTCCAACTTTTTATCTAGAACAAGAATGGCAGGAGCAGAGAACCATTAAAATAGTTCAACTCTATAACCCATCATGCTTTTTCTAAGTCTGCCATAGGGAGGAAGGGGTACAACACTTGTTTCATAGCCTGGGTCTTCTGAATAATCTAGCTAAAGGTAAATAATAATATAGAAGACATACATGAATTATTATATTTATTTGAGAATTGCATGACTTTCCAAAATGTCTTGTTAAATGGAATGAAGCCAATTATCCTTCTGTAAGCCTTCTATGTACTTTGTGAATTATGATGATAATATTTTAATCCTAATTGTTTTTTATTCTAAATTCCTTATGGTTGAAAGTATTACATATGTCTCCTTTTTCCCCCCATTGACCTCTATCCGGCCGCTCCCCCCACTCCCGCCCCCAGCACATGTCCCTGCCCCCCTACTGTCTGTATCCATCGGTTATGCTTATATGCATGCATACAAGTCCTTTGGCTGATCTCTTACCCCCTCTCCCACCCTCCCCTGCCTTCCCGCTGAGGCTCAACAGTCTGTTCAATGCTTCTATGTCTCTGGATCTATTTTAGTTCATCAGTTTATTCTGTTCATTATATTCCACAAATGCGTGAGATCATGTGGTATTTATCTTTCTCCGACTGGCTTATTTTGCTTAGCATATGCTCTCCAGGTCCATCCATGCTGATGCAAATGGTAAGAGTTCCTTCTTTTTTACAGCAGCATAGTGTTCCATTGTGTAGATGTACCACCGTTTTTTAATCCACTCATCTGTTGATGGGCACTTAGGCTGTTTCCAAATCTTTGCTATTATAAATTGTGCTGCTATGAACATAGGGGTGCATATATCCTTTCTGATTGGTGTTTCTGATTTCTTCTGATATATTCCTAGCAGTGAGATCACTGGGTCAAATTGGAGTTCCATTTTTAATTTTTTGAGAAAACTCCATACTGTTTCCCACAGTGGCTGCACCAGTCTGCATTCCCACCAGCAGTGCAGGAGGGTTCCTTTTTCTCCACACCCTCACCAGCACTTGTCATTTGTTGATTTGTTGATGATAGCCATTCTGACAGGTGTGAGAAACCTAATTGTTTTATTCCTGCATCCTTCAGCTTTCAGTTGACATATGTTATTTTTAATGTAAAGCTAAGTGAATAAAATTAACAAGATTAGCTGTGAAAGCAATGGTATAATGTATCTCAAAGCCAAGTATAAATTATTTCTGGCCACTGCTTTTTTTCTCTATTCTCCATTTTTTTTTTTTTCTCTTGAAGAGTTTCTGATTGGGGGTTTGCCACTAAAATACTTGAGCAATGGGAACTGAAGTTTAGAATATGACCTAGTGGACATGTTGAGGGGCAACTTGGAAGGAAGGAAAAAGCCACTCTAAAACATAATCCAAGTAAAATCAGTGTGTGTGCCACAAATACAACCTCCAAACAAATCCCTTAACCATCCCCTTCCAACCCGAGGGCCACCCTTTTGGGTGGCAATTTAGACTTCCCATTCTCGGGCCTGACAGCAGGAAGCTTAGTTATCATAATGGCTTTAGAGGCCTGGGATGGACAAGGTGGATGGAGAGGATTAAGCGTGTTGTTATCTAGCAACAAAATCAGAAGGGAAGGAGGGAGGTGGCCAAGCTCAAGCTATGTGGGGTAAAGAAAAACTAATTCAGTTGCAGAAGCAGATTCAGAAACTGGGATAAGCCTAAACTCTAAGTGGATTATTATTGAGAGAAACTGGGGAGTGTTGAAAAGGGTGGAAATAATGCTTGGCAAAAGAAAAGAGAAGGGAAGGGAAGGGAAAGGAAGGGAAGGGAAGGGAAGGGAAGGGAAGGGAAGGGAAGGGAAGGGAAGGGAAGGGAAGGGAAGGGAAGGGAAGGGAAGGGAAGGGAAGGGAAAGGAAGGATGCTTGGTATACACTAGGAATTGGAGCAAATCAGATTTAGGGGATCCTGAAACTTATACAATTTGGGCAGGCCTTTTAATGAAAGAGAATATAAAATTACCAAAAGCATCAAGTCTATTTAGAATAAGAAAAGAGGGGGCCTTAGAAGAGATCTGTGCAAGTGGAGGGCTCTGACATTTAAGCTTCATAGCAAATCTGCTTCTGAAGGAACTCATTAAATATTAGTTAGAGGGAGGGAGAAAGAGAGGGTGAGAGGAAGGAGGAAGGAAGAAGGAAGGAAGGAAGGAAGGAAGGAAGGAAGGAAGGAAGGAAGGAAGGAAGGAAGGAAGGATCGATCTTAGCAGTGATTATAAATATAGACTATGTTCTACTAGACACAACTTGTTGCCATTATGTGCTCACCTTTCTGTGTTGGTTACTAGCTATAAAGTCCTAGTGCTTATGGATACCTGCTGCCTTTGGGTAAGAACCTTCATGACACCAAGAGGAATTTGTTCAAGAAGTTACTATCAGTGCCTGTTTCTTGTATAGACATTTGGGCAGTCAGGATTCTCTCAAATGTGCTAATGCACTTGGGAAAGGGCAAACACACACACACATACACCCAAAAAAATAGATGTTAGCTCAGGCTTAACTTTCTCTGGGTCTAGATTCAACCCCTACTGATGTAAACAATCCCATAGGTCCTTGGAGCACTCAAGTTTCATTATGTAGAACTGTTTCCATATCCACTTGCTGTGCACCTTCCCTATGATGGCTATGAATAATCAACACCAAAACCAAGGAGAGCTACTGCCCAAGGATTTCCTTGCCCCTGTTCTGAAATGTCACATTGAACTATGATTAGAGATCACCTGTTCTACCTATCCATACTCCCACTTTCAACCACAACTTTCCATGCCAGGTTTGAACTAACAGGTTCATCTCCTTCTAATATTTCTAGAGCTTTTGAAGTTTTGGCTAAGGATTATTTCTCACTTGTACATTAGAGTAACTTAGTCCCAAATTCATTCCCCATTTTAAGGTCTCTTCCTAAATTCTGTAGTCAGCTACAGAAATATATGTCAGTGGGAGAACTGGTTTAAACTGTCAACAATTTAGGACCCCCTCTTATTGATAAAGGACAAAGTTAAGAGTTATGTCTATAAATTCCGTAATTGGTTTAAAAGTTGGGAGGTAACCAAACTTCTTTCGGGCTTCTTAGAAAGATGCTGGAATGTTATTTTGGGTCTGGAGCTTTCTCTGTCAGTCCTTAGTTAGGATCATGAGAATTTTTGTTGCCGTGGGGTTAAAATTAAGTTCAAATATCTACAGTTCTGGGATTAACATGGAAAGAACCTTAGGTGGTCCTCAAAATTTCTAGTTCATCTTGAAAAGTAGGTATGGTCAACAAACCAGACCTAGCTGGTTTAGCTCAGTGGATAGAGCATTGGCCTGCAGCCTGAAGGATCCCAGGTTTGGTTCTGGTCAAGGTCAAAGGCACATACCTGGGTTTCGGGCTCAATCCCCAGTAGGGGTGTGCAGGAAGCAGCCAATCAGTGATTCTCTCCCATCATTGACATTTCTATCTCTCCATCTCTCTTCCTCTCTGAAATCAATAAAGATATATTTTAAAAATTAAAAGTAAATAAAATAAAATAAACCAATAAAATATATTTTTTAACAAAAAGAAAGTAGGAGATGAGGCCCAGAAATCAGGATTTTAAAAAGATTCCCAGGTGATTCTAATGTGCAGCCAAGGTTGAGAACCACTGAACTAGAGCTAGGCTAGGCTAGGCTATGGCTGGAGGTCATCAATGTCTTTAGCTCTGAATGGTTGGAAAAGACCGGAAATTACATTAGCCCATAAAAGGTGGTGGTCTTTGCTAGAAATCAACTCCATCTTGAGCAATGGGAGAAAGAGAAGAAAGCTATATGATTAATAAATTGGGAAAAACTAGAGAGCTAGACCTGAATGTGCATTCCATGGTGGGAACAGCCAAAATGGACAAGGAGAATAGGAAACCAGAATTCAGAGGAAGAGGAGATCAGTGTTCCTATATGCTGAGATTTGTTTTTAATCTTAACTTGTGAAAATAAAAACTTCTTTAGTTCTGTGCAATAATATACTTTAAAATAAACTGCACATATTCTGATTATTCGTGCCCTAAAAAATTAATATTTTTTTCTCTATAGAAAATGAGTCCTCCTGCTGATATCAATGATGAAAAAAGTGACATCATATTCTTTATGAGAAGTGTTCCAGGATCTAACAATAAGATGAAATTTGAGTCTTCATTGTATGAAGGATATTTTCTAGCTTGTAAAAAGGAGGAGGATCTTTTTAAACTCGTTTTGAAAGAAAGGGACATAAATTGGGATGACTCTGTAATGTTCACTATTGACTACAAAGAGCTAAATATTAAAATTTCATAGTTTGAACTTTCTGAGTTTTGTCTTCCAGAAAAGTTAAGTTTGACTCTATAATTGTAATGATGAAATAAAATGAATAATGATCTCAAAAGATACCATTAAGAAATGAATAGTAAGCTTTCACAAAATTCAAGTGACGCCCTTTTATGCAGATGAATAAATCATTTGTATAATGTAAAAAGATGCATAGTTTGAAAACATATTCTACATTGTTGACATTGGAACATAGATTATACTCAATAAAAGTGTTTTGAATCTTTTGGGTTATGATGAAAGATACTGATATTTGAATTTTCTAATTATTAAGAATATCATTAAAACTATCAAAATTTTATAAAGAGACCACTTCAGTTGACTAATTTCTCATTTCCTCCAAAGTCAGAATACTTTTAAAAGTCAAATCCTGCAACATAGAAAAAGGATTATACACACTGAGCAAGTGGCATTCAACCCAGGAATGCAAATGCTTTAATATTCCTAAATCAATTAATGTAATATATCATATTAATAAAGGGTAAAAACCACACAATCATCTCAATAGATGCAGGAAAGCATTTGACAAAAGCCAATTCATAATAAAAATTGTCAACAAACTTGAAAGAGAAGAGAACTTTCTGTTAAAGGGCATCTGTGAAAACCCTACCACTAACATCATATTTAATGGTGGAAAAATAATGCAAGAATATCAGCTCTTCTACTCATGAAACGAATTAAACTCGTAAGTCAAGGCCCCACTGTATGTCCAACAGCAGGTTATGTCCAAGTCTATGGTTCCCTGGCGGGGATGGGGTGAAACTTTGGCTGTGGGTGCAACTGGTTGTCAAAGTTCTCTCCTCTGCATACACATCAGTTGCATGACTTATGTTTTTGATCTGTTGTCTTGTTAAAGAAAATAGGATTTCCCAGCCAGTGTGGCTCAGTGGTTGAGTGTCAACCTATGAACCAGGAGATTATGGTTCAATTCCTTGTCAGGGCACATGAACTTACACAGATTCACTCCCTCTGAGCTCCAGGGATGGGGCAATGGTTTGGATCCAGGGACATATGTAGAGGAACTGGACTGTCTGGCATTGGAGCAAGAACTCAGAGGTGGCTTTCGGGAGGCGTTCACAGGGGTCATTGCTCCTATGCTGAGACCTCCCCCATCGCAGAGCTCACTGACAGCCATATCTAAGTCTCCAACAGCCTGGTTCACACTGTTTGCTCACCCTGGTGATTCCCTGAGACCCTACCCCATCCAATTTGCAGCCCTACCCAAGCTGTTTGCAGTGGCTTTTCCATATGAAAGTCCTGTCCTGGCTCAGGCTTCAGACTTTCCTAAAATCTCTCAAACAAGCAGCAGCTGGCATTAGCATGACCCATACCTATCAATAAGAGGCTCAAGACAGCTTGGCCTTGCCTGGGCACTTCCAAGCCAACATAGGTGGCAGCCATCTGCAGATCTCTCTATGGTTCCTGCCGAGTGGCCCCAAGTGATGGCTGACTCTACACCTCCTGGAAGGGCCAGTGAACCTGGTGGACAACTTCAGACCATATCAGATTACCACTTTACACATCCACCAGTGACACACTCAAGGACAGACTCAATAAGTACCAAAGCCCCACTGAAGCAGGTCCTGCTCCATGTGGGAATCTCCTGTAGAGAAACTCTTCCAACTATAGTCACATCTGGTCCTCACATCCAGTTTAGCCTGGGGGTTAATTCCTCCCAGTGACACCAACATCCATCAAGGCTCAACTATAACAAGACTGTGCACATAGCCTACACAGGGGTGCACCTAGAGTGTCCAGCTCAGGTGACAGGGGAGTCTGAGCCACTGGGTCCTAAAGGACACCTACTACAAATGGCTGCTGCTAATTCTAGGAGACATAGCAGCTTTACCTAATACATAGAAGTAGATACAAGGAAGCAGCCAGGATGCAGAGACAAAGAAAAGTCATAAATGAAAGAACAGAAGAAATCTCCAGAAGAAGAATTGGATAAAATAGAAGCAAGCAAACTACTAGATACAGAGTTCAAAACAGTGGTTATAAGGTTGCTCAAGGATCTTAATGAGAGTTTCGAGGGACTTAGTGAAACTTTCAAGGATCTTAGTGATAGTTTCAAAGACATGAAAAGGACCAGTAAGGAATTAAGCATACACTAACTGAAATAAAGAATAATTTACAGGAATTCAACAGTAGAGTATAGGATTCCGAGAATCAGATCAATGATCTGGAGTATGAGGGGGCAGAAAACACCCAATCAGAAGAGCAGAGGGAAAAAAGAATCCAAAAACATCAAGATGGTGTGGGGAGCCTCTGGGACAACTTCAAGCATACCAACATTCACATTGTAGGGGTTGCAGGGGGAGAAGAGAGATAGAAAGATGTTGAAAACCCATTTGAAGAAATAATGACAGAAAACTTCCCCTACCTGGTGAAAGAAATAGACTTACAAGTCCAGGAAGCACAAAGAGCCCCAGGAGGAGTACAGAGAGACCCAAACCAAGACACATCATAATTAAAATGCCAAAGGTTAAAGACAAAGAGAATCTTAGAAGCAGGAAGAGAAAAGCAATTAGTAAAAAGAAGAAAAAAAAGATTAAAATATGAACAATAAAATGGCAATAAATACATATCTATCAATAATTGAATCTAAAAATCAAAATAAATAAATAAGGAATCTGATGAACAAAATAAAACTGACTGATAAAATAGAGCCAGGGGCATGGAAACATGGAACAAACTGGCAAATCTCAGAGGGAAGGGGGAAAGGAGAGCAGGAAGAGATTAACCAAAGAACTTATATGTATAGTAGAGGCCCGGTGCACGAATTCGAGCACCAGTGGGGTCCCTCGGCCTGGCCTGCAGGATCTGGCTGAAACCGGCTCTCTGACATCCCCTAAGGTGTCCTGGATTGCGAGAGGGCGAGGCCAGGCTGAGGGACCCCGACCAGTGCACAATCAAGGCCAGGGAGGAATGTGGGAGGTTGGCCAGCCGGGGAGGGACCACAGGAGGGCTCCAGTCCATCTCGCTCTGGTCCCAATCAGCCAGACCCCAGCAGCAAGCTAACCTACTGGTTGGAGCGTCTGCCCCCTGGTAGTCAGTGCACGTCATAGTGAGCAGTTGAGCGGCCTTAGCATATCATTAGCATATTATGCTTTGATTGGTTGAACCGATGACTGGACACTTAGCATATTAGGCTTTTATTATATAGGATATGTATTAACTATGTATTCAGACAACAAGGTGGTGAAGGCTTGGGGTGGGGTGGGGTGGAAACAGGGTAGAGAGGATCAATGTGGGTGAGGGGGAACATTTATAATACTCTCAACCATAAAGATTTTTTAAAAAAAAAGATTAATACAGAACATAATGTATCTAAGAACATCATCCTTGAGCAATTGTTTCAGGCCTCATCAGGTTTAAGAAACTGAATAACTGAGTCATACCCCTTTGGTATGACTTGCTTCCTTATATTTTGACTCCTGAAAATATAATGTGAATATTTCAAGTGGCAGTGTGAGGTGATGTGATGAAATGAGGAGAATGTGTTTGGAGACATGCAACCTTGTTTGAATCTTGTCCCATACCCCAAGACTTGTTGCATAACCAAAGTATAGCGTCTCTTGTGTTCTTTGGACTCATCTCTCTGAGGCTCATTTTTCTCACATAGAAAATGGGAATGAAAATAAATAGCTACTTCATAGGGTAGTTTTACAGATTAGCAGTATCTAACACTGGTCTGTGGTAGCTAATAAGTATTATTTCCCATCTTATACTTATCCATGCACCCACCACCCACTTCCCCTGCAATCACACACACATAAACATACATACCACCTGTCAGAAAAAAACAGGATCTTTCCTTCCTACAAGAACTAAACCCACCTCGTGTTAGGTAATTTCTTTTCCTCAATGTGTAAACTCATTGCTCATTCTGAAGGAATAAAAACATCACTGTTTTTCCTACCATTCTTTCTGGCTCTTAGACATATGTAATGTTTTCCCATCTACTCTCAACACGTGGATTTTATTATTGAAGAGAACATATCAGGTCATCAAAGCCTGTTTTGTTTTGCTTTTCATTATCCAAATTTAAACCCCTGGTTCTGTTGCACAAAAGATACACAATTTCACCTAGTCCACAGAAAATAGCAATTCACAATCTGTGATTTAGCTAAAATGATTTATGAGTGTCTCTGAACCCACAAAACCCATATAATAGGAAAAATAATTTTCTATTTACATCTAAAAGCATGGTCAAAATTCAGCCTTTGACTTTCCTTCCAATGGTAATGGGTTTGCTTGTGGATGGGCCCTTACCTCCATGCATGGACCACGTTTTTTTGTCTAGGACCTAAACTAGGTATAACTCACAGAGCTTAGTTCAGGAAACTAGAAAGTAAAAACAGTCAAAGGTATAGGCATTGCAGAGGATCAAATTTGGGTCAATATGCCATGAGACTCCACCTGTCCCGAAGGAGATCCTCAACTGTCCTACAAAGGAAGTGCTTTCTCTTTCTGGCTCTTAGACTGCAGGATAGTCTGCAAGAGATTTTTAGGATCATTAACCCTTTTTTAAAAACCATTTGACAAAAACAAAACAACAGATATTTATTGAAGATATTTCCAGAAATACCTGGACATCAGAAATATCAGAAAGAGGTAGAGCTATTTCCAGAAAGCTCTCAGATGCTATATTCTTTTTTCCCCTTTTTATTGAATTTATTGTGGTGACACTCGTTGACAAAATTATACAGGTTTCAGGTCCACAATTCCACAACACAAATCACCTGGACACTGTATTGTGTGTTCACCACCCCAAGTCAAGTCTCCGTCCATCACCATTTATCTCCCCCTAAAACTTCCTCCACCTCTCCCCACTAGACCTCCTCCCTGGGAATCACCACACTGTTGTCATCAGATACTATATTCTGAACACAGTGCTTTAAGACGAGAGGCATGTATCAGACAGAGCCTTGAATCTGCCAAAGATGTTCAGCAACAAAAGGTATAAAAGCAAAGCACAAAATAGAGGAGGACCTCTGGTTGGGGAAGCCTTCACAGAAAAAAATAAGTCTTGAAGAACAAGAAGAATCTCAATAAACAAATTTGAGGAAGGGCTCTTCCCTCCTGGCATGTGAACCTGGATTTTTTGGAAGTTACCTGAGAGGGTCAGAGAGCTCATTGACGCAGCTTAGCCTTTAAATTCTGATGGGTAAGAAACGCAACCTTATTCTCTATACTTTACTTTTTATTTCAAGTTCTTATGAAGCTAAGGTAGAAACTTAATTTTAGGAGTTGCTGGGTGCCCCTCTTTCTGCACAGTTCTATCCAAGTTCCATAGAGTCAATAGTACCAGAGAGTAAAGAATGGGATGATTAGGAAATCTAACCCTTGGTCATTACCACACATTCTGATATTTGCTGAGATGTCCATCACCCCATTTTGATCCTGTACCAACTGTCCCCAGAGTTGCTCTTTAACAGCCCCTTACTTCTGTCCATAGCCCTTTTAGGAGTACAGATCTCTCATGGTTGCTGCTCCAGGATCCATGTGATCCCTCTCCATTATGTAGTGTGATTGGGGTGGAATTGACATAAACCACCACACCTCCCAATCAGTTATGCCGGTGGGTTCTGATTGGCCCAGGCATAATCCCATCCCTCTTGCTTAATGGCAAGTCCTTAATCACAGTGATTCTTTTAGGAGTAAGCATGTGACTGACATTGGTGCAAACTGAATCCCAGTAATATTTTTCCCTGGTTAGGAAAAGAAATTCCCTTTCTAAACAGGCAAATGCTAGACCTGGGACTGATAGAACCATTTTGCTATTAGGAAGGAAGCTAGCCTGAGAACTAAGCCAATACCCATAAGACAACAGCAATGGAGACAGTACCTGATCAAATCTCCCACCTCTGAGCCTTACTACTGAGCCAATAAAATCTATTTATTTTTTAAATCAGTTTGAATTGGATTTTTTAAGTTACTTCTATACACAAGTATTCTAATGAATCTAGCCTACTTTAAAGTGACATTCCTGGGTATATTGAAAATATTCTGGTTTTTCTGGCCCCACTGGGGCTCAGAGAATTTTGGGAGGTTTTTCAGGCCTTACCAATAGATATGCCACATAACCATTTCTTTTTCACTATCTTGCTGCCTCCTAGGGCTCAATCCAGAAGAGGGGGCATAGATCCCCTCTATCTTTGTATCTGTGTGTGTTGGGGTGGGGAGTGTCAAACTATACCCCATCCCTGTAACTCGATCTGATGGAAATCAGGTCTCCATGACCTACTCAACAAGAAAGCTTTCATAGGTTCCCTTCCCATTTTTACCTCCTTCTCTGCCCTGATGCTTCCTTTCCTACTTGGGGAGGGAAAGTAGGTACTAGCCAGTGCATTCTGTATCTCCAAATCAATTGTGTCTCCTCTGGGTCCTCTCCTGTTTTTTGGCTGAACTGATGGGTTGGGAGTGAAGGCCAAAGTGTGATAGAAAAAAACAAAAGGAAAGAGAGAATCATCACAGGGCAGTGCTCCCTGGCCAGAGCAAGATCTGAAACAGAAATAAATACCATATAAATATTGACTTTCACATTTACATTTGAAACCCAGACCGCTCTCCTGAACTATTGACCCATAAATTCAACTTTCTACTCAACGGTTCTACTTGAATGCCTAACAGACATCTCACGCTTTACCTGTCTAAAATGGAAATCACCCTAGCAGTTTCCTCCATCCATATCTGTCTCCAGACCATGCTTTCTGGTTGAAGTCCTTGAGAGGTACCTTCTGTGGCCTTGCCAAGACAGGCTTCTTCCAGAAGTCGTTGTTATATGGTGCCCTCAGGCATCTCTGCTGCTGTCATCACTAAACCCTGCCTTCTTGCCTGTGCTGTCACTGCCCTTGTCCCTGCAAGGCTCCCAGTGGTCCCAGTGTCCAGGAGTATCCCCTGAATCCACCCTCTGCACCCACAGTAGTTGGCAGTGAGCTTGCATACAACCACTGACTGGTGAGGATACAGTCCCTAGCAAACAGAGAAATACAGGGCAGTAGTGAACTACACAGGGTCTCCAGTCTGATGTCTGTTCCAGCTCCACAGGGCAGATTCTGTTTTGTGGGGGCCCGAGGCCTATCCAATTGAACAACCTCTTTAAGAATAATAATAAAATATTATAAACAAAATTCAGGTGCAAAAATTAATACTAATTTGGAATAAGAAAAGAAATTAAATTACAATTTTAAAAAGCTGACAGCCCTAGTGGGTTTAGCTCATGGATAGAGTGGACCAAAGGGTCCCAGGTTTGATTCTGGTCAAGGGCACGTACCTTGATTGCAGGCTTCTCCTCAGCCCGGGACCTGGTCAAGACACTTGCAGGAGGCAACTAATCAGTGTGTTTCTCTCACATCAATGTTTCTCTCTGTCTTTTCCTCTCTTTTCCTCTCTCCCTGAAAAATCAATGGGAAAATATCCTCGGGTGAAGATTAACAACAATCTCTTTATATAAAAGCCTAAAAAAATGACTGAAAATATAAAATCTTAAAAAAATAAAATAAAATAAAAGCCTAAGCGACTGTTATGACCAAACAATCAGAACAACCGGAACAACCCGTCAACCAGTCGCTATGACGCGCACCTACCACCAAGGGGCAGACGCTCAATGCAGGAGCTGCCCCCTGGTGGTCAGTATGCTCCCATAGCCAACCTCCCATGGCCAGCCAACCTCCCCCAGTCCCTGCCCACGGCTGGCAAACCTCCCATGGTCCCTCCTTCCATCCCTCCCCCCTATCCAGCAGGCCCTGTTCAGCAGCCTACAGGCCCCCAGGCCCTGGCCAGCCTGGCCCCATCAGGACTGAGTGAGACGGCCCCCATAGGCCCTGATCACCAGCCAGGCCTAGGGACCCCACCCATGCACAGATTTCGTGCACCAGGCCTCTAATAAATAAACAAACAAACAAACAAATAAATAACTGACAAATACTAGTGTATAGAGATATATAATATTAATTTCCTGAAATGCTTACATAATATTTTAATATGTTAATTTTTAAATCAACAGACTATAAAATTAACTTTGTTCTGGTGTGCAGTTTATGATTTTAACAGATACAGATTTGTAAAACTACTAACACAATATGATATAGAACAGCCAATCACAACCAAATTTTCTTATACTGTCCCTTTGTAGTCAAATCTACCTCTCAGCCCTAATCCCTGGAATGTAGAGATTTGTTCATCTTCCATATAGTTGTATCTCTTGCAAAGTTTCATACAAATGGAATCACATACTATGTAAATGTTTGTTTCCCATTCAACCAAACGCCTTTGTGATTCACACAAGTTTTTGCTTATGTGTATAGTTCAGTCCTGTTTGTTGTTGAATTCCCTCAAAAACCTGCTCCACTCACAGTTATTCCCATCTTGGTTGATGGCAATTTTATCTTGTAGTTGTTCAAGCCAAACACCTTTAAGTAATCCTTGACTCCTTTTTCTCTCAACCCCACTCCTAATCTGGAGGAAATCAGGTTAGCTCTATCTTTAAAACATAGTGAGAATCTAATCACTTCTCAGCACCTTCAGTGCTACCTCCTTGATCTGAGTCATATCATTTCTCACCTGGGTTATGCAACAACCTCCTACCTTGTCCCTGAGCTCCTTCCCTTGGCTTCCCTACAATCTACTCTCAATATAGCAGCTACAAGTGGTCCTTTGGAAAGTGTAAATCATATCATAAAACATCTCTGCTCAAAATTCTACACAGCTTTTCCATTCCATCAGAGTAAAAGCCAAGGTTCTTAGGATGGCTTACAAGGCCCTACTGCATCTGGTCCCCACTTACCTCTCCAATCTCATCTCCTTCTTCTCTTCTCATTCTTTCTGCACCAGCCACACTGGCCATTCTGTTCCCCAAATACACCAAGCAAACTTCCATCTTAGGGTCTACTTGTTTTCTCTGCCTGGAATTTTGTCCCTCCAGATGTCCATTGCAAAATTTCCCACCTCCTTCAAGACTTTGATACAATCTCTCTTTCTCAATGAGGCTTATCCTGACTACTCTATTTACTACCATAACCTACCCTATCCCACCTCCAGGCACTACTGGTCCCCCCTATACCTCATTACTTTTCATCTATAGGCCCATCACCTTCTAATATACTATATAATTAACTTATACACAATGCTAATGTTTACTGTGAAATTCTCCAATGGAATGTGGGCTCCTGAGAGCAGAGACTTTGCTTTATTCACTGATGTATCCTAAGCACCTAGTGCAGAACCTGGCATACAGCAGGTACTCAGTATATGAACACATATGAATGAATAAAGAAGGAAAAGTACACATTCTGGGGCTTAATACTTTGTTACACACTGAACAGGTCAGCTTATCAAATGCACAATCTTCCAAGTTCTCTTAAGTATTGAAGACCTAGGTCATGGTTTCAGCTTTCTGAGCTGAGGAGCAGAGGGCAACATCTATGACTTGTGATTTTTGCCTGTCACTCAGCAGTGGCTGGTAGCCTCAGCATCTTACATGGTTAAATACTTACAAATGAAGAGAGAACACCAACACCTGCTGGCCCAGGGCACTGAGGAGAGCTGTGCAGATGGTGCACAAGTTACAAAACTAATGCAGTGGCCTGACTGGTCAGCATTCCTTTCCCACCTTGTTGACACCTCACACCCTCACCTTACCAATATCCAGAAAGGCTCCGCCCTTCCCTCCTGGGACCTTGACAGGGATGGTTACACCCAGGCACAAGGTAATAAACCTTCACCCTATGGAATGCCTATCACGTGCCAGACATTATTTCACTTAACTACACAGATACCCATGAATCGAGTTCCTAATGCGGAGGCTCCAAAGGCTGGTATGGCCTATGGCAGGTGCTCACAAATTGCTTCAAGAAGCAACAACAACCTGAAGTGTTGGGGAGTAGGGCAGGATCTCCCGTTTCTCTAAGTAGTAATTACGCTTGGGCTGCCTGCCAAAGTCACAAGCTTTGTCAGTTGGTGGTTCAATGAAGACAAGAACCTGCTTTCCTGGCCCCTTCCCTCTTCTAGTGTGACTATTAGTCTTTGCTATGCCACCTTACCACCTCACTGCATTGCTTTCTAGCCAACCCATCAAGGTTGGAAGCCATGCGTTGCATCCCAAAACCTCACATGTTAGTTTTGCCCACAAGTAGAGGAAGACAAACCAATTTAATAATTATCTGAGTGCCTTTCACATATCTGGCAAATATTTATTGCGCACCCATGATCAGCCAAGGTATTTTATAGGCACTAACAATGTATCAAATATGAGAAACATATCCCTGTTCCCAGGAGCATACATTCTAGTAGAGGGGAAATGAGATTAGATAATTAGATAATTTTTCCTTACAAATCAAAATATCAGATAGTGGAAAATGCTATCTGGAGAATTCAGAACCTCTCTGAAGAGGTGACAGTTAAACTAAGACCTCAAGATCAAGACAAAAGTTCCCATGTTAAGATTATGAGGAAGTACATTCTAGGCAAAGAGAACAGGTAGTGCAAAGGTCCTGAGGCTGGAGTGAGCTTGGGGTGTGGCAGACAGAGAAAGAGGTCACTGTGGGTGAAGGGGAGTTGGCAGAAGAGAGAGTGGCCATGGGTGGGTGGGGTGGGAGAGGTAATTGCGGCTTGTTCAGAGGCTTTGTGGACTTGGCTAAGGAAATGTGGATTTTATCTAAATGCTAATAGAGAGCTCTAAGCAGGGGGATGATGTGATCTAATTTATGTTTCTAAAAGATCATTCTGGACACTAGGAAAATGGATTTTAGTGGGTAAAGGCAGAAGAAGGGAGGCAGGAGGCAATGCATTCGCCCAGGTGAGGGATGGTGATAGTGGATGAGGACATACCAGTGGAGACAGAGAGAACTCTCTGGTTCACTTGTGTTTGGGCTGAGAGGCAGCAGGAATTGCTGGTGGATTGGACATGGGTAAGTGCAGTGATCCCTAGTTTGGGGTCTGACATCACTGTGCTCACAGACAAATGGCTTATCTGACCTTATCTCTCAAGCAAGCTGAAAACCTAAAGGGTATAGCTCATTTACTACCTGTTTCTCTACAAAAACCTGTCCCACTACATTTACAATGGAGTTGTCCATGGGCAAAATCACACACGGACAGACATCTTCAGAAAGACCTCAGGAGAGGCCTGATATTATCGAATTGTCACATGTTTGAAATAATGACTAAAAAGGAAGTGTATCAGCTGAGAGATAAACCTATTGTATGTGTATTCATAATCACATAATCACACAACCAACATGCATACCTGTGATTTTAAAAACCATTTGGGACCAAAAATTAAATTGCAGCCTATATTTTTCCGGATCCTTTCATTGCTTCCATAGGGTTTAACATACAGAACAAGTCTTGTTTATCATCACAATGCCCCAATTAAAAATAAAGATGAAGGCTGTTATCCCTATTGTACAGAAGGGTAAACTGAGGTGCAGAGGAAATAAAAGATGGAAGCTCAGGAAGTGAAATATTCTGCCCAAAGATTACCAACTAGTCCCTGGTAGTGCCAGATCTCCTGGCCCTTAGTCAATCCCGTGCTGTTTCCACGATGCCGGAGGTTTTCCCATAAACCACTACACTACTTATTGAACATCCCTGGGCCCCAAGGAGAGAAGAAGAATGAAGTTCAAAATAAAGAGATTAATTGAGACCTTAGTAGAGGCACTCACGCCACCAACATCGACTGAGCATGCCTAAGAAACAGCAGGCAAGATCCCTGCCCTCATGCTGAAACCAGTTTGGCTCAGTGGATAGAGCGTCGGCCTGTGGACTAAAAGGTCCCAGGTTCGATTCCGGTCAAGGGCATGTACCTGGGTTGCGGGCACATCCCCAGTAGGAGATGTGCAGGAGGCAGCTGATCGATGTTTCTCTCTCATCGATGTTTCTAGCTCTCTATCCCTCTCCCTTCCTCTCTGTGAAAAATCAATAAAATATATTTAAAAAAAAAAAAAGCAAACGCACAAAAATGACAGTGTAGATTGGGTCTACATCAAGCCAAAATCATCCATCCATTTAGCAAATCCACCTTTATTTATTTATTTATCCTCACCAGAGGATATGTTTTTATTGATTTTTAGAGAGAGAGGAAAGGCAAGCAAGAGAGAGAGAGAGAGAGAGAGAGAGAGAGAAACATCGATGTGTGGGAGAAATATCCATCAGCTGCCTCTCATACATGCCCCAACCTGGGATTGAACCTGAAACCTAGTTATGTGCCCTGATCAAGAATCGAACCCACAACCTTTTGGTGCAGGGAATGACACTCCAACCAAATAAGCCACCCAGCTGCGGCAGTAAATTCACCTTTCAAAACTGGTTTGTTTGTGCGGGGGCTTTAATTAGTCAGGCGGGTTATTTGGCATTTTACAATTGAAGAAATGCAATTGCTTAAATTTTTTGCCTTTGTTAGTAATCCTAATAACTATTGCAATTATTTATGGCCTTACAGAGTTATGATTATTTATACTGACGGTAAGTGTCAGACACGGCAACAGAATATTAAACACAAACAATGTTTATTAATGATCATGGTAATAAGCCATGTATGGTTGGTTAATCGGTGAACTCTTCAGAGAAAAAGTGACTCTTAATCAGACTTAAGGTAAGAGACTTGTTTTGATAGAGGGAAAGAGGAAACAATTACAACACACTGCCAACTTCTCAAAAGTGTCATAATGTGTTTTGTATTTTTACAGTGAAAAGAATAAGATTGTAGGGGAAATTTTGTGTTCAGTGAAAACCTGCATTGCCTTTTTAAATTGAGGTATAATTGATAAATAACATATTCATTTCAGGAGTAAAGCATAATAACTTGATATTTGTATATTTGTAAAATGATCACCACAATAAGTTTAGCTAATATCTGTCACCACACATAATTTTTTTCTTGTGATGAGAAGTTTTAAAATCTACTCTCTTAGCAACTTGCAAATATGCAACACAGTACTATTAACTATAGTTGCCATACTTATTTATTTTATAACTGGTTAATTTTATGCCTTTTGACCCCTTTACCCATTTCTTTGTTTCCCCAACCCCCTCTCCACACTACCCCTCCACTCCTCACCTCTGTCAACTGCCAATCTGTTCTCTATATCTATGAGCTTATTGTTTTTGTTTTTAATTACACATACAGGTGAGATCATATGGTCTTTGTCTTTCTCTGCCTGACTTATTTCACTTCACACAATGCCCTCTAAGGTCCATCCAAGTTGTCACCAAGGGCAAGCTTTCATTCCTGTTTATGGCTGAATATATTCCATTGTATATACCACCCACATTTTCATTATCCATTCATCCGTTCATGGATTTAAGGAGACTCCTCCGCTGTCTGATTCCAAACCTATGGGAGCTATTTTCCCACTCGGTAGGTTGCACATAACTGCTAGCAACACAAAGCAACTCTTGTCTACGGACATGCAAGTTCTGTCCTGTCCAGATGAAGAGCAATTGACTTCCCTCTGGAAAGCCAGTTTTGCCACCATTTGCACATTTATTTCAGTGTTCATAGCACTGTTTATCACACACAGTTCATCCTCAATTCACCTGGTAATTGGGGTGACCATCTGTGTTAGTTAACTGGTTTTATACAAAGAAATAATGAACTTCTGTCTTTATGGCAGGAGGTAATTTTGCAGCTGGGTGCCAGGTGCCTGCAGAGGTGAGACCCCTCCCGTCCACAGAAGCTGATGGGCACTGTCTTCCTTGGATATTTACATTTCAAAGGGACCACGGCCGGGTCCTTGAGAAAGATTCCAGAGTCATAAAACTGACAAATGGTTAACTTTTCAAAGTATTTGCATGTATTTCAAAGAGACTGTGAAAGAACTTACAAGTTTTCTAAAGTAAATGTTCTAAGAAAAGGGCGGGGGGCATCTCTGATTTTTCACAGAAAGAATTAATGCTTATTTGCCCTTATGTGTGTAAATCATACCTGTGTCACCATAGTACCCAATCCCAGGTGGAGGTGTGAACAATGCCCCCCAAATGTAATGCTAAGCCCCCAACGTGCGAGTCCGGGTCAGCCTCCCCAAGGTCCTCTGCTTCCTGAAGTGTGAGAAACCCTAAGTGGGTACAGTGTCCAAAAAGGGAGAAGGAGAGGCCCAAACCTGCTTGGCATTCACAGCTGAAGGAGGCCTCTGTTTCCACCGGATGAGTTGTTCCCGCAAGAGTCCTCTGGGAACGAGTGTCCCCGATGCTCTGAGAGAAGCCTGGGGAACGCTCCATGTCCGTTTGCTGTGCCTAACCAAGAGTCCCTAGAGAGAGGACAAGCTGGTGCCTCGCTGGAAGTCACTTAGGGTTTCAAGATGAGGCTCTTTTGACACAGCTACTTCCCCAGGAGGTGAGTTTGTCCCAAGAAAGCTGGGGGAGGCCAGGTTCCAGCAGCAGCCGCCTCACAGTGTGCTCTCCTCCTCACTTCACCAGCACAAGCCAGCTCACTGGCTCCATCTCAGCCATCAGTGATTCTAAGCAGGGAACTAGAACTCCTGGCCTTACCTGCCTGGTCTTGAACTGGGCCACGCAGTTTCCCTCCGATTAGACTCCCCACCCTTGAATGTTGGGACAAGAGGTCGGACTCTTAGAGGTCCCTAAGTTCCTTATATAAATGTTTCAGCTCCTCCTCAGCGCCATGCACATTAATGAAAGTGTAAGAAGGGCCCTAACCGGTTTGGGTCAGTGGATAGAGCATCAGCCTGCGGACTCAAGGGTCCCAGGTTCGACTCCGGTCAAGGGCATGTATCTTGGTTGAGGGCACATCCCCAGTAGGGAGTGTGCAGGAGGCAGCTGATTGATGTTTCTCTCTCATCTGATGTTTCTAACTATCTCTCTCCCTTCCTCTCTGTAAAAAATCAATAAAATACATATATTTTTAAAAAAAGTGTAAGAAGGGAGGGAGGATACACTTATACTGCCTTCCTTGGGCCATGAAGAAAAAAAGTCACAACTGCTTAGTCAGGAAAGGCCAATCAAGTGATTTCTTTGGGTAATTTCTGCTGCAACTTGCTGTCTCTGCTGAAAAATCAAGATGCAGCATAATCTTAAAGTTCTGCCTTCCAGGCATCCAGTTAGCTTAGAACTGGAGAATAACCTTTCTGTGTCCTCAATGCAAAAATTCAGGTTTGGAATTAGTTTACTTTTCCTTTGCAATGAGGAAATAAAATAGGTAACTTTTATAAATAGACTTTAAAATCTTGAAATAGGTAATCAGCCTACTAACTAGTCTTATTGACATTTAAAAGCAGTCACACTGACCCCATCCACCCACATTTTTAAAAAATATGTTTTATTGATTTTTTTTTACAGAGAGGAAGGGAGAGGGATAGAGAGTTAGAAACATCCAAGAGAGAGAAATATCAATCAGCTGCCTCCTGTATACCCGCCAGTGGGGGTGTACCCACAACCAAGGTACATGCCCTTGACCAGAATCGAACCTGGGACCCTTCAGTCCACAGTCCAACGCTCTATCCATTGAGCCAAACCAGTTAGGGCCACCCACCTTTTTTTACTTAAGAAGATCATATAGGTTTCAAATGTACATTTCTATGACACATGATCTGTATTAGATTTTGAAAGCACAGAACTGCTTCATTCCAAAACACCCAAATTAGAAGTAAAAGAGCAATTTGTTTTAACTATGGTTCTGAGTACTTTTCTTAATCATCTTTAGTTTTTTAATTTTTTATTTTATTTTTATTTTTGATCTTTATTGACCTCTCTCAGCCCCCACCCCCAATCATCTTTACTTTTGATTGGAATTACAATATTCATAATACCTCATACTTCTTTAAAGCGTATTAAGGAAAAGTCCCGATTACAGTGGGTTAACGACTGTGATTATTTGAACAGCTACAACTATCTCTACAGTATTGCCAAAGCTCATCCTTGCAGCTGCCAAATTGAGCAAGAGTTGTGGGGATTTCCCCCCAATTTCAAGAGAAATGATTTGAAAAGAAAGTTACATTCAGATTAAGCAGCTCCAGTACTCATGTGACTAATCTTGGTTCATAAGTTCCATGGGCTCTGCTGACTCACTTCTCTATTTAAGATGTTTATTGCCCAGGAAATAACACTTACGCCATCAAATCCATTTCCACTGCGAATGATGCCAAAGTTACAGAGCAGCATGGGAAAAGGCTCAACTCCTTCTGTGTGAGTTACCACGAGAATGCTAGCAAACAAGAAAAAAGTTTCACCTGTTACAGGACTCCTTCTCTATCCGACACTATTAACCAATGTTGAGAAGTGAAGAGGGGATAGGTGACTGACCAGACTGGGCTCCCCTGTTTGTCTGAGACTTGGTGGGATCACCGAGTGTCATGGATAAGGGCTTCAAGTTCAAGGATTAGATCCTTACATTTGTCCAGATACAGCAGAGATTTAGTGCCGACCATGCTCTTAAGAAACTAATTCATAAGCCAAAATAACAATTTATTCAAATTTTTTAACGTTTTATTGTGGGGTTTTTTTTTGAGAGAGAGAGAGATAGAGAGAGAAATCATTTGTTGTTCCACTTATTTATGCATTCATTGGTTATTTCTTGAATGTGCCCTAATCAGGGATCAAACTCCCAACCTTGGCTTATCGGGATGATGCTCTAACCAACTGAGCTACTCGGCACGCGATAAAACTGTCAGAGGAACAAAATTCCAGTATTTGTAGTCAATATATTCACTTTGCAGTTTTAAAAAATCTATTTAGAAACCAAACCATTATCAGAAGTTTACTTTTGAATATAGTCTCCTGTCTATTGTCTTATGCGCCTCCCTTAGAGCCTGTGAGTCCTGCAAATCAGGAGCTGTGTCTTTTTCATGTTTATATTCCCAGGGTCCAATGCAGTGCCTAGTCTATAGCAGACACTTAAATATTTCTAAGTAATGAACAATAATAGTGTATGTGAAATCTCTCCAAATTCTAAGGCACTATGTAAACAAAGAATTATGATTATGCATAGGAATGATGTCATTAAGCTACAATAGACCAATGTAGTCATCTTCACAGTAGGGGCAATGGAAGCAAGTGAAGACGCACATGTAGAAAAGCAAGATTCATGTCTTAATGTCAATTAAGTGTTTTTAGATAACATTGTAAGAGACATAAAGGACAGAAAAAAGGATTTTTAAAAGTATTTTAGATGATCAAAATATAAGAATGAATGGATGTGGAGAGAGAGAAGGGAAACCTCAGAAACTGAAACTTCGTTCCCCTGTACCATGTGTCCATGAACTCAGAAACTCAAGTTCTACATCTAGTAGGAAGCTGGGCAACGTCTCCATAGAAGACTGTTTAATATTTCTTGTTTGCATTTTTTTTTTACCTTGGAAGGTGGAAATGAGGAAAAATAAAAGTGCGGGTCAATCAATGAGCGAAAAATTTCCAGAGAATATTATGAGGTTCATTTTATCTTAGAAAAAGATGGAGGTCAGATGGATTGTGTTTAGGTGAAATGTTAACTATATTGAGGTTAAAATGTACAAAGTCGGAGATCATCTTTGTGATAAGTTACAGCAAGAAATAAGCCAATGACAAATAAGCTGTTAATTCTGCCCTCACAGCCTTGAGGCGGAGGAACCAGTGATGGTCACAGTTTGGAATTGGGAAGGTGCCTGGCCACAGACTTGGCAGAGCCACCGACACCGTTGTGTCATGGTTCAGGAGGCACCATTAACTCATTGTCAGCCATCAGTTACATCCATCTGCATAAGGGAGGAGTATTAAGACCAGAGCAGGAGAGAACTGGTAGACAACAGAAAGTGCCACTTCCTTCTTTATTCAGAGCATCTTAATTTCCTTTTATTTTAAGTGTATGTTATTTTAAAAATAAAAATTTTGTATGGTAAAATATTGAGATAGGGAGGAATGATTTGGATAAGCTAGTTCTAAAGTAGCAAAAATATCCCTTTCTTTCCACCAAAAGGAGCAATTTTCTTGCTTCTTGTCCACAGTCTCCCTTTCCTGAAAGTCACTTTTTCTGCTCCACAACACACATCCCGCCCAAAAAATAGAAAATAATACTTTAGATGTTTCTGTTCTTTGCTTTTATTTATCTTTCAATCACATGGATCTCAAAAAACAATTGGGCAGAAAGTTTCAGGAAACTAGCCCTTGAATATCACCCTGATGTGATTCCACAGTTAGGGGAGGAAACCAGGAAAATCTTACTAGGAGAGGATTTTTTTAAAAATCATGATTCCTCATGTACTAGATTAGCTGAGAGTAATAGAAAGCCAGGTAATAAGAGTAAGGAAGAGATGCACCTTCGGCAGAGCAGAAGTATAGTAAGTGAATAACTGCTTGGAAACAGAGTGAGGCTGAGCCATGTGCATGTTAGTATGCCCTCCAGATACAGGTTTTAAAGAATTCAACCATCATGCCATTAAACAGAAGACAGAACCAAAGGAAATAAATCCTCATTATTCTGCCCGGTAACAATCACTCAATCTAAACAGATATCACATGTTCAAAGTTGAAAACAGAAAAAGACAAATCATCGTGGAGACTCTTAAAAAACAAAACAATAAACCAGGGAAAGGAAACGGTACTCCAGAGATTCAGAAGCTTTACATGCATCTGAACGACTTATATCTGGAGCCAGAAAGAAATTATAGGAAATTGTTGGGTGTCTTAAGTGGAATTGAAGAAGACATGGATATATGGGGATAGGAAAATAGAAAAAATAAGATAAGCAAAATGTTGGTAATTGTTGAAGCTAGTAATGAGGACTTGCATAAATTTTAAATTTTTAAAAAATTTGTAATCTCTTTTAGAGAGAGAGGACGAGAAAGGGAGAAAGAGAGAGAAATATGACTATGAGTGAAACATTGATCAGCTGCCTCCTGCACACATCTGGACTAGGGATCAAACCCAAAACCTTTTGGTGTTCCGGATGCTGCCCAACTGAGCCACCTGGCCATAGCCATTACAGCAAATTGTTGATGGTATATTCCAGAAGCCTCTCTTAACTTTCACTACAACTATTGAAGCATCTTTCAATGGACTGGCATGGGAGCTTTGCTCTTAATCAATCCTTTCCCACACTGTAACTTTAAAATGCTATGTGGGGATGTCTATTAAGAGATTAAAAATGGCCCTGACCAGTTTGGCTCAGTGGCTAGAGCGTCGGTCTGTGGACTGAAGAGTCCCAGGTTCGATTCCAGTCAAAGGCATATACCTTGGTTGCGGGCACAACTCAGTAGGGGGTGTGCAGGAGGCAGCTGATCGATGTTTCTCTCTTATGGATGTTTCTAACTCTCTATCCCTCTCCCTTCCTCTCTGTAAAAAATCAATAAAATATTTTTTTTTAAAGAGAGAGAGAGATTAAAAATGGCAGCAGAGTAAGTGGATGCTGCGCAGACATGCTCCAGGACCAAACTGAAATTACAATTAAAATACAGAAAAACTTCCTGAACAATCAACAGAAAACTCACTGGAGAGAACCCTGATAACCGAGGACCAAAAGTGGAGACCGCACAAAGACTGGTAGGAGGGGCTGAGGCTCGAAAGGGCTGGCCAGGTTCCAACAGACAGCAACCAACGTTCTTGAGAGATATCTCAGCTGTGGGGGGTTGCCACTGAGAACTCTGGGATCTAATCCCCAAGCTCCGCCCTGCAGCAGAGAGCGCCAGAACTGAGAAGGGTACCCGCATAACATCTGGCTGTGAAAAACAACAGGGTTGGTGTCTACCAGGGAGAGATAGCTGGAAATTCAGGCACACTCTTAAAGGGCCAACACACAAAATGCTCTGTCGAGCCACCCACCTTGTGCTCCGTCTGTATGGAGCTGTATGAGCAGAAGCCAGGATAGGGGGCTCTGGGGTTAGAACTCAGAAGGCAGACACCCCAGTTTCATGTGCTGAGTCATTTCCTCATGATGCGGTGGTCATCTTTTTCATGTAGACATTTGCTATAAAGGCGAACTTGCCTCAGGGGAAGACAGTTGAGCTACCCTGTTGGAAAACACCTTGCCCCATGGTGTGGAGTTGCTCTGGCCCAATAAGAGACTGAGAATAACAATTAGCCTCCAGGCATAAGCAATTGCCCCACCATGTTGAAAAAACTCTTGCCACACCTGTGTATGATTGTGTGAGAGCAATTCAAGACAAAATCCTATCAGTCTGTAGACAGAGGCAGTCTCTGGAAGCTTTGAATCTTTGCCTGATCTAATTAGTCAGAAACAGCATTTGACACTCTCTTGCACTAGAGATTGAGAGGTGTAGCAGATCTACATAATGTATAGTCACAAATCCAAACAGGCAGCCCAAATGAGGAGACAAAGAAACAACCCCCAAATGAAAAAACCAGAGAATTCTGCAGAAGAGATAAATGAAATGGAAATAGGAAATGTATCTGATACAGAGTTCAGATTACTGATGTTAAGATGCTCAGCAGCATGAGAAAAGATATGATAAAACAAAAAGAATGACAGAGCACAAATACAGAACACATTGGAAGGAATAAACAGCAGATTAGGGGAAGCTGAAGATCAAATCAGTGAATTAGAAAACAGGATTGAAAAAATCACTCAGATAACTAAAAATAAAAAAACAATTAAAAAACAGGAGGACAGCTTAAGGGAGCTGTGGACAATGTGAAACATAACAATATTTGAATAGCAAGTCTGCCAGAAGAGGCAGAAAGGGATACAGAATGTGTTTGAAGAAATAATGGCAGAAAACTTCCCTAACCTGGTAAAGGAAAAAGTCACACAAGTCCACAGAGAACCCCAAGCAAGAAGAACCCAAACAGGCCCATGCCCAGATACATCATAATTAAAATGCCAAAAATTAAAGACATAGAGAAAATATTAAAGGCAGCAAGGGAAAAGAAGACTGTTACTTACAAAGGAGCTCCCATAAGGCTGACACCTGATTTCTCATCAGAAACTCTACAGACCAGAAGGGAATGGCATGAAGTATTCAAAGTAAAGGAAAGCAAGGATCTGAAACCAAGATTACTATATCCAGCAAGGCTATCATTCAAAATAGACAATCAAATAAAGAGCCTCCCAGACAAAGAAAAAAAAAAAGGCTAAAGGAGTTCATCACCAACAAGCCAGCACTACAAGAAATGCTAAAGGGACTACTGTAATGAGAAGAAGAAAGAGAAAGAGAAACCTAGGCATACAGAATTAAAATGGCAATCAATAAGTAGCTATCAATAATAACCCTAAATGTAAATGGATTAAATGCTTCAATCAAAAGGCATAGGGTAGCTGAATGGATATGAAAACATGACCCAACTAATGCTGTCTACAAGGGACCCACCTCAAAACAAAAGATGCACAGAGGATGAGAGTGAAGGGATGGAAAAAATGTTCCATGCAAATGTAAAAGAAAAAAAGCTGGAGTAGCAACACTCATATCCAACAAAATAAACTTTAAAATGAAGGCCACACAAGAGACTACAAAGGTCACCATATAATACTAAAGAGATCGATCCAACAAGAGGATATGACCCTGGTGGTAAACATAGATGCACCCAATAGAGGAGCACCTAAATATATAAAACTTCTAGGGGACTTTAAGGGAGAGATAGGAAACAATATAATCATAGTAGGGGAATTTAACACCCTGCTGACTTCAGTGGATAGATCTTCCAGAAAAAACTTAACAAGGAAACAGTGACTCTCAGTGGTTCTCAACCTTCCTAATGCCGTGACCCTTTAATACAGTTCCTCATGTTGTAGTGACCCCCAACCATAAAATTATTTTTGTTGCTACTTCATAACTGTAATTTTGCTACTGTTATGAATTGTAATGTAAATATTTGATATGCAGGATGTATTTTCAGGGGTCACGACCCACAGGTTGAGAACTGCTGCAAGGATACACTGGATCAGATGGATTTAATTGACATTTATAGAACATTTCACCCCAAAGCTGCAAAATATATACATTCTTCTCAAGCGCACATGGATCATTCACAAAGATAGACCACATGTTAGGACACAAAACAAGTCTCTACAAGTTCAAGAAGATTGAAATCATATCAAGCATCTTTTCAAATCACAGTGGAATGAAATTAGAAATCAATCACAGTAAAAACACCCAAAAACATTTAAACACATGGAGACTAAACAGCATGTTATTAAATAATGAATGGGTTACCAATGAGATCAATAAAGAAATCAAACACATCCTGGAAACAAGTGAAAATGGACACACAACAACCCCAAATCACTGGGACAAAGCAAAAGCAGTCCTGAGAGGAAAGTTCGTAGCACCACAGGCATACCTCAAAAAACAAGAAAAAATCAGCAATAAACTATTTAACCCTACAACTTAAAGAACTAGAAAGAGAACAACAAGAAAAGCCCAGAGTAAGTAGAAGGAAGGTAACAATAAAGATTAGAGCAGAAATAAATAACATAGAGACTAAAAAAAAAAATACAAAAAAAACAAACAATGAAACCAAGAGCTGGTTCTTTGAAAAGATAAACAAAATTGATGAACACTTAACCAGATTCATCAAGAAACAGAGAGAAGACCCAGATAAATAAAATCAGAATTGAAAGCAGAGAAGTAACCACTGATACCACAGAAATACAAAGGATTATAAGAAAATACTATGAACAACTATATGCCAACACGCTGGATAATGTGGATGAAATGGACAAATTCCTAGAAAAATACAATCTCCCAAAACTGAATCAGGAAGAATCAGAAAACCTGAACAGGCCAATAACAACTGAGAAAATAGATGCAGTAATCAAAATACTCCCAAAAAACAGAAGCCCAGGTCTGGACGGATTCAAAGGGAAGTTTTACCAAACATTCAAAGAAGAACTAACACCTATCCTCCTCAAACTATTACAAAAAAATCCAAGCTCTTTTTATGAGGCCAGCAATACCCTAATTTCAAAACCAGATAAAGACACTACAAAGAAAGAGAATGGCAGGCCAATATCCCTGATGAACATAGATGCTAAAATCCTCAACAAAATATTAGCAAATCTGATCCAGCAATACATTAAAAAGGTTATACACCATGACCAAGCGGGATTTATTCTAGGGATGCAAGGCTGGTACAATATTTGCAAATCAATAAATGTCACACATCACATAAAGAAATTGAAAAACAAAAATCATATGATCATATCAATAGATGCAGAAAAGTGCAGCCACTATGGAAGACAGTATGGAGTTTCCTCAAAAAGTTAAAAATGAAACTCCCATTTGACCCAGTGATCCCACTTCTAGGAATATATCCCAAGAAACCAGAAACACCAATCAGAAAGGATATATGCACCCATATGTTCATAGCAGCACAATTCACCATAGCTAAGATCTGGAAACAGACTAAGTGCCCATCAGTAGATGAATGGATTAGAAAACTGTGGTACATCTACACGATGGAATACTATGCTGCTGTAAAAAAGAAGGAACTCTTACCATTTGCAACGGCATGGATGGAACTGGAGAGCATTATGCTAAGTGAAATAAGCCAGTCAATGAAGGAAAAATACCACATGATCTCACTCATTCATGGATAATAGAGACCATTATAAACTTTTGAACAATAATAGATACAGAGGCAGAGCTGCCTCACACAGATTGTCAAACTGCAGCAGGAAGGCCGGGGAGGGTTGGGGGGCAGGAGGGAGGGGGGTAAGAGATCAACCGAAGGACTTGTATGCATGCATATGAGCATAACCAATGGACATAAGACACTGGGGGGTAGGGGAAGCCAGGGGATTGTCAAGGGCGGGGGGAAAAAAGGACACATATGTAATACCTTTTGTAACACTTTAAGCAATAAAAAAAAAATAGATGCAGAAAAAGCATTCAACAAAATCCAACACCCATTTTTGATAAAAATTCTTAGCAAAGTGGGAACAGAGGGAGCATATCTCAACATGATAAATGCCATAAATGATAAACCTACAGCGAACATCATACTCAATGGCAAAAACTAAAATCATTTCCCCTAAGAACAGGAACAAGAAAGGGATGTCCGCTTTCACCACTTTTATTCTACATAGTACTGAAAGTCCTAGCCGCAGTGATCAAACAAGAAGAAATAGAAGGCATCCAAACTGGAAAGAAGGAAGTAAAACTCTCATTATTCATATGTGACAAGATAATGTACATAGAAAACACTAAAGACTCCACCAAAAAATTATTAGATTTAATAAATGAATTTGGCAATGTAGCAGGATACAAAATTAACACCCAAAAATTGATGGCTTTTTTATACACCAACTAGAGGCCTGGTGCATGAAACTCATGCACTGGGGAAGCGGGGGGGGGGGGGGGGGGGGCGCGCTGGGTCCCTCAGCCTGGCCTGTGCCCTCTCACAGTCCAGGACCCCTCGGGGGATGTCCGCCTGCTAAACTGGCACACAGACATCCCTCTCCCAGTCTGGGGCTCTCACAATCCAGGACCCCTTGCTCCTTACCGCCCGCCTGCCATGGAGGTGAGAGAGGCTCCCACCACTGCCATTGTGCTCGCCAGCTGTGAGCCCAGCTTCTGGCTGAGCAGGAGGGAGCACCGCTCAACCAGAAGCTGGGCTCCCTGCTCCTTGGCGCTGGCCCTGCCCCCTGCCCACTGGTGGGGAGAGGGGCCGATCGGGGGCCAGGTTGGCTGGGGGAGGGGCCATGGGAGGTTGAGGTGCCACTGTCACGCCCATCCTGCCTCTATGGAGGCACCAGGACCTCACTGCCCTCTCTTTCACCGCCTTTGCAGAAAGGGAGGGCACCAGGACTGCCATGGTTGGCCTGGTGGCACAGGCTGGCTGGCCCCACCCCCCGCCCACTAGTCGTTCTGGAAGGTCATTTTGCCGTCTGATTTAATTGATATATTAGTTCTTTATTATATAGTATAATGAACTCTTGGAAAGAGAAACTAAAAAAATCCCATTTACCATTGCAACAAAAAATTAAGATACTTAGGAATAAATTTAACCAAGGAGGTAAAAGGCCTGTACTCGGAAAACTACAGGACTTTGAAAAAGACAGGGGAGGGCTGGGAGAGGTCAATGGGGGACAAAGAGGACATGTGTAGTACTTTTAATAATAAAGATTTTTTTTAAAAAGTATTTTTATTGATTTCAGAGTGGAAGGGAGAGGGAGAGATAGAAACATCAGTGATGAGAATCAATGGTCGGCTGCCTCCTGCACACTCCCTACTGGGGATCGAGCCTGCAACCTGGGCATGTGCCCTTGACCAGAATCAAACCCGGAACCCTTCAGTCTGCAGGCTGGCACTCTATCCACTGAGCCAAACCAGCTAGGGCAGTAATAAAGATTTTTTTAAAATAAAATAAAATAAACTTTAACACTCTGCCCTCTTTGGGATGGGAGAGTGGATAAGGGAAAAGACAGTGGCTTTGTCAAGACTGTTTTGTGTTGCTTGGTGTCTTCCAAAATACCTCAGACTGATAATTTTTATGCTGAAAATAATAAATAACCCAAATTACAGGGACAAATTGGCTCAAACTTTACAAAATTAGTGGGGGGAAAAGTCCTAGAAGGCTCAAAAATTCTACTCATTTTGCCTTGGACAGTACCGGCCCCTCACCAAAGGGTCGTGGGTTTGATTCCCAGTCAAGGGCACATACCTGCATTGCAGGTTTAATTCTTGGGGCACACATGGGTGAAAACCAATTAATGTCTTCTCTCTCTCTCTCTCTCTCTCTCTCTCTCTCTTTCTCTCTCTCTCTCCCACCCTCTCCCCCCACATCATGAAAAAAGTATCCTCCAGTGAGAATTAACAAAAAAGAGAAAAAAATTTTGCTCACTTTAATTATAGCCCATAAAACTGAAAAAATCCCCACATCAAAGAGCATTTGAACATTTACAAATTCATTTAATTCAGTTGACCAAATGATAACTTATTAAGTACTTTTAAATAAGTTTATAACTTTTCTGGTTTGACTGAAATTTTCCCTTAGTTCTAAATTTTATTCCTAGGCCTAATGATATTGCAATTTCCATTTTAACGTCTTCATAAGCTCTCAGATGAAACAGTTATAGAAAAATCCCATGACATTGGGCTTGACCCATCCTCTAAAACAGTGGTTCTCAACCTTCCTAGTGCCACGACTCTTTAATACAGTTCCTCATGTTGTGGTGACCCCAATTTCATTGTTACAAATTGAACATAATTAAAGCATAGTGTTAATCACAAAAACAATATGTAATTATATATGTGTTTTCCGATGGTCGTAGGCGACCCCTGTGAAAGGGTCATTCGACCCCCAAAGGGGTCGCGACCCACAGGTTGAGAACCACAGCTCTAACAGATTCCTTCCTTGGTATATTGCAATTGTTACCTTTTATTTAATGAATCTCATATACACAGTCTTATGTCCAATGTACAAGCTATATTTCTTTTTTTTAATCTTTATTGTTGAAAGTATTACAGATGACCCCTTTATTTCCCTATGACCTATTCTAGCCCATACCCTGTCCCCCTACTCCCCAGGTCTTCTATTGTCTGTGTCCATGGCTTATGCATATATACATACAAGGTCTTTGGTTAATTTCTTCCCATACAAGCTATATTTCTGAAAGGCATATCATCAGACATAGTGTCCCCCACCATCACCATCTACACTAATAAAAGAGAAACATGCTAATTAGCGTATGACTGCTACCCTTTTCGTTGGCTAATCAGTGAGTATGTGCAAATGAACTGTCAGCCAAGATGGCGGCCGGCAGCCATGCACTGAAGTGAACAGGGAGGCTTGCTTGCTCCAGTGACTGGTGGACTCCAACGTTCCCCGCCTGCCGCTGCCGGCCTCTGACCTGGCAGTTTGAAACATTGTAACAAATATAGAAGCTAAACAAAACCCCAGACACCAGCTTTCAGCCGCCGGGATCTCAGAGCTGGAGTTATACATTGTTTCAATTATAGAACCGAAACAAACCAGATACCAGCTTTGAGCAGCGGAAGCCTCAGAGCTAGAGCCAGAGCTAAAGCTGGCCCAGAATAAAAAAGAAAAAAAGAAAAAAAGGAGCAGTTGGGAGCTTCAGTCAACTGCCAGCCTGAAAGCAGCCCTCAGCCCCTCACCCAGACTGCCAGGCACCCCAGTGGGGACCCCCACCCTGAAGGGTGTGTGACCAGCTGCAAACAGCCATCATCCCCTCATCCAGGCTGGCCAGGCACCCCAATGGGGACCCCCACCCTGATCCAGGACACCCTTCAGGGCAAACCAGCCGGCCCCCAGGCCTCTATCCTATATAGTAAAAGGGTAATATGCCTCCCAGCACCGGGATCAGCGGAGCCACGAGGCCTCCTGGCACCAGATCAGCGTGACAGGGGGCAGCGCCCAAACCCCCTGATCGCCCTGGGACTCTGTGTGTGACAGGGTGCGGCGTCCCAACCCCCTGATCGGCCCTGCTCTGTGTGTGACAGGGTGCAGCACCCCAAACCCCCCCCCTCCGCCCCGCCTCCACACACAGGCCCTGCTCTGTGTGTGACAGGGTAGAGCCATAACCTCCCCATCGGCCCTGCCCTGAGTGTGACAGTGGCGGCGCCCCAACCCCCTGATCGGCCCTGCTCTGTGGGTGATAGAGGGTGGCGCCCCAACCCCCTGATCGGCCCTGCTCTGTGTGTGACAGGGGACGGTGCCCTAAATCCCCTATCGGCCCTACTCTGTGAGTGACAGGGGGGAGCTCCCCAACCCCCTGATGGGCCCTGCTCTGTGCGTGGACAGGGGGTGGCGCCGCAACCTCCCCATCGACCCTGCCTTGAGTGTGACAGGGGGCGGTGCCCCAACCCCCCAATAGGCCCTACCCTGAGCGTGACTGAGGGTGGCATTGCAACCTTCCAATCCGCCCTGCTCTGTGCATGACAGGGGCCGGCTCCCCAACTTCCCAATCAGCCCTGCTCTGAGCCCGACCAGGGGCTGCACCTAGGGATTGGGCTTGCCCTCTGCCACCCAGGAGCAGGCCTAAGCCAGCAGGTCGTTATCTCCCGAGGGGTCCCAGACTGCGAGAGGGCACAGGCCGGGCTGAGGGACCCCCCCTTCCCTCCCAAGTGCACAAATTTTTGTGCACCAGGCCTCTAGTCTCTCTCTCTCTCTCTCTCTCTCTCTCTCTATATATATATATATATATATATATATATATATATGGCTAATATGCAAAGTGTCCCCTCGGGAGTTCAACCAGGAGACTGGGAGTTCGATCGCTCACTATGACGTGCACTGACTACCAGGGGGTGGCATGGAACATGGCAGGTGACCAGCGGTGCTGGTGAGGCGCTGAGGGAGGGAAGCAAGAGGTGGGGAACCATGCAGGTGGTGGTGCAGGTGGCAAGGGAGGAGGAGGCAGGTAGGCAGGGAACCTGATTGGCCCTGACTGCCGGCCAGGCCTAGGGACCCTACCCATGCATGAATTTCATGCATTGGGCCTCTAGTTGTATGATACACAATTGGGAGACTCGGTTTATTATAAGAGAAACCAATCAATGTCAGCCTGAGAACCACACTCTAAGTGACCATTTGGGGTACTTCTAGCTTCAACTACAGCTCTGAAACTCCAGGCCCTCTGTGTAATGTAAAGGTGCTTATAATCCTATAACCTGGATATCCAGACCCAAGGAGCATTCCCTGTGACATT
This sequence comes from Myotis yumanensis, assembly GCF_028538775.1. Taxonomy (NCBI): domain Eukaryota; kingdom Metazoa; phylum Chordata; class Mammalia; order Chiroptera; family Vespertilionidae; genus Myotis; species Myotis yumanensis. The sequence continues at coordinate 77,630,263 of NW_027223761.1, forward strand.
CATAAGGACTCCAGATAAGCAGGCAACTTTCCCAAGTAGACATCTACTTCCCAAGAGTTTATGGATCAAGAAAATAACTTCAGGGGTAGACCACTTTCTCCAAAGACCTTCTGATCCCTGATCGGACAACTGAGTTATATTCAAACTTTCATCTCATTTTGTTTACATTCTGGGTCTGAAAATTCTGCCAGGGTCTGAACTCTTTGTGGGCATAGTTCTGCTTGTTATCTGTGCTGACTCTGCTCAGGGTGTTCCTGTAAGGTTGTGATTTATTGCTGGAAGGTCACATTCACTGGAACTTGGTAGGATATCTGAGGCTTGTGTTAGAGCCTTCCTCCAGGGAGGATTGGTTCACTTCTACCGGCATCTAGTACTACAAGCCTAGATAAGTGCTAAATTTGCAGTGTGTAGTCTTCATAGGCATGCAGATAGTATGAACTTAGGATACAAGATGGCATGAGGGCTGGCCCTTAGCCACATATTCTCAGAGGAGACTTTCTTGCCTCCAACCAGAACCAAGACAAGGCAGACAAGTTTTTCTGCTCTGCTTTTTCAGGTAAAATTATTTTCTAATTTGCCCTTTCTCTGAGGGTAAAACTCTTTGTAGTTCTAAGAGAGTCTCCAATACAACTCCCACCTGAGCCCAAAGCTTTGCTCCTGGCCCCTGTCACCTTCTTAAAACAAGAACTCCAGGCCACCTGGGATTAGCAAATGCTCCCAGGGCCCTCAACGGCCTCAGCATTTGCTTACCTCCCTGAATGTATGCTCATTTTGTTCTGGCCTCAGAGGATTTCCTTTTCCAAGTTCAGGCACATGTTTTAAAAGGTGTTCTTGTTTAACATTCTTAGATATGTCAGGGCAAAGTAATTTCTAAAATTTAGTCTGTCACATTGCCAAAAATGTCTATAAATTCTCTCTTCCTGGATATCTCAAATACAAAATGTTGGTAGTGACCTCTCTACTATCATCTCTAATTTTCCGTTAAAATTTAATGACACTACTTCTCACCTATTTATGACTCTCTCTCTCTCTCTCTCTCTCTCTCTCTCTCTATATATATATATATATATATATATATATAATTTGAACATACCTCCCCTCCTCTTTTCATCTTTCACACGATCTTATTGACTCTAAGTTCTAAATATCTCTTGCATTTGCTCTCTTCTTCATTCTGGCTATTATTCCTTCAGTATTCATTTCTTTTCTGGATCACTGAAATGTTTCCATGCTTGCCTCCTTCAAATCCATACTTCACAGAGCCCAGCATAAGCTATTTAAAATAAACATCTGACCATGTTATTTGCATAATTAGCCATCTTCAGTGACTCCTCATTGCCATGAGAATAGTCTCTATGGCATATAAGGTCCTCTACGATCAGCCCTCTCTATGCTGCACTCAAACCAAACTATGTGCAATCTTCTGCTTGGCCTAGCATACTCCAGTCAGCCTCACACCTCACCCCAGCTTCCTTGGCCAACTGTCAGCTCCTTATCTTTCAGAACCCAGGTCAAGACTCCGCTCTTCCAGGAAACTTGCAAGCAAATTCTTACTCCACCCTTTGTGACATCACTGATTGATGTGCTTAACTATTATTGCACTTATCACACGGAATTGCAATCATATGCCTGCTGTTCCAATTAGACTATAAATTCCCTTTAAAGGCCAAGAAGTTATTATGGCCACCCACGATACTTAGGCACAGTGCCAATTACACGAGGTACTTAATACCTATCAATGAATGAACGTTTATGACTCCCACAAGAGTTTATAAAATTGCCACTATCAAAGTCCAAGCCCTTCCCTCTGCCTCTATCCTCTTACAAGTCCTTCTGCCTCCAGTTTACCAACCTTCCTAATGTCACCTAAATTCTTTCTGAAGCACAATTCTGATCATGCCCTGCTTAACCTCAGAAGCCTCCTACTGCTATTCGCTCCTTCCTGCCTTCCTTTCCCTGCTGCTCTAGAGCTCACAGCAAACCACTGTTTTTCCAGTGACAGCTCAGCTCTATCCTAATTACAAAACCAGTAAGGAGAGTCAGACAGCAGCCAGCCAGCCTCCACTTAAATGTCTCCGTCACCGTCTGATGAAGCTTATTAGCATTAGCCACCCTTCCAAATCCCAACTAGGATCTGATGGTACTGGTGATAGCTATAGGATTCCCGCGTTACCCAGTGGCAGCCTTCCCTATTTGGACTACAGGGAAAACTCTACTTCATCACTCAGTTTTACAGTAATGGTGCACTGAGGGCTGCTGTGAGGGGATGAACAACACTAAGGGGACCACTGTCTAGAGAATTTTAAAACAATAATGAAATTGACTAAGGGTGAGTCTACTTTTTATTCACCACCACAAAACAGCAATTCTAAATAATGTCAGTAATAAAATTCTCCCTGCCAGGGAGGCCTGGCCCAGCACCACCACTCCTTAGTAAACCACTGCTATTCAGGCATCATTCCCTTTTGAAACCTTTAACCCATGTAAAACTGAATTAAGCACCTCTTCCTAAACCCTTAATGCACATCTGAATCTCCTGCAAGGCCATAGCATGTTAAGGGGAGCTTATCTTTACCAGTAACCAGTATGGACATTGAACACACGCCCCCTTCTGGCCAGCTTCCCATCAACAGTTGGCCTCAGCTGCCCAGTAAGGTCCTTCATAAGTGAAATGAGCCAAGTCCCAGTCCCTCTATGCTGCTAGGAGAAACTAACTAACCATCGTGCCTTATACTCATCCTGCAGACCAGGCTAACAGCATACAGAATATAATTTGAATTCCAAAGGCTGATCTTCACAAAACACCATATCTAGACCTAATTCTAATTCCTTCTAATTCTCTCCTAATACCAAACTACTTATACTCAGTATATTTCTGCCTATTACGTCTTTTTGTGTTACAGTGTTTTGTGTCCGATTTACCTAACTGCTAAGCCCCAGAAGGAAATTTAAAGACTCAATCCTGTTTTATTGCTATAGATGCAATGGACACTCGGTTCTAATAAATAAAACTAGGGACAGTTAATACATAAAAGAGCAAAATACATTTTTATTATACAGAATTTTATTTTTTAAAAAAACTTTATTTTCACAGAATACATTTCACATTAAAGATTCTCACAGTGGGAAAAATAACAATTTATTATTTAAAGTTTTATATTTGTAGATATTATTTTGGGACAAGTAAAATGAACATATTTGAGGAGTTAAGTCTCAGTATGGGACTTCTCTATATTCAGAAGTTCTCCAGGCTCTTTTATACCAGGCATTAGAAATTAGTAATGTGAAATATTAGCATTTCCTAACTTTAAAGTTTTCCAAAGACATATAACCATCAGTGACTGGTAAACAAAGGGGGAAAGTTTTCAAACATTAAGTGCTGCATAAGTTTCTGCAGTCTTTATTTATGAATTAATAGTTTTTCCTTTCTCCATAACTCCTAGGACAAATATAGCAGTTTGATTAGGTATTGAGAGTAATAAAGCTGAATTCCCTTTAAGAGTTTGGTAAATTATAATGCGAAAGCTCATATATAATGTTCAGTTACATTGTGAGTCTTGAGAAGTTGGAGGACCTCATTCACTCGCCAGAATGTGGAACTCTGTCTCACAATTTCTTGGATACAATTCCTCTCAAACCTTTTCCTCACAGATTAAATTCTAAAACTAGCCAGGTGATTAGGAGAAGAGATTTATCTCACCAGTGGACTTATCTGTTATTTCCTCCTTATTGTGAGATGAATGGCATGACAGAGCAGAGGCAAAGAGGTGTACAATCAATTTTCAAGGTAGTAAGTCAAGAAGGTCAGAGCTTCCACAACATGGCAACAGCTTTGCAGATGCCCACATCGTGATAGTTGAAATAACAAAGCCCAGCAAAGGTGAAAGCTGAGAGTGCCAAGAGGCCTGCCTTGGCAGCTTTCTGCAATGCATCCTTTTGAACATAGTCAGTAACAACTTGTCCAAGGCCCCTAGGGAAAAAAAAATCACAGCACAAATGAAAAATCACAAATGACACTGGAAGACCACGCAGATAATTTGGTTTCAAAAAGACAATCAGGTTCAAAACGCAACCAGTCAAAAACCAAAGTAAAGGAATCTAGTGTTTCTTAATAATATAATAAAGACATCTTCCTATTCTTCAGATTCAATTTTCCAGAATTACTTATATCAGAAACAGTAATTAATTACTATCTACAAAATTTTGATGTTTTTTTTTTTTAATTAAAGCAATGTTCTACAGTTTTTCATTAATTCAAAAAGAATGTATTAAACAGATGTGATATGTCAGAACCTGTTATAGACATTGAGAGCACAGCAAATAAGACAGCATCCCTGCCATACGGAATATTCACTCTAGTGAAGGAGAAGGAAAGAGTATCTTTGTGCTATGAAGTAATATTCTAGAAAGGATGACCTGAATGAGAACAATAATCCAAGCAGAAGTGACAATGACCTTGGCATCTTTGAAGAACAGTAAAAAGGTTAGTATGGCTGGAAAACGGGGAGATTAGAAAGTGAAGACAGATCACATAGGGCCTTGAAGGTCATGAAAAACATTTTGAATTTTATTTGAAATATAATGAGAAACCACAGATGTGCTTTAACTGGGGAGTGACCTAATTTTACTTCATTTTTTAAAATCTTTAATGTCGAGAGTATTACAGATGCCCCCCTTTTTCCCCATTGCCCCCCTCCACCCGGTTCCCACCCCACCCCAGGCCTTCACCACCCTACAGTCCATAGGTAAGACCTTTGGTTAATTTCTTCCTGCTCCTCTCCCCGCTTCCCTCTGAGATTCACCAGTCTGTTGCAGTTTCCATGCCTCTGATTCTATTTTATTCTCCAGTTTATTTTGTTCATTAGATTTCTTGTTCATTTATTTTGATTTTTAGATTCAATTGTTGATAGATATGTATTTATTACTTTATTGTTTTTATTTTTTATCTTCTTCTTTCTCTTCTTAAAGAATACCTTCAACATTTCATGTAATACTGAAATGTTTGGTGATGAACTCCTTTAGCTTTGTCTGTGAAACCCTTTATCTGACCCTCAATTCCAAATGAGAGCTTTGCTAGGTAATCTTGGTTGTAGGTCCTTACTATTCATTACTCTGAATATTTCTTGCCACTCCCTTCTGACCTGCAAAATTTCTGTTGAGAAATCAGCTGACAATTGTATGGGCGCTCCCTTGTAGATAACTAGCTGCTTTTCTCTTGCTGCTTTTAAGATTCTCTTTTTGTCTTTAGCCCTTGGCATTTTAATTATGATATGTCTTGGTATGGTCCTCTTTGGGTTGCAGGAGGCAACCAATCAATGATTCTCATCATTGATGTTTCTCTCTCCCTCTCCCTTCCTCTCTGAAATCAATAAAAATATATTAAAAAACAAAAACAAAACAAAAAACAAACCTGTACCTAACAGTCTATTATGCAACCACTAATTTATTTTCCATCTCAATGGATTTGCCTATTCTGGACATTTTATATAAATGCAATCATACATGTGGCCTTTTGTGTCCAGTTTCTTTCACTTAGCTTAACAATTTCAAGGTTCATCAATGTTGTGGCTTGTGTCAGTGCTTCCATTCTTTGGCCAAATAACACAGGCATACCTCATTTTATTGCACTTTACCACATTTTGCAGATATTGCAGTCTGTGGCAACTCTGCGTCGAGCATGTATATTGGTGCCATTTTTCCAACAGCATTTGCTCACTTCATCTTTCTGTCACATTTTTTAAAAATATTTTTTTATTGATTTCAGAGAACAAGGGTGAGAGATATAGAGAGAAAATCATTGATCAGCTGCCTCCTACACACGCCCTACCGGGGATCGAGCCCACAACCCAGGCATATGCCCTGACCGGGAATCAAACCATGACCTCCTGCATCATACATCAACGCTCAAGTACTGAGCCATGCCGGCTGGGCATCTCTGTCACATTTAGATAATTCTCAAACTATTTCAAACATTTCTATTACTATTATATTTATTATAGTGATTTTTTATGTTACTTGGGAAAAAACCCTTCACCAGAAAAAAAATTATGACTTGCTGAAGGCTCAGATGATGGTTAGAATTTTCCAGCAAAATGTATTTTTAAATTAAGGTATGTATTTTTTAATTTTTTAATTTTTTTTTAATCATCACCCAAAGATATATTTTCCCATCAATTTTTAGGGAGAGTGGGAGAGAGGGGAGAAAGAGAGAGAGAAATATCAATGTGAGAGAAACACATGGACTGGTTGCCTCCTACACATGCCCCGACCAGGGCCCAGGCCACGGAGGAGCCTACAACTAAGGTTCATGCCCTTGACTAGAATCAAACCCAGGAACCTTTGGTCCACAAGCCGACACTCTATGCACTGAGCCAAAACGACTAACATTATACTTTTTTTGACATAATGCTATTGCACACTTAATAGACTATAGTATATACAGTGTAAATAACTTTTATATGCACTGGGAAAGCAAAGAACTCCTGTGGCTCACTTTATTGCAATACTTGTTTTATTGCAGTGGCCTGGAACTGAACCCCATACTATCCCCGAGGTGTGCCTACAGTCACATATATCACATTCTGTTTAGCTATTCATCAGCTGATAGACATTTGGATTGTTTCACTTTTTGGCTATAAGTAACACTGCTATGAATATTATTGTATGTTTTGGTATGCAATCATGTTTTCAATTTGGTGGGGGGATATACACCTAAAAGTGGCATCTTTGAGTCATATGGTATATAGCTTTTTTGTTGGAACTTCCAAACTGTTTTCCAAAGTGGCTGCCACATTTTACATTTCCAGCAGAGATATATGAGGACACCAAGTTTTTGAGATCCTTGAAACACTTGTTACTGTCCATCTTTTTTATTACAGCCATCCCAGTAGATGTGAAATGGCATCTCATTGTGATTCTGATTTCCATTTCTCTAATAACAAATGATATTGAGCATTTTTTCATGTGCTATTGGCCATCTATCTATCTTCATTGGATAAATGTAGTTTTACTTTTTAAAAAGGTCACTCTGGCTATGGTGTGGCAAATTGACAGTACAGGCAGGAAAAGGAGGGCAAGAACAGAAATAGAAAACTAGTTAGGAGGCAGTGGAAGTATTCCAGGCAAGACTCTTGGCTTAACCTAGGCTGGTGACCGGGAGATGGTGTGAAGAGACAATTCAGGCTATATGTAAAGGAGAGAATTAACAGAAAGAGCTGATGGACTAGATGTAGGATAAGATGAAAAGAAGTACCTAGAATGTCTCCTAGGATTTTTGGCTTAAGCAACTACATTTAAATTAAATTGGCAAGAACAGAAGAGCTTTTGAGGGAAAATCAAGCAGAGGTTTAGGAAAAAAAAAGTGATTTTGGTAAAGTTAAATTTAGGATGACAAACATCCAAGTGGATCAGTTATAACAACTGGAAATAAAAGTCTGCAGTTCAGGGAAAAAAAAAAAAAAAATATATATATATATATATATATATATGTATATGTATATATATATATATATATATATATATATATATATATAAAGACTAATATGCAAATTGACCAAACGGCAGAACAACCGGTTGCTATGAAGTGCACTGATCACCAAGGGGCAGATGCTCAATGCAAGAGTTGCCCCCTGGTGGTCAGTGCACTCCCACAGCAGGAGTGCTGCTCAGCCAGAAGCTAGGCTCACAGCTGGCAAGAGCTGCAGCAGTGGTGGGAGACTCTCCCGCCTCCATGGCAGCACTAAGGATGTCCGACTGTTGGCTTAGGTCTGCTGTGGGGAGCAGGCCTAAGCCATCAGTCAGACATCCCCCGAGGGCTCCTGGACTGCGAGAGGGCGTAGGCCTGGCTGAGGGATCCCCCAACCCCGAGTGCACGAATTTCGTGCACCGGGCCTCCAGTCTATTATACTCGCAACAATGAAGATCTTTAAAAAAACACAAACCTAACTTTATGACCATCTACGGTAAAAGGGTAATTTGCTAATTAAACCGGGTCGACTGGACATCTTCCAGTCGTCTGGTCCTTCTTCCGGACAAAGCCACGGTGGTGGGGGCCAAGGCAGAGGCTGTTAGGGGAGAACAGGCCGGCAGAGGAGGGCGGTTAGGGGTGATCAGGCAGGCAGCAGAGGCAGTTAGAGATGATCAGGTGAGCGGATAGGAGCCAGGGGTCCCAGATTGAGAGAGGGATGTCCGACTGCTGGTTTAGATTGGGCCTAAATCGGCAGTTGGCCATCCCCCGAGGGGTCTCGGATTGGAGAGGGTGCAGGCTGGTCAGATGGACCCCCCTCCCAGCCGCGCCCGAATTTCATGCAACAGGACTCTAATATATAGATGCCTAATATGCAAACTGTCCCCTTGGGAGTTCGACCAGGGGACTAGGAGTTCGATAGCTTGCTATGACATGCGCTGACCATCAGAGGGTGCAATAAAGGAAAGCCCCCAGCTGGCAGCCAGCAAAGAAAAGCCTCAGCTGGCAGCTGGAAGGCCCCGCTAGGCCTAGGGACCCTAACCGTGCACAACTTTTGTGCACTGGGCATCTAACATAATATAAGTCTGAGCTGCCAAAACAGGTTTGGCTCAGTGGATAGAGCGTCGGCCTGCGGACTGAGGGGTCCCGGGTTCGATTCCGGTCAAGGGCATGTACCTGGGTTGTGGGCACATCCCCAGTGGGAGATGTGCGGGAGGCGGCTGATCGATGTTTCTCTCTCATCGATGTTTCTGACTCTCTATCTCTCTCCCTTCCTCTCTGTAAAAAATCAATAAAATATATATATATTTTTAAAATATGTAAGGCTGAGCTAACCTTGGAAAAGTGTGTAGAGAAATTAAGAAGGCTGAGACTGAGCCTGGAGTTCAGACTGTTATTATTCAGAGGTCAACCAAGAGGAAAGGAACTGGCAGAGGAGACTAAGAAGATACAGCTGGTGAGGTGGAATTAAACAAGTATGGCATCTAGGAAGCCAACAAAAATTACTCTAAGAAGGAATATTCAAATAAGTTGAATGACGCTAAGAGTTCAAGTAAGTGGATAGGGAACAAACAACCAGATTTGAAAAGATGAAGGTCTTTGGTGACTTTGGTAAGAATGACTTCAGTTAGCCCAGCCCACATGGTTCAGTGATTGAGCATCCAACCAGGAGGTCACAGTTCAATTCCCATTCAGGGCACAAGCCAGAGTTGTGGGCTTAATCCTCAGTGTGGGGGATGCAGGAGGCAGCCAATCAATGATTCTCTCTCATCATTGATGTTTCTCTCTCTCTCTCTTTCTCTCTCCCCCTTCCTCTCTGAAATCAATAAAAATATATTATTAAAAAAAAAAGAATTACTTCAGTTAAATAGTTGGGCTAAAAGTCCAATTAATGTGGGTTAAAGGAGACTGGATACGAAAGAACTAGTACATAATGATAGAAGGCTCTTTCTAGTCTTATGTGTGTGAAAAGAGAATTAGTAAGGTAAATGTCAATTGTAATTTTTTTATATGTATTACTTTAAAATTATCTTATTCTGACTTTTCATTAATCTAGATGCATCTCCTTCCAAGAAACACATTAGAGAAATATTACTGTACTTGTAATCTAATATTTCATAGCCACTAAAATCCTTTATTTTGAAAGGTATATGTGGTTAAAGGGTAATTCTTCTTAACCAATCCCAGAAAACTAGGTAGGCAAATCCCCTTCACACTAGCTAGGAAATGATTTGATAAGTCACTTAACTTCCCTGGGGTTTAGTTTCTACATTTGTAAAATAACAGAGTTGATTAAGATACTCCCCCAAAGTCCTTTCAGTTCTAACAAACCTTCCCATGATATCATACTGTCCTTACAAAAAAACATAAAATGAACTCAAGGAACCCAATTGTTACCTACAAACTTTATAGAAGGGTCATTAACCAGTTAATTGCCATGCATCCAAAATGGAAACCACCCCCACACACTGTGATATTTTGTATTTAATATAAAAAATTATTTTGCAATAAATATTATAAAAATAAATGTATTACAATTCAGGTGTTCTTGAATATCTTAAGCTGAAAATTCTCACGAAAAATTATTTTAAAGTTGGTCAGAACTTCCACTTAGGGAAAACATTTTTTTTTTTACAGATGCGCAAGGCATGTGGGGAAGGTCCGCCACTTGTGTCTACAGACGCTTATGGCACACAATGGGTTAAGAAAGTCTAATAAACTACACTGGACATAATAAAGAAAAACTGGAAATGCATTCATTGAACAAATATTTTCTTAGTGCCATGTGTCAGGTACTACTTAGGCACTAAAACTACAATAGCAAACAAAAATTGTCAAAAATATGTATCGTATTTCTTTTTTTAAAAAGGGCAAGACTGAAATAGAGTATAAAGGGTGCATATTTTGGTGATAAAATTATGATGAAAGAGAAGGAAGTGATTACTGTAAAAAATCAGGTTTCTGATGAGGGACACTGAACAGCTATGAGGTGATAGAACACACAGAAGAGGCTTCTGGAATAGATGGCAAAGTTCTACTTCTTGACCTGGGTGGTATTACCCTGGTAATTATTCATTAAACCAGAGACTTTATGCTTGTTATTTTATTCTAGTTAGGGGGAGACTAGGAATATATAAAATAACTAGAGGCCCGGTGCACAAAAATTTGTACACTCAGAGGGAATCCCTCAGCCCAGCCTGTGCCCTCTCACAGTCTGGGACCCCTCAGGGGATGTCCACCTGCCGGCTTAGGCCCTCTCCCCAGGGGATCAGGCCTAAGCTGGCAGTCAGACATCCCTCTGGCAGCCCGGGAGCCCTCGGGGGATGTCCACTTGCCAGTGGGGAGCAGGCCTAAGCTGCAAACAGACATCCATAAAACTTCTGAGGAAGCAGGAGAGGCTCCCGCCATCACCGCTGTGCTGGCAGCCATCATCCTGGCTTGTGGCTGAGCAGAGCTCCCCCTGTGGGAGCACACTGACCACCAGGAGGCATCTCCTGCATTGAACATCTGCCCCCTGGTGGCCAGTGTGTGTCATAGTGACCAGTCATTCCCAGTTGTTCTGCTGTTAGGGTCAATTTGCATATTATCCTTTCATTATATAGGATAGAGGCCTAGTGCACAGGTGGGGGCCGGCTGGTTTGCCCTGAAGGGTGTCCCGGATCAGGGTGGGGTCCCCACTAGGGTTCCTGGCCAGCCTGGGTGAGGGGCTGATGGCTGTTTGCAGGCTGATCAAACCCCCCAGTGGGGACCCTCACCCCATGGGAGTGTGACCAGCCTGGGTGAGGGGCTGAGGGCTGTTTTCAGGCTGGCCACACCACCTTCAGGGGGTTGGGGGGCCTTACTGGGGTGCCTGGCCAGCCTAGGTGAGGGGCTGCTGGATGTTTTCAGGCTGGCAACGGCCCCAGGCTGGAAGCAGGTATCTAGGATTTATTTATCTTCTATAATTGCAACTCTGTAGCCTTGAGCAGAGCTCAGGGCTGGCCAGGGCAGGGGGGAAGCTTGGCTTCCTCCATCGCCGGGGGGCAACCCAAGCCTCCTGCTCGCTCCAGCTCCGTGGCTGCTGCCATCTTTGTGACAGTGACAGAGTGATGGTTAATTTGCATATTGCTCTTTTATTAGATGGGATAATGATATGTTATATTAGAATTTAGTAAGTGCTACTGAGAAAAATAAAACAAGAAAGGGATAAGGAATGTTGGGAAGGGCACTGCAATTTTGAGTAAAAGTAGAGAAGCCTTCAATAAGAAGGTGACATGAAAGACATAAAGGAAATGAGGGACAATTCAAGTATATAACTAGAAAAAGAGTTTCAGGCAGAAGGAACAGTAAGAGTAAAGCCTTGAAGCCGGGAGTGTCCCTGCATGTTGAGAACTATTAAGAAAGTCAGTGGGAATGAGGGATAATAGTTGGGGATAAGGGAGAAATGGGTCAGATCACACAGAGTCTAGACCACTGTAAGAATTCTACTTTTAGTTTGAGTATGATTAGGAGACAACAAAGGGTTTTGAGAAGGGGAATGTCTTGACCTGACTTAATATTTTAACAGAATCAGGGGGCATAAACAGAAGGGAATATACAGAAGGAGAACCAGTTAAGAGACTACTACTGGAATAGAAGATAATGACTAAGTTTGGAACTTGAACAAACGAACAGAAATGCTATTAATTCAGATGGGCGAGAGTGCTAGAGGAAGCAATCTGGGGGGACATCAGCAACTCAGTTCTATAGCATGCTACATTAAAAATGTCTATTAGATCCCAGCTGACGTAGCTCAGGGGTTGAGCATCGACCTATGAACCAGGAAGTCATGGTTCAATTCCCAGGCAGGGCACATGCCTGAGTTGAGAGCTCAATCTCCAGCATCGGGCGTGCAGAAGGCAGCCAATCGGTGATTCTCTCTCATCACTGATGTTTCTATCTCCCTCCCCCTTTTTCTCTAAAATCAATAAAAATATATTTTTTAAAAAGTCTATTAGATATGGGAATGAAGACATCGAATGGGCATGTGGATATATATATCTGGGCATAGAAATGCCTTACATTATGTTTTCTACAGGTCTTGAGTATTTCAATTTCTCCCTTATATGCAACTAGTGACCCAGCGTGCAAAATCATGTGAGACCCAGACCCCGCAGCGTTGCGGGACTCCCCTAAGTCCCACCATGCTGCGAGACCCAGAGTCAAGTCCCACCCACCTGCATGTGCGCCTTGCTGAGCACGCAGTCTCCTGGTGACTGGTCTTTGGTCGTTACAGCCTTAGGGCCACTGGGTTATTACAATATAATGAAACAAGCTCACAGCAAACAAGCTGAACTAGCAACATAATACTGAAAGCACTGCTGTACTTACCAATGACTATGGAGAGAGAGGACCGCAGCCAGGGAGTAGTCCATCGCAGAAGAAGGATTCAAATACGCAGCTGGAAGTAGGCCCAGGAGCACAACACTGACAACCCTCTCCCCAGTCCAGTGGAGAGACGCAGCCTTGGAACCAGCTATAGAAAGGAGGAACCAGATTCATAAGAGTTGAAGGGGTAAACCTAACTCTCACATTCAGTATCTGCCACACAATAACTCAAATTGACAGAAGAGCAAACAATATGCATAGAAGACTTAACTCTGAGCATAGAACAAGGTAAGATAAAGGAGGTAATTGAAAGAGATGCTTCCCCCCTCCGCCTGCCCTTTTGGAGTACAGGTTGTCTCAACACCTACACATGTTGATTAGAAGACAGATCCACTTCACTTATAGGCAAGAAATGGACAAAATATATTTTCAGAATTACCAACCTTCGACTTCAGTATAATGGACAAATACCTAATGAATACAAGTTAGGGATACTTGAGAAATTCCTTTAAAACATTACTTTCTTTTTTCTTTTAAATGAAAACAGCCAACTCAGAGAAGCAAAGTTCTGATGTCAACTTTTAGGACCATGGTCCTTGTTCTGTCCCATTGCACATTAACAGAAATGGAACAATAAGCAAGTGAAAAACCAAATGGGCTATAAACATTTCCTTGAGAGCCTCTATCTTTTTTTTTGTTACAGACCCCCTTTGAGAATCTAATAAAAGGATAGAGCAACTTTCCAGAAAAAATGCACACAAACACATACATTAAAACTATGTATACAACTTCAGGATTTTCAGTCCCATGCATCCCAAGTTAAAACTACTCTTCTAAATCTAACTAAACTAAGCAACAAAATGCAGAAACAAAAACTTTTCAAACATAAAGTTAGTCTAAAAAGCAAAAGATTACACTGTATAATTTCTCATAACTCAGATGCAACTATATCTAAGTGGTTGATCTAAGAGTCAAGAGAAGTCTTTATTTGATCTTTCCAGACTTCAAAAATGGAATTACAGTCAACTCATTATTTACCTACAGGCTTTCTAAGACTAACTTTAAAAATATCTAAACAGCCAAACCGGTTTGGCTCAGTGGATAGAGCGTCGGCCTGCAGACTGAAAGGTCCCGGATTCGATTCCGGTCAAGGGCATGTACCTGGGTTGCGGGCACATCCCCAGTAAGAGATGTGCAGGAGGCAGCTGATCGGTGTTTCTCTCTCATCGATGTTTCTAACTCTCTATCTCTCTCCCTTCCTCTCTGTAAAAAATCAATAAAATATATTTTAAAAAAAAAATATCTAAACAGCCGAACCGGTTTGGCTCAGTGGATAGAGCATTGGCCTGCGGACTCAAGGGTCCCAGGTTCGATTCCGGTCAAGGGCATGTACCTTGGTTGTGGGCACATCCCTACTGGGGGGCGTGCAGGAGGCAGCTGATCGATCTCTCTCATCGATGTTTCTAACTCTCTATCCCTCTCCCTTCTTCTCTGTAAAAAAATCAATAAAATATATTTTTTAAAAAAATAAAAATAAAAAAAATATCTAAACAAGTATTCATCCAAGAAATGCCATGATTTTAATATCAATCTATTTAAAAACAAACAAGTTAATTACAACTATAAATATGCATAACTTTTTAAAAACTGCCCACTATTTTAAGTTATTCATATTTGGCTCCTCTCAATAAACTAAATAAATAAGAATAACTAAACTACTGAACAGACTCTTCCTAAAGCTATATTCTTGTTTAAAAAATTAAACATTTTTAAAAAGACTTATACCAGAAGATTCTGAGTGTAAATGGCATCATTCAACCATGTTGGTGTTGTCTGCCCAAAGGCGTAGGCTAGGTCTTCATTTGACAGAGCTGGACACAAAAGTTCCCCCACAGACAACAAGTCCTCCCAAAGACATGGTAATTAGCTAAGATGAAGATGGCCAGAGCCCAGAAAGCAGCAGCAATGGAGAAAACATACAATGGCGGCTGGGTGACAGGTGAATGTGCTGTATTCCACACCATCCTGGGGTAGGTTGGTCCTGGAGAAATGCCGAGATTTGAGCAGGTCTGACCACTGGGGTTCGGAGGAAGAGAGCTAAGGAGAGACATTAGGAGGATCATAAGCACCTCTCTTGTAACAGGATTGACAGACTTTCTAAATGACCATAGGTAAGCTACTTCAACCCAAACAGAGGATAACATCTTATCTGTAAAAGAAAGATAGCATCTATTTTGCCAGGCCGGCTTTGGCTCAGTGGTTGAGTATCAACCTATAAACCAAGAGGTCACGTTTCAATTCCTGGTCAGGGCACATGCCTGGGTATGGGCTTGATCTCCAGTGAGGGGTGTGCAGCCGATCAGTGATTCTCTCTCATCATTGAAGTTTCTATCTCTGTCTCCCTCTACTTTCTTCTCTGAAATCAACACAAATAAAAAATAAAAAGATAACATCTATTTCACTGGGTTGCTGTGAGGTCAGACTGAGTAAACACTGGAAGACTGAAAAATCAACAAACCACTTACATAAAAAGGTTTCACTTTTATTAATTTTAAAAAGTAAATTATAGTTTTCTCCTTCCATTTACTCATCCGCTTGGCAGTGGAGTAAGAGATACAAGATACAGTCTTTGTTCTCAAGGAATTCAGTCTAGTTTGGCAAGTTCATCTATTAGCATCCTCCTTTTCAAGATCAATTTCTCCACTTGTACCCCTGAACCCATCTCTTTCTGTACTGTTTGGGATCCTGTGTCTTGGTTAAAAAATAGGCAGACCTGCCCTAGCTGGTTTGGCTCACTGGATAGAGCGTCGGCCTGGGGACTGAAGGGTCCCAGGTTCGATTCCGGTCAAGGGCATGTACCTTGGTTGCAGGCACATCCCCAGTAGGGAGTGTGCAGGAGGCAGCTGATCGATGCTTCTCTCTCATCGATGTTTCTAACTCTCTATCCCCCTCCCTTCCTCTCTGTGAAAAATCAATAAAATATATTTTTTTTTAAAAATAGGCAGACCTTAGTTAACCCAACTCCACTACTTACAAGCTGTGAGACATCAGCAATTAAGTAAGACAGGCCTCCTAACCTCAATGTCCTCAATTGTAGAAAGGAAATAATAGCACTTACTTTATAATACTGTTGAAAATTAAATAATATATGCAAAGTGTTCAGTATAATTCCAGGAAGTTATAAGCAGTCAATAAAAGGTCATTTCTCTCCTGTATCTTTAACCTCTCCTTCCAATTGGCCATTTTCCCTCCACTGATGTAATATACTTCCCTTGATACTAATTCCTACAAGGCCCATGTGCTCTTTCCCTGTTCTCTTTCTCCTCCTTCCACCCATGCTTCTTTAAAGTGTTATTTAAATCATCCTGGCTGGTGTGGCTCAGTGGGTTGAAGCATCATCCCATACACCAAAAAGTGACAGGTTTGATTCCTGGTCAGGGCACATATCCAGGTTTCAGGTTTGATCCTGGTGGGGCCACGTACAGGAGGCAACTGATTAATGTTTCTCTCTCACATCGATGTTACTTTTCCTCTCTCTAAAATAAATAAAGTAAAATTTTTAAAAAAATAAATCATCTCAGCTTCCCTATGATTCTTTAACTCAGAAACTTATTTTTATCCCCACCAAAGCTGCTTTGGTAAGTTGCCAATGGTCTCAGGTAGCCATATCCAACAGGTACTGTCAGTCTTCATCTTATTGCGCCTTTCGTCACCACCTGGCATTATGCTCTTTCCTCCCTTCTTTTCTGACAGAACTCTCTTCTAATTCTCTCTTTGATTCTCTGATCATTCTCTGTTAGTCTCCTCCTGCATCCACTCTTTTTTTAAAAATACGCTTTTAATTGATTTTTAGAGAGGGAGAAGGATAGAAACAGGGGAGCATCTTCGATCAGCTGCCTCCTGCACACCCCCTACTGGGGATCAAGTCCGCAACCCAGGCCTGTGCCTTGACTGGAAATCGAACCAGCGACCTCTTGGTTCCTGAGTCCACACTCAACCACTGAGCCACATGGGCCAGACCTCCTGCATTCACTTTTAAATGTTTTCCCAGATTCCATCATCTGCCCATTGCTCTTCTCCCTTCCTCTGCCCACCCCTGATCATTCTGTCTATTCAGCTTCTACTGAGTTGACGACACCCCAATTCTGTATCTCCAGCCCTGATATCTCTCCAGTTTCAGAAGTTTAAGTGCCTGCTGGGCCTCTCCCCTGACATATCCTACATGGTCTTCATACTCACCATGCCAAAAACTAAAATCATCCTTCAACTCACTTTCTCATCCAAAACTGTCTCCCATTTGCATGTTCCCCACTTTAAGGACATCCCAGTCTAACCCAGAAACCTGGAAGTCATGTAGGATTTTCTCCCTAAATTCAGTCAATTGCCAAATCGCACTGATGTACCCAAACATCTCTTGAGACAATGTTTTCTGTACTTCTCTTCAAGTTCAGGACCTCATAATCCTTGCCTTTACCAGTGCCCTACCTCATCTCCCTGACTTGTGTCTTAGCCTGACCATCTCCCCTAATGGCCATCTACCACCCTGCTACCAAAGTGGTCCATCTAAACTGCAATCTAGCCCTAGCCGGTTTGGCTCAGTGGATAGAGCGTTGGCCTGAGAACTGAAAGGTTCCAGGTTCAATTCCGGTCAAGGGCACATGCCCGGGTTTTAGGCTCCATCCCCAGTGGGGGACTTGCAGGAGGCAGCCAATCCATGATTCTCTCTCATCATGAATGTTTCTCTCTCTCTCTTCCTGCCTCTCTGAAATCAATAAAAATATATTTAATAAATAAATAAACTGCAAATCTATGTCAAATTTTTCAATGGCTCCCCTTCACACCAGGTAAAATGCATACCCCGTATCAAGGCAAGTTCTTGTATGATTTGACCCCAGGTCCCCTTTCCAGATTCAGCGCTCATTCCTGACCTCGAGCTTCAGCTTTAATAATATCCGACTTGTTTTGTTTCCTCGCCTAACAACCAGTTTCTACACCTTCCTTCATCGCTGCACCTGCTCACCCCAGGAGCCCTAACTGTAATGACCTTACTCCCGTGGCCTTGCGGGCCAGGCACACCTCCTTCGGGGACGGAGACAAAGTAATCCTTCCAACCCGGGCGCTGAATATATCCTCCCTCTGGACTGCTAGGACAATGTGTGGACAGCACAACCGTTGTTCGGTGTTAAATTATGCTTACATGTGTTTTCCCTATAAAAAGGAAAAGTCTTTGCGGGCAAGAATTGTGTTTTATTCACACCTGAATCCCAAGCTTACTGCAGTGCCGGGTATAACACACATGCCCCGTTCAGTGAGTACCGAATCGGTCCCGTACACCCCCTCGAGGAGCAAGACCCGGCACGGGGATTCCGATGCTCTTTTCCGAGTCGGGGTGGGAGCTCGGTAAGGACAGCGGGTGGGGAGGGGGCGAGCTCCTGAGCAGCCTCGGCGGGGCCGGCTCCCAGAGACAGATCTCGCAGATGTGCCCCCTCACCACGTGGGCCCAGGCCGGGAGAGAGCGCTCCGGGAATACCTGGGCCCGCAGCGCGGGGGTCGCTGCTGTGGTTTCCACCGGAGCCAGAGCGGCCAGAGGGACGGAGGAGGCCCGCCGCGCTCCAGAGGCCGCGCCACCCGCAGAGGACTCCTCCCGCCTCCCTGCCCAGCGGGAGGCCGCGCTGGGAGCCCCGGCCGCCGGACCCTCACCTCGGCCTCCTCGGGCACCGCAGAGGACACTCAGCCTCCACACGCTCGCCATCTCGCTCCTGAAGGTTCAAGGTCATCCAGCAACCCGGAAGCAGTCACAGGCACCGCCCACAACCACCATACGAAAGAAAACAAGGAAAAGGGAAACGCTTGGTGAACCGGAAGTCGGGAGTTGGGAGCCGGGAGTCGGTGTGCGGCCGCCGCACATGCGCACACACGTGACCGGAAGTCCGGAGCCCCGAGGTGGACAATGGCGGAGCTGGGGGAGGCCGACGAAGCGGAATTGCAGCGCCTGGTGGCGGCCGAGCAGCAGAAGGCGCAGTTCACCGCACAGGTGCGGGACAGGGACCAGGGTGAAGAGAGACGAGGCTGCAGTCCAGGCCCCAGGCGCCCGCGGGGAGGTCGCCCGGTGTCCCTGCCAGGCCCGGTTCCCTCGCAAGAGAAACGAGTCGCGGCACCCCTGCCGCTGGTGCGCGGCGGTGCCCAGGGGCCGTTAAGCAAGCCCCGGTGGGGGAAGTAGGTGTGAAGCAGAAAAGAAAGGTTTGGGCGGCGCTAGGGTCCGGGAGCCGAGCTGGGCGGCGAGCCCTCTGGGCTGACATTCGGGAGATCTAGGTTCGAATCGTGCCGCTGCCGCTGACGTGCCACGTGCCTCCAGGCGGACATCCAGCCACGACGCGACTTGGTTTCGCAGTCGCCCGGTCCCTTAGACGCGATAATGTATTTGAAAACGGTAGAACCTTATTAGGGGGTTGGGGGGGCTCTGAAGTAATCAGTCTACAAGAGCTGTGGAGCTCGTTCGGCACGGAACCCCGGCCCTGTGCCGCATTAGCCGCGTTACTTAGGGCTGATTACCTACCGCGCCTCTTCAGCTGACAAGTCATCTTTTTTTTTTTTTTTTAATATATTTTATTGATTTTTTACAGAGAGGAAGGGAGAGAGAGAGAGTTATAAACATCGATGAGAGAGAAACATCGACCAGCTGCCTCCTGCACATCTCCCACTGGGGATGTGCCCGCAGCCCAGGTACATGCCCTTGACCGGAATCGAGCCTGGGACCTTTCAGTCCGCAGGCCGACGCTCTATCCACTGAGCCAAACCGGTTTCGGCTGACAAGTCATCTTTTATTACCGCAAAAAGGATCGACTGAGTGCCTAGTTCTCAGCCTCCCCAAATAGTGAACTCTTGGTAAATGATACTTTTCTCTCCTCTCCGCCCCCTGCCCGCCTCCCCCCACACCACCACCACCACCACCACCACCACCACCACCACCACCCCGGTTAGAAATCTTTGAGTCCTGAACATTATGAAAGTGCATACATCTTCTGTGCCTGTATGTGCATTTTTCTGGAGAGTGGATCCATTGGATTCTCAAAAAGGTTAACCCAAGAAGGGATAGATTTAGAATGATACGGGTGCAGTGGTTTGGGGAAGTAATTGGTACCATACCTTCTCGGCTTACACTGGTGCTAGTTTGGGATTTTTTTAAAAGTAATTAATCCTGCCTGAAAATTTACATTCTGATTGAGGACTTGACACAAGTAGAAAATAATAGACAGTGGCCTTCAGGCAAGTAGGAATTCGAACTGTTTTGAAGAATTGGTAAAATCTTTAGGGAGGGCCTTCAAGAATATTAAGAGTCAAGTTGAGCCCTAGCCAGTGTAGCTCAGTTAGAGCCTTGGCCCTAACACAGAAGGTTCGATTCCTGGTACCTGGGTTGTAGGTTTGATCCCCAGCCCAGTCGGGAATAGTGGGGGAGGCAACCCCCACTTCCAGTCTCTCTAATGGAAAAAAATATCGTCAGGTGAGGATTAACAAAAAAAAAAAAGAGTCAAGTTGGGTATGCTCTGTGGGCTTCATTGCAACCGTATGGCTGGGCGTTAAATAAGGGAGTGCCCTGAATAGCTAACAGCGAAACTGATGATTAAGCAAACACAGGTGACTTGATGCAAAGTATTTTGTAATTACTGAAGAGAAAAATAGAAAAGGAGAGGATAAAAGAATTGTTGCAATGTAGGGCTGAGGATCTGGACCATTTTGGGGACAGTAGGAAGTGAGGAAAGAGGAAAGCCCATGGTTTGTTGATTGAAAGAATGTTTTAATTAGGTGACAGAAAATGAAAATGGGAAGGAAATAAGAAAATTGGCAGGTAGACCTATATATAGGCCCTAATGGTTACTGCTTTTCTTTCCTCTTAGGTGCACCACTTCATGGAGCTATGTTGGGATAAATGTGTGGAAAAGCCAGGGAATCGCCTAGACTCTCGTACTGAAAATTGTCTCTCTAGCTGTGTGGACCGCTTCATTGACACTACTCTCGCCATCACCAGTCGTTTTGCCCAGATTGTACAGAAAGGAGGGCAGTAGGCCATTCCCTAGGAGAATGACAGAAGCAGCAAAGGACTTGTTATTGGAAAGTTGTCAACCCACTGTCAGGTCAACTTCAGGCTATTACCAAGCCTGTTGGTGCTAAAAAGTAACAGATCGAAAATTCAAAAGTGAAATTTATTTATTTGGAATTCAGAAACTCCACATTGTATCACAACAATTATTCAATAAATGTGAGTTCTCCGACTCTATTTTTAAAATCCCACTTTAGGATTTAATAAGATCTCTGATTGGCAGAAACACTAGGACTAAATATGTTCCAGGGCTAGTAGTGCAAATGGTATTTAAGGGGCTGGGAGAAACACCAGAGCCTTAGCCTAAGGCATAGAAGAAAATTTAGGGTTGAAAAAGGTGAAGAACAGAAAACAGCTTTATTGCTTATACATGACCAAGAAAAGGTAAACATGGCAAAAAACAAAACAAGCAAGATGTGTATTCATTGGGAAAGAGAAGTCTGCTACTATGGGAGGAAGGGAAGGTCAAGACCCAAACAGAACCAACTTCCTGGAGATGCCTTGTCCCACTCACCCATTCTCCTGAGTCTGCTGAGACTCAGTACTTTTATAGCACAGAAACAATGTTTAAAAAAGAAAAAAAAAAGTGAACACTCCCTCCAACAAAGATTTCACTTGCTCCAAGAACAAAACTGCTTTAGGTTAAGAGGTAGTAATTATAGACTGCTCTTCCTCCCTTGGGTCTCTACTAATCCCAAAGGTAAAAATATATACCACTGAACACTGACAGTTGAGTACCAAAGTGTTAATATTTCAAATAAATAGCCCCAAAGGTAGCACCTGCTTGTAATTGGGATCAGGAACCTCTAGCCAACCATGTACTTCATGACCAAACATTTTGTTAGCAATCTGTAAAGAACAAATTTAGCAGAACTATAAAATTTACCACCTCGTGGAATGATGTCATAGTTATATTCTGTTGCTGGTGTCCTATAATGTCATATCGCCATGAAGTATTTGCATATTACATATGGGGTTCAAAGGAAAGCCAGAGAGGTTAACTTACCTACTCCAGACCACATAACCAATTAGTGGCAGAACCAAGACAAGTGAGTTTTCAAGCTTTCTACTCAGCCCATGAAGTGACAACTAGGAAAAACAACATGTCAATCTTCTGCCATAATGAAATAATTAACTTGTGTTCTGCCAGCCTTCTCTCAGTGTTATTATGAATTAACATAGTAGGGATTACACATATAGCAAAAGGGAATAATATGGTCTCTGCTTGATGCTTTAATCCAAAGGCAAGCTGGAAAAGAAGTAGATATGTCCCTGAGAAGTCTTTCATTTTGGATTTGATTGAACCTAGTTTCAGGGAAAATCTAAAGTTCATTAATAGATTTCAAAATGAACAAGGAAGACATTTAAATGGCAGATGCTGCCCTGAAGCCCGTTCAGAGCACCATTACATGACTGACTCCTAATTCTCTCCCATTTGTTAAGGACTTAACAGAAAAGAAGTAATTTTTGAACACAAGTCCATTTAGGCAATATACAGCAATGAAACTAGAAAACCATTTACTATCCATAAAGAATTTAAAAAGAAAAAAGACATTTACTATCCAATTACCATGTTTATGGGTATACTGAATATAGCTACAGTCCCTGTCCAGCAGGAAAATTTAACAGAAAACACTAGTCTCTGCTGATAACAGCTGTCTATAGGTGTTGTAAAGGTAAAATATTGGTTCTTATGCTCATTTCCCCATTAAATAAACGACCAGACCAATGGGGCCAAAATACAGAAAGATCAAAGCACCAAGGCTGAGACAAAGTGGCACCTGCAATATAAACCAAACAAGAGCAACTGGATGTTCCCTTAGCATACATTCCGCACAGCACTGGTTCCAATCTACCTCGTGATCCTAGCCTTCGCTTTCCCCAAACTCAACATTCTAACTGGTATACCCAGGGCATTATTGGATTCTGCCTCCTGGGTCCTTTAATTTGCTGTATATACACTCTACGCTAAATGTAATTAACTGCAAAAAATAATCTCTTCAAGAAACCTTCATAACAAAATACCAGATTCCCTATTAACAATAAGAGGATCAAGTTTAACAGGCCAAAAACAGAAGACAAGTCTGTCAGATGTACACAGATGGCACAGGACAACTCCGCCCTCAGGCCCCCTGTGCTGCACAAGAGTCATCAGCAAAGCCCCAAGGTGCAAGAGCTGTCAATATCCAAGTCAGTGGGAACTGAAGACTGTTTCTCATTTAGTCATCCTCCGAACTCTCAGCAGACCTTTCATCTGTAGCCACTTTCCAATTTGTGCGTTTGTTTGTTTTTGTCCTCTCCTGTATTTCATTGCTAACTACAGGGATACTGACTTTATCTTTTTTTTCCCTTTTGGTTTTCTTAGTGTCTCTTTCCTCAGAACTGCTGGATGCTGAGTCATCAGACTGAGAAGTGTCACTTTCTGCCTCTAAAACGAGAGCAGACTTTTTGAGAGACTTTTTCCTTGATTTTTTCTTACGCTTATGTGGTTGTTTCCTGGTACTAGAAGCCCCAGTTTCTTCTGAGAACTCGTTTGAGGAATCTGCTGTTATATCTGTGACTTCCTTTTTGCTTTTCTTCTGTTTTTTGTGTGACTTCTTTTTCTGCTTTTTTTTGTGAGATTTCTTTGATTTCTTGTGTTTGTGAGATTCGTGGGTAGATGATTTTACCTGGGGAGATCTTTTTTTCCCATTGGTAATATCTTGATGATCACTAATAAAAAAGAGAAAAACCTTTACTACAGAAAATGAAACTACTTTAATATTCTGCATTCCAGATAGAAAGTTATGGTTAACATCTAAATTTTAAAACAGCTTTGACATAGGGTTACTATGAGACTTAATAACTCTGAGTTTTTCCTCATCTTTAAAATGAAGATAAAAATTCTAATCTGTAAAACAACACTAAAACCATTAAAAATCACTGGACTCAGGAAAAAGAAAGAGTATATTAAGATCTGCTTATCACTAGTATTAGCAACACTGGCCATTATAAAAAATATTATTTTGCCAATCTGATAGGTAGAAAACTTTTGTTTAAAATTACATAAGAATTTTTAATTTGAAAAAAATTCTAATCTGCCATACTGAATTACTGTATGGGACACTAGATATAAAGACCTAAGTGCTATACTCCTGGCCAGTGTGACTCAGTTGGGCGCCCTCTCATGCACCAAGAGGTTACCAGTTTGATTCCCAGTCAGGGCACATGCCCAGGATTGCGGGCTTGATCCCCAGTACAGGGCATGCAGGAGGCAGCTGATGGATGTTTCTCTCCTTTCCCTTCCTCTCTCTCTCAAATCAATAAAAACACATTTTTTAAAAAAACAAGTGCTATAGATATGTCAAACATCAATCAGGGAAAGGCAAAATACCTATCACCTTCCATCTAAATTGCCAATTATTCTTTGGTTACATTTTTAATGGCAAATATTACATGCTTTGTAAAAACTGCGCTTAAACTCAAATTACAGTTCAGACTTTATACTAAGCTTAGTTTCTAACTTTTCCAGTAAGCCTATTTGTCTTACCTGTCTGTTTCAAATTCTTCAGGGTATAACTCTTTATAACCACTGTGACCCCATCTGTAACATTTTATTATACATATTGTTAAAGCAGTGCATATGCTTTTGAAAATTAAATCAGACAGACTTAGGAATGCATGCACACAGACATACACACAGAACAAAAAAAATAGAGATACGGTAAAGCCAACCCCACACAGCCCAGTAATCTTAGTTGGCTATTTTTCTGTGCTGCACACTATTATTTCAGACACAAAGAATTCCTTTGTCCATTTGTAAGAAAACTTGCCATTCTCTTCCTTAAGAAAACTTACAATCTGCTCTCTTTTGCTGTGAAGTACTTCTCCAAAAACACTTCATAACATAATGTCTACATTGGTACAATTTTTAAAAAATAACTATTGATCCCTAGCTGGTTTGGCTCAGTGGATAGAGCATCGGCATGTGGACTGAAAGGTCCCAGGTTCGATTCCGGTCAAGGGCACATGCCCAGGTTGTGGGCTCGATCCCCAGTAGGGGACGTGCAGGAGGCAGCCGATCAATAATTCTCATCATTGATGTTTCTCTCTCCCTCTCCCTTATTCTCTGAAATCAATAAAAATATATTTTTTAAAAATAGTAATAACTATTGAAATATAATTCATAAAGTGTGCAAGTCAGTGGCTTTTAGTAATAATCAGAGTTGTACAACCATCAGCACTATCTTACTTACATTTTCATCACCCCAAAAAGAAACTGCATTAGCAGTCACTCTCCATTCCTCCCTCTCCTGTAACTCATAACCACCACTTATCTACTTTCTGTCTCTATGGATTTGCCTATTCTAGACATACATAAATAGGATCATATAACAAATGGCCTTTTATGTCTGGCTCTTTTCACCTACCATCGTATTTTCAAGGTTCATCCATATTGTAGTATGTTTTCAGTACTTTATGCCTTTTATGGCCAGATAACATTCCATTACTTGTTCCATATACCACATTTTGTTTATTCATTCGTCAGCTAATAGACATTTGGGTTTCCACTTTTTTTGCCACACTGAATAATTATGCTGTGAACATTTGTGTACAAGTTTTTGTAGAGATAATTAAGACTTTAAAGTTCACATTCTCATGCCAAATATCATCAATGGCCACAAGAATTTAGTCACAAACCTGTCTGGCATGTTAGCTTCATAATCATATAACTTCTTGTTCCAGGATTTAGCCTTAAGAAAATCATCTTCCAGTGCCTCAGAAATTTCATTCCTTGGCCTCCAACTGTCTCTTTGACTTTCTTCATCAAAACCGTCACTACGCATCCGGCTAGATGAGGAAACAAAGGATTTTTAGATTTGGAAGCAATCTGTGAAGCTACTTTATGGAACATCACGCACAAAACTCAGTGAACAAGCTACTCGCAAGAGGGAGAACAAAACAACCTGATACTATTTTTTTAAATCATGTAAAAAGACATGATCTATTCCTCTCTGTAAATTTGTACCATTGTCCAATGACAATCTGACCATTATTACCCACCCTATTGAACTTCTGGACTGTGGTACGCTGTAGCTCACTCACTAATTCTCAAGTAGGAGGGCATGCAAAGTGGGAAGCAGAGCATAATCACAGCTGAGGACATTGCAAACTATCCTAGATTCTACATATGCACTCCCTTCCTGGAGAACCAGCACCTTGCTGTAGTGAGGTCATAGTGACAATGGGAATAAGTCCT
Organism: Myotis yumanensis; assembly: GCF_028538775.1. Classification (NCBI taxonomy): domain Eukaryota; kingdom Metazoa; phylum Chordata; class Mammalia; order Chiroptera; family Vespertilionidae; genus Myotis; species Myotis yumanensis. The sequence goes on from NW_027223761.1 coordinate 77,656,411, forward strand.
AACCCATGAGTACGTTGGGGTAGAAAATCAGTTGAAAACAATTGACTCAGCCCGTACTTACAATATCCACTAACCAGTCACTAAAGCTAGCTAATTGGTTATCAAAAATGTTTCAGGGTTCCTATGTGTCAGATACTGTTCTAGCCACTGAGAATATAATGCAAACGAGACAATCAGAATCCCTGCCCTTAAAGAGATTGTGTTTGAAGATTTACTCACCATGAAAGGTATTAATAGTCCACTCAAGAAAAACAAGCTCTGGCTGGTTTGGCTCAGTGAATAGAGCGTCAGCCTGCAGCTGGAAGGGGCAGATGGAAGGGTCCAGGGTTCGCTTCCAGTCAAGGGTATATGCCCGGGTTGTGGACTCGATCCCCAGTAGGGGGCATGCAGGAGGCAGCCGATCAATGATTCTCTCTCATCATTGATGTTTCTATCTCTCTCCCTCTCCCTTCCTCTCTGAAATCAATAAAAATATATGTATTTTTAATTTTTTCAAAAAAGAACAATATTTTGGCCCTGGCCGGTGGGTCAGAGGTTAGAGCATTGACCCACAGACAAGGGTGGTGGGTTCAATTCCGGTCAAGGGCAAGTACCTTGATTGCAGGTTCGATCCCCAGCATTGGTTAGGGTGTGTGGGGGACGCAACCAATCAATGTGTCTCTCTCACATCACTGTTTCTCTCTGTGTGTCTCTCCCCCTCCCTTCCACTCTCTAGAAATCAATGGAAAAAATACCCTTGGGGTGAGGATTAACAAAAAACAAAGAAGAACAATATTTTGTTCCTGGAGGTACCACTGGAAACTGAACCAACACAAAATAAATCATCATCTGCACTAACAGTACTTCTAAATTCTCAAAAAACCATCAGAGAAAAAACAAACTGAAAAATATATTTATTTTTATGTTGAAACTCTTTCTTTACCATGGATACTCTGCATACTTTCTTGTCTAAAACCATTTACACAAAGCCAGTCATACTCCAAAGTCCACGTACTCTGCAGACACATTCACTCTCCTTAAATATCTCACTATTAACACACTGCGGACCAGTAGTTTTATTGCTAGCTTTACCCAGTGGCCAGATAAGTTTCTATTGAGCGAGTACAAAAAAATACATTTTACATAAATGTTAAAGGCACACTTTAAAATTAAATACCCATTGCATTTTGAAGTTATTAATTACATGTTCTTACAAGCTAATATCTTTTTAATAACGTGATTGGCCACAAGCCTTAGAACAGAAAACACGAGAATTCTTGTGATCCGTCTGCAATGTGGTAACTATTCCCATGGTGGCTTTAGAATCAGCATTACTACTTTGAGTCATTTTTCATACACACAGCTGTACACCACCAGGCACAGGAGGCCCAACAGATGTTCATAATACTCAGACATTCCTATACCACTACAGGTATGACAACTAAGCCTGCATAATCCCTTATATTAACTCTCAAATTAATAAGAAGGTAATGTGAAAGACTGTGATTTGGTGAAGATAGTGAGTAGATGGGGTAAAGAAGAGGCTTAGAGAAAAAAGTTTAAATATTAAAAAAAGGCTGGGGGAGAGAATGAAAGACTAATAATGGAAAGGAGTATATGATCAGCTAAGCGACCATAGATACAAATAGAAAATCTAAGATTAAAAGATATCAGATAAGGTCAGAATCCATAGAATCCTTAATGTTTACAATTGTTCAAGGTAGACTTTTAAAATTCTCTATTACAAATGAGTACAAAGAGTGGGACCATATGCATGATAGCCATTATAACCTTTATACTCGGGTCTAGGTTTATGAAAGAGCGAATGCTTAAGGACTCACAAAACTGAATCCATGTATCTTTAGCATATCAAAATGATTTTAAACAAAAAGTTGATGATTTTGAATAAGATGAGAATTATTTTGGTTCTCAGAGCTCCACTTCACCTTGAACTGCTGGGCAACATTTTCCTTTTGTTCCCCCGGTAAGCATCTTCCATCTGTTTCTCCAGTTCTCTTATTTTCCACATATCTGATTCCTCCTGAATCTAGATTTTTTTTTTTAAAGGAAAGAAATTAAAATAAGTTACTGAAAATAACACTTTACATCACAAAAAAAGTAACTAAAAATACAGTCTGCACTAATTATGGGATTTTAGACTGGGTTATGATCAAGAACCTGGGAAATTCTGGTTTTTCATTGTGATTAAACAATCCAACCCAGTAAATCTCAAATATGTAGAATTCTGCAGCAACAGAATTTTTTAACCCTTGCATGGACACACTTAGAATCTTATCAATTTTGTAATTATGTTGCAATTATCAAATGATAACCCTTTATGTTTTTAAAATGCTTTATCATTTTAAATGTATCATCTCAATTGAACCTTAAGCAATCTTATGAGGAAAGCAAAGCAAGATGCCATTATTATATTCTACGGAGAAGAAACAAAAGCTCAGAAATTTTACCAAAGTCAAAAAGCTAGTAAGGACAGGTCTTTAAACTTTCAGGCTAAGTTCCTTTTCACAACATTCTAATTTTTATTAAAAACAAAATAAAAAGACATGAGAATTGCTAGGAAATTTCTAGAGAATCAGATTACAACTGACCAAAAAATAAGAATATGTTTTATTTCTAAATCCTCCTATTGCCCTAGCCGGTTTGGCTCAATGAACAGAGCAATGGCCTGCGGACCAAAGGGTCCCAGGTTTGATTCCATTCACAGGATGTAGCTTGGCTGTAGCTCCTCCCCAGTCCCAGCCCTGGTCAGGGCACGAGCAGGAGGCAACCAATCGATGTGTTTCTCTCACATCAAAATTTCTCTCTGTCTTTCTCTCTCTCTTCCACTCTCTCTGAAAATCAATGGAAAAATATCCTCAGGTGAGAATTAAAAATAATAATAATAAAGTTTCATAAATTGCCTTAACACAGTATTTAAAAATAAATAATCTTCCTATAATATTTTGTTAAATCTGTGCTACATTATCTTTTTTAGCCACCACTTTCAAATCTAAGTTCAAGATTCAACTAGGGGTGATTTAAGGAAATTGCAGAGGCCACTTAGATAACAGTTATAACCTCACTCACAATCAAATTATCAGGTGACAATAGAGTAATACCTTTTAAGATCAAACTAGGAATTACACAGTTCACCAAAGAAAACCAAACAGGGGTCCTTGGCCTCTTTTCATTATCTGTGTTCTCCTAGGTGACCTCATCTACCTACTCTCATGACCTATGTCATTTTCTATATACCAATAATCCCCAAACCAGGAATCAACATTTCTCCTTTGCTCCAAGTCTGAATTCCCAACTGTTTGGACATCCTATAAGCTCCTCACTGTCAACATCTTCAAACCAAACTAATTACATTTCCCATCATACTTGTCCCTTTCTTTTTTTTTACATTTACAAATATTAAATTTATTATAACTAGAATGAATTTAATGGTTCTCAGATTTGGCCACCTTACAGATCAGTTTGAGAGGGTTTTTAACAGAAAATGCATTGTAACTTGGTCAAATTACACATAAAAAAAAAACTATAAAGAAAAGTAACGCACCCCTCAGTTTCACATAATTAAAGAACAGGAGAAAGCACGCAAGCTACAGCACAGCTAAATTTACCAAATCAACCGAAGCCGGGGGATTTTCTCTTCTGATTATGTGTCATAAAAACGTCCACTGTCTTATATACACATGTATATAATGTTACAGTCCATCACTGTAAAAAGTTCCCTTTGTCCCTCCCCTCCAAAAAGTTTCAGTCTAGTCCCCAAACTTGGGAAAGCGGCGCCCGCTCCTGCTCCCGGTGCAGTTCGATCTCCGATCTCCGTCAGCAGCTGCAGGTTCTCGGCGCTCAGCCGGTCCAGCTCCAGCTCCCAGACGCTCACGTCGTCGCTGCTGCCCAGCCGCTTGCTTTCCAGCCACAACCGGTTGTCCTCGTCCTCCATGCGAGAGAGGCACTTCTCCAGCTCCAGGTTCTCCCTGATGAGCTCCTGCTTGCTCCTGTTCTGCAGGCTCTCCGCGTCTCCCGCGTCTCCCGCGTCTCCCGCTGCAGAAACTCGCTGCCGTCCCGTCGCGCCCGAATCCTCCTGACCCGCCTCTTCCATAAACTCTTCGTCGCTGGTGTCCGATTTGTCCATTTGGCCGCAGCAGGCTTGGGGTAGAAACCGGTTTTGAGGTCCGGCTCCTCCTGGTCATGATCATCCATGAGGAACTGCGTAGTGTTATAGGGCGCCACCGGCTGGCCCTTGGCGAACATCTCGGCTCGAACCCTCGAAGCTCGAAGACTCTGTTTCTCGTCGAACTTTCTTTTCTCCTCCCAAGTCAGCTTGTAGTACGGCTTCCAGTGCGGCTTCTTCTTGGAAGGGCGTCGCCTGTGTTTCTTCTTGCCCAGCTGTCTCTGCTGCTGTTTCCACGACTCCTCGCCTCCAGCGGCAGGAGCCCCCAACTTGTTGGCTTCCGAGTCATGACACGGTTGGGTGAGCGGCTTGGTCTCAGGCGGCTGTTCCCTTCCCGCTGGCGGCGGGGCGGTTCCGCCAGCGGACAAGTCATCTCCATTCGGGCCCTTTTCGTCCGCTTCCAGGCAGCGAGGTTCTGGACAGACCTGGAAGGAGACGGCTGGGGGTCCAGGCTCCCTTTCCCCTCTGGCCCTGGACGGGGGAGTGAGTGCTCTTGCTTGCCACCTACTGTCGTCGTCCTCGGGCACCGGCTCCTCTGCGGGGGGCGGGGCGGGGGAGGGGGTCGGGGTTCCGCTCTTCGTGGACAGCATCAGCACCTGCATAGTTGCCAGTTTGAGGCTGGTGCTGAAATTCCGACACGAGTGGCTTGGTCATGGCAACAAGAGTCCTCAAAGTTTGAAGAATTTTGGCTGCAAGTCCTTGAAAAAAAAGAGGTTTTTCTTTTCTTGAAGAAAAAAATGCCCAACAGATTCCACTTCGGTAATTCCTGCAGTGATGCCTTCAGCTGGTCCTGTCAGCAAACTCCAATTGCAACTTGGGGGCGCTCAAGTCAGTAAAGGGTTAAGCGCCGCCTTGCGATCAGCTAAGCAGGTCCAAAGCGGTGCAGCAGCAGGAACAGCAGGTAATGTACGAAGGGGGTCGGCCTCGAGCCTCCCTGCAGAGCGCCCCCCATGATGGAGGAATTGGTGGGCTAGATGAGGTTAAGTCCAGTGGGTTAAACCCAGCCCCGAAGGGGTTAAAACTACCCGATGACGCTGCCTCTGAGGGGCCGGACCCACAAAGGGTTAAATCCCCTGCCACAGAGCTCACAAGGGGTTAAGGTCCCAGAGCCACCTCCTCCCACTTTCACGAGAACTGCCAGGCTGGAGCCTCATCCCAGGACAAACTCATCTCCCCTTTGGCTCAATGCTCTGCTCTGCTCTGCTCAGTTCTCCTCTCTTCCTCCCTCCCTCCCTCCCCCCGCTGCCCCTCCCAATCTGCCTCCCCACCTGCCAACTTCCAACTGCTTACTTGTCCCTTTCTTTTGTTTCCTATCATCATCATTCTCCTAATCACACAAGATAGTAATATTTGATTCCATAATTATCACCACCATCCAATCAGTCACCAAGTTCTTTGGATTCTGCCTCCTAAATTCCTCATCTTCATCCTTACTGTCACTGCTTTCATATGAACCCCCCTCATTATCTCTCACCTGGAAAACTGCAATTGCTTCCTAATTGGTCTCTCTACTGTTCACCCCATTTGATCGATCACCTATCCAATTAAAAAATCATCTTTCTAAAATATAATCAAGTCACACTCAGCTTAAAAACATTTGATGGTTTCCCAGCCAGTGTGACTCAGTTGGTTGAGCGTTGTCCCATGCACCAAGTCACCTGTTCAATTCCCAGTCAGGGCACCTGCCCAAGTTGCAGGCTCAATCCCCAGCAGGAGGCGTGCAAGTCAGCCCATCCATGTTTCCCACAGATGTTTTTAGCTCTCCCTTCCTTCCTCTGAAATCAATAAAAACGCATTTTAAAAATAAAAATATATATATTTGATGGTTTATTTATTGCCTAGAGGAAAGAAATCTAATCTCCAACCATCATAATCCACGCTGGCCTCATCTTCTGTCACTAGCCCCCACATTCACTACTTTCTGGATGCACACAACTTCTTGCCATTCTTCATGCACTTTCTTACTGCCATATGTTAGCACATGATTTTCTCTCTGTACAGAACGATTTTTTACACCTGGAAACCTTGAACCTGTTCATCAAGAACTAGTTCAAATATCAGTGCCTCAAATACCACCCGTTCTGGGGAGCCTTTCCTAATTCCCCAAGGCAGATTTCATTATTCCTTCCTTAGTGCACTACAACATTTTACATGTCTCTATTTAGTCATTATCAAACTATATGGCAATTATCTATTTTATTCATCTTTGTATCTCCTAACAGTACCAAAACAACGCCTGCCACACTGTGTGCGCTCAGTAAGTGTTGAGGAGTAACGGGGTTGTCCCTCTCACCTTATTGTGAGCATCTGTATGCCGGATGACATTCCTTAGGAGGACTTTCCCCAGTGGAACCCGGGACATTCTTCAATCTGAAATGAATCAATAAATATTTAAAAATAAAAATTCCCTTTATGACCTTATATTTTTATTATAATACTATTAAGAAGCATGAGGTAAAGAAAAGATCACTTAGACCTCAGAAGTCTTGGGTAGTAAGTTTTTTCTTCAGCATCAAAAGGGGGAAATTCCTGATCACAGAAATATGAGGATGAAAGGAGATAGTGCACAATGGAATTCTTTGGAATGACACTATTTTCTCCTCAAAATAACTCTGTGTTGTATGTGAGTATCTTCATTCCTAATTAGTAGGTAAAATTCCCTTAAAGCCGTAACTTATCTCAGGCCACACAGTCCAAGGCAAACAAGGTCCAGATTAAAAAATCAACTCTCCAATCTCACAGTGAGTTGGCGATGAAGCAATTATCTGGATGTGAGAGTATCGGGGGCCACAAATGTCAACAGTAATAAAAACATCAAATACAGAGACGCCCTAAATTTCTCCACTCGGGGGAAGTTTACTTTCTATTTTGTAGAGAAGCCTCAAAAAAAAAAAAACAGACGACAGGGCTATTCCCTGTGTGGCTAGCAGGGGCTTTGTGCGACCACCCCACCGCTCACTCACCCCTCGATCCTGAGGAAATCGGGCATCTTGTTAGTGTGAGACGAAGAACCACTCCATTACAAGATCTCCTCCGACCCAGGCGGCCCAGGAGTCAGGGCTCAAAGGCAGCTCTGCAGCTTCACCCGAGTCCTTGGTGAAAACGCAGCCTTCCCACCGGTTATTCTGCCCTCGCCCGCGCCCCGGGCCCCGGCGGCCTTTCGCTCGGGCCGGACCCACGCCCGGGACCCGTGCGGCCGGAGGCCGGGCGCCCGGGGCGGCTGGGGCATTCCCCGCTCACGCTCCTCGGGGGTGGGCCCGGGGACGGGGTCTCGCTCCCAAGGGGGACGCTGTGGACTGGGCCCCAAGAAGTATCTAAAGTGCCTCAAGGGGGAGCTGAGGCTTCCAAGGGGAAGACAGAGAAAACACCCCCATCTTTGTCACCGGGACCCCCGCTCCCCAGCGGCCAAGAAGCTCCCGGTAACCTTCCCTCCACACGCCCTCCCCACACAAACACACACAAACACACCCATACCGTGCACCGCGGCCTCGCGTGGCGGGGGTGGGGAGAGGAAGAGGACTGGGAGAAAAGGGAGCGAGCTTCCCGTTCAGGCCGGAAGTCGTGCTCCCGGGAAATCCTTCCCACCCACAGGAGCCTCGGAGACGTCCACAGGGAGGGTTTCCAGGCCTCTCAAGAGGTCGACCGGTGCCGCAGGATGGCGGGCGCCTTCCTGGGGAAGGGGTTCAGGCTCCGCTGGGAAGCGAAGCCCGCGGCGCAGTGGGGAGACTCCGGAACTGGAAGTGGAAGGACCTTCTCACGAGAGCACTCCGGACCCAATTAGGTGCTACCCAGTGTGGTTACCCTGGTAACAGGCGTCGCGGTTTGTCAAGAAACCGAGAGGTGGGTTCGCAGACCTCTGGAATGATTGCCCATTAGTTAAGTTTCCCTTTAGTCTCACCCTAATGTAGTGTTCGAAGAACCCAAACCTCCTCCTCCTCACTCGGTGGGTGCTCTGGGGCTCCTTCCAGTTGGGGGAGGAAGGTGCGAGGGAACTTGTCTCAAGACAGAGAGGATATTATTAGTGTCACATAGCGCTGACCGCGTGTTCCAGCCTCTCTACATTAGCTTCCTTAATCCTCACTGTAACCCCAGGAGATTGGTGCTATCGTCTTCATCTTGAGAATAAACTGAGGCACAGACATACATTAATTGCTCATGGTCACACAGCCAGTAAGTGAGAGAGCTAAGATTGGAATCTAGGCAGAGTCCATGCCTTTTTTTTTTTTTTAATGTTTTTATTGATTTCAGAGAGACAGGAAGGAGGAGGGAGGGAGTGAACCATCGACGTGAGAGAGAAATATTTATCAGCCGCCCCCTGCATGTGTCCTGACAGAGAATCGAACCTGCAACCTTTTGGTTTTTTGAGGGTTTTTTAAAAATATATTTTTATTGATTTCAGAGGGGACGGGAGGATAGAAACATCAATTATGAGAGAGAATCATCGGATCAAGCCAGCAACCCGGGCATGTGCCCTTTGACTGGAACCCAACCTGAGACCCTTGAGTCCACAGGCCGAGGCTCTATCCACTGAGCCAACCCAGCTAGGGCCCTGCAACCTTTTGGTGCCTGGGACACCACTCAACCAACTGACGCACACCAGCCAGGGCAAGTCCATGCTTTTAACTACTAAGCTATGCTGAGGATTAAGGAAGTCTGGCAATTTCCAGACTGGTTCCGGCACCAGTCAGCCAAAGCCCAGGTGCTGGAAAAAGGAAACTACCTGGACGCACAGACTTCAATGAGTACTCTGGCCCCTCAGGGCTTGTGAGGGTCTAGGGGAGGTAAGGCCTTATGATCTGAGAGGACAGCTTGAGATAAATTCTAAAAAGTGATACTAGCTGAAGCCGGTTTGGCTCGGTGGATGGAGCGTCAGCCTGCGGACTGAAGGGTCCCAGGTTCGATTCCGGTCAAGGGCATGTACCTGGGTTGCAGGCACATCCCCAGTGGGAGGTGTGCAGGAGGCAGCTGGTCGGTGTTTCTCTCTCATTGATGTTTCTAACTCTCTGTCTCTCTCTCTCTCCCTTCCTCTCTGTAGAAAATCAATAAAATATATTTTTTTAAAAGTGATACTAGATAATTCAAGAATAAGGAAAAGATAAAGTGGTGCTGATCCTTGGTGTTTTAGGAACAGTTAAGGATAACAGCTAACTCCACCAAAACAATTCCTGACCTGCTCCTCCTCTCCCAAAAGAAGAAATGAATCAACAGCTACACAGATTATTTTTACTTAAGTCGTGTCTTTCCTCAGACCTAAGAGGCCTATTCACCTCAATCATGGAGTCATCCTCAAACGGTCTGCTTACCCAAGTTACTCAGTTCTGGAACCTACTAGATGATCTGGCTGAAAGTAACCCTGAGAGCTACAAGAACTTCATTCAACAGCAGCTGAAAGAGGGCAAACAGCCTTGTGCTGCCCCAGAACCACAGCTCTGTCTACAAACAAGGATCCTGGTATGTAGAGTTGGTGCCCTTGGATGGGAGGTCCTGAGTGAAATGATCCTGCAATAACCAGAGAATAGCTTGCCTTTAGCTATTGTTACTTTAACACTGAGGGAAACTGCCACTCTAAATGGAACGTGAAATGTAGTGCAGAAGATTGCACTGAAGGAGTAAAAATGGGAAGTTCATATTTTACATATTTTGGAGATCTCAAAATGAGCCATTTTTTGGCTAGAATGAAAATAAAAGTAATGTAATGATTTAATACAGAATCATAGAATTGGAGATTTTCCAAATAAAGAGAACTTATTTGGTTGGGAGGGGGAGTAAGAAAGTGGTGAAAAATGGTCAAAAATAAAAAATGGAACAGCTGCTTAGATCAATTCCCCCTACCTCCTCCCAGTTCCTCTGGGAGTAGCAACTGGATTCCTGATAAAGAGCTTTGGGAAAATCAGGTAACAGTATAATTTCTCAAACACAGTTTTAATACAAGTAATAACTTACTTGGAGCCTAAAATTCTTACTCTTCAAATTCTGTGAGGTGTTGCTTTTAGGAAATTATTTTGAAATATATTTGATATGCAAAATTATTTGATTTCTAGAAACCTAAAGAAAAAACACTTTTTATCAACCTATGTCAATGGAAAAGGATTCCAGCTCCCCAATCACTCACTCATCCAGTACCTCTGAGTGTTGGCAGACCAGAAGATATGTCTGAAACATCAGGTACATAGAATTATGGGACAGAAAACACATTTTAAAAATTTTATTGGGCCCTAACTGGTTTGGCTCAGTGGATAGAGCATTGGCCTGTGGACTCAAGGGTCCCGGTTCGATTCCAGTCAAGGGCATGTACCTTGGTTTCGGGCACATCCCCGGTGGGGAGTGTGCAGGAGGCAGCTGATCGATGTTTCTAACTCTCTATCCCTCTCCCTTCCTCTCTGTAAAAAAAATCAATAAAATACATTTTTAAAAAAAATTTTATTGGGAATAGCATGAACCAGATTTTACTTGGTAAAAGACAATACATGAAAAATATTTTATTTGGTTATAATGTAGCTAATGACTAATAAATATACCTTTATATAAAATGAATACTGTTGCCCGGCCAGCATAGCTCAGTGGTTGAGCATTGACCTATGAACCAGGAGGTCACGGTTCCATTCCTGGTCAGGGCACATGGGATACAGGCTCAATCCCCAGTGTGGGGCGTAAAGGAGGCAGCTGATCAATGATTCTCTCTCATCTCTGATGTTTATATCTGTCTCTCCCACTTCCTTCCTCTTTGAAATCAATAAAAATATATTTAGAAAAAAACAAAGCTACTCATTTTAAAAGTTTTTATTACTGTTTGCCTAATAATATAAACTGTTTTTAACCCATATAAAATGCCAAGAAATGCCCTCATTGAAATTGTGTACATAGCATCTTTATGATTGCTTCTGAAAAATATAGGAATAGGATTTATACTTTCTAGGTTTATCAGGATTATGGCTTAATATATTACCTGACAATATCATTAGGGAAACAGGTTGTCTTCATTTCACACCCTCTGAATCTCATGCACAAATATTTATCTTTTTTTTCTTTTCTTTTTTACACACGCAGATGTTTACACAGTCATCGATGTTGCCTACAATCCTGATGTTCTCCAGGCAGCAGAAAAGGACCAAGTGAAAAAAGATCAGTTAATACAGATGGCCATGAAATGCATCGAGGAACAACTCCAGGTCACTCTCACACACGTTTACCATATTACCAAATTTAAAATAAAAGGAAGCATTCAAAGGATGAAACAAAACCTGATGGGAATCCAAACTGGCCCCACAGATTTAAAAGAGAAAATGAGAAAAGGTAAGTTAATGAATATAAATGGAAAATTATACTGGTTTAAAATTTTTGTATCCTGTGTGCATTTTGCAAACTGGAAATCTCAATTTTAAAAGATGAATAACTTAAAATAGAAAAAGATAAAGATATTAGAAATATTAGCATGTCCTTAAAGATTTTTAAATCCTGCAAACTTTTAAATCTTTTTGGTTTAAGATTCGTTTAAGATTCCCAAACTCAATTAACTGCAGCTTTATCTGCCATCTTGGCTAGCACTACATATATTGCAGCTAGTAGCCTGATAGTACTGATAGTTGTTTATGTTGTTGATCAATTTTGTGATTTTATCCCCCCTTTTTTTTCCATAAAGAACTAACCCTTGAGCAGATAAGAAGCAGTACTCTGAGCAATTCAGATCACTTCCCTCAACTTTTACTGCCAAAAGACCAAGTTTCAAGCAAAAAGGGGTGCCTGATAGAAGAGATTTCCAGTACAGAGATCCAGGTGGAGATGAAGACTCCAGCCTATGAATTAAAAATTGTGGCAGATCAGAATGAGAAACCACTGAAAATTGAATTAAAAGTTGAATTACCTGGTATTAATTCAGTATCTCTCTGTGACCTTAGTGTTTCTGAGGTAAGTTGAATAGATAACTATCGTAAATTTTTATCAGTCAAGTCACTATGTTATGCTGTAGTAACTAACTCCACAATCTCAGTAACTTACAGTAATTTGCTCAGGTTACATGTCAGGTAGGCCTACTCTGCTCAACCTTTTTTTTGTTGTGGTTAATCCTCACCCAAGGATATTTTCCATTGATTTTTTAGAGAGTGAAAAGGAGGGGGGAGAGAGGGAGAAACATTGATGTAAGAGAGACACATTGATTGGTTGCCTCCGCATGTGCCCTGACCAGGGCTGGGGATGGAGCCTGCAACAGCAGTAGGTGCCCTTAAAAATAATCGAAATTGGGATCGTTGAGTCCGAGGGCTAATGCTGTATCCCAACTGTGGGCAAACTACAGCCCGTCGGCCGGATCTGGCCCGTTTGAAATTAATAAAACTAAAAAAAAAAAAAAAGACCGTACCCTTTTATGTAATGATGTTTACTTTGAATTTATATTAGTTCACACAAACACTCCATCCATGCTTTTGTTCCAGCCCTCCAGTCCAGTTTAAGAACCCATTGTGGCCCTCGAGTCAAAAACTTTGCCCACCCCTGCTCTATCCACTGAGTGAAACTGGCTAGGGCTCTGCTTGATAGATCTTACACATTTTAAGATATAAATGAAGAAGCAATTCCTATCTGACCTATTTCATTCTCCTGGCAGAGGAAAATAGAAATGGCCAAACCATGCAATGGATCCTAAAACTCCCTCTCAGACATGGTATATATCACTTTTATTCACATCCTATTGGCTAAAGTAAGTCATTAGGCCAAGTCCTACATTGATAGGGCAGGGAAGACTATTCTCAAGAGTCGTCACAGGGATATACATATAATCCTCTTTCAGAGTTCAAATAATTGGCAACAATCCTATAGTCTACCACAGTCCACTCACTTCCTCACAAATATGTGTATCTTTTTCCAAGAAAGACACCTCTAATTTTAGTATCAGACTCCAAAGTACAGGATTTTGCCATCGTAGTCTGCATTTTGCGCCTCTTGAACCAGACCTATGAATTGCAAGCACAAGTTATCTGTTCCCGTAATCCCATACAAAGTTAAATAGGGAGAAGATAGCCACTATTAACAGTCTCAATTCAGAAATGGTAAAAATATGAGGCCCACAGCAGTTACTGGTACACAGCAATGCTGACATCCTGGTAGACAAGTATTTTGAGGGTCTCTTTTCCTGCATGTAGAGGATGTTCTCGCTTTAGGGCCATTATGGATACCTGTATTGCCTAGCCCCGTGGTCGGCAAACTGCGGCTCGCAACCCACATGTGGCTCTTTGGCCCCTTGAGTGTGGCTCTTCCTAAGCCTTAGGAGTACCCTAATTAATAACAATGTACCTACCTATATAATTTGTTTAAAAAATTTGGCTCTCAAAAGAAATTTCAACGATTGTACTGTTGATATTTGGCTCTGCTGACTAATGAGTTTGCCGACCACCGGCCTAGCCCCATTGTTTCCCATTACCTTCAGTTCCATTATTTGGGAGGTTCATGTAGAATGGGCAATGTAGATAGAATATGCCGTCCTTAGATGCTGAGCAATTTACTCAGCCTGCTTCACACCCATAGAATGTTTGGGGTCCAAAGATTATTTTTAATTAATTTTAGTCCAGGTTGGTAATATTTTATTTAATTCCATTCAGTGCTATACCCAACAAGTCTTTTTTAGACATGTCCATTTTCCAATGACTTGTCCTTTTTTACTTAATAGCTGTCATTTGAGTCAAATGTAAGGATTTATTGAGATCCACCTTAACCCAGGTAGAAATTTTAACAAAAGTATAAAGATTTGTGATTTAGTCTTTGCCGCTAGGAGTCTTAATCAGCCTTCATTGGTAAAAATAATAATAACCTCAGTTTTATCCTTTACTGGTTGAAAAAAAATTATTTGCATTTCTGTCAAGTCTTAGAACTTCTTGGCTCTGTATATTCCCTTTCAACTCTGCAAACTGGTAAATTCTAGTCTTAAGTTCATCTTTTTGTCATACCTTGTTAAACGTAGCCCATAAAACCAATGCATGCCACCAAAATTTTATTTTACCACTTCTTTACCTAAAGCCACAAATTTACTAGGTAATTTGTCTTCCAAATTACTGTGATAGTTTTACTAAGAGCTTTATCACTATAAAACATGGGTCAGCCATCTTTCCAGTCTCCAGTAAGTTTCCTTGATGTTTGCTTGTCTGCCCCAAGGTAAATTCATGTAATTTGGGATGACAACACCCATCTTCTGCTACTGCTCAGTTAACTTTTGATGTATTCGACAGCAATAACAAATCTCAAAAGCTCAGGGATTTACAACAGTAATGTTATTGCCCACTGCAAGTTAATGGCAATAAGTTGGGATCCTCTTCTTATGGAAAAGGAGTAAATAATGGAGAACAGAAATCCAACAACACTCATTTTAACCAGGAAATGCTTTCCTATTTTTATCTTTTAACATCTCTCTTGGTTTATTATTCTTAGAATGATTTATTGATTGAGGTCTCTGAGAAGTACAGATTGCATCTGAATCTTCCAGAATCTGTGGATACTGAAATGACTACAGCAAAATTTATCAAAGAGAAAGCTACATTGATCATCACAATGCCATTGGTGTAAGTCAAGAGCATTATTTGTTTTGGGTTTTCAGTGCTAAAGTGATGTGAATTATAGGACCTTCATTATGGGTGAATCTTAAACACTAGTTTCCCGTTTTCTAAGAGTTCCTTTTAATGGAATGAGGTTTTCTCAACTGTTCTTTAAAAAAAACACACCTCAGTTTCTCCTTTTCAAAAAAACACACCTCAGTTTCTCCTTTTCAAAAAAACTTGGCATCAAGCAACAATTACTAAAAATAGTATTGCCATGATATACTTTTTTTGAAGATATCTTAAGTAATACCATTTGGGAAAATTTTGTTTCCAAGTAACATGTGAGAATTCTGTTTACTGGTTGGAAAAAAAAATTGTCTCTAGTAAATTTTTGCATCAGAAACAAAACCCAGACTGTGCATGTTTTTATTATCAAGAGGGATATAGTAGTAAAGTTTCCTCCAGCAATAACGATACAAGGCCAATGTAAGAATATGCAAACCTATGGTTCTGTGAACCTCTGTACTTCCATAAAACAGCTCTAGCAGGAATCCACGCTACCCAGGCAGGACTTTTAATAGCACATACGGACTTTCCTTTGGATTAGTAATTGGATGTTATTGCACATAAGATGCAAAATACATCCAACTCTATTTTTAAAAAAAGTACAAGTGTCTTTGGGACAAGTGCCATTCTCCTAAGAAAATAACTTTTAAAAACTTGTTTTTATTGATTTCAGAGAGGAAGGGAGAGCAATATCAGTGAGAATCATTGTTTGGCTACCTCCTCCATGCCCCCCCTACTGGGGATCGAGCCCAGAAACCTGGGAATGTTACCTGACCAGGAATCGAAACTGACCTCCTAGTTCATAGGCTGATACTCAACCACTGAGCCATACCAGCCAGGCCTAAGAAATTAACTTTTAAAAATACAGAGGTGATATACTTTTCAACTCCCATTCATCTAAGTTGTAAGATAGTTCAATACAAATGTATCAACTTTCCAATTTATATCCAAAGCAATGCTCACATCAAACTATAAACATCCCTTAATTATCTTTTCTAGATACAACTTCCTTGTGATTAGTTTCTAGTTCAACAGTCTTTTTTTGTTGTTGCAAGTCCTCACCCCAGGAATTTTTTTCATTGATTTTGAGAGAATGGAAGGGAGGGGGAGAGACAAACATCAATGTCACATAGATTGGTTGCCTCCCCCACATGGCCCCAGGAATCAAGTCTGCAATTGAGATACGCACCCTTGAATGGAATCAAATGGGCACCCTTCAGACCGCAGGCTGATGCTCTATCCACTGAGCCAAACTAGCCAGGGCTCAATATAAAGTCTTTAAATAAATTCTTTATTAATTTTAAAACTTTTTAACTTTAGAAACTGCTATAGTTGTACTATAAATAGATGTTACATTTAAAAACATAATTTTCTTTTTTTAATATATTTTTATTGATTTCAGAAAGGAAGAGAGATAGAAACATCAATGATGAGAATCATTGCTTGGCCGCCTCCTGCATGCCCCCTACCAGGGGCTCCAGCCCACAGCAAGCCAGGCAATGTGCCCTTGATTGGAATCAAACCGCAGACCCTTCAGTTCACAGGCCAACGCTCTAGCCACTGAACCAAACCAGCTAGGGCAAAACATAATTTTCTTAAACCTAACCTGGATTTGAATCCTTCTAGCAATATGATAATTTATCATCTAAAAATGTTCTAGAATTGTATGATGTCCTAAAATCCCATAACCACACAGAACTAGTTGAATCTCTATTCTTGTACTCTCGGCACATACTTATGTCAGCAGCTATGTATTTGTGTACTCACTAATAAAATGCATGTCAAGATCTAACACACTTGAAAAAGAAGAAATTCTTACCATTTGCAACAGCATGGATGGAACTGGAGAGCATTATGCTAAGTGAAATAAGCCAGTCAATGAAAGAAAAATACCACATGATCTCACTTATTTATGGACAATAAAGACCATTATAAACTGATGAACAAAAATAGATACAGAGGCCCTGACTGGTTTGGCCCAGTGGATAGAGCATCGGCCTGCGGACTGAGGGGTCCCGGGTTCAATTCCAGTCAAGGGCATGTGCCTTGGTTGCGGGCACATTCCCAGTAGGGGGTGTGCGGGAGGCAGCTGATCGATGCATCGATGTTTCTGGCTTTCTGTCCCTCTCCCTTCCTCTCTGTAAAAAACCAATAAAATATATTTTTTAAAAAAGATAGAGTAGCATTGAACAGACTGTCAAACTACAGCAAGAAGGCCGGGGAGGGTTGGGGGGGGGGGGGGGGCGGGTAAGAGATCAACCAAAGGACTTGTATGCATGCATATATGCATAACCAATGGACACAAGACACTGGGGGGTAGGGAGGCTGGGGGAAGGTCAAGCAGGGGGGAAAGAAAGGAGACATATGTACTACTCTTTGTAATATTTTAAGCAATAAAACAAAACTTCAAGTTAAAAGAAAAAAGATCTAACACACTTAATGTTTAAATGTTTATGTCCTAGTTATCCCAAAATATTTTCACACATTATTTCAGGGTGTCCCACTTAATCACACTACTGGTCAGGCCTTCAATGGATTTTATATTCATGAAAACATCACCTCCTTCTCCTCTCTGCAAAAAGGCAAAACTTGGCCCAGGAAGAGCATTAACTTAAAATTAACTGTGGAGTTTAAATTTAAATCTTGCCAAAATGTTTTTTTCCTCAAAACTGGAAATTATTCAAGGTGGACGTTAATTATCCTTGTTTAGAGACTAGATTTTTCTATAAACTTGGTTTTGGTTCAACCATCAGTAGTGATCATTTCCCATGTATTCCAGGGCTTCTACACAGGTGATGAGTATTCCTTGCAACACATTCCTATCATGTCAACCCCCCTCGTAGACAATGCCCCGAGACACCATAACTACATTCACACAAACCTCAGGATTGGAGTTAAGTATCTAACAGAGCCAGACCACACTTTCATCTTGCTATGTGCCATATCCCAACATGAGGTCTTCAGTAACTCCTTGAGCTTAAAGTATTAGATTAAACCCTTCTGAACTGAGTCCTGATTTTATCCATTTTATAAAATCAAAATGTATCTGTATTAAGAGCTTATAGCTGTCCCTGCACTTAACCACTTAATGTGAAAATCAATTACCTACAGGTCAAAAATTAGATCAGACACATTGAAAACATAATTTCACTTTTAAACAATTAATTTGAACCAAACCACTATTTCTAACTTTTACTCTTTCAATTTGGTAAGATAAATAGACTGAATCGATTTAGATTACAGGCCAGATTAATTTTTAATTCAGAACAATTTTTATTAGAAGGCAACTTTTAATTTTTTCTTTAAAGGGAACAAAAGAGCCATAAACATTAGCAAATAATGAATTATCTCTGAAGTTTCATGTGTTTGAACCAGATGTGGCTCATACTGATGATGGTCCCTGTGAGACGCTTGTTCCTTCTGCATAATCTTCAGTTCAAGCTATAATTACCAATTACTGTATAATGTTTTTATAACTGTACAAGGGAAATATTTATGGAATATATGGAGTGTCACTGTGCACCATGTAATAATGAACATTTAGAAATAGATTCAACAATGAAAGACCTAAATTTCAGAGGATAGCTCCACATACTACATACAAGGAAGCACTAGTCAGATTAATTTTAAATAGTCAAACAATTTCAAATATTTATTAAAGCACATCAATTCAATAGAAAGCCTGGAATTGTGATAATGTTCCCAATTCATTTTTATTATCTTGAACCTCACCCCAGTCCCTGCTCAGAAGGCAAAATGGGAAAAAATATTTAGGCCGATAAGGTAGTATGCAACCTAAATAATTCTTTTCTCTACAATAGGATTTTAGGGCTTTTTTTTATTTTACATGAGTCAACACTGGGGTGGAAAAACAAAGGACACTGTAACACACATTTAAGTTTTTCCTTTTTCCAAACAGAAATGACCATTTTGTTGTGGTCATCATCTTTTATATTCTAAACTGTTCACCAATGTATCTCTCTCCCTCTTCAGACAGAACTTGTTGATATACATACGGACTTTGGCACATATCTTGCTAGAAATCATATGTTATATATGTATACATATTCCAGTTTCCCAAAGTTATCTGAGTAGTAAATTCTGGTAATTAAGTTCATTTGCAAGTAACCTCCAGTTGATATTATAGGAAAAATTCTACTTTCACAACTTCTCTGTAAAATTCCATAAGCATATTCTTTTATTTGGAGGTAACTAGAATTTTGCTCAGAATTATACATTTAAATTGTTTAAACACCCACACAAATTCTCATTTATGCCAAGCAGCTGGTTTATATTTCTATCTCATCTCAAGAAGGGGGAACAACCTTTTCAGGATACATTAAAAAAAACACAAAGAACAGTGGTTGAAGAAATCTAAGAAAATGTTGACTTTTAAATTTTCACTTATTTTCTTTGAAGTTCTCTACTTTTCCCATCCATGATAAAACCAAGATCATATAACAGAAAAATTTTAATTAAGGTTAAGTTAAAACATCACACTTCGATTCAAACCTTTTCTCCAAGAGAATAAATTTTCCTGATTTCTCTTTTCTTCAAATATAAGGAAAACATTTGAGGCAATTAAATCTCAACTTCTCATGGTTTCATCCAGGTTACTTGAATATACCTGACCCAATAGGGAACCACATTCTACCTCTACATTTCCCAGTGGAAGTACTTATCACCAAAGGGCTATGCCACATGTCCCTTGCCTACGAGTACACAGCTTAAAAGCTGGTATTTACTAAATGTACACAATATTTGGGTGTAACTGGCATTTTAAAAGATAACATAATGACCATTACAAATAACTTAACTGGACAGACTAAAAAATAACTGGTTAGCTTTAAAATAATAAGAAACACCTATTTAATAACATATTTATATCTTGATAAGAATGAACCAATGTAACTTGGGAAAGTCTGTAGAAATTCTTGGGTTAATTATAACAACATGGTGATAGGTTTTTCAAGGTACTTTCTAAACTCAGCAAGCCACTGGGCTCCAACTGCTCCATCCACAACCCGATGATCACAACTGAGTGTAACAGACATCATGCTAGCCACATCAAATCTAGAAAAAGATAAAAATATTATTAGGTATTCTAGAAGCAATCACTGATTGTAGCCAGTAACCTGACCCTATAATCCCAATCAGGTAACATTATTTTCAACCTACTGTTCATGTCCTATATATTTCCAGACCAAACAGCTTGAAGGAACAGACCAAACAGCCATCTGGAGCATGGACTGGCAAACTAAAACCCCACAGACCAAATCCCACCAAATGGAGTTTATAGGAATTCATTTACATAGTACCTATGGCTGCTTTCACACTACAGTGGCAGAGTTCTTGCAACACAGACCATATGACCCACAAAGCCTAAATTATTTACTATATGCCTCTTCAAGAAAAAAGCATGGTGACCCCTAACTTATTTACTTAGAGTAAATAAGGCTTCCCATCTCAAAAAAGATGAACTGCATTTAGTAAAAGAAGAAGAGTTGCTGCCCTGAGAAACTTCATTCTGTACTTATGTCTGACTCTACCTAAAGTCCAATAAGGCATGCCAATAAGTCTAAAACTAGACTCAAAAACAGGTATAATGTAATGAAAATGGCCTTATAGATCCCTCTCCATTTTGGCACTTACCCTTTTTCATTATCTGCTGGAACCAGTCTATCTTCTGAAGCACCAATGGCCAAAATACATGCCTGAGGTGGGTTAATAATAGCAGAGAAGTTCTTAATTCCAAACATTCCTAAATTGGAGATCGTAAAAGTGCCACCCTAGAGGAAAAAAATATCATGTTAATTGCTTGTCAACATAAAAAAAGGACATTTTGTGAAAAATCCTTAAGGTAATCTTTTAAGAAAACCTTCTGAACTACCATTAAAAAAAAGAAGAAAATAGAAGTATATAAAGTGACAGACATTAACTAACTTGACTGTGGTGATCATTTCATAATATATGTATATGTCAAAACGTTAAGTTGCACACCTTAAATATATATAATTCCTCTTTGCTAATTATGTCATTAAAACTAAAAGGGGGAAAAAAAAGGCCCAAATGAAATACTCTTACTTAAAATATACACTCTTTACATTAACAATAAAAGTAGTTGTGTGGTTTTTGTACACTACTTGGAAAACATTATTTTTAGCCTTTGAAAGGTTACTCAATTTTTCTTTATTTTTAGGACCTTGTGTCAGTGAGAATACAAGGCAGGAAAAAAAGGTGGAAAATGCAATAAAAACATAATGCCGACCTTAAAAATAACTTAATTCTTAACATTTGTAAGGAAAATAAATAACACTTTACCTGGAATTCATGTGGCTGTAGTTTACCCTCTCGTGCTTTGGTTGCTAAAGAAGCAACATCATTAGCAATGGTTTCCAGCCCCTTTATATGTGCATTAAATACAATAGGTGTGATGAGTCCTGCAGGAGTACTGACTGCAACACTGATATCGACAACATGATTTCTATTTAAAAAGGAAAAAGAAAATCTCAATGATCATCACCATTGTTTATTAAGAGCTTCTGTATCAGGCTAAGCAAGATTATTGATATTTACTTCAGTTTGTACTACTGTTCAGCCAGATTTTTACATTCTGCTGTCTTCTCCGCCCCCGCCCCCCCCCCCCCCCCCCCCCGGCCACTTATACTTTTAATGTGTCAGTAGGTTGGTTTCATGTGTATTCTCTAACTTTCTCATCTGCCTCAACTAACACATGGGTGTAGTTGGAGAAGACTTAGCATTCAGTGAGGAATTAAAAAAAAACACACAAAAAACTCCTTGGATTCTGAGACGAAGTGGATTGGCTGGAGTTGAGTCTGCAAGCAGAGCTTGAGCAAATGAAAGGAAGAATGAAGGGAAAGGACTGCATTGTGGGAGAAAGAGGAGTGTTCAGGATGTAGGGTGGTGGTGCATCAAACCACGAGATTCCCAATCTTTTCTACTCCATGAGCATCTCTGCATTTGGGTCTCATCCCAGAATATATATATATTTTTAACAAAGAAAGTAAAATAAGTTACCAAAAAAACTAAACAAATGAATAAACCCCAATAAACCCCCCCATAAGTATATTTAAATTTAGTTATCTAATTATTCAAAAAACAAAATTTGATATATATGCTATTATATTAACTCATTAACAAGATGTTGCAGCACGTCTAATAATGGCTATAATTTTAAAGTAGTGATAAGCAAAACAATATTTTAACACACCTGCAACAACTATAGGTTGTGACATGAAAATAACTGAGTTTTACTGATCACCAGCACAGGTATTATCAACGCCTCTTTGATTTGTTTTCTACATGTTTAACAGGAGGAAACAATAAATTTCAGTTACAGGTGAGTGGAAAAGAATGATTCTTTGTCTCATCCAAGTTCTCTAACTCCTGAATTATATCTATACTAGTAGTATCCTTGGGTGTCCATGAAAGGGTCCCTGATAAAGTGTTCTGCAATCGAGAAAAGTTAAAACTTCACATGAAGGAAAACTCCAGCTTATTCTAGGCACAAAGTTGAGAAGATTATGGGTACCAAATCCCACAAAGAGCCCAAGCTGCCAGAAGCAGGCTTTTGCCATCTGCAAAAAAGAGACCCACTCTAATAATAGTTTGTGGCTTTTAGCAGTTGTAGCTGGGCTCTGTCCAAGATATCACACAGCAAATACTGCTTTCTTAATTATCCTATTATTACAATATTACTTATTTATAATCGTCCTAAGAGAGGACGGATGGTGTTTCCTATTTTGTTTACCACTAAATCAAGCAAACAGTACATGTTCAGTAAGTACTTATTGAATAGCTGTATGAACAAATGAATGAATAGTATCTGGTAAGAATTAATTAACAACACTGAGAAAAAGCCCTGCAACCTCAATCCTTTGATCTAAGCAGTGGCTCCTTCAGATATTCTTTAAAGGTTAAATATAAATTTACCCTATGACCCAACAATTCCACTTTGAGGAATCTACCAAAGAAAAATGAAAACATGTCAACACAAATTGTATGCAGATGTTCATAGCAGCCCTCTCAAAGAGATGTCTGTGTTTTGACCTTGGAATCTACCAATGTGACCTATTCAGTAAAAAGGTCTTTGTAGGTGTAAATAGGATCTTGAGATCATATCATCCTGGATTATCTGGGTGGACCCTAAATCCAATGCCAAGTCTCCTTGTAAGAAACAGAAGGGAATGGCCTGCGGAGTGAAGGGTCCCGGGTTGGATTCCGGTCAAGGGCATGTACCTTGGTTGCGGGCACATCCCCAGAAGGGGCTGTGCAGGAGGCACCTGATCAATGTTTCCCTCACATCGATGTTATTAACTCGCTATCCCTCTCCCTTCCTCTCTGTAAAAAAAGAAAAGAAAAAAAGAAAGAAAAGAAACAGAGGGAAGACACAAACAGAGAAGACCATGTGAAAATGTAGCCAGAGGTAAGAATTATGCAGCCACAAGCCAAGGAATGCCTAGAGCCACCAGACTTGGAAAAAGCAAGAACAGATTCTCGCCTACAGCCTGTGGGGGGAGCAGAGCGCTGCTAACTTCTTGATTTCAGACTTCTGGCCTTCAGAACTCATAATAAATTTTTGCTTTAAGTGACCAATTTTGTGTAATTTGTAATGGCAGCCCTAGGAAACTAGTATAGTGTGTAAGGAATAGTAAGACCCTCAGATGTTCTCCAAGAATGGTGTGACCAAGAAGAAAGTCAGAATCAGTAAATAACCTGATATGTTTGATAGGACTGAAAAATGGTTTAGAGTTCTCTTGGGGAGTTTCAGAAAGAATTCATGATGCGTACACAGAACACTAGCCGGCTGGTAAGCAATCTTTAAAAGCAGTTAGGAGACTGGGGAGCCTTTTTTCAGGCTGACTGGTCATAGAGTAGAAAAGCAGAGATCCCCCAACCCTGGCTTCTGTTCACACAGCTCCAGTTCACTCTGCCCTCCCTCTGCTGGAGCCCAAGGCTATGCAACTATATAATAAAGGTATCTCAGAGAACCCAAAGCAAGAGAATGAGTGTTTTAAGCTGCCATTAATTCTGAAGCAGCAACTTGGGATTTTAGATTAAAAGAATACTTTGAGGCACATGCAGAAGAGAAAAGACAACCAAGAGCGTTCACCTCAGGTGACTGGGGAGGCTGAGCCACTGGGCCCTATAGGACACCTAGCACACAAAGCCACTCTATTAACACAGGGAAGCAGCTAAAATGCGAAGACAAAGAAACGTCACAAATGAAAGAAATGGAGGAAAGCAAACTACTGGATATAGAGTTCAAAACCAGGGTTATAAGATTACTCAAGAATCTTCTAGAAACCTCTGAGAAATTTAGTGAGACCTTCAAGGATATGAAAAAGGACCGGTTAGAAATTAAGCATACACTGACTGAAATAAAGAATAATATACAGAGATCCAACAGCAGTCTAGAGGATCCCAAGAATCAAGTCAAAGATTTGAAATATGAAGAAGCAAAAAACACCTAACTGGAAAAGCAAAAAGAAAAAAGAATCCAAAAATATGAAGATAGTGTAAGGAGTTCTGGGACAACTTCAAGCATACCAACATCCGAATTATGGGGGTGCCAGAAGAAGAGAGAGAGCAAGATATTGAAAACCTATTTGAAGAAATAATGACAGAAAACTTCCCCTACCTGGTGAAAGAAATAGACTTCCAAGTCCAGGAAGCGCAGAGAACCCCAAACAAAAGGAATCCAAAGAGGACCACACCAAGACACATCATAATTAAAATGCCAAGAGCAAAAGACAAAGAGAGAATCTTAAAAGCAGCAAGAGAAAGAAAGTCAGTTACCTACAAGGGAGTACCCATACGACTGTCAGCTGATTTCTCAACAGAAACTTGGCAGGCCAGAAGGGAGTGGCAAGAAATATTCAAAGTGATGAATGCCAAAAACCTACAACCAAGATTACTTTATCCAGCAAAGCTATCATTCAGAATTGATAAAGAGCTTCACAGATAAGAAAAAGCTAAAGGAGTTCATCACCACCAAACCAGTATTATATAAAATGCTGAAAGGTATTCTTTAAGAAGAGGAAGAAGAAAAAGGTAAAGATAAAAAATTATGAACAACAAAGTGACAACAAATACATATCTATCAATAAGTGAATCTAAAAATCAAGTGAATAAAAATATGATGAACAGGATAAACTGGTGAATATAATAGAATCAGGGGCATAGAAAGGGAGTGGACTGACAATTCTCGGGGGGAAGGTGGTGTGGGGGGTGTGGGAAGAGACTGGACAAAAATCAAACACCTATGGACAAGGACAATGGGGGGGAAGGGCATGGGGTGGGGTGGGAACCGGGTGGAGGGGAGCTATGGGGAGAAAAAAGAGGGACAACTGTAACAATCTGAACAATAAAGACTTATTAAAAAAAAAAAAGCAGTCCTGGCTCCACCAGGCAACTTTGTGCTGCTTTAATAATACGGGATAGTTTCTGCATGAGATGCCCACAGATTCAGAGTCTGGTAGGAGAAATGATGAGGCTCGACCATGTTGGGGATGCTGTAAATGTGAGTTGGTGTGTGGCCATCAGGGATCACCAGGCCCAGGAAGTGGCAGCTGTATAGACTCTGTGACTTTTACGGTGATTTTTCAACGTTACAGCTTTAGAGAGCAAAGAAGTAAAAAAAAAAACAAAAAAAAAAACGAGAAGGTGCAAACATTAAAAAAAAAAGCAGTTAGGTGTTAGGCCAGTGGTCGGCAAACGCATTAGTCAACAGAGCCAAATATCAACAGTACAACGATTAAAATTTCTTTTGAGAGCCAAAATTTTTAAACTTAAACTATATAGGTAAGTACACTGTCAAAATGGCTACCATCAACAAATCAACAAATGACAAGTGTTGGTGAAGATGTGGAGAAAAGGGAACCCTAGTGCACAGCTGGTGGGAATGCAGACGGTGCAGCCATTATGGAAAAACAGTATGGAGTTTCCTCAAAAAATTAAATATGGAACTGCCATTTGACCCAGTGAGCCCATTTCTAGAAATATATCCTAAGAAACCCAAAACACCAATCAGAAAGAATATATGCACCTCTATATTCATAGCAGCACAATTTATAACAGCTAAGATTTGGAAACAGCCAAGTGCCCATCAGTAGATGAGTGGATTAAAAAAAGCTGTGATACAGCCCTAGCCAGTTTGGCTCAGTGGACAGAGTATCGGCCTGTGGACTGAATGGTCCTGGGTTCAATTCTGGTCAAGGGCACATGCCCATGTTGCGGGCTTGATCCCCAGAAGGGGACATGCAGGAGGCGGCCAATCAATGATTCTCTCTGATCATTGATGTTTCTCTCCTCTCCCTTCCTCTCAGAAATCAATTTAAAAAATAATAAAAAGCTGTGGGACATTTGCACCTTTTGAGACAGCATGGAGGGACCTGGAGAATATCATGATAAGTGAAATACCAGGAAGTCAGTCAGAGAAAAGTATCATATGGTCTCACTCCTATGTGGAATCTAATTAACAAAATAAACTGATGAACAGAGAGGATCCAGTGACATGGAAGCATAGGACAGAATGCAGAATCTCAGAGGGGAGGCAGGGAAGGGTGGGTGGGTGGGTGGGAGGCAATCAACCAAAGACCTGTATGTACTAGTATATGCATAACCCATGGACACAGACATTTAGGTGGTGAAAGCCTGGGGGGGGGTGTGTGTGTGGTGGGGGGGGGGGGGGATAGATAGCTGGAGGTGGTTAATGGTAGAAGAAAGAGGACATGTAATACTTTTAACAAGATTAAAAAATAAATTAATGGGGGAAAAATATCCTCGGGTGAGGATTATAAATAAAATAAAAGCAGTTAGGTTAGTATTCAAAGCATACTAAACATTTTAGTCATAAACAAAATTTGTGCTATAATTTATTTTGTAAGATGATGGGTGGGTGGGAGTGTTTAGGGAGGGTACAATCAATTAAATCTTAATTCTTCTTTAATAGGAAATCATTCAGTAAAGTAAAAGAAATGAAAAAAAAAATCCACTATGAAGGTAAATACCAAAAGAAATAATAGTTTAAAATCTGTGTTTGCCTCTTGGGATTGGACTTCAGATTAAAGGCTGAGCAGGTCCCTGTAAGCCATGCAGCAATATTTTAACATATATACTATTATTTTAATAAAAATTAAATTAATAATATTTAAAAGCCTACATAATAGGAAAAGCCTAGGCTTAGAAGTCAGAATCCTGGTTTCTGATCACAGTTCTACTATTAACATATTAACTCGGGGATAGATTTAACTCACTAAGCCTCAGTTTCTTCGTCTAGAAAATGGGAGTGAAGCACCTAGCTCATAAGGTGGTCATAGGATTAAATGAGACAATATGTGAAAGACACGGTGCCACCACTAGTCACAAGTCACCATAACATTAATAAAACTGTTTTTTGGTTTGTTTTCAAATTTGTCCCCCCTCTAAAGTTCAGCAGAACTAGTGAACAAAAAATATATCACTTTCCTTTGTAAGAATCATTATCAACTTAACTGTACATATATATACACTCATCTCCCTTTATTGAGCTCATACAAAGAATCTGTAGTCTTTACTATGTAAACTTAGGACTATCTCATAAATAGTTCTATGCCGTTTACAAATTGTTTTACTATGGCAGTTACAGTCCTCTCTGTATTCCATTTCTCCTTACCCTACACTCCTAGGTATACATTAGATAACATAACAAAACTGCTGATGGATACACCTTCCCCAGCAGTGTTATACTTACTGTCTTATAACTGTGTCCAGCCAAGAAGAATTTGCTTCAGGAACTTTTAAACATGCCAAAGCTGAAGCCTTTATGAGGAAGTCATTGACAGAAATTTTGCTTTTCCCTTCTAACATCTGCAAAGACAAGAAACCATTGTTTTTTAAATTATCTTCCCAAATACTGAAATTATATAATTTGGGAAAGGAGATGGGAGAGGGATTTACAAATGTTCTGAAGGGGAAAGGATGAAAAAATATACTCAGGTGAGGTTTAAAAAATAATCCTACATAATAAAAGGCCAATATGCTAATCAACCAAACGGCGGGACGACCGGTTGCTATGACACACACTGACCACCAGGGGGCAGGTGCTCAATGCAGGAGCTGCCCCCTGGTGGTCAGTGTGCTCCCACAGGGGGAGTGCTGCACAGCAGCAGTGGCGGGAGCCCCTTCCACTTCTGCAGCAATGCTAAGGATGTCCGACTGCTGGCTTAGACCCTTGGAGAGCAGACCTAAGCAGTCAGTCCGACATCCCCCGAGGGCTCCCAGACTGCGAGAGGGCACAGGCCAGGCTGAGGGACCCCCTACCCCCTGAGTGCACAAATTTCATGCACTGGGCCTCTAGTAATGATAATAAACAAACAAACAAATAAATAAGATTATTCACCATGACATAATTGGATTTGTTCCAGGAATGCAAGGTTGCTTTAACATTATTACATTAATGTAATAATGTCTTAATAGGATATAGAACAAAAACCATATGACCATTTAAGAGACACAGAAAAGCATTTGACAAAATTCAACAATTCTTCATGATAAGAACATTCAACAAACCAGAAACAGAAGGTAACTTTTTTATGATAATAGATCTACAAAAACTCCACAATCATCATCATATTTCACTGGGGAAAGACTTATTTCCCCCTAAGATCAAGAATAAGACAAGGTGTCCACTCTTGCCGCTTCTATTCAACACTGCACTAGATGTGCAAGCCAGAGAAGTGAGATAGTAAAAGGAAAGAAAAGGCGTCCAGATTAGAAAGGAAAAAGCAAAACTATCTTTATTTGCAGATGACATGACTTTGTATATAGAAAATCCCAGGGAACACACTAAAAACCAATGTTGTAAGATACAAGATCAATATACAAAAGTCAATTTGTATTTCTATACAATAGTAACAAACTATCTGAAAATAAAATTTATAACAGTATTAAAAAGAAAATACCTAGGAAAAAATTTAACAAAAGAAGTGCAAAAACTTGTACTCTAAAACTACAAAAATCATTGAAATTGAAGAACTAAATAAATGAAAAGACATCCCGTGCTCATCTTAATATCCCTAACCCTTATAGGAAATATCCAGAATAGGCAAATCTATAAGACAGAAAGTAGATTAGTGGCGGTTTAGGGCTGCGGTTATAGCTGGAAGGTGTATGGTTTCATTTTGGGATGATGAAAATATTCTAAAATTTATTGTGATGATTTGTCATACAACTATGAATATATTAAGACCCACTGAATTGTAAACTTTAAATGGGTGAATGGCATGCTATTTAATTATATCTGAATAAACAATTTAATATCTCTATATACAAAAGCCCAGCAGAACAGAACGACTGGTTGACCAGTCGCTATGAAGTGCACTGACCACCAGGGGGCAGACACTCAGTCAGCTGCTCGGCTGACTGGGATGAGCAGCACTCCCACAGCAGGAGCAGCCACTCAGAGGGCCACAGCCGCTTGGCTGACCAGGATGAGCAGTGCTCCCAGAGCAGGCAATCCCCACAGGCCACACACCCTACCAGTGCATGAATCCGTGCACCGGGCCTCTAGTAATTAAATAAAATAATATACTGGACATATATTTTTCATGCCTAATTCACAAATATATTATAAAACAGCTTTAATATTTTGACAGTGAAAGTCTGTCATCATCTATGACCCCTGAGGCCAGTTACAAAGTTGTGCTGATGCTTCACAGCTTCATTTATCCATTCTTGCACCTAATATTTGAGAGTCTACTCTGCTGGGCATATAACTCTAAAGCCCTGGATATAAAACAATGAAAAAAAAAGTATATAAATTTTATTATCAGCCCTAGCTGGTTTGGCTCAGTGGATAGAGCGTCGGCCTGCGAACTGAAGGGTCCTGGGTTTGATTCTGGTCAAGGGCACATGCCCTGGTTGTGGGCTCAATCCCCAGTAGGGGGTGTGTAAGAGGCAGCCAATCAAAGATTCTCTCTCATCATTGATGTTTCTCTCTCTCTGCCTTCCTCTCGGAAATCATATCAAAATATATTTTGATATTTTACAGAGAGGAAGGGAGAGGGGGAGAGAGATAGAGAGAAACATAGATGAGATAGAAACATCGATTCAGCTGCCTCCTGCACGACCCCCACTGGGGATGTGCCCGCAACCCAGGTACATGCCCTTGACCGGAATCGAACCTGGGACCCTTCAGTCCGCAGGCCAACGCTCTATCTGCTGAGCCAAACCAGCTAGGGCAATAAAAATATATTTAAAAAAAAATTCTATTATCAGGTAGCTTACAGTTTAAAGGGGATGAATAGATAATAAGATAAACATATAGACATTGTTAAGAGCTAAGGAGAAAAATAAAGCTGGGAAAAAGAACTAAAGAGAGAACTTATTTACCTCATTCCT
This sequence comes from Myotis yumanensis, assembly GCF_028538775.1. Classification (NCBI taxonomy): domain Eukaryota; kingdom Metazoa; phylum Chordata; class Mammalia; order Chiroptera; family Vespertilionidae; genus Myotis; species Myotis yumanensis. The sequence goes on from NW_027223761.1 coordinate 77,686,558, forward strand.
CTTCCCTTAACTTTAGAGCAGCAGTTCTCAACCTGTGGGTCGAGATCCCTTTGGCGGTCGAACGACCTTTCCACAGGGGTCGTCCTGCATATCAGATATTTACATTACGGTTCATAACAGTAGCAACATTACAGTTATGAAGTAGCAACGAAAACAATTTTATGGTTGGGTCACAACATGAGGAACTGTATTTAAAGCGCCAAAAGGTTGAGAAGCACTGCTTTAGAGTAAGATGACCAGAGAAAATGAGGTAATGTTAAATCAAATCCTTCAGGAAGAGCAAGAGGAAGCCAGGTAGATACTAGAGGAAGCATAGCCCATGCAGAGGGAACAGCATGTAGGTGTAGAGGTAGATGCTGAGGAATAGCAAGGCAACTATTGTGCCTTCAGCAGAGTGAGCAAGTGGGAAAGTAGTAGAAGAGGAAGTCAGAGAGGTTATAGACAGCCTGTGTAAGGACCCTATGCCACTCTAAGAAGTGTGGCTCTTTTCAATTCTTGAAAATATTTTTCATCTTCCTGTCTCCTACTTCATTAATACAAATGGTAGTCTAGATTCTTACCACCATAACTTCATGCTTATATGACAAGCAAAAATATTATCTACCATTAAGGTATGCCAGTATGTATAAATCTAACATTAATTTTTCTTAAAATACTGCTAACATCATGTCACTATTACTTAATATTTAATTCATCAAGTCCAAATTCTTCTGCTTATAAATAAATCAAGGTATTTCCCTAAACTAACAACTGTATCCACTCTAGAAAAGGTAACCTATCTCCTAAATATGCTATCCTTATCTCCCTTAAAAAAAAAAAAGTCCTAGCCAGTTTGGCTCAGTGGATAGAGTGTCGGCCTGTAGACTAAAGGGTCCTGGGCTCAATTCCAGTCAAGGGCACACGCTTTGGTTGCAGGCTCCTCCCCAGCCTGGGCCCTGGTCAGGGCTGGTGCAGGAGGCAACCAATCGATGTGTTTCTTTCACATCCATGTTTCTGTCTTTCCGTCTCCCACTCTCTCTGAATTTATTGATTTTAAGGGGGTTGGGGGAAGGGAGGGAGAGTGTGAAAGGAGGAGGGGGGAGAGAGAAAACTTTCTTCAACATTTTTGCCAGTCCAAACACTTCCTATTTTCCACAGTTCAACCAAGTGTTTCCTACACCATTCTGAATTCCCCAACTCTGTCACTGGTCTCCCCGTTCTCAGAACTCCGGTAACATTTAACAATGTAATCTAGCAGGCCAGGGGCATTACCACAGAGACTGATCTACAAATGAATATTTTTACTTTGATAAAAACTGCCTCCTGCCCTAGCCGGTTTGGCTCAGTGGATAGAACCTGCGAACTGAAAGGTCCCAGGTTCGATTCTGGTCAAGGGCACAGGCCTGGGTTGTGAGCTCAATCCCTAGTGGGGGACTTGCAGGAGGCAGACAATCAGTGATTCTCTCTCATCATGGATGTTTCTATCTCTCTCTCCCTCTTCCTCTCTGAAATCAATAAAAATATATTTTAAAAAATTGCCTCTCTCTTTTTCACATGCATGATCTTAATTAGATAAGCTCATGGAGAAGGACTATGCCTTATGCTGCGTTCCCAAAAGTGACTTATGCTAAACACTATGTAAGTGTTTGGTACTTTAACTATAAACACAAAGTAAACACACTGTATCTTATCTATCAAAGGACTCAGTAGTCTCATAGAATCATAGTGACTCTGCTAGGCTAAAATGGATCCAAAGCAAAGTCAACTGTAAATGACAGGCTTTAATCAAGGGTTAGAAAAATGAAATTTCTCCAGGACAGTTTTTCCAAGTTAAAATTAAGATGACACCCATATTACATTGACTGGCATACTGTTACAAAAGATATGGGCAAAAATGTCAATGTTTAGTGGTTTATAGAGTTGGAATTTCCAGACCTTTTACCTTATTAAGTTCTTTCCGTACCAACAAAACTTCTCCCATATTGACATCAATAGAAAGGTAATAATGAGGTATGGTTTGCTTGGATTGCATTAACCGCTGTGCAATAACCTGAAACCAGAGATTCAAAAGTCAATTATCTTGAGTTGAGGTGAGACTTTAACTAATTCAGGATTCTGTTTGCCTCTTTACCCTATTCCTGGTAATGTTTACCTCAAAAGCATTATTAGAATTGGAAGACAGAGGACTACACCGTACCTTAGCCCCTTCTAACATTTTTTAATTAGAACAGTGTTTACCCCAAGTATGTAACTGGCCAAACCAAACATCTCTTAAACTAATCATCTAAGACTGCCAACTAAAAAAAGTCCGTTTCAAACTATGGATGCAATGAAGATGCTCCCACCGCCTTAGTTCCAGATTTATGATAATACTCTTACTCGACGAATGTTGCTGATTGGGATATCTGTGAAGACACCTGTAGGTACTGGTGCCACTCCTGGAGCTGGGGGAGGCACGGCAGCTGCTGGAGCCTATGAGAAGGTAAAAAAGCTCTTAGTAACTGTGGCTCAACCTTAGCATAAGCAAATGGAAACAACTACTACTGACTCTTGTACAAATAACAAAATACAAATTAAAAGGCTAATAAAAAAATAGCTGTTTCTATCCTAAGTGCAAAAGGGATTCAAATTTGGACATGCTTAAGAGTTTTGATTTTAATTTTTATATTTAGAATTCTGTAATCATGTTTTAAGTATCACTGTTCTTTGAGCCAGAGTATGTATAATGATTAGTTCGTCAAAATAATTTTTAAAAAATACATTTTCATTGATTTCAGGGAGGAAGAGAGAGGAGAAGAGAGATAGAAACATCAATGATGAGAGAATCATTGATTGGCTCCCTCTTGCATGCCCCACACTGGGGGATTGAGCCTGTAACCAGGAGGTCACATTTGATTCCCAGTCAGGGCACTGTGACCTTGATGTTTCTCTCTCTCTTCCTCTTTGAAATCAATAAAAATATATTTTAAAAATAAAATAAAATAAAAATAGGGCCTGAATGGAAAAAAGAGGATGTGCTAGAAAAAAATGTAGTGTCACTATTAAAAAAAACAACAACACAATTTGGAATGCATGTCAATTTAGTGTCTCATCTTTGCTTTTATAGATGAATGACATATTCAAATCCATATACTACTAACCCGTGACATCAGGCAAAAGAAAACACAATTCTGATTAAGCTATTTCATTCATATATAATGTATGAAAGGGTCTAATAGGCTGGACAAAGCACTTTTCAGGGGACAAAATGGGGGAAAAAAAGCCAATGTAACTCACAGGAGCAGCTTTAGTAGGCACAAAAGAGTCGATGTCTTTCTTGATGATTCTGCCTTCTGGTCCCGTCCCTGGAAGAGATACATAAATATCAATCCCACAGACAACACCCTACTGCTGGTTCCTCAAGGAGACCAACACTGTGATTCTGCGCACAAGTTCCTAAGGTTCTCTACCAAAGGCTGAAGGGATCACAGCCTTAACCCTGCCCTCTCAAGTTCCTAGAAATACCAGCTTTTGTCGATTGTTACTTTTAATTCACAGAGTGCTCTTGCTTCATCTGTAGTGATTTATTATTTTTTAAATATATTTTTACTTATTTCAAAGGAGAAGGGAGAGGGGGAGAGAGATAGAAACATCAATGATGATGTCCTATGTGCTTTGGCTCTGTGGATAGAGCATCAGCCCGAGGACTGAAGGGACCCCAGGTTCGATTCTGGTCAAGGGCACATGCCCAGGTTGCGGACTCGATCCCCAGTAGGGGGCGTGGTGTTTCTTTTCCTTTTTTAAATGTATTTTTTATTGATTTCAGAAAGGAAGGGAGAGAAAGGGATAAAAACATTAATGATAAGAGAGAATCATTGATGGGCTGCCTCCTGCACACCCCACACTGGGGATCACGCCCACAACCCGGGCATGTGCCCTGACCAGGAGTCAAACCATGACCTCCTGGTGCATAGGTGGAGGCTCAACCACTGAGACACGCCAGCTGGGCAAAAGTGATTCTTTTTAACTATAGCAAGTATTCCTCTTTTGAAGTTTTATCTAATTAAATTGTACTTTATTTTTTCATCTCCTTTACTTTCAAATTGGGAAATACCAGCATAAGGGTAATGCTGAGTACAATTTACACCTCTAAAAGGAAGTTTAAGTGCCTCTTCCTGGGTAGCTCAAATAAACTTCTTTCTGAACCATTAAAGAGATCTCATTTGGGTTCTAGATTCATTTGACCATAAAGAGCCCAGGTAGTGTGCTCAGTGGTTGAGCGTTGAGTTTGATTCTGGGTCAGGGCACATGCCTGGGTTTCGGGCTAGATCCCCAATAGGGAGTGTGCAGGAGGTAGCCAATCAATGACTGATGTCTCTCTCTGAAATCAATTTAAAAAAAAGAAAGAAAAGAACTCCCTTTATACAGAGTCAACAGTTATGGTAACAACTGTGTTAGATAAATCAGGCAAGTTAATATTTTTACCCCCAAACCATGAATTACTCTAAGTCATAATGATCTTATCTGTGGAACCATTCATTCCTTATGTGGTCTCCATTTTTCACAACTTTCCCATAGTAGCCAAGGGTCTAAGTCTAAACTGGCCTGTGTTGGAGACTCTGAAGGAAAGAGGTGTAATGTCATACATAAGGAAAGATCTTCAAAGTTCTTACTAGAGTTTATTTTTAATTTCCTTCCTCCTCCCATCCACAACCTCTTTAGGTTTAACTTCAGACCCAAGTAGTAAATAATCCTGAACCTTAATTCTAAGGAGATTCAGAATTTAGTTATTAAAATACCTTTTACAATGGCCCACTTCTAGAAAAAATTTGGTCAAATTGATTCATCTTCCCCCAAGGCAGACTTTTAAAAGGATTCACGTTGTATGAAGTTCGTCCCAACTCCTTTCCTTCATTATGAAAATTGAGTTGGCTAGGATTGTGTTTATCCTCACCAGGCGCTCTAGAACAGAGGTAGCAGTACCCCTATTAGATTCCCCTCCTTTTAAAGACAGAAGAAACCATAACCGCCCCTTACAACCAAGGCCGATCCGACACTGCAACCCCTCAAAAGAAGGAAAGCTGTAGCACTGCCTCGCCTATGCTAACCGTCAGCCACCTAACTATTAGGAGTTACATGCTTTTGCCTATCTCCCCAGGAAGGCACAACAGGCCATCATAAAGCAATACTGGTAAAGGGAAGAAAACTAAACTAGGACAAGAATGTACGGTTGTCGTCAAATATAAACTAAACAAATAGCTATAGTCGCTTCAGTCTCATCTGTAGGAGAGAGACTATAATAACAGTTCCTGCTCACAGGATAAAACGGGATAGGGACAAAATTGCGGGTTATGTAAAGTACAGCATAGGGAATACAGTCAATAATATTGTAATAACTACGTATGATGTCAGATGGGTACTAGACTTATCAGGGTAATCACTTTGTAAGGTATATAAATGTCTAACCACTATGTTGAACAACAAAAATATAATATTGTATGTCAACAGCAATTGAAAAAAAATTTTTTTTCATGGGATAGTGATGTGAAAGTGCTTTGCATCAAAAAAATATAAAACAACATGGCTTTGTGACAAATCAACTTTGAACATCAGGGTTTAGAATTTAAACGTTTCCCCCCAAATGATTACATTTTGGTCAAATTTGCTAAGTAATCTGTCCTTACAGAGAGACTGAGCCCAAAAACCAATGGCTAATGATTTAATTAACCACACCTTCTTCTTACTAAGACTCCTGAGCCCTGGCTGGGTACCTCAGTTGGTTAGAACATTGTCCCATATGCCAAGGTTTCAGGTTTGATCCTCAGTCAGGCACATATAAGCAGCAACCAAAGAATGCAAAAAATAGGTGGAACAACAAATCGATGTGTCTCTCTCCAATAAAAATTAAAACAATATTCTTAAATAATGAGATTTGCTGAGTTTCTAGGTTGGTGAACACATCACTCTGCTGAGAGGGTGGTGCTCCCAGAGAGGGCATGGAAGCTCTGCAACCCATCCCACCCCATCCCACCCCACCCCACCCCACGCCTTGTCCTATGTATTTCTTCTATTTGACTGTTTCTGAGTTGTATCCTTTACAATAAAATGGTAATAGTAAGTAAAGTGCTTTCCTGAGTTCTGTGAATCATTCTAGTACATTATTACACCAGGGGGAGAGGGGTGTTAAGAACTCCTGATTTACAGCCAGTAGGTCAGGAGTCTGGTGGTCCCAGGACTTGCAACTGGTATCTGAAGTAGGAGTGTCTCATGGGACTGAGCCCTTAATCCTGTGGAGTCTGACACTCACTCTGGATAGTGTCATGATAGGATTGAATTATTGGATACCCAGTTGGTGTTGTAGAACTGATTGTTGGTGTGGAAAAAATACATTTGATGTCAGAAAACACCACACAATCAATGATCTTCTCAGCTCACTTATTCTAAACCACTCCCTCTCCCTCCTGTAAAATTTATTTGACCTCATCAAGACCTTCATTCCACTGACTCCTCTGTTCTCATCATCCATTATTTCCTTTTGTCTTCAGTTCCTCCTTACCCATTTTACACCCTATGGATCACTGTTATAATCACTTCCTGATCAAACTCCAAAATGTCAGCCTTCACAGTGCCAGCACCAAAGTTGCTTAATGTTGCTGGGCGGGTGTGGGTGTGGGTGTGTGTGTTGGGCGGGGGTGGGGGAGGCGTGAGATACACACCTAGCTGACTAACTGTACCACAAACCTAAAATAGAGACACAAAACTACACTGAAATTATGTTTTCCTTGAACTCCCTTTCCCAATCTCTGAGAACACTACACAACCTAACCTCAAACCTAGCCACACTCATTCTCCAGCTGATATCCTCACTTTGAATAGCAGCAACCAGAGAGGTATTCTACTCATCCTCCACTACCAAACCTAAAATCCCACCCCATATTCTCTTCTCTCCTATAAAAACAAAATGTCCTAATTCCTGTCAAAGGCCAATCCCAACACCTCTTACTTTACCAAAATGTAAGAGATACTTTTCAACCTATCCAAACTGGCTTCCACCACACATTTCTTTTGAAATTGCTGCTGTCGAGTCCCCGTACCCAATCCTTGACTAAGTTCTGTTCATTCTGTCAAAAAATGTATCTTGAAGCTGTCCATTTCTTTCCACTTTCACTATCACCACCATAGTCTAATCCAGGGGTGGTTAAGTTATTTCTGGCAAAGGTCATTTTAATATTTATAACATCACTCGAGGGCCACACAAAATTATCAACTTAAAAATTAGCCTGCTGTATTTGGTCAAACATTTAATTAACTCACCCAGAATGCCTTGACAGGGCCAGACCAAATGATTTTGTGGGCCTTATACAGCCCAAGGGCCAGACGTTCCCCAGCCCTGGGCTAAACCACCACCATCAGTTCCAGAAACAACATCTTAACAGATGTCTTGGCTTTCATTTAATCCATTTTTAAAGAGGCCAAAATGATCCTTTAAAAATGTAAGTTCTTTGTTTTAATCTTTCAGTGACTTCCTACTGTACTTTAAATAAAATTTAAATTCTACCATCTATACTAATAAGAGGAATATGCAAATTGTCCGGGACACTGTCACAGTTAAAACTAATGACCGAACAACAGGCTGCATGGGGCGACAAGGCCAGTGGCAGGGGGGGAGAGTTGGGGGCAACCAGGCGGGGGGGGGGGGGGGGGGCGGCGGCGGCAATTTGGGGCCACTAGGCCGGCAAGGGGGACAGTGAAGGCAACCAGGCCGGCAGGGGGTCTGTTGGGGGCAACCAGGCCGGTGGGGGGAGCAGTAAGGGGTGAACAGGCCAGTGGGGGTAGGGGGGTAGTTAGGGGCAACCAGGGCACGCGGGGGGGGGGCGGGGGGTGTGTGCAGTAAGGGCGCCTAGGCCAGCAGGGGGGCAGTTAGGGGCGATCAGGCCGGCAGGCAGAGGCAGTTAGGGGTGACCAGGCTGGCAGGGGGGGCAGTTAGGGGCGAGCAGGCAGGCAGGCAGGTGAGCAGTTAGGAGCCAGCAGTCCCAGATTATGAGAGGGATGTCAGAAGGGTCCCAGATTGGAGAGGGTGCAGTCTGGGCTGAGGGGATACCCCCCATCCCCCATGCATGAATTTCATGCACCAGCCCTCTAGTAAGCTATAAAGTCCTTTATGGTCTCACCCATGTTTCTCCCAACCTCATCTATCATTAGACCCTTTCTTTGCTCATTATGATCCATTAACACAGGCCACTTTTAGGTTTTCAAATATGCTAAGCTCTTTTCCACTTTCAAACTGTGTACTACTGATCTCTCTGCCCAAAATGCTTCTTCCCCAGTTTTCCACATAGTTGGCTCATAGCTGACTCGTCTTCCAGGTCAGATCAAATGTCACATTAGAAAGATCTTCCCCAACCACCCTGTCTAAAAGCAGTCATAACTGCACATTTATTGACCCTGTTACTCACTCATATATCATCTGGTTTCTTTGTTAGCATGTAAATCATCTTATTAAATAATAATGTTATTGTTATTATAGCTAATACCTATAAATGCTTTCTATGTGCAGATACCATTTATTAACTTATTTAATCCTCACAACCTATAAGGAATTCTTTTCAGATACAAATGAAGAAACTAAGACACAAAAGGTCATACAGATAATGTATGACAGAGTTGGGGTTCAAACCCAAGCATTACAGCTCCAGAATCTACACTCTTAACTACTATGCCATATTCCCTTTCTGTTCATTTATTTATTTATTGTTGGTAATATAACCATCTGACATGGAAATCTTGTCTGTCTTATGAGCAAATGTTGGATGTATAAACAATACTCAACGAGTATTTGTTTAAATAATAAATGAATCATCTTACTTGTCTAAATTCTTCAGATATACTTATTAACCCAGTCCTTCCTCCCCTTAAAATTTATTCCAACTTATATTGTTGTCCCTGGTTCTAGTAACATATAAAGAATGACAATATACTAGTTATATACATTAACATGGGAAAACAGGTCTTACAATATTACAAGAATCCTCTTAGGTCCAAAAATTTACAGTATCTTATTCTTATATCTTTGGAGATTGGCTTGTCTTCTAACCACAAGACAACTAAATGCAAAGATAACCAGCACTGAGTGCCCATAGCTGGACAACTGGGAAAATAACCAGTTATTATTTTCTCGAGTAATTAAGGAAGGCAGAACATCAAAACAGAAGCCAGAGCAAGGGTAGTGGGAATACAGGCTTTAGAATTAAATCTAGATTCAAATTGTAACTTTACTACTTAACAGAAAGGGAGCTCCCTTAAGAGTCTATTTCTTATACAAAAAAATAGGGAATGATAATTCTTACTTCAAAAAGTGTTACACAAATTAAATGTAGTACTACATGACTAGTACAAAGTACTAGCCATCAAACCAGGTTCCACAAATAGTAATTTCTCCCCTTATCTCACTAAGAATCCTAATGCCTTACATTAAACTTTAGCTTAGTTTTAGTTTAAAAACATGTATTTAAATGCCAGGCAATAATAACAATATGAACAAAACAAATATGTTTTGAGTACTTTTATATTCTAGATACTATTCTAAGCACTTCACCTGTTTTAACGCACACAGTTATCTCTGTTTTACAGATGTAAAAACAGATGAAGTAATTCCTATAAAGACATATACACTTTTAAGTAATTCACCAAAGAACATATTACACAGAAAATGACAAAGCCAGAATTAAATCCTAGATGGAGTGATTCAAGACCCCATGCTAAGCTATACTTTTTCTTTGGGGAGAAAAAGGAAAACATTTTCTTTTGCCCTCTGGGAGCTTTACTTGTTTTTAAGTCATTTCTAATCACCCAAACATCATGTTGTGATTGTGTATTGCTACATTCAGTCAGCCTAGAACTAATAGATTTCTTATTATATAATCAAGTCCTATAAACCAACTTTGCTGAATAAGCACATTATAATTTTTACCAACAATTAAGCAGTTCCCATGATTAGATACAGAAAAAATCTATCTAAATCATATCGGTAGATCTTAGACTAAATAAAGCACAATGAAATTTCCCAAACCTGTGGTAGCAAGAAAGGAGTTATTTCCATCCCTCATCTTTCTCCCCACCAGCCCAGAAAAAAATGACTATCTATAGTTGTATTTACTGGTCTTAAGAAAGAAACTCAACCAAATTTTAGCTTTACAACTCCATTCCATAGAAGCAGACTTACCTTTTACTTGTGTGAGGTCAATCCCCTTCTCTGCTGCCAATTTCTTTGCAAGAGGGCTAACAAACAACCTTCCCTTTGGTCCAGCAGGAGTAGCCGGGCGGGTGGCTGGCGGTGTAGAGGCTACAGGTTGGGGAGTTGGAGGAACAGGGGTCGCCTTTTTAAAAAAGTTACAAATTGTTAATTCACCACTGCAAAGATTGGTCTGAAAGATCAACAGCTTACATTTTTAAGTCAAAGATATTTTAATTGAATAACTTTCATTTTCCCTCCAAAGATCATAACAACTTCCCTACTTAATCAACATAATATAGGCATATGAATAATAGCAGTACTTTATGTCAAAGACAGAACAAAGTCATCTTACTCCATGATAACACAGAGGCATGGAATTTAATACCGCTGACCAGTATATATATCCTTATAGATTTTCTTCACTTGACTCTCTTGCCACTTCTTTATTTTCATTTTCTTATATCACCAACATGGTTTTCGTTTTTATTAAACCTAATTTCAAAACAATAAAGTATGCTGGAAGGTCTCATGTTGAAAGTACCTTAAGAAATAAAACAAAACTACTACTTGCCAGCTCCTCATGAATGTATGGCAGTCAGAAATCAAATTTTCTTTGACAGAAATGTGTACCTAGTCTACACCATCATGATTCTGGCATCTGCAGAAGCCTTCTGACACTGTTATCAATGCATGGAATTCATACAAGCTCATGTTACAGATATATAGCATACCATGTAGAGTATATAGTGTCAGACTAAGTTTTATGCAAAACAAGTCATGTTATGTCAAGGTTCCAATGTATTATAAAGATAAGCCTGACCCACTACACCATGCGACCACCAAGAGGGTTGACAGTGACAAAGATTACATAGTAAATCCTATAGAAAATGGGGAACAAAGCATTACCTTCCATATGCATAAACATCTAAAGCAAAAAAAGGAACCTGTCACCTCCGCTTTGTTCTCAGCATGACTCAAGACAGCATGAAAAAAAGGAAAGCTACAGGATCAAATTATTGGCCATTAGGTGAATGGTGCAGTGCCACACCCCTTGTAGGTCTCCCCAAATGTTAGCCATCTCCTTTCTCATTCATAAACTCTTAGAGCTAGAAGGAACCTAGAATATCATCAAATCTAATCCCTAAATTTAGAAAGGGATAAATAAGTGTTCCCTCCATTCTGGAAGCATACCTACCAGGGGAGGGGTAGGTGGTGGTGCTTGTGGCTTTAAATCAGTTACTCCAGTTGGCCTATAGTCAGCAAATGCTGGTATATCTGCCTCTTTTTCTACAATGATACAGAGTGGTGTTCCTAAAGGGACATCTCTTGTGCCTTCTGGGACCAGAATTTTTGCCAGGTAACCTTCTTCTTGTACTTCAAAACCTTAAACAGAAAGAAATACTATTATGGAACTTAAAGGATTCCACTACTCCTGCAAATTCATGATACAGTTTTAAGTAAAAGGTTCTTCTCCTTCAAGCTATATTAACCCTTTGCAAGCTATTTCACTTTTGTGTTTCAGTTTCTTTACCTGCAAAATGGGGATAATATTATCTACTTCACAAGATATTATGAAAATGAAATGAATTCATATTTTTCAAGTACTTAGAAACAGTACCTGGTACAAAGTAAACACTAAATAAGTATCTGTTAAATAACTATGAGAGATTATAGACAGTAGTTAGTTCTAAACATTTTCCTAAAAACATCTCCGAGGGCAGGCCCTAGGCAGACCCACAGACTCTAAGATGGCTTTAGCGTACTGGTATAGATCAGAACCAAATGGATCTTAAACAAAGGCAGCTACTAAAAGCATCTTTGGAGTTTTTCAAAGTGGCTATATTTGGTATTACCAAATGTTAAGAAATACAGTATTACTAGGTTTTCTATGGTGTCAGCAACTTACATTTTATTCAGCTGCTGCTTTCCTTATAAAAAGAAAATAAAGGACTCCAAGACCACAATAGAGTTTAAAGAGTTAACCAAGGTTGCCCTAGCCAGTTTGGCTCAGTGGATAAAGCATCAGCCTGTGGACTGAAGGGTCCCAGGTTCGATTTTGGTCAAGGGCACATGCCTGGGTGCGGGCTGGATCCCCACTTCAGGGCATGCAGGAAGCATGATTCTCTCTCATCATTGATGTTTCTATCTCTCTCTCCTCTCCCTTCCTCTCTGAAATCAATAAAAATATATTATAAAAAAAAAAGTTAACCAAGATTATATTTCTCTAGTGATTAGTCTCTAGAATACCAGCCTCTACAGCAACATTGGCATTCAAAGCAGATACTGATCTGCAAAGCAGATCTATTGCTACCAATGTTTTTTGTTTGTTTCTCTCTTTTTCACAAACAATGCATTCTTCTAATAAAATCTATGAGGGGAAACACAATATGCAAAAAGATAAGGAGTTGCCCTGGTAGAAGTGAGAAAGGGGAATAGGGCACAGTAGAGTGCTGCTTGTTAAGTCCGCCTTTGCCCCACAATGCCATCAAGGAATCATGGGGTTTGAAACCAATGATTTCATAATTTCGGAACACAAACTGAAAACAACCACTGCAGAGGATGCCCAGTATCTCCCACTGAATCTTTGGGGATTGAACAGGAAAGAAATATATTTATAATTTATAAGTATTATCACAAATATATGATTATCTATGTGAGTTTTTCTCTGAGCATAAAAATGAATAGAAAAAACGTGTGAAAATATGATATCTGAACAGGTGTATTATACATTCTATCAGTCATTCTCAAACTATGAAAACAATCTAAACCCTGGTTTCAGTTTTCCCTCAAAGTCATCTTACATTCTTTGATATTTCCTGCCTTGGGAGTTATGTTCCCCTTGCCCACTTTAGACAACACAGTTCTGATATATCTTCTCAGTAACATAAATAAGGCTAAAAAGCAAATTGTGACCTAAAAATAATCTCAAAGTTGACATATCCCTGATTCAATGAAAGCGCAGTATGAAACTGACAAATCTGACTAGGCATACTTTTGTTATGAAATATCCTGTTCCAGGAAATTAATCCTAAGAATTAAAATGTTTCATGTTATCACTCACTCATTATAGGACAGGACGGCAATCCTCTTTCCTCATTGGAAAACTCAGAGTCTCAACCATTAAGAGCTGAAGAAATCTCACCTATAGTGGCCTTGTCAGTCTCTATCTCTGCCAATAAGTCTCCTTCACTTAGCTTCTCACCCACTTTTTTTTCCCATCTCTGAACTGTCCCCATGGTCATGGTGGGAGAGAGGGCAGGAAGAAGCACCTGTAGAAACAAGCAATTACTGCTTAATACTAGAAAGCCTGGATACAATAGCATTCAGGCAAGTTTAGTTTTATGATAGTGACTATAACAATCCAGACTCCCATCTGCTGGATACCCCCAAAACAGCAAAAGCTTAGTGCTCAACAGTGTCCCGCAAGTTAAATAATCCTTCAAATCTTAAGCTTTATCGTATCAGTAATACTCTGACCCCCCCTCCAAAGTTAAAAGCAATGAGCAGATGGGAAAGATTTCTAGAGTCAAAATTAAGTCCTCATTATCTAAACAAAGAACCTCTTTTCAACTTTTTTAACACTTACAATAAGGTAGAATTTTTCATTTTTACAGAATGATCTTAGTCCAGGCTATTCCATTAAAATGTGCTGTACTCTGTGTATTAGCATCTATCTTTTCATTCAGAGAAAACTGCATTTCTCCCAAACTTCCCAGACATATTTCCAAGACAAAAACAACTAATATTAAGAACTGCCCTTGCCCTGGCCAGGTGACTCAGTTGGTTGGAATGTCATCCTGTACCCCAAAAGGTTTTGGGTTCGATCCCCAGTCAGGGTACATACAGAAGACAACTGATCAATGTTTCTCTTTCCTTCCCCCCTCTGCTCTCTCTAAAAATCAATTAAGCCCTGGCCAGTTTGGCTCAGTGGATAGAGTATTGGCCTGCGGACTGAAGGGTCCCAGTTAATGGCACATGCCCCGGTTGAAATCAATAAATGTATTTTTTAAAAAAAAACCAGCCCGGCCAACTTGGCTCAGTGGTTGAGCGTGGACCTATGAACCAGGAGGTCACAGTTTGATTCTTGGTCAGGGCACATGCCCGGACTGTGGGCTCGATCCCCAGTGTGGGGTGTGCAGGAGGCAGCTGATCAATGATTCTCTCATCACTGATGTCTCTATCTCTCTCCCCCTCTCCCTTCCTCGCTGAAATCAATAAAAATATATTCAAAACAAATAAACAAAAAACACAAAACGGTCCTGGCTAGCAAGCTCAATGGTAAGAGCATCAGTTTGCACACCAGAGGGTCTCAGGTTCGATTCCCCAGTCAAGGGCAATACCTACTAGGTTGCAGGTTCCACCCCTGCCCCTAGTAGGGGTACCTGTGGAAGGCAACCAATTGATGTATGTGTGTGTCTCTCTCTCCTCCCCACTCCCTTCCATTCTCTGAAAATCAATGGGAAAAATATCCTCAGTCCTCAGGTGAGAAAACAAAAGAAAATAAAATATATTCTCAGGTGAGGATTAACAAAACAACAAAAAAAGAACTATGCTTTACAAGTCACTTCCACCCCAATAAAATCTAAACAGCAGACTGGCTAATCTAAATTAAAAATTGTCTTCCTATTTATATGGCTTGTGTGTCCACTGAATTTGGATGCTTACTTGATTATGGGTTTTGTTTGGTGTCTTTTTTTTTTTATTTTTAAATATATTTCTTTATTGATTTCAGAGAGGAAGGGAGAGGGGGAGAGAGAGAGATAGAAACATCAATGATGAGAGAGAATCATTGATCGGCTGCCTCCTGCACACCCCCTACTGGGGATCAAGCCTGCAACCTGGGCATGTGCCTGTTATGCCCAGACTTCAAGATTCCCAAGAAACCACATCAGGGAGCCAGCCAATCCGATGCAAAAGCATAAGAATCTGTATTTCAAGCCAGCTTGAGCTCCCCGTCCACCAGACTCACCGACACATCGGCTAGCCAAGTGGCCAAGAGACAGAACCCCGCCTAGATACTGGTTACATAGGGGGGGTTGGAGTAAGGGGAGGAGAAAGGACTGTGCTCTGCCGATTGGCCAGGCGCAAGTCGATGTCTTGTTCCTAGGTGTGGCTAGCAGAGTCTTAGACTTCCGGGAAGAAGCTCCTTGCCAAACACGTGGCCAAGGTAAGATGGAGGACGTAGCCCTTACCCTGGGGGAAGGTGGAGGGTGTAGCCCTTACCCTGGGGCAAGATGGAGGGTGTAGCCTTTACCCTGGGGCAAGGTGGAGGGCGTGTTTGGTGTCTTTGTAGTGCTTTAAGAAAAATTGCCGAAACCGGTTTGGCTCAGTGGATAGAGCGTCGGCCTGCAGACTCAAGGGTCCCAGGTTCGATTCCGGTCAAGGGCATGTACCTGGGTTGCCAGCACATCCCCAGTGGGAGATGTGCAGGAGGCAGTTGATTGATGTTTCTCTCTCATCGATGTTTCTAACTCTCTATCTCTCTCCCTTCCTCTGTAAAAATTCAATAAAATATATTTAAAAAAAAAAAAAGAAAAGAAAAATCATTTCAAGTGATGTCTCATGAAGGCAGGGAAAAAAGTAAAATAAAACTTAGAATTCTGATTAGAAAGAAATTTTAAATATTTTTCTTGTTCAGAATTTGTCATCTTCATCTACTTCTTATCATTAGTGGAGCTGAGATAAAGAAGATGTGGTACATACACAGCATCCCCCCAAAAATGTATACACACTGTAACAGTTGATAGTTCAATTTTGAAAATGAAATGTATTTTTAATAAACACTACCTTTAAAATTATTCAAAGTGTGTGCATACATTTTTGGGGGAACACACACACACACACACACACACACACACACACAAATGGACTACTACTTAGCCATGAAAAAAAATGAATCACTGCCATTGTGACAACATGAATAGATCTTGAGAATATTGTGCTAAATAAGTGAGACAGATAAAGACAAGAACTGTATGACTTCACTTATGTGGGATACAAAACAAAAAGCAACAAACAAAAACAAACTTACAGATCCAATAGACTGGTGGTTACCAGAAGGAAAGGGGGTTAGTAGGAGGATAAAGGGGATCAAATACAAGGTGACAGAAGGAGACCAGACTTCATATGGTGAGCACATAACAGAGTATATGTATTGTAGTATAAGGCTGTACACCTGAAATTTACCTAATGTTATTAACCCAATAATTTTAATGAAAACTCTCACTAAAAAAGAATTAGGATATGGGCCCTAGCTGGTTTGGCTCAGTGGATAGAGCATTGGCCCCTGGACTGAAGGGTCCCAGGTTCGATTCCAGTCAAGGGCATCTACCTTGGTTGCAGGCACTTACCCAGTAGGGGTCGTGCAGGAGGCAGATGATCGATGTTTCTCTCTCATAGATGTTTCTAACTTTCTCTCTCTCTCCCTTCCTCTCTGTAAAAAATCAATAAAATATATATTTTTTAAAATAAAAATAAATGGAAAAATGTCCTCGGGTGAGGATTAACAACAAAAAATTAGGATAATTAAGACATAATCCTAACCCTTGAATATAAAGCCACAGACATAAAATGGAGAGAAGTGAAGTCAAAGTTATGTAGTGAGACAGAATTTGCTGGACAAGATGAAATAAATATTGAACTAAACACCAGGCAAAACTTCTTCATGAGTGACTGTTAATAATAGATCATGGAGTAGATCATTATGTTCACACAAAAAGACTCTTGTATAGAAATTTCTACAAATAACTAAGTGAAGGAAAAGTTCTAGTCTTAACCCTTTACAGAAGGCAGCTGGTTTTTATCCATTTCTAGTATCAGAAACACACAAATATACATGGGATTACCCTAATATCTAATAAACTGACTTAGTTAAGAGAATCAACTGTGATTGTTGCCTTCAGCTTTGTTTCAATGCTATGAGATATGTCTATTCTACACTTATTCTTTATTGTTAATTCTCTCATTTATTAATACTACTGGACTACTTCACACTCTTAGAAAACAGAACACGCCAAAACCGGTTTGGCTCAGTGGATAGAGCGTTGGCCTGTGGACTGAAAGGTCCCGGGTTCGATTCCGGTCAAGGGCATGTACCTGAGTTGTGGGCACATCCCCAGTAGGAGATGTGCAGGAGGCAGCTAATCGATGCTTCTCTCTCATCGATATTTCTAACTCTCTATCTCTCTCCCTTCCTCTCTGTAAAAAAATCAATAAAATATATTAAAAAAAAAAAAAGTAAACAGAACACCACATTGCAAAGGAAAACACCAATTGAGGACTTTCATTCAACAGACAGCAGTTGAGGCCCACTAAAAACTCTATCTATACATATTAAGTACAAACCATCCTCAAAATATAACATGATGTCGTGAATGAAAAATGCCAAGCATTATCCTGCTACTACATTGTGGCTGAGAATAACACACCTGGAAGTAACAACTAGGATTAAAAGTTATCAATTTTCACATTTAAATTCCTATTTACTTTCACGACAAGAGGTAGCCATATTTAATGCCAGTTTCCAGAATGTGATAGCCATCTCTGAAAACTAATGAATAGATAATAAACTTTCTAGAGTTAACACCCAGAGGCTGAGCCTCACCTGCATGTGAGTGGGAAATGAGCTACCAGGAGCCTGAGCAGAAGGTGTAGGTGGCGAAGAAGTGACAGCAGGGGTTGGTGCTGGGGCTGCTTGTGGGGTGGGTGCTGCCGAATCCAGTGTATAATTTTTAAAGGCCTCAACATCCTCAGGTCTAAGGAAGAGAAAGAATGCATAAGTATAAGGAGGGGGGGGTTATAAAGCAGATTTAGCTCCTACAGAAGGAGTCTTAGGAGCCTTTAACTCCTAATTCCTCGATTCTGGGTTAAAATAGCCCACTAATCACCTAAATTCCAAAAATCACCAGGGTGCTACTCACTTTTCAACTGTGATACAAATGACAGCTCCAACTGGAACATCTCTGGTGCCTTCGGCAACAAGTATCTTTGCCATGTAACACTCCTCCATGCTCTCAAATCCCACCGTGGCTTTATCAGTTTCAACCTTTTAACACAAAAGTAGGCGCTTAGGCTTGTGCTGCCAAGTTATGAAGATTATTAGCTTGTGTTTAGAAGTGAAGATACAACCTCTATCACAGCGCTGAAAGGAATTATTTTTTAAAACTTAGCTAAAAATTCATTTCTGCCAGCTGCTGACCATTTAGCCAAGCTTCTCTAACATCAAGTTGAAATCAACATCTCAGTTTCTTAAGCAAAAGGAGTAACTACCCACCCGGAAAGTTAATGCTCCGTTTAGCTAACTCGGTCCCTTTTAACTTATCTCCATATTTTAAAACAACTCACCTCTGCAATGAGCTCGCCCTCGTTGATTTTTTCCCCTTCCTTTTTCTCCCAACGGGCGATGGTGCCTGCTTGCATGGTGGGGGAAAGAGAGGGCAATGCAACCTGGAGGAGGAAAAGGAGGAGCACTAAACATTTAAACGGGCTGCCTCCCTCTCCGTCCGGTTTCCCGTTTCATGCCATTCAATGTAATGCAAAGAGTTTGCGTCTCGCCACCCGCTGGGCCCTGGGGCCGTGGGGATGTGCAGGGAGCTCCGGCCGCCAGGACCTCCCGCGCCAGCTTCCTGCTCCCGGTGCCCCGGGTCTGCCGGAGCCCGGCCCTGCGCAGACACCCACACGGAGCCCCGGGGCGGGCGCTCGTCTCTCATGGGACGGGTCGGGAGAGAAGGCTGCAGAGCGACCGCACAGCGGGGAACCGAGCGGCGCAGGGCAGGTGCGGGGCGAGGGTGCGGGACCGCGGAGGCCTCCGAGGAAGACCCGCGGCCAAGAAGTCGACCCTGAAGGACAACGGGGTCCCGCGAAGGGCAGGTCCGGGGCTCACCTTCTGATGCGGGGGGAGACTGTAACAGCGACGGCCGGGCGACCCCAACAGCGGCAGCAGGAAGCGACCCCGCGGCGTGGCCCACGGGCCGGGGCGCCAGCTGCAGACGGCGCGGACGCCGCAGTATCCAGGGGTCGCGCCGTGGCAACGAGCCGGGGCCGGAGCGCCCCGCGGGGTTGCGCTGGGGACCCCCGGGCCCTCCCGCAGGGCGGCCCGCCGAGCCCCGAACCCGGCCCGGGGAGCCGCATCCCGGGCCCGTCGCGCACAGACGCGCCACATCGTGCCACCGACCCCAACACCCCCAAACCTACGCCGTCTCCGGAGTGACCTCCCCGAGAGCGGCGCGGCGCTGCCGTCAGCCAAGCCGCGCAGCCGCACGTTGTCGTAAACGCGCTCCGACGACGCGCCCCGCCCCTCGCACCCGGGACGGTAAGGAACGTGCGCTCTTCCCCCAGGCGGCGGGGAAAAGTGGTCCCGAGAGGGTCCGGGCGACGGGGCGGGGAGCTGAGCGGAGCCCGCACAGGCGCCTGTGGGGAGCGAGGAGACGCGGAGGAGCGGAGCGCGGCGGGGTCCGCGGAGCGGGGCCTCGGTGCGGGGTCGGCCGGCGACGTGAAGGGCACGCCCTCCAGGGAGAGGCCTCGACCGGTGGCGGGAGCGGGCTGCCCGCCGAGTGGTCCGGGGCGGGGGCAGAGGGAGTGACCGGAGGGAGAAAAGCGGGCGGGCCGATGGGCGCGGGGCCTCGGGCCCAGGGCGGGGTCCGGGCCGCGCCCCGAGGGGCAGGGACCGCCCGAGGCTGCTCCGCGCTCCCGCGCCGCTCCCGGCGGGACTGCCCCCGCCGCGCTGGTTGCAGAGATTTAATTAATTTCAGGTTTGTAGCCCAGCCGGAAACTAGAGCGAGCGAGCTTTCCAGCCACGGGGTGTGAAGGGCAGCCAAGGGGAAGGTGCATGCCCGCGTTCAGGTGGACGGTAGCGGGATGAACGTGGTCCCTGGGTGAAGACACAGAACGGGCTTGCGTTGCTGTTTTACCGTAGGATCCCCATCAGTCGCAAAAAAAAATGTGTGTTATGCTTGAGATAGAGTGTCCTAAAACTAAACTCTGAGGCCGGGGAGCAGGAACCATGTCTATGATGTTCATAGCTCAGTATCTGGTGAACAGTGGAGGCCGAATGCATGTCTTGAATTAACAGAAAGTTACCTACATTTGTTAGGTACAATTTACTGTAGGGATGCCATCCTATAATTAGAAAGTATCTCACTTCTGAGCTGAGGGTGACATTAGGTTAGCAGGAAGCAAGTGCTGTATTTATTTATATCTCTCTTAAGTCCCTAGTGTGGAGATGGTCAGGGAACACCATGAACACAACAAATAGGAGGGGACCGCAGCATTTGGAATGAACACGTTCAGCCCTGCTAGTGATTAAACAACTGGAAAATTAAAGCAGCCAGAAGGTACTATTTCACACCTACTTAAATCAGAAACTTGAAAGTCTAAAGACCCAGAGTTAATGAGGTTGCAGAAACAGAGATGGTCTCCTTTGGGGGCACTAACCATTGGTTGCTTTAGAGATAGCAGCAATATAGTAATCTGAAATAATAGGAGTCTATGGCCATACCACCCTGAACGCGCCCGATTCTGTCTGAAATAATAGGAAAAAATGTTTACATTCCCTCTCAAAAAAGAAAAATATCCTATTCTAGTGTCCTTGAGGCACTCAAAACAAGGGGGAAAAAAGGTTTTAGTATCTTTATAACAAAAAGAAATGGAAAAAACATAACTACAAAAATGAGGAAAAGACTAAGCAGGCACAGCTGCCTAACAAAATAATATGCAGGCAATACAATTGAGAGGTACTGTATAAAATTTCCAGATTAAGTGGAAAGGCATAGTTGAAATAATATTTAGAGTAGAGCAATTATATTGTTAAATTATGTAAAAACAACAATTGGAAGAATCAGTGGAATAATTGTGATTGGTGAAAGGGCTTATAATTTTACAAATTATTACAAAAATGTAATGTGGACGAAAGGGGCCACATGCTGACCTGACAAGCTCAGGGAAGGCCCGCGTGGCAGTCTTGCAAACTCAGAGACCTAAAGTAACCACAAAGGATGGTCTGAAATTAAACTTTAACTAAAAGCAGTGATGGTGGGCAGTTACATCCTAGGCCGGTATCTTCACTGACAAGGTCAACTTTTACCTTAACTGAGCCTATCTGTCTTTTTGCATCTGTGATAACAAACCCTTGAAATGTCTGGGTAACTTGTAACTTCCCTTTTTCTGGACCCCTTGGGGCACAACCTGGGCTCCAGGACAGATACCACAAATTCCTTCATTGTTACGTTAATTGTTCCTGCACCCACCTAAGTTTGTGTCTATCCTTTTACTTTTTATCCAATCCCAGGGGTTTCCCTGCTTTGCTTTCTCCCGCCTCTCTAGTCTATCACCAATGGATTTCATGTAACCCACCTACGTCCCTCCTTTGACTGCAATGTATAAATACAGATGTAACCCGCCATTCTCCAGAGCATTACCTCAATTCATTGAGGTTCTGCTTCCCTGCATATGTCGACAGTTTGGCTCCAATAAACTCGCAAAAATTCTTTACAGGTTTCAGTGGTTTTTTATGTTAACAGTAATGATTTTGAAATGCCTAAAATGTATACTTCTGTAGTAGGCAGTTAGACATGAGCAGAGCAAGGACGATGGGCCAGAAGGTCACCAGGGCGGAAAGCCCCAGATGCCTAGCAATGGACAATCAGTTGTAGGGTGGAACCTGGCTCAGTGTGACTTTTCCTCTCCTAGCCACCCCCCGCCCCCACCCAACCTTTCCTCCCTAGAGATGACATTGAGGCTTCAGTAGTATTTTAGCTCCAGAAATAAGCTAAACCAGCAATCGCTGATCTCAGAACCAGCTGCTTTGATTTTGTTTTTTTGTTAATCCTCAGCCGAGGATATTTTTCCATTGATTTTTTTAGAGAGAGGGGAAGGGAGAAGAGACAGAGAGAAACATTGATGTAAGAGACCCATCAATTGGTTGCCTCCTGCACACACCCCAACCAGGGACCAGGGCCAGGGAACCTGCAACTGAGGTATGTGCCCTTGACTGGAATCAAACCCCAGACCCTTCAGTCTGAGGGCTGATGCTCTATCCACTGAGCCAATGCCCTGGTGCCCGCCAATCAGTCAGTGAAGACCACAACCCTAAAAGGACACACCTGGAAAACTGCTTAATATTAACAAAAACAGCCCTAACCGGTTTGGCTAAGTGGATAAAGCATCGGCCTGCAGACTGAATGGTCCCAGGTTCAATTCCGGCCAAGGGCATGTACCTTGGATGCCGGCACATCCCCAGTAGAGGGTACGCAGCAGGCAGCTGATTGATGTTTCTCTCTCATCAATGTTTCTAACTCTCTATCCCTCTCCCCTCCTCTCTGTAAAAAATCAATAAAATATATTTAAAAAAAAAACAAACAAAAATATTCTATTAAGATCTCCTGGGACCTCCCCTAAAATCTCCACCCTTAAAACCCTTAGGACAGAGGAACCATTGCACTCGCCCTCCTGGGAATACGCCCACGCCTTTCCCTAACCCTCTCCCCATCCCTGCCCCAGGCACGCTACCATTAGCTTCCTCACTCCCAAGCTCTCAGGGCCCTTCCTTTACCTCCATAACTTGTTTTCTAAGCCCATTTATTCTAGGAATTACTTCTATGTTTGTGATTTACCCAATAAATGTTCTCTTACAGAGCCAAACTGCCTGGGTAATGAGCCTGGGGCCAGGAGGAGTATGGGGAAGGGAAAAGCATGGGCGTGCTCCGGGAGGAAGAGCACACTGGGTTGTCCATCCTAAGAATTTTAGAGAAGGTGCCACGGGAAGATTTCAATGAAATATTCAGTAGCTTTCCAGGTTTGTCCATTCAGAGTTGTGGTCTCCACTGATTGGCCAGCTCCAGGGCAGGGAGGTCATTATTCCATGCAGCTGGTCCTGATGTCAGCCATGGCTGATTTTGTTTATCTGGGCCTGGATGGTAAGAATGTTTGCTTAAATACTACTGCAGCCTCAATGTCATCTCTAAGGAGGAAAGGCCAGGGGTCCAAACCTCAGGACCAGTGCTAAGGGAGGAAAAGTCACCCTGTGGCCGAGGTCCCACCCTACAAGCGATTGTTCATTGCTAGGCACCTGGGTCTTTCCACCCTGGTGACCTCTGTACCTGGCCCATGGTCCTTGCTCTGCTCATGTCTGTCTAACTGCCTGCAACACTAGTACTGATGTTGCTGAACCCACATTGGTCTGACCCACTGGTCAGGCATCTGGTGCCATTCCCACCACCATCCTGCCACAGTTGACACCCACCATGTTCCATGGTCTGCCACCTGCTGCCGACACCCACCTTGTTCCGCTTGCGCCCCGATGGTCAGCGCATGTCATAGCGACAGGTTGTTCAGTTGTTATGCTGTTTGGTTGTTCTGCAGTTTGGTCTATTTGCATATTAGTCTTTTATTATATAGGATTTATTTTTAAAATATATTTTTATTGATCCTACTGGGGATCGAGCCTGAAACCAAAGTACATGCTCTTTTTTAAAAAAAATATATTTTATTGATTTTCTTCAGAGAGGAAAGGAGAGGGATAGAGAGTTAGAAACATCGATTCAGCTGCCTCTTGCACGCCCCCTACTGGGGATGTGCCCGCAACCCAGGTACATGCCCTTGACAGGAATCGAACCTGGGACCCTTCAGTCTGCAGGCCGAGTCTCTATCCGCTGAGCCAAACCGGTTAGGGCTAAAGTACATGCTCTTGACCAGAATCAAACCCAGGACCCTTCAGTTCCCAGGCCGACGCTCTATCCACTGAGCCAAAGCAGCTAGGGCAAGAATGTGTTTTAAATAAATAAATAAATCCTCACCCAAGGATAAGTATTTTTTAAACTGATGTTTAGAGAGAAAGAAACAGCATCAATTGGGTGCCCCAACTCGAACCCCAAACCTTTTGGTGCATGGGACAACACTCCCAACCAAGCAACTCAGCCAGGGCTGAATTTACTTTTGACAGGTATAGCTAAATCATAGGAGGGCACAGGTCAAACAGTCCCGGGATAATAAGTTGACCCCAGAGATAGGCTAGGAATTCTTACATTCCTCAAATCAGTCCTGAGAGAATAGGTCTGAACTCCCCTAAACAGATTGATAAAGGAATTTAAAGAAAAGGAAAACTCAAAACTCTAAAAAGGTTTGCACTCTTGAGTTCTTATTTGCATATTTTTATATAGTTTCAAAATAAGTGCTAAATCAGTGAATTCTCTTTTATAATAATCTGTTTTGTGCTTATATTGGAAATACCAATAGTAAAATATCTGTAGCAATAAAGTAGTCCTTATCTCTACTACTCAAGTAATGAGTAAACATGTTACCAGGGAGATCACTTGAGGAAATTTACTTTCACTAAATGTAAATTGCTTATTGATTACTTTCAGTCAATAAACACAAGTGAAAATGATTAATAGTATTTGGTTTGCAAACTCCATTTTATTCATAGTTTGGTGGTGGTGTGTTTTTAAATTAGTTCACAGATCTGGTATATACAGGCGGTTAAAACTGGTTATCACTTTGATAATCAGAAGCCTCTGGTATAACCATGGTCTTTATGAAAACACATTGTAAAACAGGGAATACATGGTAATCTCTTTGAAAGCAATGGTTGCAAACATTCGTGTTTCTAAGAAAATATAATTTTACATATATATTTTAAGCAAGCTATAACTCTTAACATAAATTCAGACAATAGAAGTGTGCAATCATAATGTTTATTTTATAGGAAAAAATGAAAATTATTGTGACCTAAATGCTTTTAAGTAATTTAGAGTCCTCTTGGATTGGATGTAGAGCATAAGATATTTTCCCTAATTTACAATCATCCTGGTCAAAAAAAGCTGAAAAGTTGGTCAATAAGTAGGGTTGTCGTTTTCAAGTGAGTTTAACCTGAATTATTTAGGTACGAATTGTAAAGTGTTCCACTTTCAGCTAATTAGGGAACTGGCTAAGCACATTATTTTGTTTTTAAATGAAAACTTTTAAAGGAATTGAGTTTTTGAATAGACTAGTTTGTATAAGAGGATCATTTAAAAAAATCTAACAAGATATAAAAATTATTTTATGAACTCTATAAACATTCTAGTTCCTTAGATTTCTCAAAGAAAGAGAACTTCAGCAGTCACAGGATGGGCTGCCCCACACAAAAGCCGCTAGGGGACAAGACTCGAGTAAGTCAAGAGACCTCCTAGAGTACAGCCACAGTATATCCAAAAGGGACTATTCACACCAGTATGACTCAATGCACACTCCTCCCAGAAGGCTTCTCTCTCTCTAGGAACTGGAATGAAGATTACCAACACATTTTACACAAGAATTATTGGGGTGACATCCTGTAACGGGGGTGCTTAGTGCATATTAGATCGATGAGCTAAAGGGAAAAAATTATCTCATTTTCTCCCCTGAACTCAACTTCTGCTTTCTATGGAGGCACTAAGGCCATGCAGCTCCTTTTCCAAAGGACATAGAGATAAAAAAACAAAAAAGCTAGAGAATTTTGAAATTTTTATCTGATTTAATTTTCTCTGAAAAGGTAAATTCTACATGATGGTAAGAACATTTGCTGAAAGAAAACTGACAAGTACAAACTGATTTAAGAGACAGACACTCAAGGTAAATTGTACTGGAAATACAGTAATGAATTTTGGCCTGATAACCCTCATGCTGTCTTATAGCAAAACACTAAAATCCATGCAACAGACAAATTAGTGACATTAGGACTTTTTCTCCAGACTTTCTGGGGGGAAAATAAACTGAGAATATACCGGAGTGCTTTCATAATGAGTTATTCTTATTTATGACTGACTTTCCCAAGTTTTGACAGTCATTTCTGATGAGAAATCCTTCAATAGAAGACCAGGTAAACATACATGAAGACAGCAGGTGTCTTTTGATCTGTCTGCTAGAAGATCAAATAGATTATGTAAACCTTCCTCCACACTATGACAGGTAGAACTGGAACAGGAGTTATCAGTATGCTTGTAGTAAAATAAAGCTCATTCGGAAACCACAAGGGCTGATAAGAAGAGCCCATATAAAAGCTACTGGGTTCCCCAGACAATGGACACAGTATACAGAACGTGAGGATATACAGAACGCACACTCATTATAAAAATAGACATGGTTCTCAGACAAAAAAGCAAATGAGTACAAAAGAATTCTCCAAACACATCTTTATAAAACAACCAAATGTCATCTCAGAGCTCCAATGAGTGAGTAGTCTGTTGAAATGGCAGAAAAGGGAAGATGAACTAGAGACAGACAGGTCAAGAACCCAGAACTGACCTGCCCAACTCTCCTGGTTGGCAGTGTACATTGGTGGTCACAGGCAGACTGCTTTTGGAAGGCAAACATATTTCTCTCTTTCTCTCTCTCTCTCTCTCTCTCTCACATGATGGCTGGTTGATAGTGTTTGATGAGTGAATGAGAAAACCCAAGTTATTGAGTAATCTCTAGAAATTTAACTATTTTAACTTTACACTTGACAATGTTACACATGAAAAAGGATTCTAGGTCTTTTCACCCAGAATCAGCCCTGCCATTTACAACTCATGCTCCATGCCCCATGGTTTCTATTGTGCCCTAAAAGGATCAGCCTTCTAGACTAAATATATGAAAAAATAACTCTGGCCTTGAACTAAAGAAGGGCAGATCAGTAACTCATGCTCAATACTTCATAAACCACAAATACTGAAATTAATGGTCTGTCTCCTTTTAATTGCAAAGGAGATGCCATGAGCTAAAGAAAGTCATGAGAGAAAGCAAGTCAAGAAGATATGGGTAGCAGCACCTTTCCATACCCGCCTGGATTTTTAAGGAGACTTTCACTCCTTATTCCTTTCAAATATAAAATTCATCAGTTGGAAGGGAAAAAAAATGGCTCTAAAGTTGAAGAGTCCCCAGAGAAAACTAGCAGTACATGGACTATGCCCTGTGGGCTAAAGGACAAGTTGCAGAACCAGTTAAGACACAAGAGGCAGCCCGAGGTCTTACTTAATTATGGTTTTAGCACAGTATAGCACAAATATGGGCAGCCCTTTTTCCATCCAACTAACAATTCAGTACCATCCATGTCCAATCCAAAAGATTCCTGACGAGTGGCTTTCATCTTTGGTACCACCCCATGAGTTATTCTTGGTTTGTAATAGCTGCAAAGAAGCAAAAAAGCTGGTATCTTTGCCTTGTCTGTGAGTATAATTGCTGGACTCTGATTGCTGCAACCACTGAGGCCAATTGAAATAACACAGCAGAGTGATGCATCCAATTCCCAGGTTCCAGATAGTAGCAGCCATGCCCCTACAGGAGCGAGATCGTCCATCCTATTGGTTAAGGCCATCGGTTTGTTGTCCTCAGAGTAGAATAAAATACTGTGTTCCCACGGACAAGGAACTCCAGATGAATTCATGGTCTACATTTGGACAGGGATTTTAAGTACCACATACATCAGGCACAGAAACGACTGGCCTGTGGCTGTCACACTTGGAGAAGCTTCCATTTTGGCAGCACGAACTAGAAACTTTGCAGGGTATTCTAGTTTTAGTTCTCGTTCCTGAGTGAAGCAGCCAGGGCATGCCAAGTTCCATCAGCCCAAATCCAATACTTAGAATTAATTCTCCCCACGGTCTTCTTCTACCCAGGCTACAATTTTCCCTTCCCATCCAGGGATGGCATCATCATCATGGAAAACCTGGAGAAAGAAAAAAAGCCATAATGAAAAAAAGAACACTAAGATAGGAAGTCTCATTAAATAACTGCTGCTGATAAAAATGAGACCTCAAATATAAAGGATAAGAAAGCATAGAGGACCTGGCCACCAGTGTTTCTCAGTGGTTAGAGTGTTGACCTGCACACCAAAGGGTCATGGGTTTGATCTCAGTCAAGGGCACGTACCTGGGTTGCAGGTTTGATCCCAAGCCTGGTCGGGATGCATGCGGAGGCAACGAACCGGTGTCTCTCACATCAATGTCTGTCTGTCTGTCTGTCTCTCTCTCTCTCCCTCCCCCCTCTCTAAAAATCAATGGAAAAGATATCCTCAGGTGAGGAATAACAAACAAACAATAATAATAATAATAAAAAGCTTTGAGTTTGAGAGTTAGAGTCTATGTCCATTTGGTTTTGTCCCTAAAGTTATAACGGGTAAAAAAAAATATATATATATAACTAGAGGCCTGGTGCATGAGATTCATGCACTCGGGGGCAGGGGGCAGGGGGTGTCCCTCAGCCCAGCCTGCACCCTCTTGCAGTCAGGGAGCTGTCAGTCAGTCAGACATCCTTAGCACTGCTGCGGAGGTGGGAGAGGCTCCCCCACCACCCCTGCTGCGCTCGTCAGCCATGAGCCTGGCTTCTGGCTGTGCAGTGCTCCCCCTGTGGGAGCGTACTAACCACCAGCGGGCAGTTCCTGCATTGAGCATCTGCCCCCTGGTGGTCAGTGCACATCACAGTGACCAGTCGTTCTGCTGTTCGGTTGATTTGCATATTAGCCTTTTTACTTAGTCTTAGTTCCATATGTATAAAATGGTAAGAGCATCCCTAACACTACCTTGCTCATAGAAATATAAGAATTCATAAATCAGGAGCCATATAGTACATTGGGCTTCTCAGGAGAAAGCAGCAGTATAAACATTAAAACAAGAATGGGGGACAAATTGGTCAGAAAGACCAATCTTAACATGTTTGCATGCAGTTCTTTTCACTCATTCATTCATTCATTCAATTCATTTACTAAGCCACTAATAGAACAGGGTTATTAAAACACTTCAGCGAGGCCCTAGCAAGTTTTGCTCAGTGGATAGAGCATTGGCCTGCAGACTGAAGGGTCCCAGGTTGGATTCCAGTCAAAGACACATGCCCAAGTTGCGGGCTCAACCCCTAGTAGGAGGCGTGCAGAAGGCAGCCGATCAATGATTCTCTCATCATTGATGTTTCTATCTCTCCCTCTCCCTATCTGAAATCAATAAAAATATATTTTAAAAAACCAAAACATTTCAGTGAGGAACTATTTACAAAATAAAATACTGGCTTTCTCAACCCTCTTCATTCTAAAACTACAATGAAAGCACTTATAGTGTTCCATAACCTAAAACTCTTTTCCACAAAAAAGTCTATTTTTAGCAGATGGGCTATAAAGAGAAGCATAGGCTAAGAAAATAATCAAGGTGTTAAGAATAAGTACAGTTGACTTTTCAGAAGTTCCTCACTTTCATATCTGAGAAACTACCACCACTATATACACCAGTTCCACATTCCTGCCTATTTATTTTGCTCTACAGAGGAAGCAGAAAGTTTTCTAAGATTTGACTACAATTACAAAAGGGACCCCAAAGCCAAGCTTTTGTTCAATCGAAGGTCCTTTATTTTTCTTAAAATAAAAATTCTATACAAGTTTGGTCAAAATAATTAAGTCCTTGAAGTAAAGCAGCTATCAACTTCTTGGGCCACTCCTTGACCTTCTCAGTCTAGAGTAGTCAGACTGGTCTGAGGCTTTGGGAAGTTCCTCTGACCTGGTTAGGGAACTCAGGTACTTCTGGATACTAGTCCTTGAGTAGAAGGCTTTGGGGTTAAGGAACGACCAATAATACCACCCAGACTCCCCAGGAACACTGTACCTCCTCTTTAACAGTGCCAAACTCAGGATCCAGCGCTTTGAAGTGATACCGGTGATTCCCTTCTCGGTCAATAGCTGCTTTAAAATCCTTCAATGTCACCTCCCCCAACCTGCAACAAATAGAGCTCTAAAATAGACTGTTTATCAACAGGTTGGAAAGATAAGGCTAGCTTTAAACCCAGGCCCCTGCCAAAGTCTCTTGAGACAGAAATAGTTTGGTTTCGTTAGGTCACTGTCCCTGATAACCCAGATGATTCTACAGAGCAGAGGTTAGGGAGCCAGTCACCAATAGGGAATAAAAATGGCATTACAAATGGGGTGATCTGAGAATTTAAAATAGATTTATTCAGTAACAGCCAAATCACTCTCTTCCTTTTCTCTGGATAAAAGACATAAGGTCTCTGAAATCTAATTTGTTGAACTCCCTTCTAACCCAGACCAAGTAAAAGCAGACTCTCTAAGAAAGAGAAATCCTCACTTTCATATCTGAGAAACTACTTTTCTCAGTAGTTGGTTCCACAGCTTAAATATCTTATTTCAGAGCCTTTAACCTTAGAAGGGAGTATATTGGCCCAGTGTTTGCAGTTTCTTTTAATATGATTTCTCAATACAGTAGTTGTAGTAATCAAATAGTAACAAAGATCAATGATAGCAATCCATGGCTATCAGCAGGAACTATTTTGAGCACTCAAACTATTTTCCTAACTTGAAGCCTATTTGCATATCAAGATTGGAAGCATAGTTGTTATGTCTGTGCCTAGCAGATCATGACTTGTCCCTTGTAATGCCCTTGGTAAAGCTGAAACTAGAATCTCTGTCCTGTGCTCTCCTCACCTCACCATACAGCTTCTCAAACACCTCTTAGCTGGTTAGATGGATGGGCAGTAACTAATGATTCTGCCTTCCTGCCCTTTTAAAAAGAGAAATAGTTCCACAAATCTTACCTCTTTGGTATATTGACCATGAAGGGTGTAAGTGACCGGTCAGTGAAATAGAGCACTTTAGTGCAGGTGCTGCTGACAGTTGGAGAGCTCTGTGAGTGAGGCAACGCTGCAATCAGAGAGACTGTGGTCAGAACATTCAACTTGCAGCCACCCACCCCTCATTTCCAGGTTTATTAAATGTCCCAGGAGGATGGCAGGGGGGTGGGGAAGAGATTAACCAAAGAATTTATATGCATAACTATGGACAGACAGCAAGTGAAGGCCTGGGGGGAGAGAAGGGTAAAGGGGGGGAGGGGGGTTAATGGGGGGAAAAGGGGACATCTGTCAAACTTTCAACAATAAAGATAAAATTTTTAAAAAATGTCCCAGGAGGATGAAGCTGCCTGAGGTCACAGTACACTTTTCACACCCTTGCCAAACACCAAGTCCACAGGGTGTGACCCACAGGAAGTCACCACTAGGGCTACAAAGACAGGAAGTGCTTTGGATATGGACACTACCACAAAGACCATCATTTCTTATCCATTCTAGGTATTTCTAGTAGGGAAATAGCAACTGTTCTGCAGGTATTGTTGCTAAGAGTCAAAAGAGGCCAGAGAAGCAGCAACATTTCAGCTAGGGCAGAATGGACACACAGCAGGAGCTGCAGACACTGCCAACACTTACATTTTGGAGGTCTGGTAGAGAATGCTCATGCAATTCATGAAATGAGAAATGAATTGGAACAAGAACCACAGGAGCAAAATAACCTTAGAAACTCAGATGCCAAGGGAGCCTCATGATTCCAGTCTAAGACGATCTACCTTATCCCTTAGCTACAGAGGATCTATATGTGCTGGCCCATCGTTTTTAACTCAGTTCTCTTGATCCACATCTTGACTCTAGCTTTGTATAGGTACTTATGTAAAATTTTTATTTAGTTTTAAAATAAATTTGTATTTTTTTAGAATTATTAAAAATTGATTTTAGAGGGGTGGGGGAGAGAGAAACATCAATGTGAGAGAGAAACACTGATTGGTAGGTTCCCTGACCAGAATGAACCGCAACCTGGGTATGTGCCCTGACTGGGAATAGAACCCAGTGACAATGATGCTTCAACCAATTGACCCACACCAACCAGGACTGGAAACTTTTTATTAATGAGTACTTGTGATTATGACTTTAAGAGAACAGGAGGAAAGACCAATCAGAAACTTTTATCATAAGGACCAAAAAAAAATAAAGTGTCATTAAAATCTGTCCTGTGCCCTAGCCGGTGTTCAGCGTTTAGAGCATCGGCCGGCACACCAAAGGGTCATGAGTTCGATTCTGGTCAAGGGCACATACCTGGGTTTCAGGTTGGATCCCTGCCCTGGTCAGGGCATGTGTGGGGGAGACAACTGATTGATGTGTCTCTCTCACGTTGATGCCTGTCCCCGTCCCCACCTCTCTTCCCCTCCCTCTCTTCCACTCTCTCTCTCAAAAAAAAAAAAAAAAAAAATCAATGGAAAAATATATCCTCAGGTGAGGATTAACAAAAATAAAAAAATCTGTCCTGCAATTCCATCTACATTTATTTTCTTCTTAACTTTTTCTAGACATTGATCTCATTCAAACTGGCAGCCACAGGAGAGCATTTCTAGGAAGGGGTTTCAAATAAAGGAGAGTGTGAGGGAAGAATTAATACAGGGGAAGAAAGACAAGGGAACATTCATTCTTTGTATAGCAATCACAGTCAGTTTTCAGAATTTTTCTTCAAAGAATGCCAGTTGCCGAAACCGGTTTGGCTCAGTGGATGGAGCATCAGCCTGCGGACTGGGGGGTCCTGGGTTCGATTCCGGTCGGGGGCATGTGCCTGGGTTGCGGGCACATCCCCAGTGGGAGATGAGCAGGAGGCGGCTGATCGATGTTTCTCTCTCATCGATGTTTCTAGCTCTCTCTCTCTCTCCCTTCCTCTCTGTAAAAAATCAATAAAATATATTAAAAAAAAAAAAAAAGAATGCCAGTTATTAAAACTATATGCCATGATGCTCCTTGGACTCTAGCACCTAAAACAGTCACTTTAATCACTAAATTTTATTATTGATTGATTCATTCATTCATTCAACAAATATTTATTGTACACTTACCATGTGCTAAATGAAAGGGCGAGGGCTAGGCCCTCCACCTTGCCCCAGGGTAAGGGCTAGGCCCTCCACCTTGCCCCAGGGTAAGGGCTAGGCCCTCCACCTTGCCCCAGGGTAAGGGCTACGCCCTCCACCTTGCCCCAGGGTAAGTGCTCCATCTTACCTTGGCCACATGCTTGGCAAGGAGCTTCTTCCCGGAAGTCTAAGCCTCTGCTAGCCACACCCAGGAACAAGACACAGACTTGTGCCTGGCCAATCGGCAGAGCACAGTCCTTTCTCCTCCCCTTCCTCCAACTCCCCCTATATAACCGGTCTCCACACAGAGTTATCTCTCTCTCTGCTTCCTGTCGCTGCGTCGGCAAGGTGGGGGAGCCGAGCTAGCTCGAATAAAGACTCTTATGCTTTTGCATCGGACTGGTGGCTCCCTGATGTGGTTTCTTGGGGATCCTGAAATCTGGGCATAACATTTGGGGGCTCGTCCGGGATCCCCAAAACCATTGAGGGACCCCCCCAATCCGTAGAGTCTGACTGGCCGCGGTAAGTGTCTGTGTGTTGTGTATTCTGTTCTGTGTGATATATGTTATCTCTAAGGGACTTTTCCTGTATCTGGAGGAATGGCTTCTAGATGGTACTCACCTTCAAAACTCAGACTGGCTAAGGGTTCGAATCTGGCCTATCTTTGAAAAATGGTAGAAGAGAAGCATTCCTAGGCAGTTTTCTACTGCCTCTGTTCAGGGACTTGTTCTGTATCTGTTCTGTGTGAGCTCACTTCTGAAATCTGTAATCGCCCGCAATGATCTAAGTGGACGCACGGGGGGATCAAGGGCGGGAGGAGTCGGGGGACGCCTCGACCCTCCATCTGGAGGGGTGTAGTTTTGCTTCCGCGGAGTCGGAAGGTCTGTAGGAACCCCCTCAATCTGAGAATCTGAGACGAGGCGGGTCGCTCCCGCCGGTTTGGCGTAAGGCCATCGTCTAGTTGCTTCCATGGAGTTGGAAGGCTGTTCTTTGGGGCCCTCTGTTTGTCTGTGTCTGTGTTTTTCTGTTTTCTGTGGACTTACTGGACGGATGTTATGGGACGATGGGACGGACTCAGACTGCTCCTTTGGGTATTGTGATTGATCATTTCAAGGAGACTGGGGGAGGCTGTAGAGCTCCCTCAGGAGTTGGGAAGTTGTTGTTTAAACTCTGAGTGAATGTCTGGTGAAAGTGTGTGAGTGTGGAGGGAGGGGGTCTGCCCTCTCCCCCCCTTTGTGTGGCTCCACGACTTCGGTCAGGTGGGCATCTGAGTGAGGATCTGTGAAAACAGGTCACCCCCTCCCCAAGTAAATGCGTCTGGGATTTCCGTGCACGTGTAGAGAGAAAAGCTGGCTTAAAACTAATGCGCGCACTGTCCGATTTTGGATAGAGTTTTGAGCTAGAGTCTCTTTGCAGATGTGCAGGATGGAGCCCAAGACTGATCATTTACCCAAAGGAAAAAAAAAAAAAGGATGCTAGCTAGATTCTAGACTGATTGAGAAATGCTGAATATTTTGACTTGCCAGCTAAAAGTTTAAGGTTCGGATTGAATTGGGAAAATTTGTGTAATTCTGGTAACTAAATGCCTTTGCTTATTGGTCCTGATTTGCAAAAAAAAAAGTGTAGACAGCCACCATTTTGGGCTGCATGACTTGGCAGCCGCATGACTTGCCGCTCCCCTGGGGGCCGCCATATTGAAACAGCAAAGGCCCCTCCCTCTGATTTAGTCAAGGGTGGAGCTTTAAGGTGGAGTTTTATGGGGCAGGAAGTGTGCTTGCCTCACGGATTTATTTAATACTATTTTAAAGCTAATCTCTTAAATCTAGAAAACCCTGCTTTCCTTAAAATAAGGGCAATTAAAGGTTATATGTTCCCTCCCTAAACAAAAGTTAAATAGCTTATGTCAAAGTCTTAAAAGGGACTGATAGCAGTAATCCAATTTCTAAAGTCAGGTAGAAACTGGTTTCATACTGGGCTTAGAGGGCACATTTTTCCTCTGCCTGGGAGGGACGGCATAGCTGTCCCAGGATCAGAGGGCTCCAGTTAACTTATCAACTCAGTGTTCTGGAGACCCAGGACTGTAATTTAGATAACATGCCTAAGTTTAACCCAGGTTACCCACGGGCTCTAGATAATATGTTAATCAAACTAGGTTATCTGTTGGTATTTTGTGCTGTAAATGTGGCATGCGCCTGTGTAAAAGTGTTTTTGTTTATTCCTGTTTTGTTTTGTTTTCTCCTGTGGTGATTCAAAGTTTTTAATGGGAAATGTTATCTGTCTTTATTGAAAATTGTTTAGCTAGTGAAATTTCTGTTTGTGTCTAAAAAAAAAAAAAAAAAAAAAAAACAACCACAGGCATGATTTCTTTGAGGCTGAGTGCTCTGACCGATAGCAAAGTACCCTGAGCGGCCGCTGGGATCTTTCCCTAAGGGCGCTTGCTCTCTGTCAGAGGTGGAATCGGCCCGCCTAACTAGTAAACATCTCTGTCTGTTTGTTTGCTGAGAACTTTGATTTGCTATTTGATATTCTGTGCTGGGTTGGGATTTTGAAATTCTGGGGTAGATTTAAAAGGTATTTGTGGATTTTCTAGTCTGATTGGGACATTTAAGTGTGGGGCTCACAGTTCCTCAGGGCAGAGATTTCATGGGCCCTCCCCCTGCCTGTGAAAGGAAGGCAACGGGCCCTAGAATCTGTGCGAGACCAGCCCAACCCCAACTCCTCATCAGCACAGACCAGGAGATTGGGTCTACGACAGAAGGCACCACCAGGAGACCCTCGAACCACGTTGGAAGGGTCCCTACACTGTGGTGCTGACGACCCCCACCGCTCTCAAGGTAGACGGCGTAGCGACCTGGGTCCATCACACTCATGTCTGGTCAGCGGACCCATCCGTGATCCGGGAAGACTTCGTCACCAAATGGAGCGTCGATCAAGATCAACGCCACCCGCTCAAGCTCAAGCTACAGCGTGCTTGACCTGCCTGATGCTGGTAACATTGCTCGCGATCACTCCTGTTGCCGGGAGCTCCCACAATACTGTGTAATAGACTTAGATTATGCCTGCATCTTCATGGACATGGCTCCAAAGAGACAAGGACAATTTATAGGAAGATATTGACCTTTGATTCTCTTGCAGGTTTGAATGTATGTTGACTGTCCTGGAAGGGGACTGTGGGGGGTGAACCCCAAGAGTAGAGGGTGTCTGGCTGCCAAGAGGGCAGGTGCCCAACTGGGCAGGGAAGGGTGCCCATCAGGTTTTGGTCTTTGTTGAGAGACAGTTGATGGTTGGCAGCTTGTATATTGTCTTGCAGGCCTGCGTAACCATGCCCATGTCAGGGGTAGTACAAACCTCAACTGTAGAAAGCTGGGAAAGGCCTGTTTGGAATAGAAGGTCTAAGGCATGGTTATGCATAGAAAGAAAGTTTAATGGCAACAGTTACTGTTTTGTTATAACTCCATGAAAAGGAATTGGCAAGGAAAAATCAGAAAATCTTAGAGCAGATCAGTATGTTTTTCTCCTTACATAATTCCTCTGAAATATTGGCAATGCTAAACAAGTCATGGCAATACATTTCTTTGCATAGATTCAATAAGACTGGTTCCTAATAGTGGTTTTATTAATGGAAAACTTTGACTGGAGTATCATGTTTTAAAGAGCCCTGTCTGAGCTCTAAAGACTTGAAGCCAGTAAAAATGCCACGAAGAATGCCTGGTATCCTGCTTGGAAGCCCTGAAGATGGCTGACGCTGGAGCGTCAGGCCCATGCCCTACCATTATTGGCGGTTGGTAAGAGTAGAAGGGGAGCAGTAGGGATGCCTCTGCATTCCTGCGGAACCCCCACACACTCTGGGCCGCAACAAGTAGGAGGGCTAGTGAGATGGGCTAAAAGCCTAGAGCGTGGGCTCAGGTGGAGTTGCTACAGGTGAGGGATTCACCTAACTCAGCAGATACTGCAGGCGGGCCTGATGGCAGCTGGGTGGCGCGGCTTCCTGGCCCTACGGGGCACATTAAGATTCAACCATGAGATTCCAGCAAAGGTAGTCAGTTACCATTCTTGTTGTGTTTATGCAAACATCAGGACAGTAGATAAATTAATCTTGATTTGGCTTTTTGATAGCCATGGAGGAATTTTAAGAAGAAAAATCCTATTTCAATAGAAGTTGTTAAAGCTAAAATGGTTTCTTTCCCTTCCACCAGACCATTTGTTAAGATATGCCCAGTACGGGCCTCTAGCAACGGTGGAATAGAAAAGCAGTCCGTCTCATGATTGAGCCGGAAGTTCCAAGACAAAGGGGGGAATGAAAGGGCGAGGGCTAGGCCCTCCACCTTGCCCCAGGGTAAGGGCTAGGCCCTCCACCTTGCCCCAGGGTAAGGGCTAGGCCCTCCACCTTGCCCCAGGGTAAGGGCTACGCCCTCCACCTTGCCCCAGGGTAAGTGCTCCATCTTACCTTGGCCACATGCTTGGCAAGGAGCTTCTTCCCGGAAGTCTAAGCCTCTGCTAGCCACACCCAGGAACAAGACACAGACTTGTGCCTGGCCAATCGGCAGAGCACAGTCCTTTCTCCTCCCCTTCCTCCAACTCCCCCTATATAACCGGTCTCCACACAGAGTTATCTCTCTCTCTGCTTCCTGTCGCTGCGTCGGCAAGGTGGGGGAGCCGAGCTAGCTCGAATAAAGACTCTTATGCTTTTGCATCGGACTGGTGGCTCCCTGATGTGGTTTCTTGGGGATCCTGAAATCTGGGCATAACACTAAATTTCGAGAATATAGAATCAACCATATGTGGTCTCTGACCTCAAAGAGTTTACAGTCTAGTATGGATGACAAATATGGATATAAATAATTACACTGAAATCAGACTTGTGCAAACTGCACAGGACTGAAGATGGAGTGGTTAATTCCACCTGGAAGAGATCAGAAGGCCCCATAAAGCACTTTAAAAAAATCATCAGATAGAGAAGTCGAAAGGGCATTCCAAGAGGGAAGGATACATGTGTGTGCATGGAATGTGATCATGTATTTTAAAAATTAAAAGTTAACTAGTAAGGCTGGACAGATCACAAGGACTCTGCTAGCATAAAACATTTAGATATTAGTCTTAAGCTCTGGGGAGATACTGAAAAAGAGTGACATAATCAGACAGTAGGAAGGCCAATCTAGCAGCAAAGTAAAGTATGAATTGGATGGGAGAAACTAGAAACCAGTATTCCCATTAACAGGCAATTAAAAACAATCTGAAAGATGAGGGAGGGCAAGATGGAGTCAGAGAAGGAATGGATTTGAGGAACCTTTATCTTTTATTTTTTTAAATATATTTTTATTGATTTCAGAGAGGAAGGGCGAGGGAGAGATAGAAACATCAATGATGTGAGAGAATCATTGATTGGCTGCCTCCTGCACGCCCCCTACTGGGGCTCAAGCATATGCCCTTGATGGGAATCAA
Source organism: Myotis yumanensis (assembly GCF_028538775.1). NCBI lineage: Eukaryota > Metazoa > Chordata > Mammalia > Chiroptera > Vespertilionidae > Myotis > Myotis yumanensis. Next base: position 77,724,832 of record NW_027223761.1, read on the forward strand.
ACCCTGGGACCCTTCAAGTCTGCAGGCTGAAACTCTATCCACTGAGCCAAACCGGCTAAGGCAGATTTGAGGGACTTTTAGAAGGGAAAAGTCTTGGTACTTGGGATACAGTTGAATGTTGGGGGTAAAAGGGAAGATAGTCTGGGGGGAAAGATGCATGGCAGTATTCCATTGTGTAAATGTACCACATCTTCTTTATCCATTCATCTACTTATGTGCACTGGGGCTGTTTCCAGGTCTTGGCTATTGTAAATAACATGGCAGTGAACATAGGGGTGCATGTTTTCTTTCTGACTACGTGGCTGTAAAGAAGAAGGAACTCTGTGACAGCATGGATGGACATGGAGATTATTATGCTAAGCAAAATAAGCCCGTCAGAGAAAGACAAATACATATGATCTCATATGTGGAATCTAATGAAAAAAATAGGACCAGAGCATGGATACATGGAACAGACTGGCAGATCTCAGAGGGGAGGGAGAATGGAAGAGATTAGCCCAAGAACATATATGCATATATGCAGAGCCCATGGATGTAGACAATGTGGCGAAGGCCAGGGGGAGGAGGGGTGAAATAGGGTAAAGGTGGGGGAAATGGAGGACATCTGTAAGTCTGTCAACAATAATAAAAAAAAAAGATGCATGACAGTACTATTAACTAATATAGGGATAGAGAGGTGAGTTATGTCATACTTTAAAATGTTTATTGGTTGCCTTTATGTATCAAATACTAGAGATGCAAAAATAAATTAGATCCAGTCCCCATCTTTAAGGAGCTCAAAGTCTAGTGGGGTGAAATAGCAAAACAATTACAATATAATAAAATGTGAAAATAATATTGCTATGTACTGAATTCTGCCCTTCCCAAATTCATATGTTGAAACCATAAACCCTAGTGTGATGGTATTACAGACAGTATCTTTAAGGATGGATTAAAGTTAAGGGACGTTATAAGAGTGGAGCCCTGACCCCATAGAACTGGTGCCTTTATAAGAAGAGGAACAGACATTAGAGCTCTCTCTCCACCATGTGAGGACACAGCAAGAAGGTAGCCATCTGCAAGCCAGAAGAGAGCTCTCCCTCACCAAAACCTGGCCATGCTGGCACCCTGATCTTGGAGAACTGTGAGAAAATAAACTCCTGTTTTTTAAGTCACTCAGTCCATGGTGTTTTGTTACGGCAGCCCAAGTTAATACAGATGTTATGACACATTCTGGGTGAATTTCAAGGAAAGGGTAATCATGAAGTCAAATGCCACACAGAGGTCTAGTAACTAAAAAACAGGTTTAGTAACTAGGTCATCGATGACATTAGAGAGCAGTTTCAGTTGATTAGTAACGAAGACTGAGTTGGATTACAGACTTTCCCAGTGAAACAAGAGTAATGAGGGAGAGCAAGCCTTACACAACATTAAATCATGATAAAATAATTGTTACTTCAGTGTGAAATTACTATAAAAAGCATGTACAAAAAGCTCAAATAAAAGACCCCAAAACAAATCTGTGTGTGTGTGTGTGTGTGTGTGTGTAAATTTAATACATAACTTTAAAAGGCATCACAAATCAATTTTAGTTTTTAAGTTCATGATCATTTGGAGTTAATTTCTGTATATGGCATAAGGTATGTGTCAAGACTGTTTTTATATGGGTCTCTAATTACTACAGGACCATGTGTTGAAAAGCCTGTCCTTCTGTGTTGTATTTTTTTTTCTGGTTGGGTAACCTAAACCTTCGTTCCTTTTGCCATTGACTAGCCCTTTCACAGCTACTGAAAATCTACTGGCCAAATATTTCTGAACTCTGTGTTTTGTTCCACTAATCTATGTGTCTATGCATTCACCTATACTGTAGTAACATTTTAGTTTTGAAATCAGATAGTGTGGTCATCCAAATACTTTGTTCATCTTTCTCAACTTTTTCTGTATGGCTAGTCCTTTTTTTTTTTTTAATAATTCTTTATTGTTAAAAGTATTACATATGTCACCTACCCCCCCCCCATTAACCCCCTCCAGTCTGTGTGGCTATTTTAATCCCTTTATTGTTCCATATAAATTTTAGAATCAGCTTGTTTATATCTACAAAAGGATTTTTATTGGAATATGATTGAAGCTATAGATTATTTGGGGAGAATGGATCATCTTAACAATATTGAGTACTCTAATCAAGAAACATGGTATATCTTCCCATTTCTTTATATGTTCTTTGATTTATTTCATCTGTGTTCTATAGCTTTCTTTTTTAAAATATATTTTTATTGATTTCAGAGAGGATGGGAAAGGGAGAGAGAGATAGAAACATCAATGATGAGAGAGAACCATTAATCAGCTGCCTCCTGCATGCCCACAGTGGGGATCGAGCCCGCAATACGTGCATGTGCCCTGACTGGGAATCAACCTGGTTCATAGGTTGATTCATAGGTTCATAGGTCGATGCTCAACCACAGAGCTATGCCAGCCGGGCTGTGTTCTATAGTTTTCAACATAGAAATGTTGCACATATTTTATAAGATTGGTTGGTACCTATGTATTTAACGATTTTTGGTCCTACTATAAGTGGTACTTAATTTTTTTTTTCTATTTCCAAGTATTCATTGCTAGTATATAGAAGTACAATTGTGTCCGGTAACCTTGCTAAACTCATTTCTTTTTTTCTTTTTTCATTTTTTCACGTCAGACAGGTAATGTGCCAAAGGTATAACAAAGTTCGTGGGAGGCACATCTCATACAGCAGTGTGAATACCCAATCATCACGCTTATGAACTACAAAAAGATCCCAAACTCATTTATTTAAAAATATATAATTAATATATATATATTATATATTATTTCAGACAGAGAGGGAGAGATAGAAATATCAATGAGAGAGAATCATTGATCATGTGCCTCCTGCATGCCCCCCACTGGGGAGCCCGCAACTCAAGCATGTGCCCTGACTGCAAATCGAACTGTGACCTCCTGCTTCATAGGTCAAGACTCAACCACTGAGCCATGCTGGCCAAGGTTTCATGTTTCTTTTTTATTGTTGTTAATATTTTTCCATTGATCTATTATAGAGAGTGGAAGAGAGAGGGAAGGATAGTGAGAAACATCAATGTGAGAGAAACACATCAATTGGTTGCCTCCTGCATGTGGGAGAAGCCTGCAACCAAGGTATGTGCCCTTGACAGGAATCGAACCCGGACCCTTTGGTCTGCAGGCCAATGCTCTAACCACTAAGAAACACTGGCCAGGACATACTTTAGGTTTTGTTTATTATTATTTTAATTGCATATGTGAAATACAAAACTGGTTATGGTTAGCTTTATACTATTTGGTTTTTGAAAATTATTTACATACTTTTAGATTGGGTCTGGGTAAACTATAAAAGATAAGAAAATATGAATGTTATTAAATCAAAAGGTAAGATATAGAGTAAAACAGAAATTATGAGGCAGGGTAGATTTCCAACATGTTGGAATGAATAGGGGGGAAAATGTAATGAGTAGGCATCGAGCTGGTAAAAAATACTACCTAGCCATGACCACTAGATGGCGAAACGATTTTGCAGGACTTAAACCGAATGACATAATAAGCAAAGTTTTAAGGAAAATTCCCCCCCCCCAAAATCAAGCTTGTTACTGCAAGGAAGAACTGGAATTTTCTGTGCTATTTGGGTTGTAGGATGATTTGTGTGTGTTTTTGTTGTCTTAAATTTTATTTGGTATAAATGTTTTAAGCTTGTAGTATTTCCCAAAGATATTTTAGCCTTTCTGAGTCAACAGAACAGCACCCTGCACATGGTTAAATAAATGGTACTTGAAGTGATAGAGGTGATGATGATGGTATCTTCATAGTCCTAGAAATAACTCGGTACTAACTAGTATTGCTCCAGAAACAACACATTATAAAAGTGAAATTATATAAGAAAAAGTCGATCCACAAAATACTAACGTCTGATCTAATATTCTAGGAGACCTTACTGAGCAATAATGAGCACTTACTGGAATTAGGGGGCCAGGACTCCCGGTATTCACTACCTGCTTGAGTTCTGGGTGACTTGCCCCGAACCTGGAGAGCCACACAAAAATCACAAGAATTATGATCAACGGCAGAACTTAACCAAGAAATTTAAATTTTAAAAGTGTGCCTAAAATATACTCTTTCTACCATTTGCCTAAAATATACATCTTCTTCCACAGTGTATAAAACTGTACATATTTATTCTAACAATAATGCACATTTATAAAAGGCTTTCTAATTTTCCAGCATTTCCCGTATATTGCCTCATCTAATGCGAGCTCATTCAGGGGAGAAGGGGAAGGGAAATAAGCAATAAAGAGAGAGCTGTGGGGCCAAGCACAACAATTCCTTCGATAGTTAAACAGTTTCTAGGAGTGCCGAAACCGGTTTGGCTCAGTGGATAGAGCGTCGGCCTGCGGACTGAAAGGTCCCAGGTTCGATTCCGGTCAAGGGCATGTACCTGGGTTGCAGGCACGTCCCCAGTAGGGGATGTGCAGGAGGCAGCTGATCGATGTTTCTCTCTCATCGATGTTTCTGGCTCTCTATCTCTCTCCCTTCCTCTCTGTGGAAAATCAATAAAATATATTTAAAAAAAAAAAAAAAACAGTTTCTAGGAGTGAGAATTATCATGACTCCCTCCCCGGATTGTCAAACCATGATGAAAAGGAAAACCAAAGAGAAAAGCAATTGCAACCTTCGGCAGGGTCTCATCCTTTAGCACTGCCTTCCTCTAGATTAAAATGGATAAAGTTAAGCTTCTTTGGGAGCTTGCCTAAGAGAAACAGCAGAGAACGAGGATTACCCGTTTTTCTTGCTTCTGCTGGGTCTCCATGACATGCAGGCGCTCCATGAGGCTGGAGATGCCCTGCTCCAGGCTGTCGATGGTGTGGTGCTGAGGGTCGTGGCCGCTGAAGCTGTTGCGCAGGCTGCGGAGAGCATCGCGCACGAGCTGCAGGTCGCTGGTCTGTGGGCGAGAGTGAGGTGCTGCTGGCATGCTGCAGTGTCATGTCATTAACCATATCCTGGCCACTGGGCTTAAGAAGACATCAGGGAGGAATTTCCAGGATAGATCTTTTATTTTTGAGGGAGGAGGTGTGGATTATAGGAAATGGTCCTCCACAGAAGCAGGCCTACTGTTTCCCACCAAATCTTCATTTCAAATAACAAGTGCCTCAGATCTTTACACACCGAACAGATGCAAGAATAGGGAAGTGGGATACAAAAGGCGAGCCCACTGGTGATGGCTAAGGTGCTCTTCTGGTTTCAGCTGCAAGTGGCAGGTCTGCACTCAAATCTTAAGCACCTACCCCTCTAGGAGTGATTGAAGTGGCTCCTTTTCCTGCCGCCGGAGGGAGAAAACCATTGCTTTGAGAGCTGTGACTGTTGTAATTGGTCACCTACAGCAGCAAGAAGAAATGATGCTTGTTGTGAGAGAATTCCAAACCAAGATGTCCTGTCTTACTTTTCTTCTTTACATTTGTCACTTCCTGACATAGTTTATAATTATATAATTATATATATGTTTCATATCTCTATTAGAATGTACAGGGCTTTTTCCCCCTTTGTTCATCGCTGCATCCCCTGTACTTGACCCTTCACAGGCACTGTTGAATGCAGAATAAACAAAAGGGAAACCTCAGCTGGGAAGCCCCCAACCTAGACTCTGCCTGGCCACTGGAGGGCCCGAGAATGCTGCTACAGCACCTCTGGCCTTTGCTTCAGTCATTTAAAAATAAAACCAATGACTTCCCTCCCTCCCTCCCTCCCTTCCTTTCTTTTTGAAATATCTTTTTATTGATTTCAGAGAGAGAGGAAGGGAGAGGGAGAGAGGGATAGAAACATCAATATTAAGAATCATTGATGCCCTAACCCAGTGATTCTCAACCTTCTGGCCCTTTAAATACAGTTCCTCATGTTGTGACCCAACCATAAAATTATTTACGTTGCTACTTCATAACTGTAATGTTGCTACTGTTATGAATCGTAATGTAAATATCTGATATGCAGGATGGTCTTAGGCGACCCCTGTGAAAGGGTCGTTCGACTGCCAAAGGGGTAGGGACCCACAGGTTGAGAACCACTCCCCTGGTTTGGCTCAGTGAATAGAGCCTTGGCCTGCAGACTGAAGGGTCCCAGATTCGATTCTGGTCAAGGGCATGTGCCTTGGTTGCGGGCACATTCCCAGTAGGAGGTGTGCAGGAGGCAGCTGATTGATGTTTCTAACTCTCTATCCCTCTCCTTTCCGCTCTGTAAAAATTCAATAAAACTTAAAACTTAAAAAAAAAACTTAAAAAAAAAAAAAAAGAATCATTGATCAGCTGCCTCCTGCACGCCCCCTACTGGGATTCGAACCAGTAACCCAGGCGTGTGCCCTGACTGGGAATTGAACTGTGACCTCCTGGTTCATGGGTCGATGCTCAACTACGGAGCCACACCAATCACGTAATGACTAACTTTTCTTGATCCTGATTGTGAGCCAGGTGGATCTACCAGGACTATGTTTAGTCATCTACCTGGATTATTATTTTTTTTAATTTAAACTCTTTATTATTGAAAGTATTATATATGTCTCCTTTTTCCCCCCATTGACCTCTCCCCAGACACTCCCACCCCCCATACCTGGGTTATTTTATGTATTCTTCATAATGGCAGAGAGGGCCACTATTATTTCCATTTTCCAGATGAGCCTTATTTCTAAGGTTCAGAAGCAAGTAAATTAAAGTCACACAATGGTCAAAAGTGGTAAAGATGTACCAATGTTACACCAATAAAGTTAATTTTAACAAGTGGTAAAGATGTACCTGAAACCAGATTTTCTTATCCTGGAATCTGCATTCATAACCCCCTCACCAAATAACCTCCTAAAAAACTGACCTGTGGCCTTGGTTCCGTCCTGATTCAGAAACAAAACCCCCCTCTTTGCCCTTGTAAATGTGGGAGGGAGACCCCGAGTTGGAGGTTACCTCATCTGCCTCTCTTTTCATACAGTGAGCCAAAAGGACATCCTTGTGTTCTAGCTCCCGCTCGAGATCCACCTGCAAACCAGAGACTAAGTCAGGAAAGCATTTCTTCAGGCCACAGGGACAGGAAAGTCAGTGGCTGAAGATGTCCCCACCTGCTGGTAACTGGCCTCAGAGAGTTTCCGGAGTGCTTCCTCCAGCTTGGCCTGGTGATGCTGAAGCAGGCGGTCCTTCTGCCCCAGCTCCTTCTGCAGTAGAGAGAGAGCGTTCAGATGTGGCAAAGTCAAGAACATTGAAGAGTTCACCCCTGCGATGCAACTTCCATGGGAGGAAAGCGGAGCCTTGGGGGAACGGTGCTTTCCTCAAGCTACACCCCACACCACACACACCACAGCAGTCTTGCACAGCACAAAGGGTTCTTGGAAGGGTAAGGAGAAAGGGAACTACTGTTTGCAGAAGGACCACTACATGCTATCCATGCTAGTTAGATAGAAAGGGTAGGACTGAACTGAGGTTTCCACACTCCTAGTTCTGTGCTCCTTCTCCTAGCCATGCTCTCTATCTTCAGGGTTAGGGTGCGTGAATCAAGGGAACACAGAAAAGGATTTCCTTGCCAAAAGCAAGGATGAGCAGAGTACTTAAGTGCTCTTTGAACAACAGCAACATGGGCTGTTCATAAGACAAGGTCAGGTGGAAATTATTTTCAAACTGACGTTCTTCTTACTTTATATTCTCCCAAGAGCCGGTTCCTCTCATCTAGCTTCCTCTGCAGATCCACCTGCAAGAAGGACAAGAAAGAATTGATGGCAGGAAGGTGCTGTCTGCCAAGCCCAGCAGGAAACTAGCTATTTAGTAACCAGGGTTCCTGTGGGAAGCAGAGGGCATGGCTGTGGTAGAGTCACACAGCTGCTCTGCGTGTCTACACAGACTGTGGACACTGCAGCCTCCGTGTCTCAGTGTCCTCAACGCTGAAGGGCTTGAGGCCAGTGTGTTGGAGGCTCTCCCTTGGGAACAGACGCAAGTCTGACAGGAAATAAAATAACCACAGACACTGAGAGCAGACAACCTGAAATTGGGAGATTAGGACAGCAGACCTAACAGGACTTCATGCAGGACCCTGTTTTGCTCCTGGGGTTCAGTGAGGTCAGAGTTCATTCATTTAACTCACATTCTGGTTGTGCAGCTCGTCTTTGTCCATATTTGCCCGCAGTAGCTCTTGTTTGAGCTGAAGAACAGATGTGTCCTGCAGAGTCAACCTCTGCTGCAAGGCATCCTGGGGGGGAAGCATACTGATTATTGTGGTCCCAATTAATCAGCCAGCCAGTTATTACTAATTTATTAACCCCCTCACTGTGTATCCAGCATTAGTTCTGGCAACGCCAGTGGGAGTGACTTCAGGGATGGCCACAGGAGATGAGCAGGGGCTTTCTGACCCTTCCAGGACAGTGGCACCTAAAGGACAATCCTATCCATTGTCCTACCAAACTACATGAAACCTGATTTTCCTTCACTTGGTACTCACCACTACCCTCTGCGTCATTCCTGATGGTGTGGTGTCCTAGGGCAAGGTCTTGGTCAATAAAAAGGACTTAGATTCAAATGACAAGTTCACCACTTACTTTTGTGAGTGACCTTGGACAATGCACTCTCCTTCCTCCCCCCTGGCTTTCTCATCTATGTCTTGGGCATATAAATACTCAGTCTACCTCGCTGCCGACTCCCCATTTCCTAGCAAGCCTATCTCTGCCTGCCACCCTATTCATCCAGAATCCCTGAAGTCCCTCCACCCCGCCTCCCAGACCCCTGCACCTGCAGGGGCTTCCATGCCTAACCTGGACCAGGACTGGGAATATACATAGTTCCATGCTCAGAACTGCTCTTGGACTATGGTTCCTCCTCCCATATCCTAGAACCTTACCAACTTTAGGCTATCTTTCTCTCAGCTTGGACACCCTTGGTTTCTCCCATGCTTAAGAAAAGGTGAGTTATACATACTTACTTAAAAGGGTCATTCCTCCGACCACTGTGACCTCCAATGGAACTGTGGACTGGGGCTGCATTCCAACATACTGACCCTGACTTTCCTCTCTTTACAGACCACAAAGAAATGGTGCGGGCTCTGGAGAATGCGGGAGCCCATTCCTGAACATGCTGTCTGCCAGGACAGCACGTGGCAAAGGCAGTCTAAGAGGCCCTGGCACCAGCAGTTCAGAGGAACATTTCCCAGTGCTCCATGGGAGGAAAAGAGCTTCTGTGGTTAATAATTCTAAACTTGCTTTGGGCCACCTTCCTTATGAGAAACCTCCCCGGGTCCTTTAATATGTTACTATTCACTGTGACTCCTCAAGTCCAGAGGGCAGCTCTCCAACTTACTTGACCATGGAACACGTTTGTTTCTGAAGTATCTCAAAGGACTAAGGCTCTGAAAATGCTCTAGTCTAGCCCATGAATGGAAGTGCAGGGAAGAGGGGAACACTGTTTTCCACTTCCAGTATTTATACACAGACATGCTCCCACTTGGGTGAAATAACATACATTCAAGGTGATTAGCTATATCACTGGTTGTATGAGCAAGTGATTAAATAATCAATATAGTGGTACAGTGTGCAGCCACAAGCAACATGTCAAGCTGTATTTGCTGTATACTATTATTTGGGGGGAAATTATGTATGTACTAGAGGCCGGGTGCACAGTGGGGTCCCTCGGCCTGGCCTGCGGGAATCAGGCCAAAAATGGCTCTCTGACATCCCCTGAGGGGTCCCAGATGGCAAGAGGGTGGTTCTCAGGTGACGCTCCCCAGAATCGGGCTCCCTCCTCTCTGGTTCTGAGTGTGTCACCTGAGAACCATAGCTGCCAAGTCACCGCACCTTGGCAGCTCCTGCATTAAGTGTCTGCCCCCTGGTGGTCAGTGTGCATCATAGCTACCGGTCGGACGGGAGCTTAGGCTTTTACAGTGGGACCTTGACTTACGAGTTTAATTCGTTCCGTGACGGAGCTCGTAACTCAAATTACTTGTATGTCAAATCAAAAAGTGAACAAGTGAGACACGTGATGCTGGGCTGATGTTGTGGCGTTCACTGTGATGTTCGCTGCGCCAACTAGCGGTGGGGTATCTGAAGCTGGGTCGTAACCCAAATTTTAGCTCGCAACTCAAAGCAAAAAATCGGCAGAGAGACAGCTCGTATCTCAAAAAACTCGTTAGTCGGGACACTCGTATGTCAAGGCCCCACTGTATATATAGACTAGAGGCCCAGTGAACAAAATTCATGCACTGGGCGGCGGGGGGGGGGGGGGGGGTCCCTCAGCCCAGCCTGCGCCCTTTCACAGTCCGGGAGCCCTTGGGGGATATCCAACTGATGGCTTCTGGCTGAGCAGCAATCCTCCTGTGGGATCGGGCCAAAACCAGCTCTCCAACATACCCCGAGGGGTCCTGGGTTGCAAGAGGGCGCAGGCCAGGCTGAGGGACCCAACCAGTGCATGATCGGGGCCTTGGAGAGACGGGGAGGTTGGCCAGCCAGTGAGGGACTGTGGGAGGGCTCCAAGGCCAGTCCGGTCCATCTCGCATAGTCCCGATCAGCCGGATCCCAGCAGCAAGCTAACCTACCAGTGAACGTCATAGTAAGCAATTGAGCGGCCTTAGCATATCATTAGCATATTACACCTTGGCCAACCAGTCCACCGGACACAGCATATTAGGTTTTTATTATATAGGATTTGTTGATAACTGATAAGTTGCCTCCAGGAGGAAGAACTAGGTGACTGGGGGGACAGGGCCAGAAGTCAGGCTTTTCAAGGATTATCTTTTTGTACCTTATTAACTTTAAACCATTTCAATACTATTAACTATTCAAGAACTAAGTAAATTACAATTTTAAGAGGATATATCTCTTTAGAACAGATACAAAAATAAAACTGAAGAGAACTGTAGGAATTGATTGTTTATAGATAGAAACAAACAAGGCAGCACAGAGGGAAGTGGCAGCACCAGGGGTCATAACCCCCCAGAAATAAGCCTCAGCAAAACAAAGGTGTATTTTCCTTACCACGTCTCACTTCCCATCCACAAAGCTGTCCCTTTCCTAACAGCACAGAGTCTGCCAAAGGCCCCACCATGTATACAAAGAAAGACTAGAGGACCCATCCAGCCTCCTAGCACCTACTCTTACCAGTAGACTACTCGACCTTGTAGATAATTTATTTAAAGATTTAAATGTCTTCCTTTTTACCTTTATCCCCTGTAAGTTTCTGGCTTCTTGTTTACATTTCAGCAAGTCCTTCTGCAAACCAAACACAGTTAGATCAGATGGAGCATCTGGACTGCTTCAGATGCATTACCTCTTTCTGTCAGTAGGAACGCAAAACTTAGATAACCATTCTATGAAAAAGTAACTGTGAACTGAGGCAGAAAGGTCTGGTCCAGTGAACAGTGAAGGCTGACCCAGTCCATTCTTCCCTGTGGCACCCAGGCCCAATGCCAAGAAAGAAGACACCACACAGTCCCATAGGCTTTCATTCCTACAATTAGCAATCTTCACCACCAGGAAACGGAATCATAATAATCTAAATCCCTCTCATGAAATACGTGATCCATCTCAATATGCCTACCCCCAATGTCTTCAATGATTATCTTCGTTTCTAATGTTTAGCCAAGGGTCAAACTGCTTCTGATTCTCCAAGAGCGTGTTGTTTTTCATGGACCAAACAAAAATAAATTTAGCCCAATAATGCAGTGCCAAGTAACTACCCCTCCTTGACAATAGATTAAACATACATATATGATTATCACTGGGAAAGAGATTTTAGGAGAGGAACACCCATAACTCGGACCCACTCTCTTCTTAATGCATCACATCAAGAGTTTGGAATTAACACATCCGAAATGGAAAAGGTTAACCTGGACTCCACAGATGGGCTCCAAAAATTCAAGTCAGTGAGTGTGTGTGCATGTGCTCTTGCATATTTCTGGGGAGAGGGTTAATGGTTTTAGGCTATACTTATGGCTCAAAAAAAAGTTAACACATTGCGGACCAGTAGTTTTATTGCTATCTTTACCCAGTGGCCAGATAAGTTTTTATTGAATGAGTACAAAAAACGTTTTACATAAATGTTAAAGGCACGCTTTAAAATTAAATACCCATAGCATTTTGAAGTTATTTATTACATGTTCTTACAAGCTAATATCTTTTTAAATTATGATACTTGGTAAAACACTGTGAAGCGAGAATTCTCGTGATTCGTCCGCAATGTGTTAAGATCCACTGACCTAAAAGAATTCTGGGAAGTATTCATTTAAAAAGATCTGCCCTAGCCAGTTTGGCTCAGTGGACAGAGCGTCGGCCTGCAGACTGAAGGATCCTGGCTTCAGTCGGGGTGCATGTGAGAGGCAACTAGTCGATGTGTCTCTCTCACATAAATGTTTCTCTCTCTGTGTCTCTCCCCCTCCCTCCCACTCTCTCTAGAAATGAATGGGAAAATATTCTCGGGTGAGGATTAACAACAACAAAAAGATACTGGACTATATTTGATAATATTATACTGCATATTTGAAAGTTGCTAAGAGAGTAGATCTTAAAAGATATCATCACAAGAAAAAAATTTTAACTGTGATCATTTCTGTATATATATATATATATACACACACACACACACACACACACATAATATATATGAAACCAATAAGATGTTTATCTGAAACTAATATGTTTATGTCAATTATAAAAAAGAGCATACTGATAATAGATCCAGTTTTTATATTAGTTAAAAAAATAATGAAACATTTCAAACATATAAAGGTATAATGACATAGATGCCTATTACTCATCACTGAGATTAAAAAGATGTTACCTTTTGCCATATATAGAACACATCTCTCTTTCAATCAAAGGCATAATACAGTCATAGGTACAGCTAGAGTCATGAGTCTGCATCCTTTACCCCCTCCCTATTACTGTCCTGAAGTTTGAATTTTTTTCAAAGGGTAAATGTACATGTCCTGACATACCTTTAGGTCCTGATTCTCCTCCACACTCTGATCCAGACGACTTTGGATTATAATCTGAATATAAGGCAAAAAGAGATGGTTAAGTACCTCTGCTGTGAAATTCAGAGGCCATTCATTCAATAGGTATCTATTGAACACTCACTATCGTGGATACAAAGGATAGAAAACAGTGCCTGCTCTCTAGTGGACGCATATGCCCAGGGAGATGGAAGGAGATGAATATGGACAAAGTTTATAGTAGAGTGAGTAAATATGTGTTGGATGCAGGATGTTGGGCAAAGGCAAAGAGAAATAGCAAGGGATGAAGTTGGAGAGAAAAACAGGGGCCGGATCACAAAAGGCCAGAGAGGGCAATGGGGAATCCATGAAACATTTTAGGCGAAGAGATGACAAAATGAGGTTTCCCTTAAAGGTAAATCATTCTTGCTGTTTTATACAAAATGAATCAGGAAGAACAGGAGAGGAATCAGGAAAGCTAGTTAGAAGGTCGCTAGAATATTGGATAAAGGCCTGAATTAAAGTAGTGGCTGTGAGAATGGAGAAAACTGGATGAAGATATTTAAAAAGTCAACTGACAAAATTTAGTGACTAATTGGTTATAGAGGGGAGGGTCAGACAGGGTTAAAAAAATGATATTTAGATTTCTGTTTTGGGTATTTGGCTAGATGGACAGTAATAAGAAACACAATCCAAAAGGACAAGTAGTTTTGGTGGTGGTGAGAGAAGGGAGAGAAAAGCTGTTTAATTTAGGATTCATTGAAATGGAGATGCTGATGGAATACACAAGTGGAGGTAATAACAGGCAATTGCATGTTGCATATATAAATCTAGAAGTCCACAGAGAAACTGAGCCAGAAATAAATATTTGAGGCGACATCTGAGTCAGGTGGGAGGTGAATGAGGCCATGGGGGCACCTATTACCCAGGGGAAAGCATGAGACAGGAGAGGGCCCTAGGAGCAAGCATTTAAGGCTCAGGCAGAAAAGGCCCCTGAATGTAACGCCCGAGGGTAGGGTCCTGGGACTGTTCTGGCATTAGCATATCTCCAGCACCCTGAAACAGCAACTAGCACAGTCAGCGCTCAATAAATATTTGCTGATTGATTGAATGAATGAAAGGAAGATAAAAAGAAGGGAAAAGTACTCTAAAATAGAAGAGAAAAACCAGGAGAGTTGGAGTTAGGGAAGAGTACATTTCAAGCAGGTGCAGACAATGGGGTCAAATGCTAAAAACAAATCAAGTACATTAACTAGGTTATTTGGTTTTGTCACAAAAGATGGAGCTCACCAGTTGCTCCTCGGGATTGACTCCTGGTTCACAGAGGGCCAAGGGCCTGTCCTGCTCATCTTCGGGCAAGGACCCACTGAGCAGCAAGGCCTGGTTAACCACAAACACAGAAAGAAATATAACTCCATCAGAGAACTGAGTCTGCAGTTGGTGGGCTCATCCCTTATTGAAATCACTCTGTACTTCCTCTAGAAATTTCCTTGGTAATTTGTGACCATGGTCCTCCAACTGCTCATCTTGGGTCTATCTGGAGTTCCTCTGCTCCAAGGCTCTTTGGCTCCAGAAAACAATCTAAAATAAACATTCCTCTTGGAAGCAGCATTTCAAAACCAGAACCCCTCAAACTGAATTTTGCCAGCTAGGAAATGAACTAAAAGCAGTGTAGAATTTTCTAGCATATAAAAGTTTATTATAACAAATTAGAATTTATAGCACTGCCTTGGGTTTGTTAGAATAATTCTGCATTTTAACTCCCCAAGGCAACCTGATAGAACAAGAAGGAAAACGTACTTGCAGAGAAATATGGGCATTCATTTCCACTCCCCACACCAAGCTTTGTTTTCATCAGAATATGGAGGGGGCAGATTTACCCTAAAGCTAAGGAAGCTCAAACTCAAGGGCCCCTCACCTGGTCTGCCCTCCCAAGTTCCTATATCTAATATTGGATGCATAATCTGTAATCTTAATCTTTTTAAAAATATATATTTTTATTGATTTCAGAGAGGAAGGGAGAGGGAGAGATAGAAACATCAATGAAAAAGAATCATCGATAGCTGCCTCCTGCACGGGGATTGAGCCCCCCACTAGGGATTGAGCCTGCAACCTGGGCATGGAGTCCTCAACCTGAGCATGTGCCCAAACTGGGAATCGAACCATGGTCGACACTCAACCACTGAGCCACACCGGCCAGGCTGTAATCTTAAAGATGGCCTCCCAAACTGTGTACTTTTGGACTCACAAAACTTGGATCTACCCCTGCAGGCAGGTATTACAAGACCTATTAGCTGAATGAAAGATTTAAAAATGTGTCCTCGTCTTATATCACGAGCTTTCTTAATCCAATCAAGAGAAGAGTTAGAGATGAAATCCTGTTTCAATAAATAGTATAACACAAATTAACCACAAATGTTGGTATATACAAATCCAACCACTGGTTGGTCTACCAAGCACTAATTAATACTAAAAGTTTAGTAAATAAAATTAATTTGGTTATCCCATAGGGTTGTGGCAAAAGCTATGCATAGACAAGTGTAAGAAGCCACAGAGCTGCAGGGAGCTAAGGGAGAGCCATGTTACAGAAACACTGACCCTAATGGCAAAGTGCTAGATGGGCTCTAAAGAGAGCCAGGAATAAGTCAGAAACCAGGTGTGGCTTAGCAACTTGTTCACCCCTGAAGGAGTTAAAACACCAGTGGCTGCTGTGAGCCCCACTGTATTCCATAGGGAACTGAATTCTCATTGTGGTCATGTGGCTGTGAATTAAACGCCTCTGTTTGCAGAGAATATTAGAATGCTGACTTTCTGCCTATCGATTCTCTTCTTTTTCTGTCTAATCCGCCATCGGGTTTCTTCCAGACTGAAAAATGCAAACCAAACTGATGGATATCTATGTTCATATAATCACATTATCCTGGGGAAACTTGGTTGGGTGTAACCCCAAAGTTTTTCATGCTTTAATAGTTTCAATTAAAGGACAGCACACACACACACACCATTAATTAAACCATTCCTTAATGGAGTGGCAGAAAATGTTTATCTAAAAGGCAGACATTTAAAATATACAAAGAGCCCAGCCTGTGTAGCTCAGTGGTTCAGCGTCGACCTATGAACCAGGAGGTCATGGTTCGATTCCCAGTCAAGGCATATGCCTGGGTTGCCAGCTCAATCCCCATTGTGGGGTGTGCAGGAGGCAGCCGGTCAATGAATCTCTCTCATATTGATGTTTCTATCTCTCTCTCCCTCTTCCTTCCCCTCTGAAATCAATAAAAATATATTTTTTAAAAAATTAAAACATACAAAGAAAATGGATGGGAAATCAACAACTCTCCGGGGAGGAATATTTAGGCAGTAAACATTCCTCCAACCCTTCTCCGTTCCTGGGGCATACATTATGCAAATATTTTACCACAGCACCAATCTCCCTTTTTTTAAGGAGCCCTTTGTGTCCTCACCCTGTTGCTGGTTGGCTGTCAGCACCGCCTCCACCGCCAGCCGGCTGCCAGAACCACTCACATAATGCGGGCTTTGTTTATGTCTCCATAAATATTTGACAATTCAAGAGCAGTGCAGTTCCCAGCACAAACAGAAAGGAATATTCCTAGACAATTTCAGGGTCATCAGCACACTACAAGGGCTCCCCCAAATAGAAACAGATGCACAAAGACAGAGGGCTGGGGGCTCATTTCAGAGTAGAAACCAAGTCAAGTGGGTCAGCCGGCCTCTGGGAGATTTCCTGAGCTGGCACTGAAGGTATAGGAAAGACTGAAGGGCTTTGTTGCTCAAAGAAAACCTCTTCTACCTGGTGACGAAGCCTGGGCATTCACTCGCAACGCATTAGGAGCGAGCGGAATCCTTTAGCTAGATTCAGACAGAGACCTTGGTATTACGGGCTCCCGCACCCTTCCTGAAACAGTCCTAGGAGACAATCCCTGACTCTTCAGAGTGCCATTATTTGGTGAAAGCTGCAACTGCATGGCAGTAGCTGCAGCTCGGGCAGGAACCCACCTGTGAGCTGAGAGCCAGAACAAGGGTTTGGTAAGGCTTGATGGCTCCCAGGCTCGTAGAACTCCTGACAATTGTGTTGTAAACAGGAGCCCATCTGGTCCATGTAAGAGCTTTACTCACAGAGAAGGAATTGTCTGCCCTTTGAGTCACACTCCCTCTGTCCAAACTCCCCATTCAACTCTGACCTCACACAAAACTGAGTCAGTTTATTTTCAACTGACACCAGTGATTTAAGAATAATAATCAGTTGGTGCGCGGAAGACGAACGACACGGGAAGGAGCTACCTGTAATCCTGATATCATTTTCTTGGCTTCCTCCATTTCTTTTTCTAAATGTTCTTGTTGTTCCAACAGCTGTTCTTCCCATGAAGTCTCCAGACAGGTGGTGGGGCTACCTGGTCGCCAGTCTCGGGATAATGGAGAGTCTGTCTCCTCTACAACACGAAAGGAGGGAGTACAGTCCATGTTGAAGAAAACTGAATTTCCGGCAGGAAGCGTTCACAGTCCTCGCATTCACAGGTTCAGGTCACTGCCTCCTGAACCTGTCCTCGCTCACAGCCTGGACTCGCCACCAGGTGGGGTTGTGAGGCATAAAGAATTGGCTATTAACTCAGACCCCAGGCTCCAGGGAGCAACACTTACTCTGTTGGGGAAACACATCCTCTTCAGAACGTTTAGGAAGCAATAAGACCTCCTGTTTGGGAGTCTTGGTATGGGACATATAGATGTTACTATTAATTCTCTAGAACTGGCACTCCCGGAGCTTGATTCTGCCAGGTACAAAGAGGGGAGCTGTCAGAGGCCATGAAAACAAAAGTCCTGTTGGTTGCTCGGGAGATTCAGAGACCATTCTGTCATATAACAGTGTCTCACACAGGAAAGGAACCAGTAAAGCATATTTGCACAAATTGTTTAATCTCTCTCTCTGGTTTTGTTTTATTTTTCTGCCTTTACAAGCGCTTCTGATTTCATTCATAGAAATGAGTATAGTAAGTCGAATCCCTCTGGGTTTCTGTGAAGATTAAATGAGGTAATTTATGCCCAGGGCCATGTGGTGTGGAGCCCAGAGCAAGCACTCAGTAAACGCTCTCCCTCTCCCTCCTCAGGGTCCCAGGAGTGTCTGACTCAGAAACATGCTCAGTGGTACTCTTTGATACTAATGCTAGGTTTAGAGAGGGAACAGAATAAGGAAGAAATCAATTCCAGTTTTTCTTCTAAGGGTGTCGGTTGCATTGTATCTCCTAATAGGCGAATAAAACTCTATCTAAATCACGTGTTTTGCTTCTTCCTGCTTTCCTCTATGTTTATGTGAGTAAACAGAGAGCAACTGAAACAGAGGAAGGAGAAGTCTAAACAAAGGGAACTCCTCGTGGTCCTTTCTGTAGCCCTCATACCAAACCTGATGTAGACCTGCTCTCTACTGTACGTTCTCACAGACACCTCAGCAACTCCTCTATATTCCTGGCCCTAAATTAAGCAAGAGAAGGGCTGAAATTATTTGAATAACACAGAAATCATAAAATCTATTTATGTGAACAAGGCTTCCGACTGTTCCAAAGTCATTTCCTAATTCATAGGCAGGCGGCTGAGGAACAGCCTGTCTATACGGCTGCAAGATTTTTGACAGCTAGGACATCGGAAGTGACATTCTCTAAGGGGGTAACTACGTTCGTTGGCTCTAAAGCATTAGAGCCCTGCAGAGCTGAGCCTGCAGACACAGACTATGGAGAGGCACAAGGATCCCCAAACTCTTCAAGCTGAGAGCTATTCCTTGAGCCAACCCAGGCACCCATGAAATAGTACCTGTCCTGTTCTCTATTCCTCCAGAGGGAACAATCACAAACTCTGCCTTCTCCTCCGACTGGGTGATAATGGATTCGCTCTTCGCACTGTGGATAGGACTGGGTGAAGTCAGGCTGTGATAAAAGGAAGAGAAACAATTATTATGAACAGCTGTTTAGAAGCCAACTTTCATTAATTAATCCCAGAGACATGTTTTTTTTAAAGTTTTGTTTTTCACACACACACACACACACACACACACGCACACACACACTGAGTGGCCAGATTATTATGACCACCTGACGTTTGTAGGCAAATTAGCAATAATTTCACACTGAAGTTGCTAGAGGGCCAGACCATTATAAACAGGGAAGCAGGTTGTTTACCACGACAGTAGAAGTGATTTTTTTCTGAAGATAGGGGTAAACAACGTGATTTAACAGCCTTTGAACATGGGATATATTTGAACGTGAGTGGCCAGATTATTATGACCACCCCATTAGTACTTCGTTGGGCCACCTTTTGCCTTCAATACTGCAGCGATTCTTCTTGGCATTGACTCCATGAGATGTTGAAAGGTGATGCAAGGAATCTGACACCATGCCTGATGAATAGCACTGTCCAGTTCTGTGAGATTTGATGGTTGTGGAACCAGCTGCCTGATGGCTCTTTTAACTTTGTCCCACAAATGTTCAATTGGATTGAGATCTGATGATTGTGGGGGCCACCTAAGCAAGGTAAAGTCTCCCTCATGTTCTTGAAACCACTTCTGCACAATATGAGCACCGTGGCATGGCACATTGTCTTGTTGGAAGAAGCCATCTCCATTGGGATACGCCATCAACATGATAGGGTGAACTTGATCAGCAACGATACTTAGGTATGTTGTGCTATTCAGACGTTGTTCCACACGAATTAAAGGGCCCAAATCATGCCAGGAAAACATGCCCCAAACTATAACACTGCCCCCACCAGCTTGAAGGGTTGTACTCATGCATGTGGGGTGCATGCTTTCATGCTGTTTGCGCCAAATTCTCACTCTGCCATCTGCATGATGCAACTGGAAACGTGATTCATCGGACCACATGACTTTTTTCCAATGCTCAACAGTCCAAACCTTGTGTTCCTGTGCAAATTGGAGATGTTTTGTCTTGGTAACTGCAGACAGCAAAGGTGTTCGAACAGGCCTTCGGCTTCCATATCCCATACGATGCAGTGTACGGCTAATTTGCCTACAAATGTCAGGTGGTCATAATAATCTGGCCACTCACGTTCAAATATATCCCACGTTCAAATGCTGTTAAATCGTATTGTTTACCCATATCTTCAGAAAAAAATCACTTCTACTGTCATGGTAAACAACCTGCTTCCCTATTTATAATGGTCTGGCCCTCTAGCAACTTCAGTGTGAAATTATAGCTAATTTGCCTACAAAATGGTCAGGTGGTCATAATAATCTGGCCACTCAGTGTATATTTGTGTGTATTTGTATTTGTGTGTGTGTGTGTGTGTGTGTGTGTGTGTATTTCAGAGAGGAAGGGAGAGAGGGAGAGATAGAAAATCAATGATGAGAGAGAATCATCAATCAGCTGCCTCCTGCATGTGCCCTACTGGGTATGGAGCCCGCAACCCAGGAGTATGCCCTTGCCCAGAATTGAACCCGGTACTCTTCAGTCTGCAGGCTGACACTGTATCCACTGAGCCAAACCAGCTAGGGCCCAGAGATATGTTCTTATCCATCTTACTCCTACTGCCTAAAACAGTACCTGGCCCACAGTAAGAACAAATATTTGTTGAATGAATAAACGTGTTGAATGAAATGAAAGTTGAATGAATAAATGATCCAGTCCTAGGAAATCTTTTACACAACAAGGCTGCCTTGAAGCTTAATTCACTGAGAAGAAATTTATCAGAATTGGTAATCTAGCATTTTAAAGAGCTTCTGGGGTTTTTTTGTGTGTGTTTGTTTCTTTTTAGTCCTTACCCGAGGATATGTTTTTATTGATTTTAGAGAAAGTGAAGGGAGAGTGAGAGAAACATTGATGTGAGAAACAGCTATTAGTTGCCTCTCATATGCATCCCAACTGGGATTGAACCCCCAATCTAGGTATGTGCCCTGACTGGGAATCAAACCCACAACCTTTTGGTGTACGGCTGACGCTCAACCAACTGAGCCACCTGGCCAGGGAAAGATTTGTTTTGTTTTTTACTCACTACCATTACCATCCTGGGCCCAAGTTTGGAGACTGATATAGTATGTGTTTTACTATCTTTGAATACTTGAAGGAAAATCTGTTTCCAATATACTGATCCTTCACACACACAAGCAATACCAGCAGAGTAATCACACCAAATCAGCTCTGGGCTGATGCCAAAGGAGAGGAAAGAGTGGAAGGTGCCTCAGCAGGGAGAAAGTGCTGGGGTGTGGACAGCACCAGGATGGACAAAGGAGCAGCGATACATCAATGAAGCTAGGACATGATAAGGAAAAGGGTAACAGGTCAAAAGGGGACACCTGCTTGGGCATGGTAAAGGTTTACTTGATTTACTCCCAGAGTTACTTCTATGTCTGCCACACTAGTTTCAAACTGTCATGAGCAACTCGCAACAATTCTTAAGTTCTGATATAATTACTGGCCTTGGAAGGAACTGTTCGGGTTTGGGGGGAAATGGAATTTTAAATCTCCAGAAGAACAGCAAAGCTATGACAAGCCGGGGATGTGAGGCTGAAGCTCGCAGCTGCAGAGCCCGTTTCTCTGCATTGCACCTTGAGCACATCGGCACTGAAACACTGTCAAGGGCCATGGGGGCTGCAGGCCCAGCCCCCTCTCAGGAATTCTTTCCAGACCCATCACCTAGACAACAGGGACAGAGTCTAGGATTCACTGACCCACTTAACATGCCCCTGACGTCTCCCAGGCTAATCCTCACAGCCACGAGCAGGAGTTAACATTTCTTCTTTCTAGAAACCAGTAAAAACAAGAGGCAAGCACAGAAGAGGTGCCTAGAGAATTCAGAGCCCCTGAAGCAACCTGAGGACTAGGTTCTCATCCTCCTCGTTGTCCAAAGTTTAAAGGCTTCAGTGGGAATGCCCTCAACCAGTAATACATTCTCATCCTTATTAGAACACATAAAAAAATTTAAAGTTGTTGCTTCTTCAACGAATTTAACCAGACCTATAGATCTACAACCCAAACAAGCAAGGGGGGTGAAGAGTGGCAAGAAATGGTATTTAGAAAAGGTAATTGCGCCCTAGCCAGTTTGGCTCAGTGGATAAAGCATCAGCCTGTGGACCAAAGGGTCCCAGGTTTGATTCCGGTCAAGGCCAGGTACCTTGGTTGCAGACTCCTCCCCAGCGCAGGCCCTGTTCGGGGCTCCTGCAGGAGGCAACCAATCAATGTGTTTCTCTCACATCGATGTTTCTCTCTGTCTTTCCCTCTCTCTTCCACTCTCTCTAAAAGATCAATGAAAAAATATCCTCGGGTGATGATTTAAAAATAAATAAATAGAAAATAAATGAGTAAATAAATAAAGTGTAATTTATTAAAAAGAGAGAGAAATTTCTTTTTTAAAAAAAGATAGAAAGGTAATTGCTTTATAGAATTCTCTTATCCACCTTTCGCTACTTAGGAAATCTGACTTCCAAGCCAACATGCATTAGCTGCTGGAACAGCACTAGTCTAGGGGGACTACCTATAATAATAAAAGTGTAATATGCTAATTAGACCGGACAGCCAAACGACCTTCCGGATGACTTTCTGGACAAAGCCGGGGCTACGAGGGCCGAGCCCCTTGCACAAATTTCATGCATCGGGCCTCTAGTGTTATTTATAAAGAAACAGATTTAAGCCCTAGCTGGTTTTGCTCAGTGGATAGCGCGCCGGCCTGTGGACTAAAGGGTCCCGGGTTCAATTCCAGTCAAGGGCACATGCCCGGGGTTGCTGGCTCAATCCCCACTAGAGGGTGTCCAGGAGGCAGCCAATCAATGATTCTCATCATTGATGCTTCTATCTCTCTCTCCCTCTCTGAAATCAATAAAAATATATATATTTTAAAAAGAAACAGATTTATGACTGCTCAGGCCTCAGCATTCGCCTTCCTATAGCAATTGGGATCCATGTGCCGAAAGAGGCCTGAAACAGCTGCTCTTCTTTGAGAACGAAGACACTTCCTCAGCTGACAAGGTGCTGTGGTTGACGTGTCCCACCGGCTGCATTTGGACGGACCACGGTGGGTGATGTGTGAGACGGGGTGAGTTGGGAGGGTGGTGTGAACCAGGGCGCTGGAAAACTGCTTTCCTAAAAGCAGAGACGCATGCTCAGCTCCACCTTCTCGCTCCTGAGTGAGCTGTCTCCCACATAAGGGCAGAAGGAGGCGGATGTCTGCATATCCAAACCCACTGGGGGAGTGGCCGAGCAGCCAGAAGAAAACAACATTTTTCTTTCTTGAATTGAGGCTGCCAGCGTGTGAGGCCAGAGAGCTAAGACCATGGCACTGGATGGCCAAGTTAAAAGAGAAAGGACGGAGGAAGAAAAATCCTGAGGCAAGAAGAACCTCATGAATGAGGATGGTGCATTAGGTCCTCTGCCTCAAGCCTGAGAAAAGTATTTTCACACTAATTACATGCTATAGGCTCTGCCCGATTCCCTTTGAAGCCCTATTTCATAAGCAAGTAATCCCCTACCTGCCATCATAATCCTCTCAAATCAGGGAACGAGTGATTATAAATCAGGTCCCACCGATACACTTAATCCCCACAGGTTTAACGTCCCTCCAATCTTAATGTATCAGAAAGGGCCATAAGAAAGGGCCACAGGAAAAGGCGTCCTGTTCCCCCCTGAAGTGCCTTCCCTGAGCAGAGACAAGACAGGGTAAAGGGCCACTCCTTCCCCTACGCTGGCCCAGCTCCCTCACCGCTGCATGTTATGGTGATAATCCCAGCGCCCTCACCGCTGCATGTTATGGTGATAATCCCAGCGCCCTCACCGCTGCATGTTAAGGTGATAATCCCAGGCCAGCAGCCCGTTCTCCCCATACAGCGCCCCCACCATCCGCGTCCATCTCCGGCCACCGGCACCCTCCCGCCGGGCTCTGCTCCCACCCAGGCCCCCACCTCCAAAGCCCAAGTGGCCTCAGCTCACCATTTGACTTGCGTCCCTCCCATGGTCCCCTCCTGGCTCCGGGCTCAGCGAGCCTGCTTCCCTGGGTGAAGCGGGGGGCTGAGCGTCACAGCGCCCCCCGATGCGGGCATGTCTCCCCGAGCGGGGGCAGGCCGACTCCCCGAGCCGCCGGCCGATCGCGGGAGAGACGGGGGAGGGCGGAGAGGCCGGCGTCCCGGCCCCGGGGACCGGGATGCTCCGGGGCTGCGGCGCGCGTTCGGTCCCGGCAGCTCAGACGCGGCCGCAGCCGGGGCTGGGCGGGACCGCCTCCCCTCGCAGGCTGCGGGCACCGGCGGCCGCATGGCGGGCTCCGCGGCCGCGCGGCTGGGGGCATGCCCGGGGCGCGGGCATCTCAGCCCATCTCCGACCGGAGACGCTCCGCGGCTCGGGCAGCGCGGCCGGCCGAGTCCCGGGCAGCGGCGGACGGGCGGGGACCCCGGCTTCGCAGCGCCTCCCCCGCCCCTCCCGGCCCCGCCCTGCCGCCCTCCCCGCCCCCCTTCCCCCCCCCCACCCCCGGCGGCCACCCGCGGCCGGCAGCGCCTGCTCGGACCCAGGCGGAGCCCCGCGGGGGCGCGGCAGGGCGGGGGGCCGGGGAGCACCCGCCGGGCAGGCCTGGCCCTGCGAACCCCGATCTGTACACGTTGCCTTCTCCACCCTGGGCCCTCCCTCCGTGGACGCGGAGGTCGGGGTAGGTAGAAGCCCGCTTCGGAGGGTGCGGTCTCCCCCGGAAACCGCGGACGCCCATCTCTCCCACCTCCCCTCCCGGCGTTTCCGAGTGTGCTCTGCCCACGAGGGATCGTTTTGCCGGGACACGGGGAGAGGCTGGCCTGAGGTCTTGGAAGCAACAGGCGGCAGGGGGTCCCTCGAGGAGGGGGCAGGGAATTGGACACTGAGGGCTCTTTCCAATCTTAACCTCCGGTTCCGAGTCCCATCCCGGGGTCTCCTGGCTTTCGTGGTCACTGAGCCATGAGATGGGCTCCCCCGAGCAAGGGTGGAGGGAGGGAGCAGACTGTGGCCAAGCCCGCTGGGTCCCAGGGAGCAAGCCGAGGAAAAGGCAGGGTGCTGACTGAACACCCTGACAAGGCGAGTGAGAGCTCAGCTTAGCGGTTCTCAACCTGTGGGTCGCCACCATCGGAAAACACATATAGCACATCAGATATTTACATTACAATTCATAACAGTAGCAAAATTACAGTTATGAAGTAGCAACGAAAATAATTTTATGGTTGGGGGTCACCACAACATGAGGAACTGTGTTAAAGGGTCGCGGCATTAGGAAGGTTGAGAACCACTGGAAGGAGTCAAAGACAGAAAGCGGAATGCACACTGTTCTCTGAGCCCCTCCAAGAAAACTGTCCCATCAGCCCACTGCAGTCGGATTTCCAGTGGGTCACTAACTCACACTCTCACTGTGGCTGCCCCAGTCTGAGTCCTGCCAGAGAGGAAGGAAGCAGGTGCTCTCAGGAAGAAATAGAGGCTCTCCCCTGACCTCCCCCCCGCCCCCCTCCCCCACCACCCCCCCAACCCTCACCCCCCCCACCCCCGCCCCCAGGCGCTGCCAGGCACTATCAGGCACAGAAGAGCGAAAGGCCTGTGGCCATGCAGGAAGCAATAGATCTCATTATACAACGAAACATCCTTTGACTCTGTACCAAGTGACAGTCTAGTAGACTCTAGAACAGGGGTGGGCAAACTTTTTGACTCGAGGGCCACAATGGGTTCTTAAACTGGACCGGAGGGCCGGAACAAAAGCATGGATGGAGTGTTTGTGTGAACTAATATAAATTCAAAGTAAACATCATTACATAAAAGGGTACGGTCTTTTTTTTTTTTTTTTTTTTAGTTTTATTCATTTCAAACGGGCCAGATCCCGTGGGCCGTAGTTTGCCCACGGCTGCTCTAGAAGCAAGCAAGGAAGAAATGGTTTGGATTCCCACTGAAAGCACATCTATTGCTTCATGGGTACAGGGTTTGCTTTTGGGGTGATGAAAATGTCTTCAAACTGGATAGAGGTGATGGTTGCAAACATTATGAAAGTACTAAATGCCACTGAATTGTACACTTTAAAATGATTCATGATTGCTGGGCCTGAGCGGCTCAGTTGGCTGAGCATCATCCTGTGCGCCGAAAACTTACAGGCCTGGGACACTTACGAAGGTCCCCCTCCACCCCCCCCCCCCCCCACCTCCGCCTTCCTCTCTCGAAGCATGTCCTTGGGTGATGATTTTTAAAAAGTAAAATGATTAATGGTTAATTTTATGTTTTGTGAATTTTATACATAAGAAAGCACATCTATTAAATGTGAACACTAAAGTTGAGCAAGGTTACCAGAATATTAAAATGGGGAAAGAATTGCATGTGACCTCCATAGACTAGGAAATGGTCCATCAAACTAAGATGGGATATTATGAGAAAAATAAATAAGAGGAAAAACACCAAAGACACATAAAGAGCTATTAGGCTTAACTAGAACAGCCTAAGCTGGATTGAGGTAGGAGACAAAAAAGGTCAAAAGATCATAAATTAAACATGATTCAGCAATGAAATGAAGTTGGTAAATAAGCTGACATGGTCTGGGGATGTGTTCATAGGAGCATGATTTACATAAGCCAGGAAAGCAGTCTTTTCCCGCCACTATACTTGGCATTGGCCAGGCTTTATGAGAGCACTGTGTCCTGTTTTGGTCTCCACACTTGGCTCTATGGTATACAGGCAGCCTTTCAGCTACGGTCACATATGTATTCTAATCATTAGCCCACTCAAATATGTACTAATCTGCCACAATTCCCAGCCCTATAAGTGAAAGTCGGAAACATTCTAATGCTCTAAGACAGTGGTTCTCAACCTTGCTAATGCCACGACCCTTTAATACAGTTCCTCATGTTGTGGTGACCCCCAACCATAAAATTATTTTCGTTGCTACTTCATAACTGTAATTTTGCTACTGTTATGAATCGTAATGTAAATATCTGATATGCAGGATGTATTTTCATTGTTACAAATTGAACATAATTAAAGCATAGTGATTAATCACAAAAACAATATGTAATTATGTATGTTTTTCGATGGTCTTAGGTGACCCCTGTGAAAGGGTCGTTGGACCCCCAAAGGGGTTGCGACCCACAGGTTGAGAACCGCTGCTCTAAGACAACTCTGCTCATTTTCTCTCTCTTTTTTTTTTTAATATATTTTATTGATTTTTTACAGAGAGGAAGGGAGAGGGATAGAGAGTTAGAAACATCGATGAGAGAGAAACATCGATCAGCTGCCTCCTGCACACTCCCCACTGGGGACGTGCCCGCAACCAAGATACGTGCCCCTGACCGGAATCAAACCTGGGACCCTTGAGTCTGCAAGCCGACGCTCTATCCGCTGAGCCAAACCGGCCAGGGCTGCTCACTTTCTCTTGCTATGAGTTTGATACAGCCCCCTCAGGCCATAACTTAGTTACACCCAGGCAATAAGCCAATGCAATGGAACTGGTTCTCATAAACACTGGCAGCTGATATACACCATCCGAACCTCCAGGCTGGACCATGGCAGGTCCCAGCACTGGCACTGTGGCTCTGCACAAAGCTTCCCCAGGTGGGAAATTCACAGCATGCCACCCTCCCCTCCTGCCAGCACAAAACCATGAGGCAGTGCTGAGGGCTACCCCTTTAAGGCCAAACATAATCGGAGGGAAAGAGAACGGGTTTAGGTGCCTCACGGCCTGCTGTGTTGCTACTTGAGGCTAAGAACCCCAAGACTCCTCAAGAATTCAGCTTTTGGCTAGGACTGGAGTGGTAAAAAGTCTGAGGCCACGGTTACCTGGAGCAGCTGGACTCCGACGGGGACCTTTGCTGCCCTTCGTACTGCTGCACCAGAGCTCGCACGCTCCAGTATGGATTCTCGATCTCCTCGTCCGTGCTGCTGTTCCTAAAGCCAGAGGACACCAGCAAAGGAGAAGGGTCAGTCCTGCACGTCCACTCAACAAGTACTGACAGGTGGCCCTCTCGTGAGCACTACAGGAAAGATGAATAAGGCAAAGCCCCTGCCTCAGAGACACTTGAAACCTAGCAGGGAAGATAGATACAAACACACATAACTTCACCAATCTTTGTAACACCTCGGGGGCATGCTTAGCACACACACAACCACCAAAGTATTTCCTGCCGTGCCTCTGGGGGCAGCTTGGCCTTCAGGATACTTCCAGGGAGAGACTCCCGCAGACATTGCTCCCAGTGAAGAAAACACACGGTGCCAACGGCATCTCTTCACAGTTCTGGGCACAGGAGCAACAGATTACCTATGTCATTCAACCACTTTGCTGACTACGAATAGAGCTCTTCAAAAGAAAAGGCTTTTCTCTTTCAAAGTGCTCTTTTCTGCAGCGTGGGGCTGTTTGGGTGATATTTTTATCTACTGCAGATAAGCATTTAAGGGAAAATATCAAAGACAGTCCAGTTTCCATGCCCAGATGCCCACCCTTACCTCTGTCTGTATCGAAAGACGTCCCGTCCTGACCGTGACATGTCGTGACACACATCAGCCAGAGCAGCAGCTGCTCCCTGGGCCACAGCCGTGGCACAGTGTGGCTGGTGACTCTGCAGAGGGGCTCTGAAGTCCCGTCCTTGGCTTACTGTCCTGCCAGAGCCGGGTTTGAAGTGAGCTGCCAAGGCAAGGACCAGCCGCATGATAGACTTCAGGTTTCCTTCCACAATATCTGGGGGACAGAACAGACCGAGAGGCCCTCAGAGGGAGATAGGGGGCTGAGGACTCATTCACTAAATACGCACTTGCTAGGGATGCAGGTGAGCGAGGCAGTCAAGCTCTCTGTCCTCACAAAGCCGTGTTCAACAGGGACACAGAAGACGTAAAAGCAATGACAATGAAGTATAGTAACATGTCATGATAGGAGAAGTACAGGATTCTTCGGGGGCTCCGAGTAGAAGCATCGTGCCTAGTCTAGAGGGCTCAGCATTCCGACAGGAAGTGAGCTCTAAGCTGAGACTTGGTTGATGAGTAGTGGTCCATCAGATGGAGGAGAAGAGGGAGCAGCAAGCATGAAGTCTAGAGGCAAGAGAAAGCATGACATACTAGAGCCTCGCTGTCGGGTGTGGGAGCCGCTGGCTACACTGAGCACTTAAATGGTAGCTATAGTCTGAATTGAAATGTGCTGCAAGTGTAGTATGTACTTAGCACGCGCACACCCAAAAAGGGAATGCAAAATAGCTCCTTAGATGTAGTACAAAAAATAGAATGTAATAGTTTACATTTTCAAATAATATTTTGGATATATGAGTTAAATTTTTTATTCAAACTGGTTTCACACTTTTTTCTTTTAATGTGGCTATTAGAAACTTTTACGTTATACATATGACTCACATTATACCTCTACTAGAGGCCTGGTGCACGAAATTCGTGCAGGGGGGGAAGTGTCCCCTCAGCCCAGCCTGCACCCTCTCCAATCCAGGACCCCTGGCTCCTAACCGCTCGCCTGCCTGCCTGCCTGATCGCCCCTCACTGCCCCCCTGCTGACCTGGTCATCCCTAACTGCTCCCCTACCGGCCTGATTGCCCCCAACTGCCCCCCCCTCCGCCAGTCTGGTTGCCCCCAACTGCCCCCCCCTGCTGGCCTGGTTGCCCCACGCAGCCTGCTGCTCAGTCGTTTGGTCGCCCCTCACTAACCGCCCTGCCGGCAGGGTCGCCCCACGCAGCCTGTTTGGTCGTCCATTCAGTTGCGATGGTCGCTTAGGCTTTTATATAGATAGATGGCACAGCTCTCCGGTGGAGGAGCTGAAAGAAGTCCAGCAGAGCTAGAACTCAGAGCACAGCAGGAGAGGGTGAAAGCTGAGGGATGAATCAGAGGTCAGGTCAGGAAGGGCACGATAGGCCATAAGAAGGACTTCGGATTTTATCCTAAGGACCCTCCGATGCAGTGGACTGCATGAGCATATGTACTCATGGTAAGATCATTCTGGCGGCAACGTGGAGAGCAGATGGGAAGAGGACAAACATCCATGCAGTGGGACTAAGCAGGAAGCCAGGTAAAAGAATACGAGGTCCTGAGTGGCAGTGTTCCCTAAAAATAGTTGACTTTAATGGGCCAAATCCCCAAGCCCACTCCTAATGGGGACCAGATGAAAGAGATTATCGCATTCTAAATTTGCCCTAGAAAAGAAAAAGGAATGCAGGCAGAAAAAAAATGTGATAGGTCTGGTGAAAGTTACTGTAAGGAAATTGGTAAAATTTTTTTTTTTTTTTTTAGTTGCATAGCCTTTTAGATATGCAAGGTTTTGAAAGGATTGATTGATACCTTCTACAGGGTGCTCTCAATGGTCAGCATCTACCCTTCCTGAATGACCCCAACACAGAGAACATCAGTAATAGAAACATGACAGGAGTGCGCCCTCTTGCCCCCGTTCTCACCAGAGTCACAGGTAACCAGGCCCAGAAACTGAGGCTGAAACAGAACCGGATTACAGTCAGTTCTAGAGAAATGACGAGAGGACTAGGGGGCCTGTGCTTTCCGAAGACAACTACACCCCTTCATCCTTGCAGCCTGGGCTCAAGGGGACTGAGAAGTGTCCCCTTCTGGCTGCGTGGCTACAGGAGAGGGCATGTGCTGAGATCACAGAGCCCTTCCATCTTACCAGGAATAGTCTGTGATGTAAAAAAAAAAAAAAAACGCTAGCCCTAACTGGTTTGGCTCAGTGGATAGAGAGCTGGCCTGTGGACTGAAAGGTCCCAGGTTCGATTCCTGTCAAGGGTACCTTGGTTGCAGGCAATCCCCAGTGGGAGGTGTGCAGGAGGCAGCTGATCAATGTTCCTCTCTCATCGATGTTTCTAACTCTCTATCCCTCTCCCTTCCTCTCTGTAAAAAATCAATAAAATATATATTTTTTTAAATCAATTACTGAGAGCTAGTCTGTTTAGGCCACCGTGGTTGGCAAACAGCAGCTCGCGGGGCTCTTTGGCCCCTTGAGTGTGGCTCTTCCACAAAATAAAAAAAAAATGCTAGAAAATATTTTCCATCTGGAAAACTGGATGGATAAAAATGTAGGCTATTATGATGTGAAATAATTATTTGTCATGAAACCATAGGATCAAAAACAAAGCTATCCTCATTTTTATTACTTAAACAAGAAATTCTAAAATCAGTATCCCAATTCTGTAATTTCTTCTCTATTAATTGTCCTACACACAGTCAAGCAGACCTTTATTCAATTAAAATGAGTAGGAAATTTCTATCTTCACCCAGGTTTCCAAAGCAGTAAAATTTTGATAATCACTCTGTCCCAATAACTTTCTTTACGGGAAAATGACATGAGGTCATGGGGCTAATCCTCCTCCTGTCTATCGGATCCCTTGACTACACAGTGAGCAATTGCCAGTAAAGATGAGTGTGCTCGTCCACCAAGAATGTGAAGAGGCACTGACCTTTAGCTGAAGTCTGGTGCATACGAATCTTTTTGGAGGCCACAAACTGTAGCACCTTCTCCACATTATTCTTCATCTCCTGTTGGTTTCTAGGACTCAGCTGTACCCCACTCAGCTTTTCTCCTGCTGTTAGAAGACAGAAAATATATGAAGTTATAAGGAGAAATAATATCAAACTCTCATATAGCCAGATACAGAGAAAGGGAATATTTGATGTAAAGAGTAAGATTTATATAAATATACAAGTGAGTTAAGCCTTAGTGTTAGTAATTTGGAATGGGGAGTAGAAAAATGAAAATATTTAGATGGCCTGCAAATTTTTAAAAAATGTATTTTTATTGATTTCAGAGAGTAAGGGAGAGGGGGAGAGAGAGAGAAACATCAGTGATGAGAGAGAATGATTGATCGGCTGCCTCCTGCATGCCCCCTAGTGGGGATCGAGCCCCCTGCAACCCAGGCATGTGCCCTGACCAGGAATTGAACTGTGATCTCCTGGTTCATAGGTTGATACTCAACCACTGCGCCACACCAGCCGGGCTGGTTTATGTTTTTAAAAGTTGACTCTGGGTAGTCATAGATTATGGAGGAAGGAAACAAGGAGATTAGTTAGAAAGAAAATGAAAAGACAAGGCAAGAGATAATCACGTTTTAGGCTAGAGTGAAAGAGCTGCCAGGTGAAAAGTCAGATAGTGGGTAGATTTTTACTATAAAGCAGACAGCACATGCGAAGGACTGGATATGATACATGGGGAAAAGAGAATAATCAAGGAAAACTTCTAAGTGTCCTGCTTCAAGAGCTGGGTGAAGGGCACTGTGATATGTTGCTTAGATGAAGAAACCTAGAGGATAAAGGGATTAGTGGGGAGAAGGAAATCAGTTCTGATTAGGACATGTGAAGTCAGAGTTGCATTTTGGACATTGAAATAGAGATGCTGAATAGGGAGTTGATATTCATGTCTAGAACTCAAGGAAAAGTTTAGGACTAAAGATATATATTGGAAAGAGACCACTTAGGGATAGAGAATATCCAAGGGCTAAGGAGAACTTCAACAACACTCAGAGGTTAGGAAGAAGGAGAA
Source organism: Myotis yumanensis (assembly GCF_028538775.1). Lineage (NCBI taxonomy): Eukaryota > Metazoa > Chordata > Mammalia > Chiroptera > Vespertilionidae > Myotis > Myotis yumanensis. The sequence continues at coordinate 77,757,241 of NW_027223761.1, forward strand.
GAGCCAGCAAAGCAAACAGAGAGCCAGTGAGGAAGGAGGAAAACCAAGTCCACAGGGTCCTGGGAACCAAGGAAAGCAAACGTGTGGTTGCCTTCTTGTTTTGTTGATGGTTTCTTTTGTTGTGCAGAAGCTTTTTAGTGTGATGTAGTCCCAGTCATTCTGATGGATGATTGGATAAAGAAGATGTGGTACATATATACAATGGAATACTACTCATGCATAAAAAAATGAAATATTGCCATTTGCAACAGCATGGATGGATCTTGAGAGTATTATGCCAAGTGAAATAAGTCAGGAGGAAAGGGACAAGAGTTATGTGATATCAGTCATATGTAGAATATAAAACGAAAAGCAACAAACAAACAAAAGAAGCTTATAGATACAGACAACCAGAGGGGAAGGGGGGTTGGGGAGGATGGAGAAGGTAAAGGAGGTCAAATACGTGGTGATGCAAGGAGACGAGACTTCAGGTGGTAGACACACTATCTATGCCTGGAAAACTCCTGGACAGGAGAGAGGGCACAGCGTGCCCTCAAGGCTTTCTGTTGGGACAGGCGAGTACTGGGCCTGGGCCCACTGATGCCCCTCTTTCCTTTGCTCTTTAGAAAAGAAAAAAAAAAGGTATACACCTTGAACTTACATAATGTTATTATTAACCAATGTCACCCCCCAAAAATAATTTTTTTAAGTGTTTGAAGGAAGAAGGAGTGATCAACTGTGTGAAGTTCTCTAAAATGGAATAAAATGAGGCTGAGGCCTGGCACTGGATTTCACAGGGCAGAGGTTGTGACCCTGAGAAAGATTTAGTGGAGTCGTGGGATCCAAAGCCTGAGGAGGGCGGGCGGGTTAAGGAAGGAATGGGGAAAGGAACTGAGTTCAGTGAACTTCTCTAGAAGGCAAAGTCACAATGGAATGTCACAAAAATACTTGGGTTTTGGAAAAATGAACACATATTCAAATTGCTTGTATATGTACAGAATATCTCTGGAAAGAAATGCAAAAAAAAAACTGCTTACTCTGATTTGCCCCAGAAAAAACGGGTAGCTGGCAGAGGGACAGAGGTGGAAAAAAAGGCTTTTGACTTTATACCAGCCGTGGGCAAACTACGGCCCGCGGGCCAGATCCGGCCCGTTTGAAATGAATAAAACTAAAAAAAAAAAAAAGACCGTACCCTTTTATGTAATGATGTTTACTTTGAATTTACATTAGTTCACACAAACACTCCATCCATGCTTTTGTTCCGGCCCTCCGGTCCAGTTTAAGAACCCACTGTGGCTCTCAAGTCAAAAAGTTTGCCCACCCCTGCTTTATACCCTTTTGTACCTTCTGGGTTTTTTTATCTGATTACATTTTCAAGTATAATCTATTGAAATAAGTGAAAAATTAAATGTTTAGAATGAGCTCGGAATGAAGGCAGATCTAGGTTTGTACCACTGCTCCGACACGTACAGTTATGTGGTCTTGTAAAGCTGCCTAGCCTTTTTAAATCTCATAAAATAAGATAGTGGCACTCATCCTACCCATCTCATGCATCAATCAAAGTAGCATGCTTAGCACAATGCTTGATATACTAGTATTCTTATTGCTCAATGAATTTATTTTTATGAGTTCTCTTTTTTAAGCTTGTTTCCTGAAAATGGGGATACTATTAGCTGTTTCTCAAGGGTTGATGATTAAATGAAATTAAACAAGATAGAAAGTATTCAACAAATGGCAGCTGCTGCTACTATTACCATTATTACCATCATTATCTATGAATACTCTGATGAGTCCCTGGACTGTGCCAATGAGGGAGAGGCTGCCTGCAGCAAAGTGGGCTTCTGCACCACGGGAACCCTGCATCCTTCCAGGACTCTCAGTGAGGTCAGCTGACTAATATAACCATCATGTGCCAGGCACTTGGGTAGGAGTTGTGGAACCAAAAGTACAGAAAAAAAAAATTATGCTGTACCTGCTTTTAAAGAGCTCAGTGTACACAGGAGAGAGAGCTGAACAATTACCATTCAGTGAATGGAAATAAAATAATACCAGAGCTACACACAAATGCTATGAAAATAAGGTTATGGCACCATTTATAAGAGTGAGCATCAACAACTCCAGGGCTCCAGAAGGACCAGCCCTTTCATGGAGCACATGGCAGTCAGTATCTGCCTGGCTACCACCTCCTTTTCCAGCCTCGGTTCAGACATTGATTCTTCTGACAAGCTACTACTGAACCTCCAGAACTGGCTGGGTGAGCCCCCTGCCATGAGCCCCATCTGTACTCACCCCATCAGAATGTAAGTACATTAATGGAAATGACTTCATTTTCCAGTCTTTCCAACTAGATTGGGGGTGAGGGGAGCTCTTGAGAGCTTAGACTGTGTTTATTATCATATTCCCAAAGCATAACACAGTACCTGGCCCACAGTGTTTATTGACTAATAAATAAATGAATTAACCCTGGGAAAGTATTCTGTCTTCTCTACTTCCAATGCCATAGATTTTATTTACATTTTATACACACACACACACATACACACAAACACACACACACACACACACACACACACTTTGTTAATCCTCATCCAAGGATATTTTCCCATTGATTTTTGGAGAGAGTAGAAGGGCGGGGGAGAGACAGAGAGAGAAACATCGATGTGAGAGAGACACATCGATTGGTTGCCTCCTGTACGTGCCGAACAGGGTCAGGGATCAAGCCTGCAACCGAGGTATGTGCCCTTGAAGGGGGTCATGGACCCTTCAGTCCCTGGGCTGACGCTCAGTGCCATATGTTTTACAGAAGAAGCCATCTGTTCTGAAAGGCATGTGAAGGATAAAGAAGGCCAAGTTCTGGTTTATGTTAGCACCAGAGTCCAGGGCCAACTGACCGACAATCTCGATGAGATGAGCCAGGATCACCCCATCCCGAAGGTCCTGTCGCAGGTCCTGCACGGGCTTCACCGCCGGGCTCTTCCTCAGCTGTGCGTTCACCCAGGCCACGTACGCCTGCAGTTGCTGCTGAAAAATGAAAGGTGGAAATAAGGGGAAGGCTGCCTGTTATTCTTATCTCCGCCCTGCACGGGCAAGGCCGAATCTGAGGTTGAACTATGGTGGGCAGTGCATCACACCCAGAGGGAGCAGGAGCTTTTAAGGAAAGAAAGAAGAAAGATGGCCAGGCATATAGCACGTTTTACAATTCCCTAGTTTTATGTTAGTCTCCAAGGATCAGCTAACCTCTGACTAGGGTGGCAGTTCACACACAGATAAGGAGACAAGTGTGTCAAGGACTACGACTCTGGCTTTCCTTGAGTTTTGCCTGGATGAGGTCCAGGCCCACAACCACAGCCAGTTTTTGGTGTAATGACTGCCACCAGCAGGCCACCCTGCTTCCCAGGAACAATCACTCATGTCCCGTACACACAATGGGCTGTGACAGTCATAAGAATTGATCTTGGGGATCAGGAACGAGCAGTAAACCAAGCTCAGAACTGCCTTTTGCCCAGCTGCTTTTTCACAATGAGACTTAACTGAAATCATCTCATACTGAACCTAAGATTATTCTCCTGAGCCTATAATCCTGGGATTGCTACAAAGTTAGTTTTAATCCATGCTTTATATTGTCAAAGAGGATCTAGTCACCTAAAACCTGCACAAACTTACCAAGGAAAGGCTATGGTAAGCAGAGTTCCTGAAAACTAAGGAAAGGCTGGGGGAAGAGGGACACTTTCATTTATTTTCCGACAAAGCTAGGGCCCAGTATCCTCAGACGCCTGCCTGTTAGGCCCAGGTAGGGACATACAACTCATCCAAACCCGTGGATGACCTTACATGTTCCACTTGTCCCTTACACAGAGCTTGTATGCAGGTGTTTATTCTGATTATTTGGTCTGAAGATGGGAACATGAGCAATGTCATAGTACAGGCAGCACTCTGTCTGGTTTCTGTAGAAGTCCAAGACCCCAAAAATTAAGTTCAAGGGCTAAAGTATTAAATTATAATTTGGTTAGAGTTCTGTTGACTTCTAAGCCCCAAGTACTTCCTTAATAAAGTGATGTTGGCAATTACTCATTGGCGGCTTCCTGAGCTTAAATTAAATCTTCCTTATTTTCTCTAAATTGATTTGTGGGAATAAATAAAGTCCTTCGGAAGACAGTACTAAGGCAACAATCAATCAGCTACTGACAAACTACAGGAATCACTGTGATCAGCAAGAGGTGGGGGGAGGAATATTGAGTATCTACCATGAACTAAATATCATTTGTGTTGTATCATGTTTTAACGAGCTAATGAATATACCTGGAACAGGGCTGCCGCACAATTGATGCTTACTAAATGGTCATTACTATTTTCATTATTACCATCATCTAATTCAATTATCAAAAAAGCACAGAAGGGTCAGTATCATCCCAATGGATGGATGAGGTTCAGAGAGAGTATGTAACTTCTCCAATGTCCCCACAGCTAGGACATGGTAGACCCGGTATTGAAACCCACTGGGGATCGAGCCTGCAACCCGGGCATATGCTCCTTACTGAAATCGAACCTGGGACCCTTGAGTCCACAGGTCAATGCTCTATCCACTGAGCCAAACCGGATGGAGCCCTAAGTATTTTTAAAATACATTTTTATTGATTTCAGAGAGGAAAGGAGAGGGAGAGAGATAGAAATATCAATGATGAGAGAGAATCATTGGTCAGCTGCCTCCTGCATACCCTCTACTGGGGATCAAGCCTGCAACACAGGCATGTGCCCTGACCTGGAATAGAACCGTGACCTCCTGGTTCATTGGTTGACGCTCAACACTGAGCACACCAGCTGGGCCCAAATCCGTAAGTGTTATTTTTTATTTTACTAAATGTTCATTTTGAAATAATTTTGCCACATAAAAGTGGCAAAAACGCCGAAACCGGTTTGGCTCAGTGAATAGAGCGTCGGCCTGCGGACTCAAGGGTCCCAGGTTCGATTCCGGTCAAGGGCATGTACCCGGGTTGCCGGCACATCCCCAGTGGGAGATGTGCAGGAGGCAGTTGATTGATGTTTCTCTCTCATCGATGTTTCTAACTCTCTATCTCTCTCCCTTCCTCTCTGTAAAAATTCAATAAAATATATATTTAAAAAAAAAAAAAAAGTGGCAAAAACATCATAAAGGGTTCCCTTACAAGCCTTCCCCAGATATTTACATCTTACACAACCCAGTACAATGATCAATACAGGAAATTAACACTGACACAAGACAAACAACTAATCTACAGTGAAATGATTCAAATTTCACTAATTATCCCACTTAATGTCCTTTTTCTGGTTCAGTGTCCAATCCAAGGTCTCACACTGCATTTAGTTGTCGTTTCTCTTTAGACTCTTCCAATCTTTGCCCTTCATGATCTTGGACAATGTTGGAGAATACTGGCCCAAATATTCAGTGTCCCTCAATTTGGGTTTGCCTGATGTTTCCTTTATTTCTGCTCTGATCTTTATTACCATTACTAGAGGCCCAGTGCATAAAATTTGTGCACAGATGGAGTGGGGGGATTCCTCAGCCTGGCCTACACCCTCTCCCAATCCAGGACCTTTTGGGGGATGTCCGACTGCCAGTTTAGGGATCCCTGCGGATCGGTCCTAAACTGGCAGTTGGACATCCCTCTCGAAATCTGGGACCGCTGGCTCCTAACTGCTTGCCTGCCTGCCTGATCGCCCCTAACCACTTGCCTGCCTGCCTGATCACCCCTAACCACCTCTGCCTGCCTGCCTGATTGCCCCTAACCACTTACTTGCCTGCCTGATCACCTCTAACTGCTCCCTGGGAGGTGGAGCCAGCCGGGGTGAGGGGCCATGGTGTTCTGGTCTCTGGTCGTTCTGGTCGTTTCACCATTTCAGTCTCTGGGCTTTTATTATATAGGATGTTTTCCAATTAGTTACTTTTTGTGTATATAAAAGCTACTTCGGTATGTTAATTTTATGACCTGTTATCTTATCTTTAATTGTTTGAGTTTTATCAGTGACTAGAGGCCCAGTGCACAAAATTAGTGCACTGTAGGGTCCCTAGCAGCTGCCTGTTGCCAACCAGGGCCTCTCTCCCTTCCCCTAGCAGGCCCCATCCCCTGGTTGAACTCCCGGATGACCTCCCGATCGAGGGTACAATTTGCATACTATGCTTTTATTATACAGGATTGTGGTTTCCAGGATTACTATCACATCAACTGTAAAAAAAAAAAAGTTTTTCTTCATTGTAGTGCTTCCCAATTTAGTAAGTTACTGGTATTAGAACTATATATATTTTTTCTCATGTTAAGAAAGTATTCATCAAGTCTTATTTTCTTGAGTGTTTTTATGAGGAATGGATGTTGAATTCTGAAAGTTTGTTAGCATTTATGGAATTAATCTTTTATGATTATTTTCCCTGAAACCTATTAGTCTGGTACTATATGATATTAATGGATTTCCTAATAATGAACCTACTTTTAATTCTTGGAATTAAACTCACCAGATCCTAGTGAATTATATTTTTACTATGGTGTTAGATTCTATTGTTAATAAAATTATTATTAGTGCTATAGTAGTACTATATATGACATTTCTCATAGGTACTCATAAATATTAGTCTGCAGTTTTCTTTTTGCATTGTCTTTATCATATTTAGGTATCAATATTACCTTTGCTTCATATGAAGTAGGAAGTTTCTCTACATTTTCAATACTCTGAAAGCTTTGGGACTCTCTGATATGTGGAGATTTGATAGAATCCCCTATAAAATAATCTGGGCCCGGTACCTTATTTGAGGAATAGTTTCTTTTTTTTTTTTTTTTTTTTTAAATCTTTATTGTTCAGATTATTACATTTGTTCCTCTTTTTTCCCCCCATAACTCCCCTCCTTCCAGCTCCCACCCCACCCTCCACCCTCACTCCCCACCCGCTGAGTTCATCCATAGGTGCATGATTTTTGTCCAGTCACTTCCCGCATCTCCCACACCCCTTTTCCCCTAAGAATAGTCAGTCCATTCCCTTTCTATGTCCCTGATTCATTATAATCACCAGTTCATTCTGTACATCAGGTTATTTATTCACTTGATTCTTAGATTCATTTGTTGATAGATGCATATTTGTTGTTCCTAATTTGTATCTTTACCTTTTTCTTCTTCTTCCTCTTCTTAAAGGATACCTTTCAGCATTTCATATAATACTGGTTTGGCGGTGATGAACTCCTTTAGTTTTTCCTTATCTGTGAAGCTCTTTATCTGACCTTCAATTCTGAATGATAGCTTTGCTGGATAAAGTAATTTTGGTTGTAGGTTCTTGGTATTCAGCACTTTGAAAATTTCTTGCCATTCCCTTCTGGCCTGCAAAGTTTCTGTTGAGAAATCAGCTGACAGTCGTATGGGTATTCCCTTGTAGGTAATTGAGCCTCTTTCTCTTGCTGCTTTTAAGATTTTCTCTTTGTCTTTTGCTCTTGGCATTTTAATGATGATGTGTCTTGGTGTGGTCCTCTTTGGATTCCTTTTGTTTGGGGTTCTCTGCGCTTCTTGGACCTGTAAGTCCATTTCTTTCTCCAGGTGGGGGAAGTTTTCTGCCATTATTTCTTCAAATAGGTTTTCAATATCTTGCTGTCTCTCATCTTCTGGCACTCCAATAATTCTGATATTAGACCGCTTAAAGCTGTCCCAGAGGCTCCTTACACTATCTTCACACTTTCGGATTCTTTTTTCATTTTGCTTTTCCAATTGGGTGTTTTTTGTCGAATCTTTGGTTTGATTCTTGTGTTCCTCTGGTCTGCTATTGGGTATAATATTCTTTATTTCAGTCCGTGTATGCTTACTTTCTAATTTCTTTATCGTAGCATCGAGGGTCTCATTAGTTTTCGTGAGGCTCTGCACAAATTTATGGCAAGCCCTCAAAATTGCGATTCTTAGCTCCATATCTTCCATTTCTGTCATGTTTTTTTGTCTCCGCATCTTATGTGCTTTCTTGGTGCCCCCCCTTGTGGTCTCTGTGCGCAGTCTTGTTCTAGCCAAGCCTTAATTGTTGTAGTTAACACTAGAGGGATTTGACTACCAGGCCGACTGGCTGTAGGAATCAGCTGTGGAAAACGTCTGTCTTCTGGGGAGGCGTTATTCCAGCCCTTGCCTGAGGCGGTCGGCAAATGGTTGTGCGCAGGGCCTGGGCGGGGCGGGCTCAACAGGGCGGGGGGAGGGAGCAGCTATGGCTGCTCTCAGTCCGTCCCCAGGGGCTCTGCCTCTCTGTCCCCGCAACCGCTGCAAACCTCGGAGGGGCCGTAGCCAGACAGTCCCGCTTCTCCCGTTTGAGTCAGGGTCCCTAGAGACTCGCCCGGATCTGTAGCCCAGAGTCTGAGACTCACTCCTGATTGAAAACGACAATAGTGCCCTCAGCCGCCAGCCCGCTTTGCGTGCGCACCCTCACCACCGCACCGCCGTACCTTTAAATTTTCCACACTGCGCCTCCGCTGAGCGTCGGAATGCTGTTGTTTTTGCTTCTAGTTGAAGAGACTCTCCTCAGCCAGCCTTCCCGTGGTTCTGGTTGATGTCCGCTCCGACTTTTAGTTGTATTTTTGAAGTGGTTGTCCACGGCGGCAGTCTCCGGTGTTTACCTATGCCGCCATCTTCCCGGTCTGAGGAATAGTTTCTTAATAACTTCATTTCTTCTACAAAAATTGGTCTGTTTAAATTTTGTCTCTAGCAACTTTAATAAGAATTTCCCAAGAAATGATTCATTTCATCAATGTTTTAAAATGCATTTGCATAGACCTGGAAATACTCTGATAATTTTTTTTGTTTCATTGGTTACTTCTCCATTATCATTTCTCATTTTGTCTTTTGTGCTTTCTCCCTTTATCTTCTTCATTGTGTTAGCCAATAGTTTGTCTATCTTGATATTTTCAACAGATATTTTAAAAATGCTTTCAAGAATTATTGCTATTCTGGCCTAAGTCCCTCTAAAACCATAATACCTAGAAACAACCACAATTCTCTAGTGTAAAACCAGACACTCGGCTTCCTTATCTAAAAAATTCCACATTCTTCTTCTCCTTTTTCTTCCTTTTCTTATTTTTTGTTACCTCACCTCACATTGTTGACTCACACAATGCTGTCAACCTAAACCTCCCAGTAATTTTTAATACATTCTGCTGTTAAATCAAACTCTTCCATCTTTGTTCTTTTAAAATTGATCTTCTTGATGCACATTTACCTCTTATAAATTTCAACCTGTTAGATTCTTTCTCCGAAGTTCCCTGCAGACCCTGTCCTTTCATGCATTCATTTATTCAAATCAACCAACACAGCCAGGAATTGTGCCAAACCCAGCGCTTACAGTCACATAAATAACTATGGCACAAAGTGATTGCTGCAGCAACGGAGAAATGTTAAAAATGCTATTAATGCACAGAAGGGTCAAAAGGGAAGGAAACATTTGGCTGGCTTTTTAAGGTTGTTTACCAGGCCACAAAGAGGAGAAGGGCATCCTAGGTGATTTAAACAAAAAAGAAAGAAAAAGAGCTGTGAAGGCATATGGTATCTTGGAGGAATAGCCAATTGATAAATAACTGTGTGGGAAGAGCCATCAGTGGCAGGCAATGAGGGTGGAGAAATAGGTCAGCACAAACCTACCAGCACTTAGACTTAGGTCTTAAGATCTTCAGCAGAAAAGCCTGGAGCTTTGAAACAGGAGAGTGAAACTGTGAGACCCGCATCTTAGAAAAATCACTCTGGACACAGAGGAGAACATGGGGTAGAAAGAGGAGCATCCAGATCTGCAGAAACCAATGAGGAGACGAGGCAACAATTCCAGTGAGAGAAGATGGGAGCCTGAATTGAAGCAGCATAGTTAGAAAAGCACAAATTCCAGAAACAAATCAGAGGGGAATGATAAGATGTGGGCAGTGACAAAAAGAGAGGCTCCAAAAAGTCATGCCTGAATGATTGGCTGATGACGATACATTAACTGAGAAAGGGAATACGTGAAGAACAAGTATTGGGAAAAAGAAATAGTTTGGTTTTGAATAAGAGTCTGAGCTCGTTGTAAAACATAAAAAAGCCAGTTGGCAAAATACATGTCTAGAGCATAAGAGATGGGAGCGAGGTGGGAGGTACATGTTTGAGAGTATGTATGTGTGGTAGGTATGGCCATAGGTGTGAGACATAATAACTACCATCTACTGAGCACTGACTACACACCAGAACTGTGCTAAGGACTTCACCACATCTTTTCATATATTCATTCATTCTCTCTCTCTCTCTCTCTCTCTCTCACACACACACACACACACACACACACACACACACATTAATCCTGTGAGAAACTACCTTTCTCATGTCACACACATGGAAACCAAGGTTCAGAACAACAAAAACCCCAGTCACAAGGCTGCTAACTGTCAGAACAAGAATCTGAACCCAATGCTGACTCCAAATCCTGGCCTTACAAGTGAACTACAAGAAGTTACTTGGCAGGAAAGGGAGTGAGGAGACGGATGGAAGGGAAAGAAGAGATTAAAAATGTACTAAGTGGCAATTTTTGTCAGCTATTGAAAGAGACACTTTATATTCCTGTCTCCTTTAATATTCATACCCAGCCATTAAAATGGATATTATTGGCCCCATTTCCCATATGGGAAACCTTGCTCAATATCATAGCGCTGATAACTCATGAAAATGGGATTTGAACCCACTGCACCAAACTCCAAAGAAGATATTATTTCTACAATACCAAAGAAAGCATACAATGAGAGGGGAGAAGGGAGTACCCAGGGCAGAGAATGTGATATATCAACATTAAAGGAACAAGTGAAGTGAATTGAGCAATAAAATAATGATCCTAGGATATATAACCAGAGGGCAGAGGAAATATGGGAATCCAGGGATGAGAGAATTTTAAGACAAGTGGTCATTAGGTCAAATCCTATAGAACAGTCCAGCTGAGGACTAAGAAGCCCATTTCATTTAATAATTAACAGGCTTTGATAACCTTTGAGAACAGATGCTGTAGTGTGGTGGGGTTAAAAGTCAGATGGCAGTGAACTGAGAAGACCTCAGAGAGCATAAAACCAGCAGTGAGGGGAGGAGAAAGGGTAGCTGGAGGAAGGGGAATAGAGAATGAGGGTGTTTTAGGATGACAGGACACTTACTGGCTGGGGTGTGGGGTTAGTGAAGGATGAACAGATACAAGGGGAGGGGTATGAACAATGCAGCAAGGCTCCGGGGAGAGGACGAGGCCACTTCCTGTTCTGATTGTGAGGAGACAGGAATACATACCTACAAATAGGTACAGACCTGGGGAATGTGGAGGTGGGGAAGAAGGAAGTTGAAGGAGTCTAAAATCTAAATAAATGCTCCTTTATTCATTACTAGAGGCCTGGTGCACAGAATTCGTGCAAGGGTAGGCCTTCCTTCCCCCAGCTGTTGGCTTCGCCGTCCCGGCCCTGTCCCCCTCCTGCACCCGCCTTGGCTTGGTGCTGCCCACGGACGCCACCACACACCCTGAACTCCCAGGTTCTGCGGAGCCCCCCTCCCCGATTGATCACCCGCTGGACAGTGGCCTGGGCCTCCCTCTGCAGGGCGATCGTGGGGCAATGGCGGGCCTGGCACTAGTGCATGTCATAGCGTGGCCGGTGGTCCTGCTGTTGGGCTGTTTGGTCGATTTGCATATCACGCTTTTATTATTATAGATAGAAAGGAATGGGGAGAATGGAGGAGGCTTCCAGAAAGGAACCCTGTGGGAGGCTGGAAAGAACAATGGCACCAAGGACTCAGTAGGACTGGAAATCATAATTGTGTCACTGAATCAATCAGCAAAGCTATGTGATTTCCTCTAGAAGGTCTCAGCAGGCCGGGGGGGTGAGTGGAGGAAACCAATATGGGCTAACCTAGGACTGGAATTGGTCAGAGGAAATACAGCGATCACCAGGAAGTGAGGATGGTGGTGAGAGTGCATTTGAAGTGACTGATTGTGCAATCTGCACCAGCTAGAAGAAATTAAGGAGAGCTGATAAACTGAGAGGACAGAGAAGAGCAGAGAACTTGATGCTCCTCAACATAAGGAATGGAGGAGTGCAGAGATTTGGGGTGTTAAGCAGAAAGTAGACTTTCAGAGTTCAAGATTTCAAGGGCAGCACTAGCCTGTTGCTCAGTGGTTAGAGCGTAGGCTTGCAGACTGAAGGGTCCCAGGTTTGATTCCAGTCAAGGGCATGTACCTCGGTTGCAGGCACGTGTGGGAGGCAACCAATCAATGTATCTCTTTAACAGTGATGTTTCTCTCTGTCTCCCTCCCTCCCTTCCACTCTGTCTAAAAATAAATGGTGGAAAAAATATCCTCAGGGGAGGATTAACAAAACAAAACAAAACAAAACAAACATTTCAAGGGCAGGGCAATTTTGTGCAATGAGTTCCAGGACACAGCTTCACTGTGTGGCATTTTTGTAGCAGCACAGAGAAGGACAATCATTGCTGTGGGGATGGTCAAGGTCACAGGGGTGGGCAAACTTTTTGACTCGAGGGCCACAATGGGTTCTTAAACTGGACCGGAGGGCCGGAACAAAAGCATGGATGGAGTGTTTGTGTGAACTAATATAAATTCAAAGTAAACATCATGACATAAAAGGGGACGGTCTTTTTTTTTTTAGTTTTATTCATTTCAAACGGGCAGTTTGCCCACGGCTGGAAGGAACTGGGAGGCTTGACTGTCTTCATCATGGATCCTGAAGTCATTCCAGGAAAGTGGTAGCTGAGGATATTTACTATTCTGCCCAGAGTCATATAACTTAAAAGACTGATGAGTGTGCCTTCAATGATGCCCAGCCAGCATGGCTCAGTAGTTGAATGTCGACCTAAGAACCAGGAGGTCACAGTTCGATTCCGGTCAGGGCACATGCCCGGGTTGTGGGCCAGATCCCCAGTGGGGCATGCAGAAGGCAGCCGATAATGATTCTCTCTCATCATTGTTTCTATCTCTCTCTCCTTCTCCCTTCCTCTCTGAAATGAAAAAAAAAAAAAAAAAAAATTAAAAAAGAAATCACTGACAAAACATTTTAATTGAATTGTCCTTTGTCATATCACTACCATGTCTGCATGCTGACAAGAGACCTATTAAATGGCATCTAACAGAGAGATCACAGATTCACACCTGAGTGGGCTTATTCTTATCCACAGGTTGAGGGTTACAATGACTTTGGGCCTTTGCTCCTTTTAAGTCTAATCTGGGGAGCCAACCACTAAGCTAAGTCTCAGTGCATCTCCTCTTTGACACGAAAGTATCTGTACCTGGTATCCAAGAGGCAGGCCAAGGCCCTGTTCTTGTTACACTGGAAAATGCCTACTGCTGGCTCTGAAAAAACTGATTTGAACAACAAAGCAGACACTCATGAGGACCAGCCACACCACCGACTTCCCCCACCAAGATGTTATCTTAAAAGAGGCCTACAATCAAAGCCTAGGTCCCCGTTTTAAATTGTACTAGACTACTTCTGTTAGCAGATGAAATACATATGCTTCTTGCAAGAGTCTGTTACTCTCTAGTGGTTGAACTAGTAGGTCTTTTTCTTCTTTGTCTTTTTTTTTTTTTGCCTCAGAATCTTTTCTCAAATTATAACTTGTGTGAAAGCCCATATGTAAAATAGGGAAAGCAGTGATTCTCTGGTTAGCACCAGGGTGAGGAATTCAGAGACTAGTCCCCCCTTTTTAAAAAAAAATTTTTTTAATTGATTTCAGAGAGGAAGGGAAAGAGAGAGAGAAACATCAATGATGAGAATCACTGGTTGGCTACCTCCTGTACGCTCCCTACTGGGGATCAAGCCCGAAACCTGGACATGTGCCCTTGACCAGAATCGAACCTGGGACCCTTCAGTCCACAGGCCAATGCTTTATCCACTGAGCCAAACCGGCTAGGGCTAGCCTAGTCCTCTTTACCCCCCACACCCTACAAGCCATGTGAAGTAACCTCTTTTTTAAAAAAAATATATTTTATTGAGTTTTTTACAGAGAGGAAGGGAGAGGAATGGAGAGTTAGAAACATAGATGAGAGAGAAACATCGATCAGCTGCCTCCTGCACACCTCCTTATGGGGATGTGCCCACAACCAAGGTACATGCCCTTGACCGGAATCAAACCTGGGACCCTTCAGTCTGCAAGCCGACACTCTATCCACTGAGTCAAACCGGTCAGGGCAGTGAAGTAACCTCTTAAGGGGTTCTTGCATCAGCTGAGGAAAAAGAAATCACTGAATTTTGCTTATTTTTAGCACTAAAATTTTATAAGTCAATTATTCAGTGATGACAAAATAGATTCAGCAAAACAAAAATATCCAAAATATTGAGAAGTATACCTTGAACATTCTGGAGAAGCTCCATAGAACCATAATCAGTTTCCAATCAGGCCCAGAAGGGGTGGGGGAGCTGCAGGTGTAACTAACAACTCTTGGGGTAGCAGTCCAGCTCACAATGATTCCCCCTTCTGTAGAAACATGACCATCTACAATCAGTGTTTCTCAACCTTCTGGCCCTTTAAATACAGTTCTCCATGTTGTGACCTAATCATAAAATTATTTTCGTTGCTACTTCATAACTGTAATGTTGCTACTGTTATGAATCGTAATGTAAATATCTGATATGCAGGATGGTCTTAGGCGACCCCTGTGAAAGGGTCGTTTGACCGCCAAAGGGGTCGCAACCCACAGGTTGAGAACCACTGCTCTACATACTCAGTGATGGGTCCTAGTACTGGTCTGGCATTATATTATCCCTTCCACTGGCCACAGTTGACTGATCCAGCTAAGTTGACTGGTCAAGCCTAGTAGATCTCTGGACTTTTTTGGTCTCAAATTTAGGAATAGAATCAGTCCCCTTCCCCACCACCCTTCTCTGTTTCTCCCAGTCTCTCTTTTACAAAGTTGTAAGATATAAACTTAGATGCTGCCATAGGCATGATGTTCACATCTGTAGTGAAAGTGAATAAAGCCACCCACAGAACCAGAGATAAGAGGCATAAAACAGAGGGAGAAATCCTGCGAGTGTTTGAGTTCTTGATTTTCATTGAGACTGCTCCATCCTTGCCCATTCCATGATTTAGCTTTTTAGCCTTTCCTTGGATTCCATGAGTCAGTAGATTCCATTTTCTATCTCTGCTAGTTCAAGCTGGGTTCTTGGCACTTGCAACCAAACTAATAAGAAAAGCAAGATACTTTCAGCTTTCAACAAGGTATAACTTTCTTTAGTCATCCCAAATCTGGATTCATCCAAACCAGCCGCCTCCACCATGCTGCCAAAGTTTGACCCCAATGAAACCAAAGTCATATACCTGAGGTGCACTGGCGAGGAAATTGGTGCCACATCTGCCCTTACCCCCAAAATTGGATCCCTGGGTCTGTCTCCTAAAAAGGTTGGTGATGATTCTGGTGGGTTTGGCTCAGTGATTGAGCATCGACCTCTGAACCAGGAGGTCATGGTTCGATTCCTGGTCAGGGCACATGCCTGGGTTGTGGGCTTCATCCCCACTAGGGGGTATGTAGGAGGCAGCCAATCAATGATGTTTCTCTCTCATCAATGTTTCTATCTATCTGTCTCCCTTCCCCTCTCTCTCTAAAATCAATTTTAAAAATATTTTTTAAAAAGGTTGGTGATGACATCGCCAAAGCAACCAGGGATTGGAAGGATCTGGGGATCACAGTGAAACTGACCATTCAGAACAGATTGGTCCACACTGAGGTAGTACCTACCTTCTGCCTTTGCCCTCATCATCAAAGCCCTCAAAGAACCATCAAAAGACAGAAAGAAGCAAAAAAAACACGCCCATTAAGCACAGTGTAAATATCACTCTTGATGAGGTTATCAACATTGCCCAACAGATGCAGCACCGATATTTAGCTGGGGAACTCTCTGGAAACATTAAAAGAAATCCTGAGGAATGCCCAGTCTGAGGGCTGCAATGTGGATGGCTACCACCCTCATGACATCATGGATGACATCAACAGTGGTGCAGTGGAATGCTGGGCTAGTTAAGAACTACAAAGGAAAATATTTCAGTTAAAGATCATTTGACAAAAAAAGCAAGACATCAGATATACTATGTCTGTGACCACAAAGAACTAATCTTGATCCAGAATTAACATCTGAAACTTGTTCCGTGGAAGCTAGAAGGATGCCTGAGCAATCTGGAAGTCTAGAAAGGCTGAGGGTTTATGACAACCCTCTGAGTCAGGTCTCAGGGAAAAGAAAAGTAGACAGAGCAACAATCAAATCTGTGTGAGCAGGATTTTGGCTTGACAAGACTGAACCACTCTAAAGCTCTGAGCAGCTGGTGTGGGGAGAGGCCTTAGCAACCCCATACTCTCCATCAGCTTCCTCCAAGACACTCCAAGTAACCCTGCAATATCAATCCAAACTCTTCCAATAAAGACAGTTCTGCCTACCATCTTAATCTGTGCAGGAAATCGTGACCTGGAAAGCTTTCCGGTCACCCAATGTACCTGGTTTTCTTTGGGACCTGCCCTTCCTTCTAAATAAGTTTGTAAACCCAGCCTCTGCTTTCTATCTCCTCTAAGCCGCAAGGTCAAAGAGAATTCCTACAGAGAACTTGTTTGGTTAGAGTTGCAAAAGCACTGATTGGGCTTTTCCAGAGAAGTCTGTGGGACCTCCCAACCCTAGTGTAGAAACATTCAGGAAGTAGGCTCTATGGCAGTGGTTCTCAACCTTCCTAATGCCGCGACCCTTTAATACAGTTCCTCATGTTGTGGTGACCCCCAGCCATAAAATTATTTTCGTTGCTACTTCATAACTGTAATTTTGCTACTGTTACGAATCATAATGTAAATATCTGATAGGCAGGATGTATTTTCATTGTTACAAATTGAACATAATTAAAGCATAGTGATGAATCACAAAAACAATATATAATTATATATGTGTTTTCCAATGGTCTTAGGCGACCCCTGTGAAAGGGTTGTTCAACCCCAAAGGGGTCTCGACCCACAGGTTGAGAACCGCTGCTCTATGGCTTCCTGCCGACAAGCAGGAAAGGCGAACAAGAAAAGGAGGAGGCTCCTGCAGCCTGCTGGAGAGTGCAGGAGACCTGAATGGCTCAGGAAGGAAATCAGTTTTACAGTGAAACCAGATACCGGACACCCTCCAGCAGCAGAAGCTGAGGAGATGGGGTGGGGTGTTGCTGATAAACTGAGAAGAAGGCAGGAGGTGTGAAAACCTTGAGTTATTACTGGCCTAAATTCTGCCAGGAAAAGAATGTAATATGGCATTTCTTTTCTATTAATTCCTTCAGGTCTTACTGAACCAGGAAAGGCTACTTATTCATTGAAGTTGGTGGCTAATTAGGTAAAAGTAAAGTTCACAAGTAAAAATTTTAGATTTTTTTCTTCCCTTCATGGGTAGGGCTCCTTGTATTAGTGTTCAGCCCAGTAGTCAAAGGATAATATACCAGAAAGTAAAAACCTAAAAACTTTCTGGAAGATTTCATCTCCTAGCCTTATTTTTAAATTTCCATTAGTTATGAGTTCCATAAACACTCTGTTCTTCACAAGTATATGTTATAAGTGTTCAATAAATGCATGTGAATGAATGAATGAATGAATGAAATGAGGTATCACTGTATAATCTATGAGTGTCCTTTACTAAAAACAGGGCATGGAGCCCACTCTTAGGGCCTTTGGGTTGGTTCCCTACCTCCCTAATATATATGATTGTTATCATAATTAGCTAGTTTATTAATATTAATAATAGAAAGAGAGCAAAGGGGAGGCCAGACATTATAAGCATGGTCATCTGCGCAGCCTCACCAGGAAGCTACAGCTTCACTCTCCCCAGTAAACAACCAATCCATTCCCTGCAGATCACTGGGGGAAGGGATCGAACAAAGGGGGAGATGGGCACATTCGCAGTTAGGTTGGGGTGACACAGGAAAGGTGCTTGCCTGTCAGTCTAGCCTGGGAAAAAGATCACTGGCTAGGAGGGTGGACCCTGATGGAAGCCCATGAAATCCCGGAAGGTGAAAGTCCCCAGACAAAGGGAGTTCCCTCTCCTGTGCTCTCTTGCTCTTGCACTCCTGTTTCTCACCTGCTCTGTGACCAGCACTCGCCTGTGTGCTAACCTACCATATGGCCTTAAGCAGCTGCATGGCCCGTGGCCCTGTGGACCCCACATGCAATGAACTGGGAAGACAGGCTAAGCTAGTCAGATGCTGGACTGAACTGTAATTTTGTTGTTGTTGTTAATCCTTACCTGAGGATATTTTTTCTATTGGTTGCCTCCTGCACAAGCAGATTGAGCCTGCAACCGTGGCACATGCCCTTGACCAGAACTGAACCTGCGACCCTTCAGACTGGCAGCCGACGCTCTAACCACCGAGCCAAACCAGTCAGGCTGGACTGTAATTTAATATAGGACAGAAAGTCTGGGCAGTGGCCTTGATCCTAGCCCTGCTGAAGACAAGATTGGACTTTTTCCATGGCAGGACATGGAGATGGGACCTTGGAGGGAAACCCCTTAATTTTATCCACTGAGCCAAACCAGCTAAGGATTTTTTTTTAATCCTCACCCAAACCCCTTAATTTTACATCATCAATAAAGCTTTCCACAAAATCCCATCCCCCCGTGGGGAAATTCTTTTCTCTGAGGCACCCCAAGAACTTCACTTCCACTACTAACATGACCACTGAAGGTTATGTCCGTGACCACTTAAATAGGGCCTGGTTTGAGTGCCGGAAGCCAGTTCCAGCATGTCATATTTCAAGAGTTTCATCAGAACGATGATGGAACTTGGGGACTCAACAAGGGCTGAGTCACATATGTGGTCACCTGTTGGGAATGGCTGATGACATTTCCCCAAACCTGAAAAGGAATGATTGCTTGGCTGCCAGACAGCTCAGGGCATCTTAATCTACATGTTATTGCCTTCTACTGGCCAAACACCTGAACAGCAGTTGGCTAATTTCCTCTATTCTGACAATGGACTCTGTATAGGAAACCCTGACCCTTTGAAGTGTATATCTCTGCCTCACCTCAGGACAAGTTGTGTTAACAAAAAGCATGGGGTCCTGAGATGAGGAGATCTTAGTTTCCTTTAATACATTGTTTGCGGGTAGTTTTTATCGCGCGCTAACAGATGGCTCTACTTCTTACAGTCAATGTAAAACATATAAATATGTTTCCCGCATACAATGTGTTTTAAACTAGGCTCCTCTGACCCCCAAATGCCTTTCAAAATTATATTTCATCTCTGGACTCCTATTTAATCTACACACAGCCTTCTCCAGATTCCAGAACCCTTCTTAATGCTGGAACAAGAGCCCCGGCATTTGAAGATAGCAAATAAGGAAATACGTTCAGGAAAGTTTCAGTCCTAACAGCCTCGACAACAGGGCGAGTCATGGGGAAGTGGCACCTGGCACACAGTGCCCTATCACCGCTCCACAGGCCTGGCCAGCCCATCACTCACCATGAGGAACATGACGCTGCCTGAGAGCTTGCTGCCAGGGAGCATCTGTTTAGCTGGCATTGACTCCTGTGGGAATAAAGCCAATGAGCTCGGGTGAGGAGTGGAGAAATCAGTCAGGATAGAAAAAAGAAGGTTGGCGAGTGTGGTGCTTTGTTACATTAAAGACTTAACTGGCCTTTAATTTCTACAGCAAAGCACAGAGGAGGTCATTGTGGAAATGTCTGACTGCCTCTGCTTGGCCCCAGGTTGCGGAAGGCGTGAGGCGCTTAGGAGCGATGTCTGCAGCAGCTGCTCCACATGCCAATCCTCTTCTTCCCTGGCCCTACGTCCCCCTACGGGAATGGCGCCAGACAAAGGCTCTTCCTGTGTTTCTCAGGGACTACCAAGCAGATGAATCTCTGTGAGATTCAAATTTTTACTTTTTTTTAAAAAATATATCTTATTGATTTTTTACAGAGAGGAAGGGAGAGAGACAGAGGGTTAGAAACATCAATGAGAGAGAAACATCGACCAGCTGCCTCCAGAACATCCGCAACCCAGGCACACGCCCCTGACCGGAATCGAACCTGGGACCCTTCAGTCCGCTGGCCGACGCTCTATCCACTGAGCCAAACCGGTTTCAGCAAATTTTTACTTTTCTACGTGGAGAAAAACTGGTAGGGAAAGTCTCCCAGGTCATGTGCTTAAAAGGTTGAGGCTCAGGCACCTGATTTCCTGTTGACCAACATTTTAACAAATCAGCTAAACAACTTTCAGTCCCTCCGGCCATTCATACTCCAGCCAGGCACAGGCTCACTCTGCCTGACAGGCAGGATTCCTACATCACCACAATTTCCCCAAGTTTCAGACTCTGACCATTTACTTTATTTTCATTGCCCTGGAAGCTCCACCAGGGCACAGACTATGTTTTTTTACTTCTGTTTCCAGAACCTGGCACGGTGCCTGGTGAACACAGTCATTCAGTGACTGTCTGTTAAATGAGTACTTGCATGCATGTTTTCCAGATTAGCAAGAAGAAAAGTCTGGTCTCGGTGAGCAGGTCAGTTGGTAAATATTTGGTACTTTTCATGATATTATTAAGTAGAAGGTACCTGTGTAATCTCCCACAAACACTACCTCTTCTATGGTACTTTCACATTAAGCATCCTGTATGGTTCTTATAGTACACCTATAAATCACTTCCTATAAATTCCTAGGAAGCAGGAACTAGTTGTTTTTCTATTATTTTATCCATTTCCTCATCCAATAAATGAATTAAATAATGGAATGAATGAATGCTTACTTGCCAGACTATATTACAGTCTTTGGTCTCCCCAAATCTTCCAACACATGCACCAAAGTAGTTTTTTAAAGAAAGTTTAGCCCCTAGAAAAACACTTGCAGAAAAAACACTTGGCACATTAACCAAAGCTAATGTTCATATGACATCAGTACCAAGTGGCAGAGAAAACAAATAAATAGCTTTGAGGCAGATCAGAACGGGGACAAATGATAGAAAGGGCAGGCCCAAAACATAGGCGCTGGGGATGACAGCCAGGTGAGCTATAGAATGTGGCTGTAGCCAAAAGCTGTGGATAATTCAAAATGCAGACTAACCATGTCGATAAAAGGGACTGCATTGACATGAATCAATTCTGTGAGTAATTTGTCAGGTGTGTTCAGACCAGGGCTATTCAGGGAACATAACAGAAGAAAATTCTGCCATGCACAGTTATGCATCATGGCATATGGTTGAGATTAGAGGCTAACAGTGGGTAGAGGAAAGCCTTGATTCAAAGGACAAGGTTTCTCTCTGTTAATTAACCAGTTAGGGCCATAGCTTCATTTCCTGTGGCAGTTTTCGCTGCCACAGAGAATGACGTCACAGCCCTAACCACACAGACCTTAAAAGCATCCGGGTGATGAAGAATAGCTTCAGATATGCTTGGAGCATTTCCGAGAGATGACTGGATAGGTGTGTTATTCTTAGCCTCAGTGAAGAGCTTCTCAGAGGGACTGAAGTGTATTCTGACACTGGCCTTTAAGTCCCGATCTATATCCTTATCACACGACTCTAACAAAAGAGATTGAATATACCTGGATCTATTAAGCAATCCTAGAGGCTGCAATAGGTCAATCAGGGCCCCATCATCTCTGAAATAACTAACATTGCATTATTCAGTAGCACTAAATGTGATACAGTACGTGAAAAGAATTATTCAACATAATTTATTATGTATGTAAAATAATCATTTAAACTTTCAGGGACATTTGAGATTTAACATATTATTAATATTATTTAGATTATGTCAATTTCTCAGAGAAACCAAAATACTGATTGGCTATCAGAGTTCAAATCCACTAATAGAAGGGAATAGATTATACATTAGCCTGTAGATGGGGTGGAAGGGAAGTTTACAGGATGGATAGAGAAATCAAATGTCAGAAAGAAAAAAGAGGCATTACTATATTATTCTAGAGGTGAATTAATAAAGTTGTGTGTCTATTCTTTTTATTTCTTGTTGTTGTTTTGTTTTTATTAAGACTCCATCACCACCACAAAAAGAAAACTCCCACTCTCCCTTTCCCTTATGATTTATAACTGGAGGTCAGGGGGCATTTATGGACACACTAAAGCTCTTCAGGGGAAATGTTAGGAAGTGAAAAAGAGCAGAAGGCAAAGACGGGCTGACTCCGTGCTGCTTCTCTCCTCCTGATAAGACAGACAGTGGGACCTGAGACTTGGGACTGAGTTTAAAAAAGGGGAGGCCAGAGGAGGACCTGAGGGGCTCCTGCACAATTGGTGGATAAGTCAGACGTGTGACACTTGAGACCACGGGCAGGCCCAAAGGCAAGGAAAAGAGGGATCGGGAATACTGGAAGCAATCACAGAGGTGGCCTCCTGGCTGGTGTGACTGTAGCTCTTTGTTAACAACCCCCTGACATGTGTTCACAGAGGACTGGTGCAAAGACGAGGAGCCCTGCCGCGCAGGGAGGGTGCAAACGCTGACCTTCAAGGAGAGCTGTGACCGCCTCAGCCACAGGAAAAGCCTGACTCAGTGGGTTAGGTTGGGACAGCATCTCGGCAACTTTCCTCTCTGTGTCAGGAACAAGGCTGGGCACAGGGGCCAGGACTGGAGAAGGTTCTGGAACAAGTCAGGCTGCAGAACTTCTTAATTAGAAACAGTAATTGAGGAAAGAGCCTGCTGTGCAGCTGTAGCAAGAAAACCTTACACACAAATTCACGAGAATGGCTACCTCCAGGAAAGACTGCAGGGATGGCCGAGGCACTGTCTTGCCTGTAATGTTCATATTTAAGAAGAGAATGTACTCATGTGTTCATTGTTTAAAGACTGACGTTAAAAAATCGTAAATTTAAGAAAGAGAAGGAAGAGAGGGAGAGGTGAAAAGAAAAGGAGAAAGGAAGCAACACACAACTAACAGTCTAGGTCTCCTTGCAGGGGTCTCCCTGGAACCTGGGATAAGGCGAAGGGGCGGGGCTCAGAAGCAATGAAAGACATATGGAACAAATCGCAAGGGGGGAGGATCCTACATCAGAATTCTCTAGGTCACAAGAAAAAGAAATGTAATAAGTAACAGAATTTTGAGAGTAAACACTGAGGAGAAAGAGGCCAGCCAGCCTCTCCCATACTGCCTGTCACACGGGGGCCTCGTTCCCCTCTCTCACACAGAAGGGAGCCAATACTGACTCCCCTGAATTGAGCCCAGAAACCCAGACCTTCTCTCCTCTTGCGTCTTCTCTGCCAACCATGCCCTTGGTTGTGGAGAAATGTACTACCCTGGTTTTTAAAAAAGATATCAATAGAAGAGGGTACTTCATGTGGACCACCTACCTGCTCACCCTGCCCTCTCAAACTTTCTACCAAAGCAATGCCACCCATCCTTCCCTCCGCTCTTCGTTAGCGCCTGGAATAGTGAGCACTTCTGCCACAGACTCAGGAATTTCCTGGGGGAGGATCCCTGGGGAGAGTGGAGACCACCTCTTCTGGAAGGAGATGGCCTCTGAATCCGTGTCCTGTCTTCTGGGCTCAGGCTAGCAGCCAGGGACGGCCCATGCCCAGCGTAGCTGGAGGCAGGCGGCCCCTTTGATGTCTCGCGGTTCACCCGTGGGGTCGGCACCCTCCCACCACCAAAGCCGCCTTAGGGCTCTGCATGCGAGTTGCTCTGGGTCCTCGTGAGGATGAGGGCGCCGGAGGACCGGTTCCGGAGATCAGGCGGGAGGCGCTGGGGGAGGGGAGCTGGGCAGTGGGAGGGGCAGACGGGGCAGTTACCTCGTTGAAGCCCTCCTGCAGGATGTCCAGAAAGTTCCCCCGGGTCAGGCACGCCAGCATGGTTCCTGCCGGGGCTCCCCGGGCGGGGCTGCAGGCCCGGCGGCGCCGCCTCCTCCCACTGCACACAAAGGCTCCGGGTTCAGCTCGTGGGGATGTCTCCGGAGTCCCGCACGCCACTTACTGGAAACCCAGACCTGAGCCAAACTAGCGGCTTCCACTGGGCATGCTCCTGCGGAGGCCCCTGCAGGAGGGGCGGCTGCTCCGCGGTTCCTATAGAAACAGCTGGTGCGCGAGGGCTGGACCGCGCTGGCTGGAGGGAGAGCGCCGCGGGCGCGCGGAGGCAGGCGTGAGCGCGCGCCACACACTCACGCACACGCACACACACACACACACGTACACGCGCACACAAACACGTACACGCGCGCACACGCGAGCACATACGCGCGCACGTGAACACGCACACACGCACACACACGGGCGTGCCGGCGTGTGCATGCACTTGCAGTCACATACGCACACACCAGGTCTGCAGACAGGCGTGTCTGAGAGCGCTCGCGCTGCACACACATCGGATCTGCTGATTAAAGCCGCGAGCAGCTCACCGCGTGGCGGGTGGGAAAGGGAGTGAATCAGAGGATTACAGCCTCTCCCCTCTGCCACACCAGCGGAAAACAGCAACCTTTTTCCACATGGGGCCTGGACAGTGAGGTTAGGCTAAAGAGGAAGCAAAAGGGAGAGAAAAAGAAAAAGAGAAGAACCTTTCAGAAGGGAGAGAGAGAGAGAGAGAAGAGAAAACTTTAGTTATTGATGGTATTAGAACACATTTAATTGAAAGAAAGCTAAGCAAATCACACAGGATCACCACAGAAACATCAAGGGTAAACCAAGGATGACCAGGCTTTGACCAAAAAACAAAACAAAAAACACCTTCCTTTCTTTTTAGAATAACTTCTAAAATGTAAAATCCATATTTTAATAAGTTTTAAATTAATTAAATGGGTTTTAATTGAAATAAAAACAGCAAAAATGTCCTGGTGCTTTTGAAAGAGTTAAGTAAAACCTGCTCCAGTGAAAGAGCTATCCCCTCTGTTTCTTCTTATTCAAGTCATAGGGCTTATTTATTGTTAAGAACACTAGCCGGTTGTACTCTCAGTGCACACTCGTGTTTCTGTAGGAAACAGGAAGCTGGAAGAGCACCCATAGTACGTCTATGTACACCGCCTGCTCCCAGACGCAGGGAACAGGTTTATAGAGTGTTAAGGCTCAGAGGGGCTGGGGCCTTGTCCAAGGACACAGCAGTTCAGTAACAGAGACGGTTTGAGAATCTAGGACTCTACACTCATAATTTTGCAGAAGGGCCAGATTCTCCCCCCAAGTCCCCATTAGAACCTTAGCAAGAAAGTCAGTCGTGGCTCTTAGGCAACGTAATGACTGCCTCCTCGGGTCAGTAGGAAAAAAATCTTTACCCAGAGCAGCCAGAACTAGCAACATCTTGCCTGCATGTTGAAAGCTGCTAAACAAAGATGCTTCTGAGAAGAGCGACACCTTCCTTCTGACCACAGCAAGCAGGAAGCAGAAAGCCAGCAGAGGTGTTAAGTGGCTGCTGCTGGTTGAATACTGTGGGTTCCACTCTGGCTAAGGCTGGGGCAAAACCATGACGACAAATCAAACTGAACCTGAGCAGCCCACAAGTTAGAAGACCATCCTTCACAACCTGTCTGGGGATTTAGTTGCCAAGAACTCCCCTCACCAGAACCACAGTCCTTACACCCTCAGGTGAGTCACTAACTCATGTTAATACAACCAGGCCTTCTTAAAAGAGAAGTATGCCACTTTCAAGAGCATAAAATTGCATAGGCACAGTAGAAAATATTGAGACATCAGAGGGAGGTTCTGCTGTTACCAAGAGGTCGCTGTTTCTCAAACAAGTCATTTATCAAAGGAAGACCCCTGACCTCAATGCTCCTGGGAAAAGACTCATTACATCACTGAATTTTAAAGCTTCAAAAAAAAGATCTCACGCAGCCAGTATTGCTCAGTGGTTGAGCACTGACCTATGAACAGTAGGTCACGGTTAGATTCCGGGTCAGGATCATACCAGGGTTGAGGGTTTGATCCTCAGTACAGGGGATACAGGTGGCAGCCAATCGGTGATTCTCTCTCGTCATTGATGTTTCTAACTCTCTCTCCCTCTCCCTTCCTCTCTGAAATCAATAAAAATATGTTTAAAAAATATCTCATTTGGCCCAACTCCCTCATTTCACAGATGTAGGAACCAAGGCTAGGAGAGGAGAGGTGCTTAGAGTCACACAGCTATGCCGGGAGCCGGTCCATCCTTGCTGCTTGACACAGTCGCTGCAGGAAAGAAACATCTGCACAGCATATGTTTCAAGGGACCTGGCATATATAGCATATTGTTCTTAATATGTTTGCTCTCTTTAGCACCATGTGTTTTAACCAAGGTCACCTCTCCGAGAAAGGTTGTTTCCCCAGGTGGGGATCTTTCCCTGAGGTTAGGGAGGGGATACAACCCCTTAATTAAGTGCCAGGCGGGTAGTTAAGCTACATAATCTTTACTCCCTGGAATGGAGATAAGAACCGCCCTAACCTTTGTAATAGAAATTGACAGGATTAAAATCGGCTGGTATAAATATGGATGTAACAAGACAATAAACATCAGAACCTCATCAGTTCCTAACCAGAGTTCCGACCAGAACTTTGGCTGGAGATCCTGGCTAGAGGTCCTGACTAGGCTGCTGATCAACTGAAGGCTGTCTTCCTGTCATTCCTTCTTCGCCGACTCCATCCACACCTTTGGGGACCCCTGGACCCGCTGGGATTGGACCCCAGCACAGCTAGTGTCTCTGAAGCCCAACCCTATGCTGGAGGAATTAAGAGAGCATTGTGGTGAACTGAGAAAAGATTTACTACAGGGCATATGGTCCAAGATTGCACTCTTCCCTGACAATCTATACTTATACCAACCACATAGTCTACATCAGTAGTGTCCAATAGAACTTCCCGTGAGGGTGGAAATGTTCTATATCTGTACTGACCAATACAGTGACCACTAGCCACATGTGGCTAATGAAAATGTGGATCTTGCCGAAACCGGTTTGGCTCAGTGGATAGAGCGTTGGCCTGTGGACTGAAGGGTCCCAGGTTCGATTCCGGTCAAGGGCATGTACCTGGGTTGCGGGCACATCCCCAGTGGGAGATGTGCAGGAGGCAGCTGGTCGATGTTTCTCTCTCATTGATGTTTCTAACTCTCTATCTCTCTCTCTTCCTCTCTGTAAAAAAATCAATAAAATATATTTTAATAAAAAAAGAAAAGAAAATGTGGATCTAAAATTTAAATATATTTTATTGATTTTTTACAGAGAGGAGGGGAGAGAGAGGGTTAGAAACATTGATGAGAGAGAAACATCGATCAGCTGCCTCTTGCACGCCCCCCATTGGGGAGGTGCCCGCAACCAAGGTACATGCCCTTGACCGGAATTGAACCTGGGACCCTTGAGTCCGCAGGCCGATTCTCTATCCGCTGAGCCAAACCGGTTAGGGCGGATCTAAAATTTAAATGGCATTTAATTTTAATTCATTTAAACTTAGTACAATTTCAAAGTATTCCATTGTCCCCATACAACTATTGAAATGTCCCCAAAGTTATGATGTATTGTATTTAATTTGCTCTCACACTTGGAAAAAGCACAAAATTCATGTTGGGCCATATAATCTCAATTTTTTTTTTTATCATGGGCTGCTTTAGAACGTGGCTCAGGTGAAGAATTGAGCTTTTGCTCTAAGTAGCACTAACATTTACTATTCCTTCCATCCTCCCATCCCACCCTATTGTGATATCAACATAAGAGCTAGGAGGAAAAGAGGGTTAGCTAAAAGAACTGGGAATAACTAGAACAATGATCTGCATCCCACAGTGCCCCTGTGTGGGAAAACAGCAGGCCACTCTGGGTAGCTGGAACACCTCTCACTGCTGCAGGCCTGTCAGTCACTCTGCCTGGGAGGAGAGGCAGAGCCCAAGCAAGCTGCTGTCTGCATGTCGCTGCCTGATTTCTAAAATTGTCCCAGGCTTCCTGAGCCCTGCATTATTTTAACAATGATGGTACATAACTCCCTCACCAACTAAAACCAAAAGCTATACAACCGTAATATAGCAAAATCAAGCTTTAACTATGTGCCAAGCCCTGTACTAAGCACTTAGATACATTATTAGCTCATTTGATGGTCACAATTACAATAAAGAGTAGATTTTTTAAAAATATATATATTTTATTGATTTTTTACAGAGAAGAAGTGAGAGGGATAGAGAGTTAGAAACATTGATGAGAGAGATCGATCAGCTGCCTCCTGCACGCCCCCCACTGGGGATGTGCCCGCAACCAGGGTACATGCCCTTGACCGGAATCGAACCCGGGACCCTTGAGTCCGCAGGCCGACGCTCTATCCACTGAGCCAAACCGGTTTGGCAAGAGTAGATTTTTTGATACAGTCCCTATTTTACTTATGAAGAAAGAGAGGTCTGGAGGATAAGTAATTTGCTCCAGACCCTATAGCTACTAAGTGCTGAAGCTAAAGTCCAGTTTCTTCATCATTATGCAATCTTTTATATGATGCTTGCTACAAAGAGGTTATTCATTAAATGTTTTTAGTTGAATGAATGAGTGAATGAATGAATGAGCTAGTGTAGGAGACATCAGCAAACTCAAAAGACATTCATCACTTCTATTAATATAGACAAGAACATGTTAGCTCAAGTAAGACTTAGAGCATTAAAAGGAAATGTCATTGGTGAAAATATTGACTATGACTTCTCCTTGTGTAGAAGATGTGTGAAATTCTCACCTAAGTAAAATTTAACACATCTATTATGGGCCATCATTAGTGACTATGGAGAAGCAGAAAGGCAGTTTGAATAAACAAATAGAATTGTCAATAGAAATATTTTAAGTGACTCTCTGAAATAATTTCTTAATCTTCCTTCTGTTTTCTCACATTAACGAGTTTCTTGGCAGTAGTATATGTTTAAAATTTCTATTGCACTTATCTTTAGAGACATCAGCATAAATATACACAAAATGGCTCATATTTACAGGCAAACATCCCAAACGTGTCCTAGTTCCTAAACTGCTCTTTGTCCCCAGGCTTTTCTGCCCTTCCGCACGCTGTAATCTTCCTTAGACTGCTCAAATGTCTTCAAACACTCCCCTTCCTAGCATGTCCAATACGAATTCCTCACTCCCAGCTCTTAAAGCCTCCCCCCTTCCCAAATTGCCAAGGCTCAGGTTCGCAAGCTCCACACTGTCTCACAGATTTATAAGGCTCATTCTCACCTTCATGCCTTCACGACTGTCCCTCGCCTGGAATGTCCCACCATTCTTTTATCTTTCAAGCTTTCATTTAAAGCAATGATCCATAATGCATTTTAGACCTTGTGGGAAGCAGCCATATCCATGGACTACACATAGTCCTCAAGAGCAGTGATCAGTTCCTCTGGCATATTTGTTCCAACTTTATCGTCTTCTACTACACACTGCATTTGAAGTTTATAAACTCCATGCCATACTGGAACTAGTTTAGAAGAGCCCCTGACCAAGCCATCTGCTTGAATGCTCCTGACACGCTTCTCTCATTTTGCCATTTCCATCTCAACAGCCCAAGCTTTCACATCTAATAAGATGGAAGACTTGGCAACAAGTGCAGGTTTTTGGCTTTCTTTGACTCATACTGTGCAAGGCATTCTTCTCTTAGCCTCTTTGCTTCTTCACTTTCCTCCTCCTCCTCAGATCCAAAGAGATCAATGTCATCATTGTCTTTCCTATCTGTAGCTCCACTTCCTGGGGTGTCTTCCATATTAGCAGGGCCATATTGCCCAAAGCTTTCTTCACTCCTGGCAGGCTGGCCTCTTCCCTTTCGGAAGACTTGATGTGATTATACCAGTGTAGGGCATGATACAAGCTGGCAGGTATCGGGCTGGACACCACTTCAAATACCACATCTGCTTGTGACAGCACATACCCCTCGATATAGCGCTTGTCCACCAGGTAGTTGCTGAGCACCAGGAGGTAAGTGGGGATTTTCAGGTCTCCAAAACCCACAGCTTCCTTGATCCTGGAGCTGGGCAGCAGCAGAGGAAGGAGGAGGGTGTGGGCAGTCGCACGAGGGCTAAGAGAGGAAAAAAGGCTGCCACACTTCTGCTACTCAGATCTTCACTATGCCTAACTCAAGTCCCACTTCGTTGTGAAACTTCTCTGACCACTCTTGATTTTGTTAAAATCAAGACAGATATGATCATAATCTGTCTGGAACACTCACCTCCCAGATAACCCATGGTTCATTCCTGCTCAAATGTCATTTGGCCTTCTCTGATCACTCTAGTTAAAATGACAGCATCCCCTTATGCCAGCACTCCCAAACCCGATTTATCTTTTTTTCTTCCTAGCATTCATCCCATCTTGTATATTCTATGTTTACTTGTTTATTTGTTTATTGTCAGCATCCTCCTTCCCAGAATGTAAACTTCCCCATGAAGACAGGGAATTTTGTCTGTTTTGTTACTGGTTAATCTTGGGAACTAAGAATATTTCCTGATACATAGTAGATGCTCAATAGATATTGACTGACTAAATGAATGAATCTTCCTCTCTTCAAAATTCAAAGGTCATACCATGTATGATATCACATGGAACATGATTCATATAATTTAGGAATGTGAATCTTTGTCTCTTTTACTGTATTTCCAAGACAAATATAAATAATTTCTGGCCCTGGCCAGTGTGGCTCAGTTGATTGAGCATCATCTCATGCACCAAAAGTTCACTGGTTCAATTCCTGGTCAGGGCACATGACCAGATAGCAGGCTCGATCCCCAGTAAGGGGGGGGGAGGGGGCGTGCAGGAGGTGGCCAATTGATGTTTCTCTCTCATCAATGTTTCTATTATCTCTATCCCTTTCCCTTTCCTTTCCTCCCTCTCTAAAAAATCAATAAAAACATATTTTAAAAAAGAAAAGCAAATCAATAAAAACATTTTAACAATAATAATAATTTCTGGTATCCTTTTATATTTTTCTCTCTTCATTAATGTATTCTTTCATTAATTACTCATTAATTATATGTTGAGCATCTATTATATGATATTATATGCTAGGTCCTATTCTTTTATTTTTTTATTTTTTTAAGCAAAAAAGTTTCTAGAACTGAGATACACATAAATACATACACACACAAGCAAGAAACAAGACTTAAAAAAAAGAATAGTAAAACAAAGACTAGTAAAACCGAGACTCCAATATTAATTATGTGGGGACAGAGTGTACAAAGTGTGACAGACTGAGTGGGTAGAAAAAGGGAAAAAGAGACAGAATGGTGAGAGACTAGAGTAGGGTGTTGCCAAAGTAATCACCAGATGCTAGTGCTTAATATAAACTGAACCAAAGCAAATATGCAAATATATTTAACATGAATTTTTTAAATTTACATTTCAAAGTGTTCTGCCAGCTATCCTGAAGGTAAAAACTAAACTAAGACTAGCGACATCTGGTGGATATTTTGGAAGAGATCCTTGAGTTTCTCCCCCATGTCTCTGGACTGCCGTTCATAATGCGTTAGGACTCCACATTACTAATTACACTCTCATGAAAGAGTCTTTTTGCAGGACTCAAGGTCTCATTGCAAGAGGAAGCCATAGGACCTTTCTATCTCCCCACTAATGTTCCTCTGTCTTCTTCGGAATGCATACAAAATCTGATACCACAATTCTTCTGTTAAAAGGTAACTTATTACTTAAAATGTTCACATCCTTTGACCTAGAGATTCCACTTCTGGGACTCTGCCCTAATTAAAAAAGTCTTAAATGAGGAAATCAATTATTTTTCACAACGGGGAGAGTGAAACCTAACTGTTCAACAATAGTGGAAAGGCAAAGAAAATTACAGACATTATAATGTTTACCAAACATTTGTACCCACATTAAAACAAACATTTTAATAATTTTGTATCAACAAACATTAAGGTAAAAAAGCAAAAGTCAAAAAGTATGTATATATGACCTCAAATATGTAAATAATACACATGGAAAAAAAGACTAGAAGAAAACATTCTAAAATATTAAGAGTGATTGCTTCTGGATGGAAGGATTATACATTTTTAAAATCATGGTTTGCAATATTTTTCAAATGCTCTATAATTAACATACTTGTTTTTACAGAAACATTATTTAAATCTTAAACAATGCATTTGTTCTGATTAATTTGTAGAATTATTCAACCTCTACGTGGTTTTATTAATTTCAGATGAAGATAGGTAGAGTTTCCCTAAGGGGAAGCAAGAAAAGAAAGCAAGCCCTGACTGGTTTGGCTCAGTGGATAGAGTGTCGGCCTGCTGACTGAAGGGTCCCAGGTTCAATTCCAGTCAAGGGCGTGCACCTTGGTTGCAGGCACATCCCCAGTAGGAGGTGTGCAGGAGGCAGCTGATCGATGTTTCTAACTCTCTATCTCTCTCCCTTCCTCTCTGTAAAAAATCAATAAAATATAGTCAAAATATGTATTTTTTTAAAAAAAGAAAAGAAAGCAAATATGTTATCATTTAGTTCCAGGACCTGAGTCCTTATGGAGAAACCCCCGGGCTGTAGAACTGAACTGCAAATCCAGCACTGTTGGCATGCTCCTCCAAAAGTACACCGGGAACTTACAGAGGGCTCTGCTGGCACCAGGGAGCTACAGAGTCTCATAACCACATGCGTCCCCATCTTCACCGTCCCTAGAAGAGCCAGGTCAGGGCCACCTTGAAATAAGAGGAGGAAGAAATGTGTAAAAATACAGGACAGGAAAAAATAAAATTCCAAAAGCTAAACCAACCTAGTGGGGTCAGCCCCTGCCTCAAACCTTCCAATGTAAGTCTAAGTATCAGAAACAGATGCTGGTTACCAGGAACTCCAGCCCACGGTCTTATCCTCACAACGGGGCTATCCTAATAGCATTTAAAAAGCGAGTCACTTAGGTTTGAATGGTAGTAAACTAAAGAGTAATGCTTCCCTATCATTCGTGAAACAAGGATGCCTTTTCCCTTCTCCTCACATATATCAGTCTAAGACCAGAGCAAGGATTCCGAAGACAAGCAGGAGAGATACTGGGAGCTCTGCTTCTGACATGCACTTCCCGTCTGCTCAGAAATTCAGTATTAAACTCGAAAGGCAGCATTCATATTCTGCGGCAGAAGTTTTTATAGCACTTTACAGTTACAAAGTGCTATCACCTACATCATCTTAATTGGCCGTCACAGTATTATTTTATTGCCCCCGGCGAATAGGAAATTGGCCCTGCCAATTAGTGGTGGAGGCAGTTTTCTAGCCACCTCTTCACTAGGTCTGCGCCAGGGAACAGGCCAGGAAAACAGTGATCAGGATGCTAATGGGGCCAACCTTTGACTACACACTACATAACATTCCTGGTGCTTAAATTTCTCACACTCTAGGAAGTTGATGCTAATATTACCAACTTTTTTGTGCTGTATTCCATTTTCAGGACTCTATCCATCTTAAGCAGCCATCCCTCTCGAGGGCCAGCCGTATTTAGAAACGACGGTGTCCAGGTTGAGAAAGGGAAGCGCATTACCGCTTGCCTCCAAGTTCTGGAAGTCTGAGTCAGGAATGCACACTAAGAACCTGTGAGCTCAGAGCGGGTTCCAAACTTCTGCCTCCTCCTTCTCGCCCGCCCCCCGCCCCTCCGCGTGTCCCCGGTTCTGATCTGGCCGCTCAGCCGGCAGTACTTCCCAGTTACCCGCCGCCTTTCAGCACTTACCTCTTCAATCGTCGGTCGGTCGGTCTGGTTCACCATGGCGGTCCCCAGCGCTTCGGAGCAGGGCCTCGTTCAGCTACAGCGTCGCCGCTGCGTTCTCGCTGCCATGGTGACGCGGAGGCCCGCCCCAGCCAGCCTCCCACGGACCCGCCAGCCTTCTGCCGGCCCAGACCCCGCCCCGAGTCCGCCCCGCCCAGCCCTCTAACGGCCCGGAGATCGCCCCCGTCCCCGGCCTTGACCCCACCCCCTACGTGTCTGCCTGACCCGCCTCTCGCTGGCCCGAGCCGGTCCCGCCTCCTGCGAGCCTGGGTCCCGCCCTCCGACTTCCAGGACTGGGTCCCGGTCTGTACAGAGGCGCCTCCTAGCCGCCCGGACTCCGTGCAGAAGCGAGCTCGCCTCCTGTCGGTGCCAACCACTCCCTCGCTCCGCCCCGGCCGGCCTCTCCACCTGCCGGCGTGGAGCCCGCAGGTGCTCGCCCCAGAAAGCGCACCAGGCGTGTTCCGTAAGAGATTTATTGTTCCTAGCGGCTCAGCACCTTCGAGAACCGACGGTCTGGCCACGCAGTGCTGTCAGTATCAGTGACTTGAGGTCCTGGTAATGGATGCTTGGAAAATGCTTCCTCCAAGCCTCAGGTGTCTGTTCAGGTCTGGACGTGGACCCAGCCACTGAGCAAATGGCCCAGCCAGGCCCAGGGCTGTGTACTAAAGCCCAGGAGGCCTTTTCAGTGCACGTCTTCTTCCGCTTTGCAGTTTCAGGTATGCAACAGGGGGTCATTAAATTAAGCTCAACAAGGTCAGCTCAAGTACTTAAGGGGTAACCTGTTTTTCCCGCACTTTTTTTTTTTGAGAGTAGGAGCAAAGGTAGGATCAAAACCTACCTTCCCGCACACTCAACCTACCCCCTCTAAGTGCAACTCCATCCACCCCTGACTAACCCAAATACAACTCAAAGCTCACGGCGGCAAATAAGAGAGAGGCATATGGGGAGAGAGCAAGACTGGGGACACAATTCCAGGGGCTCCTGAATTCTTTAAACTTAAAATGTGGCACCATTCCTGGGCTGGCACCCAGTTCTCCAAAAACAGTTCATTGTCCCACGGGAGTCCTGGTGAAATGATGGAAGCTGGTCCTTCTTCCCCGAGGCTCACACTAGCGTCCCGTTCTTGCTGTCATAGCAGGGCGTGGCCTGGGGGAAGGAAAGGGTGGCATACTCTGTAGCATTTTCTGACTGCAGGTGCTTCACCTCCCGGGCGGAGCGTGGCTGGGGCTGGCTGCACACTTGAATGACTGCGTAATGTAAGCTGCTGTCCTCTGACCTGGGGCCTTGCTTCCGCCGCTGAGACGCAGGCGGCTCCAACACCTGCTTACGCGCATGTCCTGTTGTGACATGGCCCTGGGAAGAATGGACAACATTAAGAGAGATTCTTGGCTTGGTTTGGCCCCCCACCTTCCATGATGTCCCTCTATTTTGCTCCATTAGGGGGGCACCGAGGAGGAAGGGCAGAAGAGGCAAGTTCTATAGATGGCTGAGACGTGTCTGTTCCAGGGGGAAAGGCCGAGGCCTGGCATCCCTAGTCCGAGCCGCCCTCGAGAAGGGACAGCGGCCTGTCATTACCTTTGTGCCATTCTGCTTCTGCCGCTGCTGCTTCAGTGTCCATTTGGGTTGACCCCCTGGGAGGAAGAGATCCAATTTAAACCCATTCACTCTTCCCTGTCTCTACTGAGGTTGCCATCTTCAAACCTCTATTAAACTATTACGGCAGGCTTCTCACTAATCTCCCTACTTCTGTTCTCACCTTCTTCACTTCCATCATCCCCACATCCAAACTCTTTAGTAGGGAATGCAATCTGGCCCTTTTACAATCTGCCCATAATATCTTCCATCCTCATCTTTCTCTGGTCCCTAACAGAGTTCAACAAATACATGTTGAGAGCACATTAGGTTCCAGGCTCTCTGCCACATTGTGGGAATAGAAGAATGAGTAGGCTGCTTCCTCGGCCTCAGGGAGCTGACAGTCTACTAGGGGAGACATAGAAGTACACATACTATTACAATGCAATGTGGTAAGTGCTTAGCTACCAAACAACTGGTCACTTTCAATCAAATCAACCTCTTCTCTCTCTCCTTTCTTTTTTTCTGAATAAGATAATTCCCTTGCCTAAAATAGCCTCTCCTCCCTGCTCCTCTTCCAACTTGTGAACTTGATGTTACTTCTTCAACATTGCTATTTCCTGCCATTCTCCCACAGCAGGAGTATGGATCTCTTATAGCACTAGTAGATGACATTATGGTTACTTGTTTACATATCTATCTCTCAAACTTGATCTTCCCCTCTTTTAGGGCCAACGCCGTATGTCCTTCCTCTTGTGCCTTTCTCTCTCCTCGGGTTCCTTCAGTGCCTCATATACAGTATAAGTGCTCAGTAAATTTTGGTGGATGAATGAAAGCATGAACAAACAACCTTGCCCACTGCAATAATAGGATGAGACCCAGAGTTTCAGAGCTGGTCTTGAAACAAGATTCTCTGTAGTGCACTGTCTCCCTTTATCCCTCCCAACACTACCCTTTCCCACCCTTATGCTCCTTCCAAAGACACCACTTCTGTTATCTTCTCTAATTTGCTACCAGCTCCCTCCACCCCGGCCCCACCCAGTCCCCCTCCTCCCCCAGTTACCCATTTTCTTTTTCCTCTGGAAGATTGATGGGCAGCTCCTGTGAAAGGAAAAACAGATCATCCATGTGTAAGAGACCTGGCCTCTATCTTTCCTCCATCATTTGCTCTGTGATCTCTTTAACATTCTAGGATGATCTTCCCTCCCCTCCCTCTAACAAGTCACCCTGAGCCAGCCCCAAAGCATTTATCAAGGATACCACACCTCTCCCAAAGAGATGGTTCTGGAAGGCGGAGTGGAACAACTGACATAACCAAACCCAAAATACAGACTCCGGCAGCCAGTCATTACATGCCAGGGAGGAAGCTGGGTTGAGCGCTATTCTGAGATTGTCTAACAGGCTAATTCCAGCAGAGGGTAAGGGAACCTGGCCAAATAATGGGATATTCCTGGATTCAGAGACCCTCTTGCTTCTGCTTCACTGCCTTTTTAGGGGTCTCTGCCAGTCTGGGGTTCTCATTCTGGGAGTCACAGGAGCTGCCACAACCAGGGCTCACTAGTTAGGACTCCTCAAAGCCCTCTCCTAACAGGTGACCTCCCTCCCTGCTTCCCTGTCCTTGTGTTTAATTAACAAAAGTGTGAAATATTTAACCTTTAAGGCCCATAGCACAGGGAGCTTTGAATTTGGTGAATGACTCAGCTACCCAGAGCTCACTGCAGGGCAGATCTCTGATACTCATTTCTGAGCCCCTAGGGTCCCCAATGGAGCCAGTGTGTCTATGATCGTCAACTGTTTTATGGCCAGAGAAACACTTGTCTGAGGAAATAGACTAAATAGTTTGGAGCTTACTCCCATGCTTTTTCTTGCTAGTACATTTCCAGCTCTCACCTGGGCCAACCCTATTTGTCTGACTTCTGTCTTCTGAAGGAAGTTTCCTTTTATTGCTACTTAAAAAGAGAGGAAAACTTACAAACCATGTCCATTTTACTACTGTGGAAAAGTCAGGATTTCCCCCACACATTTCTGACAGAGATTTGTGTTCCGGTTAGATTTTTGGTTTTAACGCAGCTTGCTGAGTTGAGAGCTGTTAGTCACTATCTGAATGCTACAGGTGATTCAGAAGAAAGGCATTGAAACTATTTCTGGGTCTTTCTACTTCCTCTTTGGCTACTTCAGTTCTTCCTTTCTCTTACCACTGCCTAGCCAGGGGTGGGCAAACTTTTTGACTTGAGGGCCACAATGGGTTCTTAAACAGGACCGGAGGGCCGGAACAAAAGCATGGATGGAGTGTTTGTGTGAACTAATATAAATTCAAAGTAAACATCATTACACAAAAGGGTACGGTCTTTTTTTTTTTTTTTTAGTTTTATTCATTTCAAACGGGCCGAATCCGGCTGGCCGTAGTTTGCTCACGGCTGGGCCTCTAATTCCCTGTCCTTTGTCACTATTGTCTTCCTAATTACTTCTACTTAAATGGATAAAGAAAATATTAATTATAAAATGACATAGGGTTGGGCAACCCAATTTTAGTAAATGGAGCCTGCTCCCAAGTTCGATATTGCACAATGCCTGGACACAACCCAAATGGAATATGCAGTTACTCTTTGGTGACAAGACTTTATTTTTAGCTTAGAATTAAGGAAACTAAATGGGCACTCTCCCATATGGGTAGTAGGAGTAAAAATTGGTGCAATCTTTCTAGAATGCAATTGGCAATACGTATAAAAAGCCTTAAACAAATGTGTGTACCCTTTGATATAGCAATTCCATAGCCTAAAAAATAATCTGGCAGGTGCAAATATGAATACTTAATATAGCATTATTTACAATGGCAAAAAACAGTAAATATTTTAAATGTCCAACATTGGGAACTGATTGAATAAATGGCATCTCTAATCAATGGAAAATCACACATCCATTTAAGAAAAATGTTGGAAGCACACCTAATAGCATTGAAAATTTTCTTCCGTATTAAGTTTAAAAAGGTAATAAGATATGTTTTGGGATAAAAACCATCTACATAGGCATTTTAAAAAGATTACATGGAAATATACTCAAATGTTCCTGTCATCACTGGGTGCTTATATTTATGGTTCTTATTTTCTGCTCTTTGATATTTTCCAAATATTCTATAATTATTAAATATTGTAAACTTTGTAATAAGAAAAACATTTTAAAATAAAAATCTCTTTAATTATCATAGTATCTTTAAATCTCTGGAAGTTATTGAGATTATGAGAAATAATATTTACCTAGCCCTACTAATACTTTGAGAGGAAAAAATATACAGGGTGGGCAAAAGTATGTTTACAGTTGTTCGTATGGAAAATAATACAACAATAATACAAGAATAAACTCTGTTTCACGTACTCACAACTATAAACCTACTTTGTCCTACCCTGTAATTTGGTAGACTCTCTGGTATAGTGTTTCTAGCCAGGCTCTAGAGTCAGACTGATGCTATCAGACTAGCTGTGTGACATTCAGCAAGTTTTAACTTATTAGGCTTCCAATCAATAAAATGAGGATGACAAAAGAACCTAAACCTTATGGGATTATTGTAAGAATAAAATAAGATAATAAATGTAAACTATTCAGCTAGCTGCCTGGCATATAAGGAGCATCAGTCAAAGCTGACTACTATGACTACCACCATCAGAGGAAAAAATAACCAAAAGGAAGAACATGAAGACTTGGGAAGGAAGGAAGTGAAAGAAGCTATTACATCCCCTTCTTTAGGAGCTTTTAGATGTTTCTGGATATCTTATGTCTGTAGGACATTTCAGAGTTTAAAAAATGCTTTTTTTTTTTCAATCCTGACAACATATCAGGAAGCATATATTATTGTTCCCATTTTACAGACCAATCAACTAAGGCCCTAAAAACTTTATGTTACTCAAGAAGGCAGAGACCAAACTTCCTATTTTTACTATGTCTTCTGCATCTATCACTATGCCCAGTACATATAGGTATTGAATAAAATATTTGTTTAAGAAATGAATAGAGCCCTAGCTGGTTTGGCTCAGTGGATAGAGCATTGGTCTGTGGACTGAGGGTCCTGGGTTCAATTCTGATCAAGGGCACACGCCCAGATTGCGGGCTCGATCCCCAGTAGGGGGTGTGCAAGAGGCAGCCAATCAATGATTCTCTCTCATCATTGATGTTTCTATCTCTCTCTCCCTCTCCCTTCCTCTCTAAAATCAATAAAAATATATTTTAGAAAAAAGAAATGAATGGATAAATGAATGTGTAATAGGAACAGGACTTGAATCCAATGTACCAACTCCAACTCATATGCCCTTTTCAATTTACCTCAATTATCTCTTTAAATATAATGATGCTTTATTCATAAACAAGGTATCCTCAACACTGCCCCAGGCTTGGAAAGGTATAGCTAAGAAGACATTGGTTGTATAAAACCAGGTCCGGGGGTCTCTAGTGATGAAAACTCTGGGAAAGAATAATAAAGACATTACAATTAATTTACAGTGAGGCTTTCACATGTCCTCTGCTCTTCAAACCTGTCATCTAAATGACATAAGTCATGTTATCTATATTTTAGGTATCATAGGTCATGTCATCTGTATTTTATATATGAGAAAAAAAGAGAAGTAACAGGATTTGCCTAAGGTCACAGAGCAAATAAGTGTGAAAGTTATATTCAAATATTCCATGGGTCTCCTCTCCTCTTCTGCCCTTTTAAATAAACATTTCTCCAATGCTGAGTTGCTTGACTTGGGAGGCAGTATTACGCAGTGGTTTAAGGCATGAGCTCTGAAATCAGACAGATCTAGATTGGAATCTTGATTTACGTGCTTATTAGCCATGTGGCCTCAGACAACTGCTCTGAGCCTCAGCTTCTCAGCTGTAAAAACAGGAGGAGATGTAAGCCACCTTTTGCATAGAATAGTTGGGAAAAGTAAATGAGATTGTAAAGTGGTAAGCTACAAGTGCTACAATTATTATCGTCATCTGGGGAAGGAGGGAAGGGACAGAAGAGAGAGGAGAGGAAGAGGAGGACAAAGAGAAACAATGCCAGGTCACCATTCCATCCCTGCTTTGGACATTCTACTGACAGCTGGCGTGGCTGTGTTTTCTGAAGTCTCCTGAAAGGAGTGAGCACAGAAGGAGGTGCTGTTCTGGTGGAGGCACCGGGAGGTGCCAGACGGAGGAAAGTGGCAGTGGGAGGTTGGCAGAGAACTATCTGCAGCTCGATCTTATTCTCAGGGCCTCCATGTCAACCCACACAGATGTTACCCTCTCCCCTTGCCCCCTACTCACCTGCTTCCCCCGCAGCAGAGCCGGTTTCCCATGGTGCTCTGTCTCCGAGGGAGCCTCGCTGTTTATCTACATAAAGAGCTTGTGCATTTCCTGGTTCCTGGTTTAGTTTTCAGTAGCAGCTCCCAGGCAGTCTGTCAGTGTCAGATTTCAACCTAGCAGGTTGCACTTTGGAAGCCACCTGCTGGAATGATTCCCAGGTGACTGCGCCCAGCCAAAGGGTAGAGGAACACACACGGGCTCCAGGTGAGAACTACCTCACCTTGGGGATTTGGAGCCACTTTGATGAAACCATGAACTTTGAGCTTCAAGCTCCAATGAAAAGAAACCTGAGATAGAAAAGGGCGTTGGGCTTCCTTAGGAAATGTTTTTCCATGATATCACACTGTTATTGAAATATGTCCTCTAAAATGGAGTAAAGAGCCTCACCTTCTGTTTCCCAGCACTACTCAGCTCTAATTGAGTTTCACTTTCAAGGTTATCAGTATCAGTTTCTCATTATCCCTGTCCAGAATCTGGGTTTGAAAACTGAAGTCTCTAGGAAACGTTAGGTGAATAGATTTCTTTTTATTCTTTCTCCCTTGCTATTGGAATTAACGTGGGCAAATCACTTTTTTCTTAGGACTGTAATAATGAAGGACCGAACCTATTGCCCAATCCCCTTTCTGGTAAAGAATCATATGATTGCAATGGCTTCAGCACTTCTTAACCACTCACTTCCCCATTCCCAACACAGAACTATAGAATCCCTACTTACAGCTCAACTCAACTTCTCCTTCCAGTGACCTAAAATTACATTCATTCCACACTCACCAGCAACTAGGATGCAGTCAAGCAAATCCCTCTGTAGAGAATATGGGCTCTAGGAGAGTTTTTGAAACCCATAAAGCTTGTCTCCAGTGCTCCCACCCCCATCTGCCTTGTTCAGATGCCCAGGTATTTGCTCCTTATGGGTATTCAGAACCCACCACTCCACCCTGCACTCCACAGAGAGTACCCTGGACTCTTCACTCTTCCCCATCTTCTTTCCTTAAGAAAAATGCAACAATAAGAGTGAGGGCCTTATAGGATTGTGGTGAAGATTAAATGAAATAATGTATATAAAGCTCTAGCCCAGGGCCTGGCACATAGGAGCTCTCAGTAAGCCCTAGCTATTGTTATTATTTCTTGTTTTCAGCTAATCGTCAGATGGTAAAGCATCTTTATTATCTTGTGCTGGATCATTGCACAGCCACTTATTTCATGGCCATGCCTCTCCCCTGCAATTCATTCTGTGCTCTACCATCTCCTGTATTCTTTTCATCCTGTGACACAAACATCTTAGCCTGGCACTCAAAGCTCCCCAAATTTGGTCCCTTTCCAGCCAATTTCTCTAATTTGAAGGAAGTCACTTAAGAGATTCTATATGGTCCGAAACTCCAAAGGAAACAACAGTGTGTTGTGGTAGCCAGATCCACCTAAAGCAGCATTAATAGCAGTCCAGAGTGATAAACAAGGGCATTGATTATTCCACTGAAGTCTGTACCAGTCAGTCCATGACTGGATTAAGTCGTTTATTTATTTATCTATTTACTTATTTTCTTTTTAGAGAGAGAAACATTGACTTGTTGTTCCACCCACCTAGGCATTCACTGGTTGACTCCTGCCTGTGCCTTGACCAGGGATCAATCAAACATGCAACCTTGGCACATGAGGATGACATTCCAACCAACAACCGAGCTACCCGGCCAGGGCCGGGATAATAATTTTAGTACTCTATGTTGATTTTCAAGTTATGTTATCAAAAGGCAGTGTGTTTAAGAGAGAGTTGTCTAGATATCAAGCTATATTACAAAGCCACTGTTTTCAAAACTGCCTGGTACTGGCACAAGAACAGACATATAGACCAATGGAACAGAACGGAGAATGCAGAAATCAACCCAAGCCATTATACTCAATTAATATTTGACAAAGGAGACAAGAGCATACAATGGAATCAAGAATGTCTCTTCCGTAAGTGGTGTTGGGAAAATTGGACAGATGCAAACAAATGAAACTAGACCACCAACTTACACCATACACAAGAATAAACTCAAAATGGATAAAGGACTTAACCATAAGATGGAAACCCATAAAAATCTTAGAAGAATCCATAGGGGAGAAACCAAGATGGCGGCATAGGTAAACACCGGAGATTGCTGCCTCGCACAACCACTTCAAGAATACAACTAAAAGATGGAACGGACATCATCCAGAACCACAGGAAGTCTGGCTGAGTGGAAATACTACAACTAGAAGGAAAGAGAAAAGCATACCGGGACTCAGAGGAGCTGCAGTGTGGAAGTTAAGTGC
Organism: Myotis yumanensis; assembly: GCF_028538775.1. Lineage (NCBI taxonomy): Eukaryota > Metazoa > Chordata > Mammalia > Chiroptera > Vespertilionidae > Myotis > Myotis yumanensis. The sequence continues at coordinate 77,799,968 of NW_027223761.1, forward strand.
AGAGTTACGGAGGCGGACACGGAAAGGGCTGGCGGCTGAGGACACGGTTGGCTTTTTCAATCGGGAGGGAGTCTCAAACTCCCGACTGCTCTGAACTTCAGTTCCGGGCGAGTCTCTGGGGACCCTGACTGATACGGGGAGAGGCTAGACTGTCTGGTATCGTTCGCATCTCGAGGGCTGCTTTCTCTCAGAGGTGCTTGCAGTGATTACCTGGACACTGAGACTCAGGGCCACTCAGGGCTGGACTGACGATCAGCCATAGCTGTTTGCTCTGCCCTATTGATCCCCTGGGACCCCGCCCCGCGCAAGCTGTGCACGGAGGCTTTTGCAATCTGAAAATTACCTAACAAACTTGCATCTGGCCCAAGGCCCCAGGGCAACTTGCATTCCTTCACAGCTGAGCTCCTGCTGAGTAGCCTCAGGCAAAGGCTAGATTACCACCTCCTGAAAGATCCAGGGGCCAGTATACCTGGTGGCCAGAGTGGGACCATCCAGATTGCAACCCCTCGGACCCATAAGGGACACACTCAGGGAGCAGACTCAGTGAGCACCAAAGCCCCACTGAAGCAAGTCTTGCCCTGGAAGGGTGTCTCCAGCACAGAAGTTCTCCCACTGCAGACACAGCTGATTCTCACAGCCAATTGGCCTGGAGGTCAATTCCTCCCAGTGATACCTACAACAGTCAAGGCTTAACTACAACAAGACTGTGCACACAGCCCACAAGGGGGTACACCAAGAGTGTCCACCTCAGGTAATTGGGGAGGCTGAGCCACTGGGCCCTATAAGACACCTAGCACAGAAAGCCACTCCATCAACACAGGGAAACACAAAAAATGCGGAGACAAAGAAATAGGACACAAATGACAGAAATGGAGGAAAGCAAACTGCTGGATATAGAGTTCAAAACCACACTTTTAAGGTTTTTCAAGAACTTTCTAGAAGCCACCGATAAATTTAGTAAGACTCTCGAAAAGACTGGTGAGACTGCCGATAAATGTAGTGAGATCCTCAAGAAATCTAGTCAGACCCTTGATGTTATGATAAAAGACCAACTGGAAATTAAGCATACGCTGACTGAAATGGAGGATATTATACAGACTCCCAACAGCAGACTAGAGGATCGAAAGAATCAAGTCAAAGATTTGAAATACGAAGAAGCAAAAAACACCCAACCGGAAAAGCAAAATGAAAAAAGAATCAAAAAATATGAAGATAGCGTAAGGAGCCTCTGGGACAGCTTCAAGCGCACCAACATCCAAATTATAGGGGTGCCAGAAGAAGAGAGAGAGCAAGATATTGAAAACCTATTTGAAGAAATAATGACAGAAAACTTCCCCTACCTGGTGAAAGAAATAGACTTCCAAGTCCAGGAAGCGCAGAGAACCCCAAACAAAAGGAATCCAAAGAGGACCACACCAAGACACATCATAATTAAAATGCCAAGAGCAAAAGACAAAGAGAGAATCTTAAAAGCAGCAAGAGAAAGAAACTCAGTTACCTACAAGGGAGTACCCATACGACTGTCAGCTGATTTCTCAACAGAAACTTGGCAGACCAGAAGAGAGTGGCAAGAAATATTCAAAGTGATGAATGCCAAGAACCTACAACCAAGATTACTTTATCCAGCAAAGCTATCATTCAGAATTGAAGGTCAGGTAACGAGCTTCACAGATAAGAAAAAGCTAAAGGAGTTCATCACCACCAAACCAGTATTATATGAAATGCTAAAAGGTGTCCTTTAAGAAAAGGAAGAAGAAGAAAAAGGTAAAGATACAAATTATGAACAACAAATACACATCTATCAATAAGTGAATCTAAAAATCAAGTGAATAATCTGATGAACAGAATGAACTGGTGATTATAATAGAATAAGGGGCATAGAAAGGGAGTGGACTGACTATTCTTGGGGGGGAAAGGGGTGAGAGGGATGCGGGAAGAGACTGGACAAATGTCGTGCACCTATGGATGAGGACAGTGGGTGGGGAGTGAGGGTGGAGGGTGGGGTGGGAACTGGGTGGAGGGGAGTTATGGGGGAAAAAAAGAGGAACAAATGTAATAATCTGAACAATAAAGATTTAATTTAAAAGAAAAAGAATCCATAGGCAGCAAAATATCAGACATGTGTCATAGCAATATCTTTACCAATATGGCTCCTAGGACAATGGAAACTAAGGAGAAAATAAACAAATGGGACTACATCAAAGTAAAAAGCTTCTGTACAGCAAAAGAAACCAACCATCAACAAAACAACAAGAGAGCCCACTGTATGGGAGAACATATTTGCCCATGTTATATCCAGTAAGGGTTTAATATCCAAAATTTATAGGGAACTCATAGAACTTAACAAAAGGAAGATAAACAATCCAATCAGAAAGTGGGCAAAGGATCTAAATAGACACTTTTCAAAAGTGGACATACAGAAGGCCAAGAGACATGTGAAAACATGCTCAATGTCATCAATTATTTGAGAGATGCAAATCAAAATGACAATGAGGTATCATCTCACATCTGTCAGAATGGCTATTATCAACAAACTAACAAACAACAAGTGCTGGAGAGGATGTGGAGAAAAAGGAACCCTCATGCACTGCTGGTGGGAATGCAGACTGGTGCAGCCACTGTGGAAAACAGTATGGAGTTTCCTCAAAAAATTAAAAATGGAACTCCCATTTGACCCAGTAATCCCACTTCTAGGAATATATCCCAAGAAATCAGAAACACCAATCAGAAAGGATATATGCACCCCTATGTTCATAGCAGCACAATTCACCATAGCTAAGATTTGGAAACAGCCTACGTGCCCACCAGCAGATGAGTGGACTAGAAAACTGTGGTACATCTACACGATGGAATACTACGCTGCTGTAAAGAAGAAAGAACTCTTACCATTCACATCAGCATGGATAGACCTGGAGAGCATTATGCTAAGCAAAATAAGTCAGTTAGAGAAAGATAAATATCACATGATCTCACTTATTTGTGGAGTATAATAAATAAGATGAACTGATGAACAAAAATAGATCCAGAGACAGTCTGTTCATCAGAAGCAATGAATAGACTGTCAAACCTCAGAGGAAAAGCAGGGGTGGTGGTGGGGTGGGGAGGTAAGCGATCAACTAAAGGACTTGTATGCATGCATATAAGCCTAACTAATGGACACAGACAGTATGGGGGTGAGGGCATGTGCTGGGGGGCGGAAGTGGCCAGGGAGAGGTCAATGGGGGGTGGGGGAAAAAGGAGACATATGTAATACTTTAAACAATAAAAAATAAACAAACAAATAAAGCTCATATAGCCCTAGCCGGTTTGGCTCAGTGGATAAAGCGTCAGGCTGAGGACCAAAGGGTCCTGGGTTCAATTCTGATCACGGGCATGAACCTTGATTGCAGGCTCTTTCCCAGCCCGGGCCCTGGTCGGGGCTCAAGCAGGAGGCAACCAATTGATGTGTTTCTCTCACATCGCTATTTCTCTCTGTCTTTCCCTCTCTCTTCCACTCTCCCTAAGAATCAATGGGAAAATATCCTCAGGTGAGGATTAACAAAAAAATAATAAATAAATAAATAAATAAATAAAAATCCCAGTTACAAAACAGTTCAATGTGAAGCTGCTTTGGTTGAAGTCTGAGTAGGATCTTTTAAACTTCTTTTTCTTCTCAATTAAGGACTAAGATTCCCGAATAGATAATAAAAGGCTATGGTTTTTATAATTTATATTTACCATGTGTGTCCCCCATAATATATCACTTGGGGGTTGATAAATATTTGTTGAATGAATGAACAAATGAATATGCCAGTAGTTATTTCTCTGAAGTATGCTTTCATTTTAAATTGATGGCAATTCTTCAACCAAAAATTAGATTCTTCAAGTGAGGGTTCTTAACCCAAGGATCCACAGTTCTCTACAAGGGGCATATGAATGGACTCCAAGAGCTCTATTCAAATTTTATGCCAAATTTGGGGGCATATGTATTTTTTATGGTAAGAGCATCTATAGCTTGCTTTTGTCATATTTTCAAATTGGTCTCTAATTTAACAAAATTAAGAATCAACCACTTTAATGAAGAATTTCAGGTGTCTATTACAGCCTCATTAAAGATTATTTTGGAGCAGGGAGATATTCTGGACACTCCCCAAATCATACACACACACTTTCTTGATTACAGAAAGTAAGTGAGGGGTCAGACCTCAGGCTTTCCTGCACACACCATCCTATATAATAAAAGGCTAATATGCAAATTGTCCCCTCTGGAGTTCCACTGACTGGGAGTTCAACCACTCTCTATGATGTGTGCTGACCACCAGGGGGCGGCACAGAACAAAGGAAGGCCCTGATCAGTCCTGATCACTGGCCAGGCCTAGAGACCCTACCTGTGCACAAATTTCGTGCACCGGGCCTCTAGTATTTCTAATAATAACCCTCTACTTCCAGAGGACACCTCCCTGGCCATCAAGCTCACACTAGTAGTCCTAGACCCCCTGCATTTAGTCTTGGATTATGTGGGGGTGCTGCAGTGATTCCTCTGGGATGTTCCAAGATATGAGGCAAATGCTTCCTCTCACGGGCCTCCCCTGTGCAGAGGGCAGGGAGATTATGAGATTCATTGACAATAGCAGAGGTTTCTGTGTCTGTGCCCCTGCGTATACATACTTGGTTCCGCAGACAGGCCATTATCAGTGGACAGATCTTAGTTTGGGAAAACAGGGCTTTAGGCAACCCTCTCCAGCCAAATCCTGTTTTCCCAATCCCTACCCTAAACAGGCCAGACAGTCTGGAGACCCTCGTTTTTGTGTCTCTAATCACCAGCTCAGACAGTGCCCTGTGGTTGTCTGGATGGCATATCCCTTTTCCCTCCCAGGATCACTCTCCTTTGTTGCATTGTGAGAAAGTTATGGCTCGGGATTTGATCTGGAGCCAGTGTCAGCTTTGGGTGTGACCTCAGCATCCGAGCTCGGGTTTCTGTAATGTTGAGCACATAGAACTGAGGACCATTTTTTCTAGCTATGCCCTCCTCCTCCCTTCCCACCCTGTCCTCCAGGCCAGAGAATAGGAAGCAGCACAAACAAGGCCCAGAGATTTGGGTTTATTCACTTCTACCTAGAACTAAACCAAAGGCTAGGACACGTCCCAGAGGACCAAACCATGCTTTGTGGCCCATGCACTTTTCCCTTCTCCCAAGGCTGCTGCTGTCTCTGGGGTGGAGGCAGCTGCTGCATCACCACGGGAGATAGAAAGGGCTGGGCACTGGGTCTGAGGCACTCAGGGCTCAACTCCGGCTGCCTCGTCTTCTTCCTCCGGATCAGGAGGTGGAGGGAGGAGGGAGATGTAGACCTCATTGACTTCTGTGTCCAAATGTCGGCCACCCCGAGGCGCCTCCAGGTTGAGGATGCCGTCATGGGTGAGAGCAGCGCGGACCCGCCAGGGGTCAACATCGGCAGGCAGGACATAGGTGCGGCAGAACTCCCGAGACACGAAGCCATGGCGGTCCAGGCGCTGGGGGTGCCGGGCAGACACCTCCAGCAGGTTGTCCACAGTCCTCACGGTCACCTCATCCGGGGTGAAATGGCTCACATCCAGGAACACCTGGAACTTGCCCTCACTGAGCCTGAGCTCAGAGGCCCCTGCCCGGCTGCCCTCCCCAGCTCTGATGGCCCGGGGCCGGACATAGTAGCCGTGGTAGAGGGTGGGGGTCAGGATCTCTTCTGGCAGGAGGCCTGGGGGGCAGAGAGAGAAGGCAAGAGGCAGGATGAGGGCGTATGAGGCGGGAACAGGGGTGATGGAGACATGATAACTAGGGAGAGCCGGAGGGGGGTCCGGAGAAGCAGGGAAGGGAAGGGAGGGGGCACAACGGCTATAAGGAGGCAGGTGGGGAGAGGGATTGAGAAAGGAAATGAGATGGGGATGGAGGAGGCCAAACCCAAGCAGAACTGGGCGGACAGAGGGAACAAGAAGGCACTCTGCGCGGGCCGGGGGCAGGTGCCAGGGCCCTGGGCCTCAGGTCTGCCCTGAGGTCAGCAGGCAGCGGGGAGAGCCGCGCGGAGGGGTGGGTGGGAGCTGGGGTTGGAGATGGCTCGCCCCGGGAGTTCAGTTAAGCCGGAGTGGGGTGGAGGCCAGCGCCGTCGGGAGGCCAGCCCAGAATTCCGGGCGGTGGGGGCAGGAGGCCGAGCGGCGCTCGGGCCATACCTTCTCCGAAGCGCTGCTCGCCCAGGCGGCTCGGGTTGGCAAACTCGTACTCGGCGGTGGCCGGGTGGGCGTGGGGCACCGAGCGGCCGGACATGGCTGCGGACGGAGGCGGCCCTGGTCCGAGGTGCGGCGCGACCCTCCGGCTGCCTGCGGAGCCGGGCGGCGGAGGTGGGGGCGGGGTCGACACCACCCAAAATAGTGCCGCGGCCGGAGGGCGGGCGCGGGCCCCAGCGCCAGCCGCCTGCGTGTGGCCGGACCCCCAGCTCCCCCGCCGCGCACCCTTCAGCTGTCGGGGCACCAGCGAGGCCAGCGGTCCTGGCTGAGAGTGAGCGGGGAGGGCCCTGCGGGCACCCCCCAGCCGGCACATTGTCCACGCCGCCTTTCTCCTGGGTCGCAGGCACCCTGCGCCCTGCTCATAAAGCTCTTTATTGAATGTTCTGCGGTCCTTGGAAGGTGAAAGGTGCAGGAACCCCACCCCCAACCCCCTTCTGGTATGTGGTGAGGGGTCTTTCTGCCCAGATTCATGTCGGGGGTCCCCACCAGAACCCAGGTCAACCTTGAGGACCACACAGATGCCTGCCAGTGGCATGCAATCGCTGCTCCCCTCCAGGGACCCACAAAGAGTTAAGGTCGCTGGGGCCCAGCCAAGGAAGATTCCAGTTCCTGCCCAGGCCCAAGATAGTTGCTGGCCTGGGTCCCCTGGCTGGCAGGCTGGCTGGAGAGGAGGAGGGGCCGCCCGCCTGCTTGGAATTCCTGACCGTTTCCCAAACGGTGAGGGGAGGGTGCCACTGGGTGTGGACAGAAAGCTAGTGAAACAAGTCCAGGACAAGTCACTGGACAGGCCAGGCGTGTTTATATTTCTCTTTTCTTAGCTCAGTGAGTACTGGGTATGTGTCACACTGCCAAATCCTGATCACAAGTCTCCATGAACGGGCGGTGAGCTGGATAATAAAACCCCTGACATCATCATTCCAGAAGCTTCACAAGGCTGCGTATATAAGGGGCTGGCTGCAGCTGCAGCTGAAGGAGCTGACCAGCCAGCTGACCCCGACACTCACCAGCCGCCATGGACATCGCCATCCACCACCCCTGGATCCGCCGCCCCTTCTTCCCTTTCCACTCCCCCAGCCGCCTCTTCGACCAGTTCTTTGGAGAGCACCTGCTGGAGTCTGACCTCTTCCCGACTTCTACTTCCCTGAGCCCCTTCTACCTCCGGCCACCGTCGTTCCTGCGGGCACCCAGCTGGATTGACACGGGGCTCTCAGAGGTAAGCCTCCCCTCCACAGGCAGGAGAGTTTCCAGAACCTTCTGGAAACATTTCCATCTGCTCTCCTTTTCCTCTGTCTGAATCTGGTCAGAGGGGACGCTATGTCTAAGTGTCTTAAGTCTTTTAGGCACTTGTGTACCCTGCAGTGAAGAAAGATGAAGTTGCTAGTTTCTCCCCCAGTCACCTGTTTGTCTTTGATGCTCCTCTGTATCCCACTTATTACATTTTTCCCATGTGCTAGGAAGACACTCTTTTATCCCCTAACTTTTAAGTAGGGTGCCTCTTTCTGGTTTGGTTCATAAAGATCTGCAAGGAAAGAGCTGCCTGCAGACTCCTTTGCTTACCACTTCTAATACTCATACTCCTGAAACTTTTATCATTTCATGTTTCAGAGCCAGGAGACAGCACTACCCCGTCCTGAGCTTTCCATCCCCACTGTGTAGAGCTGGAGACAGCAACCACGATTTCCTTCCTTATTTCCTCTCCTAAGATTTCCCCAGTTTCTCAGGGCTGTGTCAGGCACCAGCCTGGGTCCGAGCCTAAAGAGAAAAGAATGTAGGTCCAGTCTTGGGACCCTTACTTGTCCTAAGAGGGTGGGAAAACCGGGTGAGCACGTAAGGTTGACAGAAGTTGTCACTGATAGCACGGTTTTAAAAATATCCAAGTGTGAGTAAACAGGAGCTGAGTGGGCAAGGGCTTTGGAAGGACAATCAGGGCCAGCAGAACATTCCAGATTGAGTGGGTGGGAAACTTGGCAGAGACCTGAGCAAGAAGAAGGGGCCTTTGTCTCCCAGACAAATGACAAGGCCAGGCACTGGGGTCAGAGAGGCAGCAGAAGCCATGCCCAGACCCATCCTTGTGATTGGTCCCCTGGGTGGCCTGTCTTCTTCCCTGTCCCTGTAAATAAAGTTTGGGTCCAATGACCAAGTGATGTGCCTTGGGTACCACTATGGTGGCTCCCCTGCACCACAGAGCCATGTTTATTCAAAAAGGGATGTTTAGCCAAAAAGAGGAGGATAAACTACCTGGGAAGAAAGCAGAATGATGAGACTGCACTAATAATCCACATTCTGACCATTATTTCTCCGACCCCTTTCTCCCACCTTGCTGTTTCTAGATGCGTCTGGAGAAAGACAGATTCTCTGTCAACCTGGATGTGAAGCACTTCTCCCCAGAAGAACTCAAGGTCAAGGTGCTGGGAGATGTGATTGAGGTGCACGGCAAACATGAAGAGCGCCAGGTGTGTAGCTTGTTTTCTCTTCTGTTCATTCATTCAGCACATACTATGTGCCAGACGCTGCCATCAGCCTCTGAGGCTGGCAACACTCCAGGCCTAGGCCATCAGGGTCTGGAAACAGGGATAGACCTGGTATTGTTATTGTTTTGGCCAGAGAAGTGATCTTTGTTGTTTGCTTTAATTTTATTTGATTGCCTTAGATAGGATAGATGGGATGTTCACTTCCCATTTAAGCCAATGGTTCTCAACTGTGGTCACATTAGAATCACAAGGGGAATTTTAAAAAATTCCAGTGCTAAGGCGCATCTCAGACCAATTAAATCAGAATTTTTAGGGATGGGACAGAGGCATCAGCATTTTAAAAAGCCCCTAGGTCATTGTAATGTGCAGTCTAGGTTGAGTAGCACTGATTTAGGCATAGTGCTTGTCGGACACCTAATTACATTAACTGCATGCACTCTGAAGGCACTTGAGTTTGGGACTTTTGATGTTCTGGAATCCTCTTCTCTTTAGCCCATCTTAACAGTGAACTACTTGGTTTGCCTCAGTTCCAGAGCTGTACTCAGCCCCTAATACCCTGGAGCACAGACGGAAACCTGTTGAGAGCCTGTCTGTATAAATACTTGAGATTCAGCAGGTTTAGTAGAATTCTGAAGAATGGAATAGCCAGCTTCTCATTACTTTCCAGGAGGGTGTTTCAATAAGTTTGTTTTTTACCAATTAGTGATAACTTGGAGCCTTGTACAATAAACAGTATAGTTTGAAGTCCTCAGGCTCTTTCCATTTTGTGTATATAACCTAAGTTTGGGTCATAGTCTCCCTGGATGGAATCTTTTTTTTTCTTTTTTAATAGCAGCAGTCCTATTGGTCTGGAACATTCTGGGACATTCCTGAAGAGTCAGAACAATATCTGAGCTTTCTCAGGCACTTAGATCTTCAATGTCGATAATATTCCAAAACGTGTAGGCCCAACAAACATTGACCTAAACCTTTGGGAAATATCTCTAAGCATATCCACGCCTTAGGGTTTGAGAGCTGTGAGGCTTTGCCTGTTTCAGATTTCTCAGATTCTCGTTGAAGGAGTGACCACCTAGACAACTTCATCTTAGCACCAAATAGAAAAACTTTCTCTCATGTTGCCATAGCATTGGTCCCACCTAAAAGGGGAAGGGGAACATGTGAGTTCTAAGCAAGTGCTGCTTTTTCCTGTTCTCATCTCTCTGCCTCTTTCCTCCTTCTCTTGGATTAGGATGAACATGGTTTCATTTCCCGGGAGTTCCACAGGAAATACCGGATCCCAGCAGATGTGGACCCTCTTGCCATCACCTCATCCCTGTCCTCTGATGGGGTCCTCAGTGTGAATGGACCAAGGAAACAGGCCTCTGGCCCTGAGCGCACCATTCCCATCACTCGCGAAGAGAGGCCTTCTCTCACTGCAGCCTCCAAGAAGTAGATGCCCTTTCTCTAATTGAATTTTTTAAAACGAGAAAGTTTCCTCACCAGTGACTAAAACTCTTGCGACTAGTGCTGAAGCTTATTAATGCTAAGGGCAGGCCCAAATTATTAAGCTAATAAAATATCATTCAGCAACAGATAACTGCCTTGTGCTTGAATGTTCATATGGTTTTTTTATTGGAAAAATACAGCAGGTCCATTTATTCATCACATTATGATCTAGGGGGCTCAAGGGATATTAGAGTCAGAATGGTATAAATTTAGTAAGTCACTTAACCTTTCTGGTCTTTCGGTCTTTCATTTAAAACATGGGGTACTGATTTGTACACTTTTTAACAAATAATGTTTTTATTGATTTTAGAAAGGAAGGGAGAGGGGGAGAGAGATAGAAACATTAATTATGAGAGAGAATCATTGATCGGCTACCTCTTGAATCCCCACAACTGGGCATCGAGCCCACAACCCACGCATGTGTCCTGACTGGGAATCGAATTGTGACCTCCTGGTTCATAGGTGACACTCAAACACTGAGCCACACCAGTTGGGCTGATATGTACACTTTTTGTAAAGGAGTAAATTAAGGAGAAAAAATAGATAAAGTTCTTGGTAGATTTCAAGGAATATCAGTTCTTCTCTCTTCTCCCTCTTTGATTTTGGCCCTCAATTCCAACAACAAATCTGAATGAACTCTGGATAACAATACATAAAAGGCCTTAGAACATCTCTGAAATTAATCATGTCACTAGGGAGGAGAGATGGTGTCCCCAAAGTTATTTGATATTTTCCTGCAGTTAAGCATTGCCTTCAGCTGATTCACAAAGGAAATAAGAAGGACTTGGGTGATCAGCACCAAACACGCATCTCAGGTATAGTCCTAAATTATCTGGCAAATACCTATTAAAACTAAGACTGGAAAATTTCCAATTCAATGACCCACTATAAAAAAAGTTAAGTTTTAGAATTATAATGAATAACTGATTAACAAGTGATTCTATTATTTAACTTAAACAAAAATATGTTACTCTACAAAAACATCTTCATTTCACTTCTGTGAATCTAAACTTCTGATTCAATGAATGAGAAGTGGCCCTGTGTAGGTAATCTGGCATAAATGTTTTTCTTCCTTTCTTTCTCTAACTCTGGGCTCATAGATTTGCACTTGCCTCCACTTCATTTTCTACATTTCCCCCAGTTCTAAGCCAGGTTTTATAATGATGAGTGGGGCTGCTGTCCTGCTATCATATTGAATACTATCATGGAGCCACAGATAGCTTATGTAAATGTGTAATCATCATGCTATGTCTGAGTCTTCCCGCCTCACTAAGCCCAGAGTTTCTATTCAACAAAGCCCCTCAGAAGTTTGATAGACAGGATTTTTCCATTTTCTTTCACAAATGGAAAAATCCCATCACAGCCTCCTGGCTTTAAGCAATGAGCTGGTTTCTTTTTTCATCTTGGATTGAGCACTGTTAGTCTGTAGAAGGGAAACTCTTAGCTGCTACTGTCTGCTTCTAGACCTAGAGGCCAAATGCGCATTCTCCTGAATTTTGTTTTTGTTTATTTAAACATTTTGTTACTAATTTTGCCCATATTGTTATTTATCTTTTCTACTTTAAAACACTCTACCACTGCTATGTGTTAGGAACAAAGGGATTGCATCAAACATGAACTTATTATTCTATCTTGTTAAAAAGACTGTCCCCTATTTACTTTTTGATCTATCCCTTTCCTGAAACTATTTATGAAAGTGAAAGTTTTGCTAAATCTAATAGATCATTCTGATAATCCATTTGACCACCCACCTCTTTCTTCTTTAAACTTCATTCTCTTGGTTTCTGTGACATTGTGCTAAACACATTTTTCTCCCCCTTTCTGACCACTTCTCTGTCTCTCTTATTAGCTCATCTTTTTCTGTGAATCATTTAAGTTTGTCTTTCCAATGGTTCTACTGTTGGCTTTTCCATTCCCTTCTTTTTGATAAGCCTAGATTATACTATTAACTCCCATACCTTCAACTCTCACCTGTGTGCTTGCATATTCCTGTGCCAAGTGCGTCACCAGGAGAACTGAAATGACATGTCCAACGGCTTTTTAAATATGTCCACTTGAATTCCCTAAGGCCCACAAATTCAACATACCTACAACTGTGTTTGTAATCTTTAGTTTCAATATTTTCCCCTCCTAATGTGTTCCATATCTTGGTGAATTCAATAATTCTCTTTTATGTATCTTAACCATTCATTCTTATTTGTAATATTATCCTATCTAATAAGGAGGGAATATGCTAACTGACTGCCACACCCTCAAAGATGGCAGTGCCCACAGCCACAAGATGGTGACACCCAGTCCCCTCAGCCCTTCTGGGAGCCTGCCTCCAGAGTCCCCCCGTCACCTCAGCCCCCCCCAGCTGCCTAGGGCCAGCCAGAGCCTTGCCTGTGCCTCAGATGTCAGCTGCCCAGCTGCCCAGGGCCAGCCTGAGGCATAGGCAAGCCTTGGATGGCAGCTGCCCGAGGCTCAAATAACCAGGGCTGGCCGAAGCTTGTGTTGCCGGCAGTGGCAGCAGCAGAGGTGTGATGGGGGCATTGACTTCCCCTGATCGCCAGGTCACCTCGCGCCCCTGAGGGCTCCTGGACTTTGAGAGGGGACCTCCCTCCAGTGCATGAATTTTCATGCACCGGGCCTCTAGTATATTACATAAGTTCACACAGTTGTCAAAACCAGAAATCAAGGAGTTATTTGTCCTATTTTGAAAAACAAAACAGGCAACAATAAAATCAACAAAAAGAAAAATTAAGGAATAACTTAATTTGAAAAGAGCAATAAATATTAAATAAAAAGCAGAAATTTAAAAAACATATGGATATGATAAAGAACTTTTTAAATATATCAAAAATTAGTTGATGTTATAAATGCTACAAGGGACAAATTTTCACATTTACAAATTTAAAGATAGCTGAGGAATTCACTCAGAATGCAGCAAGTTGGGGGGGAAAAGATAATTAAAATAAAATTAGAACAGTTAAGATACATGGAAGAAAGAATGAAAGACTCCAATATATATCCAAAGGGGTGATTTAGAAGAATTAATGGAAAAAATGATAAAGCATTATTTGAAGAGATTTTTTAGAATTGAAGAGAGATGTGAGCACTCAGATACTGGGCAGGATAAATAAAACTAAATATGCACCTAGAAATATCACTGTGACAATTCAAAACAATAAGGATAATGAGAAAATCTTAAAATATATGAGGTGAAAAAGATATATTAATTATGAATTAATTACAACTAGATTGACAGCAGACTTCTCAGCATTAATAAATATCAAAAGATAATGGAGTGGGGGAAAAAAAGAAAAGGATAATGGAGTGGCCCAGCTGGCATGGCTCAGTGGTTGAGCGTTGACCTATGAACCAGGAGGTCACAGTTCAATTCCTGGTCAGGGCACATACTCGGGTTGTAGGCTCCATTCCCAATGTGGAGAATACAGGAGGCAGCCGATCAATGATTCTCTCTCATCATTGGTGTTTCTATCTCTCTCGTTTTTTCTTCCTCTCTGAAATCAATAAAAATATATTCTAAAAAAAGATAATGGAGTGAGGCAAGAACATACAGTGGAGACAAGACAGTCTCTTTAATAAATGGTGTTGGGAAAATTGGACAGATACATGCAAAAAAATGAAACTAGACCACCAACTCACACCATACACAAGAATAAACTCAAAATGATAAAAGACTTAAATGTAAGTTGGGAAACCATACAAATCCTAGAAGAAACCATAGGCAGCAAAATCTCAGACATCTCCCATAGCAATAAGATTTTCTCATTATCTTTATTGTTTTGAATTGTCACAGTGATATTTCTAGGTGCATATTTAATTTTATTTATCCTGCCCAGTATCTGATACATCTCCCAGGGCAAAGGAAACTAAAGAGAAAACAAACAAATGGGACTACATCAAAATAAAAAGCTTCTGCACAGGAAAACCATCAACAAAACAAAAAGGGAGCCCACTGTATGGGAGAACATATTTGGCAATGATACATTTGATAAAGAGTTAATATCTAAAATATATAAGGAACTCATACAACTTAACAAAAGGAAGACAAACAATCTAATTAAAAAATAGGCAAAGGACCTAAATAGTCACTTCTCCAAAGTGGACATACAGAGGGCCAAGAGACATGAAAAAATGCTTAAAGTTACTGATCATCATGCAAATTAAAACAACAATGAGGTATCACTTTACACCAGTCAGAATGGCTACCATCAATAAATCAATAAATAACAAGTACTGGCGAAGATGTGGAGAAAAGGGAACCCTAGTACACTGCTGGTGGAAATGTATACTTGTGCCATCATTATGGAAACAATTATGGAGTTTCCTTAAAAAAATTAAATATGGAACTGCCATTTGACCCAGTGATCCCACTTCTAGAAATATATCCTAAGAAATCCAAAATACCAATCATAAAGAATGTATGCACCCCTATGTTCATAGCAGCACAATTTACAATAGCTAAGATCTGGAAACAGCCCAAGTGCCCATCAGTAGATGACTGGATAAAAAAGCTATGGTACATTTACACCATGGAAAACTATGCAGCAGTAAAAAAGAAGAATCTCTTAACCTTTGAGACAGCATGGAGGGACATGGAGAGTATTATGCTGAGCGAAATAAGCCAGTCAGAGAAAGACAAGTATCACATGATCTCACTCATATGTGAAATCTAATGAACAAAATAAACTGATGAACAAAATAGATCCAGAGACACAGAAGCATAGAACAGATTGCGGAATTTCAGAGGGAAGGCAGGGGAGGGTGGGTGGGTGGAAAGAGATCAACCAAAGAATTTGTATGCATATATGCATAACCCATGGACATAGACAATAGGATGGTGAAGGCCTGGGACGGGGGGTGGTGGCGGACTAGGAGAGATCAATAGGGGAAAATGGGGGACATATGTAATACTTTCAACAATAAAGATTTTAAAAAAATAATGGAGTAATGGCTGATTGAGTAGAAATAACTAGCTGTTAACTCATAATTTTAGTTATCACTCAAAGTAAAGTGTTCCATGGCAAGGATAGCAATATTGAAAAAAACCTCAATGTAATTTATTACATTAATAGAGTATAAGAAAATAAATCTTTTTTAAAAAATATATTTTTTATTGATTTTTTACAGAGAGGAAAGGAGAGGAGTAAAGAGTTAGAAACATCGATCAGCTGCCTCCTTCATACCTCCTACTGGGGATGTGCCCGCAACCTAGGTATATGCCCTTGATCAGAATCGAACCTGGGACCTTTTAGTCCGTAGGCCAATGCTCTATCCACTGAGCCAAACTGGTTAGGGCAGAAAATAAATCTTATAGTTATCTCAAAGTAAGTATGGGTCCACCCCCATATTTACAGGGGGAAAACAATCCCTGTCCTGTTAACAATCCAGGAATACTAGGGAGTTTCCTTAGCTTGGTACACATTATATTACAAAAATCTAAAGCAATCATTATATTTATCAAAGAAAATTTCAATGGATCATTTTTACTATCCTGAGCAAGATAAAGGTGCTCACTATCACTCCCAATATTTAACTTGCCATGAAAAGTTCTAGCTGATACTACAATAGAAGAAAAATAAGGTGTAAAAATTAGAAGAGAAGGGTGAAACTGCCATTATTTGTAAATTATATAATCATCTGCCAAAACAACTGCCACATAATCAACAAACTATTAGAACTACTAATAGCATTCAGTAAGTTTATAGGATACAAGTTTATAGAATACTGTTCTGGTTATTGATTCCTACATATTAAACTACCTTAATATTTAGTAGCTTAAAACAACAATCATTTTATTAGACCTTACTATTCGTAGCACAGGCTCAGTTGGGCAATTTTTCAGCTCCTCGTGGCATTGATTGGGGTCTCTTGGTGGTATTCAACTTAACTCCAATTCCTAATCCCTTGGAGAGGATAACTGAAAGGCTGGGTTCAGCTGGACCCTTCTCCCTCTCTTCATAGTGTCAGGGCCTCTCAGTAGGGTCTCTCCATCAGGTAATTGAACTTCTTATATGGTAGCTCAGGGCTTCAAGGATTGCTCCACAGACAGGAAGTGGGAGCTGGTCAAAGTAGTTAGAAAGCCTGCAACTATAGGCTTTCCATTCAAAAGGAAGGGGCATAGACTTCCACCTCTTGATGGGAAAACTGCCAAAGAATTTGTGGCCATATTAATCCTTCACAGGGGCTAACAGAAAGGGAGAAGATATATGCACTCTCTAAAATTTATAAGAAATTAATAGGTGAAATATACAAAGAACTACTGCAAATCAAGCAAAGGACAGCTACTTCAATTAAAAAAAAATCAACAAAGACTATACATAGAAAATGTATAGAAGTGGAAACCAAAAAGCCAAAATGCATACAAATAAATGCTGAAAAATCATTAGTAGCTAGAAAAATGCAAATCAAAATAACAATAAGCTATCACTTTAAAACAGGCATTTTCAATATTGCATTATTTACATTTTGGGTCAGATAATTCCTTGTTGTGGGGCTCTTCCACGCATTGTAAGATGGTTAGCAGCCTCCCTGATCTGACCCACTTGTGAGAAATGCTCATCTGTCTGAATTCAAATAGCAGACTTGGAAACATGAAGCATGCTGAAAACAAGACTTTTTCTTTTTTTAAAATATATTTTTATTGGTTTCAGAGAGGAAGAGAGAGGGAGAGAGAAACATCAATGATGAGAGAGAATCATTGATCAGCTGCCTCCTGCATGCCCCCCCCTGGAGATCGAGCCAGCCACCCAGAATCTAACCGTGACCTCCAGGTTCATAGGTTGCTGCCCAACCACTGAATCACGCTGGCTGGGGGAAAACAAGACTTTAATACGGTCTCCAAAGAGGGGGTGTCCTGTTGAACAGGCACACACAGAGCATCAATCACAGTCCCTCCTCCAGTTCCTCATTGGCTGAGTACTAGGTGGTTAATAGTTTTCCTCATACGTGGCCTAGGTCTTATTTTCTCCTATTGGATTATTTTTAAAAATGGGCTGAGGCCTTTTCTAGTTGTCTCTACCGTCTTTAGTCTAGGTCAGTGATGGCGAACCTATGACACAGGTTCTCTTGACCTGTACCTTAACATTATCTACACTAATAAAAGAGAAAAATGGTAATTGGCGTACGACCGCTACCCTTCCCATTGGCTAATCAGCATATCCTTATGCAAATTAACTGTCAGCCAAGATGGCGGCCGGCAGCCAGGCAGCTGGAAGCGAACATGAGGCTTGTTTGCTCCAGTGACTGCAGACTCCAACGTTCCCCGCCTGCCTTGCCGGCCTCTGAGCTGGCAGTTTGAAACATTCTAACAAATATAGCCGGCCAGGATCTCAGAGCTGAAGTTATACATTGTTTCGATTATAGAACGGCAAACAAACCAGCAGCGGAAGCCTCAGAGCTAGAGCCAGAGCTAAAGCTGGCCCAGAAGAAAAAAAAAAAAGAAAAAAAGGAGTGGTTGGGAGCTTCAGTCAAAACCGCCAGCCTTAAGGCAGCCCTCAGCCCCTCACCCAGACTGGCCAGGCACCACAGTGGGGACCCCCACCCTGAAGGGTGTGTGACCAGCTGCAAACAGCCATCATCCCCTCATCCAGGCTGGCCAGGCACCCCAGTGGGGACCCCCACCCTGATCCAGGACACCCTTCAGGGCAAACCAGCCTGCCCCCAGGCCTCTATCCTATATAGTAAAAGGGTAATATGCCTCCCAGCACCGGGATCACTGAAGCCGCGAGGCCTCCTGGCACCAGATCAGCATGACAGGGTGCAGCGCCCAAACCCCCTGATCGCCCTGCGGCTCTGTGTGTGTGACAGGGTGTGGCATCCCAACCCCCTGATCGGCCCTGTTCTGTGTGTGACAGGGGGTGGTGCCCCCCCCACCCCCCACGGGCCCTGCTCTGTGTGTGACGGGGTAGAGCCATAACCTCCCCATCGGCCCTGACCTGAGTGTGACAGTGGCGACGCCCCAACTCCCTGATCGGCCCTGCTCTGTGGGTGATAGAGGGCGGCGCCCCAACCCCCTGATCCGCCCTGCTGTGTGTGTGACAGGGGGCGGTGCCCTAACTCCCCTATCAGCCCTACTCTGTGCGTGACAGGGGGAGCTCCCCAACCCCCTGATTGGCCCTGCTCTGTGCATCACAGGGGGTGGCGCCGCAACCTCCCCATTGACCCTGCCTTGAGTGTGATAGGGGGTGGTGCCCCAACCCCCCAATCAGCCCTACCCTGAGTGTGACTGAGGGTGGCATCACAACCTCCCAATCTGCCCTGCTCTGTGCATGGCAGGGGGCGGCGCCCCAACTCCTCAATCAGCCCTGCTCTGAGCCCGACCAGGGGCTGCACCTAGGAATTGGGCCTGCCCTCTGCCACCCAGGAGCAGGCCTAAGCCAGCAGGTCGTTATCTCCCGAGGGGTCCCAGACTGAGAGAGGGCACAGGCCGGGCTGAGAGACCCCCCCTTCCCCCCCAAGTGCACAAATTTTTGTGCACCGGGCCTCTAGTATAATATAATATAATATAATATAATATAATATAATATAATATACATTGCTAAATTATATAATATACATAATTATATAATATACATTGCTAAAATAAATTAAAGAAGACACAAATGAAAAGACATCCATGTTCAAAGACTGGAAGACATATTATTGTTAAGATATCGATACTAGCTAAAGTGATCTACTGATTCAGTGCAATCCCTATCAAAACTCCAATGATTTTTTTTCACCTCTGACACGAGAACTCATTTTTTTCATTGATTTTTCTTTGTTAAATGGCATTTAAATATATAAAATAAATATCAAAAATATAAATCTTTGTTTTACTATGGTTGCAAAGATCAAAACATTTCTATATGTGATACTGCACCAGAGTTAAGTTAGGGTTTTTCAAAATGCTGACATGCCGAGCTCAAAAGGTTCGCCATCACTGGTCTAGGTAGATCTTCCTGGAAAATGTGCTACTGGTCACGTACACAGTTTTTTGTTCTTATACCCTCTTCCCTCCCCCCTATATTCTGTTTGCCCTGGGAAAATTCAGTAACCATTTCCATTAAAAGTTGACTATGCTGAAGATGGATCACAGAGGCTATTTCCTACACACTGGATCCAAAAGACATACCAGTTGTAACAATCAAAAATGTCTTTAGACATTGCCAATGGTCTCCTGAGGGACAAAATTGCTCCTGGTTGAGAACCACCACTTTACACACTATCGGCTTGGCAAAAAATAGAAAGGTGGATAATGCTAAGTGTTGGCAGGGATATGGCAACACAGGAAGCCTCAGGCATTGCTGGTGGGTGTGTGAATGGCACAGCCATTCTTGATAACAATATACGCCTACTCAGGGCTCAGCAATTCAGAAAATGGGTAATTTGCACAAGTCTAAAAAGGAAGGAGTATAAGGATATTCTATGAAGCCTTGTTTGACAGTGGGGAGTTAGAGGCAAATTACAATATGGTGGCAGAACACTCTACCTAACAATACTTTTTTTTTCAGTGCACATAAATAATTCCACAGAGAGACCATACCTTAGGCCAGAGAAATTAAATAAGAAAAAGAAAAACAGAAGTAAAACTTTCATATCTCACCTGTAGGAAACCCTAAAGATTCACACAAACTTGTTAGAACTAATAAACAATTTCAGCAAAGTTGCAGGACATTAAACCAACACACAAAAAATCAGTTGCATTTTTATACGCTAACTGAATAATCTAAAAAGGAAATTAAGAAAACAATTCCATTTACAATAGCATCAAAAAGAATAAAATACTTAGGAATAAACCTAATTAAGGAGTAAAAGACTTGTACACAGAGAACTATAAGACATTGCTAAAATAAATTAAAGAAGACACAAATGAAAAGACATCCATGTTCATAGACTGGAAGACATATTATTGTTAAGATATCAATACTAGCTAAAGTGATCTACTGATTCAGTGCAATCCCTATCAAAATTCCAATGATTTTTTTTTCAGAAATAGAAAAATCCATTCTATTTAGATACGGAATCTAAAAGGATCCCAAATAGCCAAAACAATCTTAAAAAAGAAGAACAAAGTTGAAGTACTCATTTTCTGATTTCAAAACTTATTACAAAGGGGGTCCTAATATAAGGTGACAGGGGAAGATTTGACTTTGGGAGGTGGGCACAAGGTGTAATATACAGATCTTATAAAAACCCACACCTGAAGCCTATATGTTCATGTTTACCAGTCATCCCAATCAATTTAATAAATAAATATTTTAAAAAACTTATTACAAAACTATAATAATCAAAACAGTATGCTACTGGCATAAAGGCAGACAAATAGACCAATGGAATAGAATAGAGAGCCCAGAAATAAGCCCTTGCATATATGGTCAAATGATTTTTGACAAACTCACCAAGAATATTCAATGGGAAAAAGAAAAAGACAGTCGTTTCAACAAGTGGTGCTCAAAAAAGAATAAAGTTGACCCTTACCTTACACAATATACAGGGTGGGGCAAAAGCAGGTTTACAGTTGTTCATATGGAAAATAATACAATAATCAATAAATAGTAACACAGGAATAAACTCTGTGTTTCGCATACTCACAACTGTAAACCCACTTTTGCCCCACCCTGTACCTTAGCATTATATAATATACAAAAATTAACTAAAAAAGGATAAAAAAGGATCAAAGACCAAAACATAAGAGCTAAAACTATAAATCTCTTAGAAGAAAACATAGAAGATTCCATGTCCAAATAGGATAGATAGGAGCAGAGCTTCATGACATTGAATTTGGTAATTGTTTCTTAGACGTGACTCCAAAAGTTTAGACAACAAAAGAAAAAACCCAGAAAAATCGAACTTCATCAAAATTAAAAACTTTTTTTTACATTTTTTATTTTTTAATATATTTTATTGATTTCAGAGAGGAAGGAAGAGGGAGAGAGAGACAGAAACATCAATGATGAGAGAGAATCACTGATCGGCTGCCTCCCACATGCCACCTACTGGGAGTTGAGCCCCGCAACCCAGGGATGTGCCCTTGACTAGAATCGAACCTGGGACCTTTCAGTCTGGAGGCCGACACTCTATCCACTGAGCCAAACTGGCTAGGATCAAAATTGAAAACTTGTATGTATTAAAGCAGGGGTCCTCAAACTTTTTAAACAGGGGGCCAGTTCACTGTCCCTCAGACCGTTGGAGGGCCAGACTATAGTTTAAAAAAACTATGAACAAATTCCTATGCACACTGCACATATCTTATTTTGAAGTAAAAAAACAAAACGGGAACAAATACAATATTTGTATTTGCATGTGGCCCTCGGGCCATAGTTTGAGGACCCCTGCATTAAAGGGTAGTATCAAGAGAGTGGCAGGACAACTCACAGAATGGGAGAAAATATTTGGAAATCATATACCTGATTAGGAATTAATATCCAAAATATATAAAGATATATAAAGAACTCCAACAACTCAACACAAACAACTCAATTCAAGAATGGGCAAAGGACAATATATGAATAGCCAATAAGCACATGAAAAGATGTTCCAGATCACTAGTCATTAGGGAAATGCAAATTAAAACCACAATGAGATACCATTTTACTTCTACTAGGATGGCTGTTCCAGAGCAGCCACTATGGAAAACAATTTGGCATTTCCCAATTGTTAAACATAGAATTACAATAAGACCCAGCAATTCCACTTCTGGGTATATACCCAAAATAATTGAAAGAAAGAACTCAAACAAATATTTTACACTGATGTTCATAGCAGCATTAGTCACAATAGCCAAAAGGTAAAAACAACCCAAGTGTCCATCAACAGATGGAGAAGCAAAATGTGCTGTATACATATAATGGAATATTATTCAGTCTTAAAAAGTACACATGCAACAACATGGATGAACCCTGAAAATATGCTAAGTGAAATAAACCAGACACAAAAAGATAAATATTATATAATTCCACTTACATGAGATACATAGACTAGGCAAATTCATAGCGACGGAAAATAGAATAGAGGTTACCAGGGCCTAGAAAGAGAGGGGAATGAAGAACTATTGCTTAATTGGTACAGAGTTTCAGTTATTATAATTATGACTTTGAGGTAATTAAGGCATTATAGCCAAGAAAGGATAAGGAATGACAATTAAGCCAATGAAATATAACAGAGAACACAAAAACAGACCTAAGTATACAAAGATAGTTGATTTTTAATAAAAATGGCATTACAGTGCACTGGTGAAAGTATCATCTTTTCTCCTCCCCTCACTCCCTCCACCAAGGGTCTAGAAGTGCTGTGGTATGAGCCCATGAAGCTGTGCTCACTCCTCCAGGTGAGTCTTCTAGGGTACTGTGCTCCACAAGTGAAACCTGGCAGGATAGTCATTTCAATAACCAATTCTGGGACAACTAAATAGCCATATAGGAAAAATGAAATGTAGTCACTACCTGACATCAGATACAACATAACTTCCATATCTATAACATAAAGTAATAAAGGCTTAGGAGATAATATATGGAAGACATCTTCCAAAATTATACTGTCATCTTAAACAGGAGACACAAATAGAAAAATACTGATAAGTTTAGCCATTTTATTGAATTTATTGGGGTGACGTTAATTAACAAAATTGCATAGATTTCAGGTATACAGTCAAGCAGCCGGCTTGGAATACATCATCTGTATATTGCATTGTGTTTCACCACTCCAAGTCAAGTCTTCTTCTATCATCATTTATCCCCCCTATATGGTACCCTCTTCTATCTCCCCCCAACACCCTTTCCCTCTGGTAGTCATCCATGCTGTTGTCTGTGTCCATGAGGTTTTTTTTTCTTCACTTAATCCTTTTATCCTTCTCATCCAGCCCCCCAACCCCTTCCACTCTGACAGCTGTCAGTCTGTGTCTATGAGTCTGTTTCTATTTTGTTTGTTAGTTAATTTTGTTCATTAGGGTTGAAACGGCCCCCGTGAGGTAGGAACGACCCCGGTGAGGTTGAAACAGCCCCCGTGAGGTAGGGACGACCCCGGTCTGGTAGGGACAACCCCGGTCAGGTCGAAACGGCCCCGGTGTGTTAGGGACAACCCCGGTCAGGTTGAAACGGCCCCGGTGTGGTAGGGACGACCCCCGTGAGGTAGGGACGACCCCGGTGAGGTTGAAACGGCCCTGGTGAGGCTCAGACGGCCCTGGTGAGGTTGAGACTACTCCAGTGAGGTTGGGACAAATAAAGGGGACCAGTATGGACTGATGAACAGGGGTAGATACAGAAGCAGAGCAACATTGAACAGAATGTTAAACTACAGTGGGAAGCCTGGGGAGGGTTGGGGGGGGGGGGGATTAAGAGACCAACTGAAGGACTTATATGCATGCATATAAGATTAACCAATAGACACAAGACACGGGGCGGGGGGTGGGGTGGGGGGTAGGGGCCGGGGGAATGTCAAGGGGGGGAAAAAAGGAGACATATGTAATACTCTTTGTAATACTTTAAGAAATAAAAATTATTAAAATATTAAAAAATAAAAATTAAAATTAAAAAAAAAAAAAGAGATCAACCAAAAAAAAAAAATTTTGTTCATTAGATTCCGCATATAAGTGAATTCATGTGGTACTTACCTTTCTCTGCCTGGATTGTTTCTCTTAGCATAATAATCTCCAAGGCCATCCATGCTGTCATAAAAGATAAGATTTCCTTCTTTTTTTTACAGCTGACTAGTATTCTATTGTTTAACTGTACCACGGCTTTTTTATCCACTCATCTATTGATGGGCACTTAGACAGTTTCCAGATCTTGGCTATTGTAAACAACACTGCAATGAACTTAGGGGTGCGTACATTCTTTCGAATTAGTGTTTCAGGTTTCTTTGGATATATTCCCAGAAGCAGAATTGCTGGGTCATAAGGCAGTTCTGTTTTGTGTGTGTGTGTTTTGGTTAATCCTCACCAGAGGATATTTTTTTTCCATTGATTTTTAGAGTGGAAAGGAGGAGGAGAGACACAGAGAGAAAAACACCAATGTGAGAGAGACACATCAATTGGTTGCCTCCCACATGCGCCCCGACCAAGACCAGGGATTGAGCCTGAAACTGGAATTGAACCTGGGACCCTTGAGTCCACAGGCCAATGCTCTAGCCACTGAGCCAAACCAGATAGGGCTGCCCATTTTTTAATTGGATTGTTTTATTTAATCTTCAACCAAGAATATGTTTTTATCAATTTTTGAGAGAGAGAGAGAGAGAGAGAGAGAGAAACATTGATCTCTGAGAGAAACATTGATCAGTTGTCTCCCCTACTCACCCAACCAGGGATTGAACCCTCAACCTAGGTATGTAGACTGGTACATTCATGGTCTGCTTTGACCATGAATCGAAACCTTGAACCTTTTGGTGTATGGAATGACACTCCAACCAACTGAGCTCCCTGGCCAGGGCTGGATTGTTTGTGGGTTTGGTTTTTTTTTTTTTTTTTTTTTGGTGTTTTTGTAACAGTGGAAAATTGTAACCCACCCCACCATTTTTTTTTTTTGACATTGTTTCTGTAAATAAACAGCATGTTCATATAAGAATCCTAGGAATTAACTTCAAAAGATACAGACTCCAACCATCTGTCAACCCAGTTCTGGAAGATTTGCTGACCTTCAAATGTAAAACCAGGATGACGTAGGACCAGGATGACAAAGACCAGGATGATGCACAACAGACCGTCACTTGACCGGTTTCGAGGTCCTTATCAGAATGAACAGTGCTGCTTGCATGTAGAGATCTTTCCACCCCTCTCCCCTTGGTTTCTTTGTTCTGCTTTGCATCTCCTTCCGTATAAAAACTTCTGTCTGCACTGAGATATTGAGATAGGCTTTATAATAAGAGTTCCCCTTCTCCTCAGGTGACCAGCACTTGAATAAAACCTTCTTCCTTTTTACCAGCATCTATCTCACGAGTTTTGTTTTTGTGGCAGCAGGCAGGTGAACTTGGGTTCTGGTTACAAGATGTAGAATGTCTTTAAAAAATTGAGATGTTAACCTCTTATCAGATGAATTATTGGCAAATATGTTCTTCTTTTCATTTTGTTGATGGTTTCCTTGCTGTGCAAAACCTTTTTAGTTTGATGTAGTCCCATTTGTTTATTTTTTCTTTTGTTTCCCTTGCCCAAGGTGATACATCAGGAAAAAAAAATATTGCTAAAAAAATGTCCGAGATTTTACTGCCTATGTTTTCTTTTAAGATTTTTATGGTTTTGAGTCTAATATTTAAGCCTTTAATCCATTTTTAGTTCATTGTTGTGTATGGTGTAAGAAAGTGGTTTATGGTTGTTTTTTGTTTTCGGGTTTTGGGGTTTTTTTTTTTGCATATATCTGTCCAATTTTCCAAACACCATTTATTGAATAGATTTTCTTTACCCCATTGTATATTATTGCCTCCTTTGTCAAGTATTAATTGACCATAAAGGTGTGGGTTTATTTCTGGGCTCTTTATTCAATTTCATTGATCTGTGTGTCTGTTTTTATGCCAGTGCCATGCTGTTTTGATTACTAGGGCCTTGTAGTATGGTTTGATATTAGGCAGTGTGATTCCTCTAACTATGTTCCTTCTCAAGATTGCTGTGGCTATTTGGGGTCTATTGTGGTTCCATATAAATTTGCGGAATATTTGTTCTAGTTCAGTGAAATATGCCATTGGTATCTTTTTGTTGTTGTTGTTTTAGAAAGGAGAGAGGAAGAGAAAGGGAGAGAGAGAAACATCGATGAGGGAGAAACATCAATCAGCTGCCTCCCACATGTTCTACACTGGGGACCAAGCATGTGACCTGAACAGGAATCGAACTGGTGACTTTTTAGTGCACTGGACGACATCCAGCCAACTGAGTCCCACAGCCCAGGGCACACCATTGGTATCTTGATAGAAATTGCTTTGAATCTGTAGATTGCTTTAGGTAATATGTACATTTCAATGATATTAATTCTTCCCATCCATGAACACAATATAGGCTTCCACTTATTTGTAGCTTCTTCAATTTCTTTCTTCAGTGTCTTATAATTTTCCAAGTACAGGTCTTTTACATTCTTGGATAATTTATTACTAGGTGTTTTTTTTTTTTTTTATTCCTAGGTATTTTTTATGCAATTGTAAATTGGATTGTTTTTTAGTTTTCCTTTCCAATAGCCCATTATTGTTGTATAAAAATGCCACCAGCCCTAACTGGTTTGGCTCAGTGGATAGAGCATCAGCCTGTGGACTAAAGGGTCCCAGACTCAGTTCTGGTCAAGGGCATGTACCTTGGTTGCAGG
This sequence comes from Myotis yumanensis, assembly GCF_028538775.1. Classification (NCBI taxonomy): domain Eukaryota; kingdom Metazoa; phylum Chordata; class Mammalia; order Chiroptera; family Vespertilionidae; genus Myotis; species Myotis yumanensis. The sequence continues at coordinate 77,826,423 of NW_027223761.1, forward strand.
CACATCCCCAGTAGAGGGTGTGCAGAAGGCAGCTGATCGATGTTTCTCTCTCATCGATGTTTCTGACTATCCCACTCCCTTCCTCTCTGTAAAAAATCAATAAAAATACATTTTAAAATGCCACCAATTTCTGAATATATATTTTGTATCATGCTCCTTTGCTGAATTCAATGATCAGTTCTAGTAGTTTTGGTGGAATCTTCATTGTTCTCTATAGACAGTATCATGTCATGTGTAAATTATGAGTTTTACTTCTTCTTTTTCAAGTTGGATGCCTTTTATTTCTTCTTCTTGTCTGATTGTTGCGGCTAGTGCTTCCAGGATTATGTTGAATAAGAGTGGTGAAAGTAAAAATCCCTGTATTGTTCCTGATCTTAAGGGAAATGCTTTGAATATGATGTTGACTGTGGGTTTGTCATATAAGGCCTTTATTACATTGAGGTATGTCTCCTCTATTCCCAATTTGCTGAGAGCTTTTATCATAAATGGATGCCAGATTTTACCAAATACTTTTTCTGCATCTGTTGATATGATCATGTGATTTTTATCCTTCATTTTGTTTATGTGGTGTATCACATTTAATGATTTGCAGATATTGTACCAACCTTATATCTCTGGAATTAATCCCACTTGATCAGGGTGTATGATCTTTTTAATGTATTGCTGGATTCATTTTGTTAATTTTTTGTTGAGGATTTTAGCATCTATGTTCATCAGAGATATTGGCCTGTAATTTTTTTCTTTGTAGTGTCTTTATCTGGTTTTAGAATTAGGATAATATTAGCCTCAAACTGAACTTGGGAGTCTTCCCTCCTCTTGAATTTTTTGTAAGAGTTTGAAAAGCCTCCATGACTGTGTTTTGTTTTGTTTTTGTAATCGATTTCTAGTGCCCTACCCTTGTGGTCAGAGAATATGCATGATATGATTTCAATCTTCTTAAATGTATTGAGACTTGTTTTGTATCCTAACATGTGGTCCATCCTAGAAAATGTTCCATGGGCACTTAAAAAGAATGTATAGTCTGCTGCTTTAGGATGAAATGCTCTGAAGATATCAATTAAATTAATCTGATCTAGTGTGTCATTTAGGGTCACTGTTTTCTTGTTGATTTTCTGTCTGGAAAATCTATCCATTGATGTCAATGGGGTGTTAAAATCCTCCACTATTACTGCTGCATTACTTTGATCTCTCCCTTTATATCCATCAAAATTTGCTTTTTGTATTGAGGTACTCCTATATTGGATGTATAAATGTTTACAAGCGTCATATCCTTTTGTTAGATTGCTCCCTTTATCATTATGCCATGTCCTTCTTTGTCTCTTACCATAGCCTTTATTTTAAAGTCTATTTTTCTCAGTTATAAGTATTGCTACCCCAGCTTTTTTTCATTTCAATTGACATGAAATATGTTTTTCTATCACTTTACTTTTAGTCTTTGTGAGTCCTTTCATTCTGAGGTGGCTCTCTTATAGATAGCATATACACTGAGTGGCCAGATTATTATGACTGGCCAGATTATTATGACCACCCCATCAGTACTTCATTGACACTTCCAAAAATACTGAATATTGAAAACTTCCTAAGCAAATACTCTCAAGGTTTTATTATTATTATTATTATTATTTGCATAACTAATTCACTTCATTGTACTGATGGGGTGGTCATAATAATCTGGCCATTCAGTGTATATGGGTCTTGTTTTCTTATCCATTCAGCAACCCTGTGTCTTTTGATTAGAGCATTTAAACTATTTACATTTTAAATGATTTTAAAATTAAATTTATTGGGGTGACATTGGTCAACATGAACATATAGGTTTCAGGTGTGGGTTTCTATGTTACAAGATCTGTACATTGCACCGTATGCTCACTACCCGAAGTCAAATCTTCTCCTGTCACCATATATTATTAGGACCCCCTTCCCCTACCTCCTTGCAATCACAACACTGCTGTTTGTGTTCATGAGTTTCAGTTTTATGTTCCACACATGAATGAAATCATCTGGTTCTTAGCTTTTTCTGAATGATGTATTTCACTTAGCATAATGTTCTCAAGGTCCATCAATGTTGTTGCAAATGGTGCTATTTCATCCTTTGTTATGGCTGATAGTATTCCATTGTGTATATGTTCCACATCTTCTTTATCCAGTCCTCTTTGGTTGTTTCCATGTCTTGGCCACCATGAATAATGCTGCAATGAACATAGGGTGCATATATCTTTGTGAATACATGATTTTGAGGTTTTCGGTGTATGCCCAGGAGAGGAACTGCTGGATGGTATAGTAGTTCTGTTCTCAATTTTTTGAGGATTGCTAGAGTGCTTTCCATAGTGGTTGTACCAGTCTACATTCCCACTAGGAGTGGATGAGGGTTCCCTTTTCCCACAACCTCTCCAACACTTGTTATTGCTTGTCTCGTTGATCATGGCCACTCTAACATGTATGAGGTGGTATCTCATTGTAGTTTTGATTTGCATTTCCTTAATTGCTAATGAGGTTGAACATCTTTTCATATATCTATTGGCTGTTCATATGTCTTCTTAGGAAGGGTGTATTTTTAGGTTCTCTGCCCATTTTTTGATTGGGTTTTTTGTTTGGTGTTGAGTTTTATGAGTTCTTTATATATTTTGGAAATTAAACCTTTGTTGGAGCTACTGTTTGTAAATATCATCTCCTATATGCTTGGCTGCCTCTTTGTTTTGTTGTCAGTTTCTTTTGCTATGCAGAAGCTTTTTAGTTTGATAAATTTATTCATTTATTTCTGCCTTTACTTCCTTTGCCTTTGGGGTCAAGTTTATAAAATGTTCTCTATGACCAATAAAATGCTTATTGATGGGAGAGAGAGAGAGAAACATTAATGATGAGAGAGAATCATTGATTGGCTGCCTCCTGTACACCCACTACTGGGGATCAAGCCTGCAACCTGAGCATGAGCCCTGACTGGGAATCAAACCGTGACCTCCTGGTTCATAGGTCGATGCTCAACAACTGAGCCATGATGGCCGGGCTTGAAAGGTACATATTTATTGCCATTTTATTCTTTTAACTATGTTCCTCTGTTTCCCCCCACCCCCTTCTTTTTCTTAAAGAAGAACCTTTAACATTTTTTATAATACTGGTTTGGTGATAACAAACTCCTTTAGCTTTTCCTTGTCTGGGAAGCTCTTTATTTCTCCTTCAGTTTTAAATGATAGCCTTGCTGGGCAAAGTAGCCTTGCTCGCAGGTCCTTGTTCTTCATCACGTTGAATATTTCATGCCAATCCCTTCTGGCCTGAAATGTTTCTGTTGTGAAATCAGCTGACAGTCTTATGGGAATCCCTTGAAGGTAACTATGTTTCTCTTGCTGCTTTAAAGATGGTCTCTTTGTCTTTCTCCTTTGCCATCTAATTATGATGTGTCTTGGTACTGGCCTCCTTGGGTTCATCTTGTTTGGGACTCTCCGTATTTCCTTGAGTTGTGTGTCTTTTTCCTTCATCAAGTTAGGAAAGTTTTTAGTCATTATTTCTTCAAATAGGTTCTTGATCCCTTTCTCTCTCTCTTCTCCTTCTGGTAACCCTATTATGTAGATGTTGTTATGCTTCATGTTGTCCCAAAGGTCCCTTAACACATTGTGGACCAGTAGTTTTATTGCTAGCTTTACCCAGTGGCCAGATAAGTTTCTATTGAACGAGTACAAAAAACGGTTTACATAAATGTTAAAGGCACACTTTAAAATAAAACATCCATTGCATTTTGAAGTTATTTAGTACATGTTCTTACAAGCTAATATCTGTTTAAAGTATGATACTTTGTAAAACACTGTGTAATATGAAGTGAGAATTCTCATGATCCGTCCACAATGTGTTAAACTATCCTCATTAAAATTTTTCTTTTCTTTTCGTTGCTCTGATCGGATGTTTTCTGCTACCTTGTCTTCCAAATCACTGATTCAGTCCTCTGCTTCATCCAATCTACTGATTATTTCTTTTAGTGTATTCTTCATTTCAGATAATTGCATTCTTCATTTATGACTAATTCTTTTTTATGGTTTCTATGTTCTTTGGTTTGCCTCTATTTCATTTAGCTCTTTTTCTGGAGATTTCTTCTGTACTTTCATTTGGGGCATTTTTTTGGTCTCTTTTTGGCTGAATCTTTGCTTCTATGTATTAAGTAGGTCTACTATGACTTCCAGTCTTGGTAGGATGGCCTTATGTAGTAGGTATCCTGTGGAGCCCAGTGGCACAGTCTCTGTGATCACCTGAGCTGAGTGCTCCAGAAATTCTCCTTATGTGAGTTATGTGGGCCCTCCTGATATAATTAAGACATGATTCAATTGACCTCTTCGTGTGTGAGTTGACCCTCTGGCTGAGGATTGACCTGTGCCTCAATGTACGAGCTGCTGTGCAGGTGCTGACCACATGAAGCAGAATTCACCTCAGCAAGGTCTCATGCCTGCTGAGATCTACCCTTGGATATGCCACTTGTGAAACTAACTGAATCCTGCTCTGATGTTGTCTGAAGCTGGCCACTGGGTATGATGGTTCTGGGAGGGACCCTTAGGAGGCTCCCTGTGACTTGGCCTGGGCAGCCTTTTTGGAGCTACAAAGCAATCCACAGTTTGTGGCTGCCTCTGCTGGGCCTGGTGTGCATGGGAAGGACCAAGCTGCACAACAAGGTGAGCTTTTACCACCACTGGGCCTAGGGGCAGGTCATCAAAAGTCCTAAGGCACTCCTAGATCTATCTCTGCCTTCCCTCAGCTGTCTGTTAGGCTCAGTCACTGAAAGAGCCTCTGGTGGGTATTGGAGTTGCATGAGATAGGTTCTCAATGAATCACCAGTAGGGGTGAGTGGTTTTCACCAAATTGATACCGGTTCAAACTCAGTACCAGTGCTGGGCCTGAGGTCACCCAGCAAATGTCCTGTGGTAGGCAGTTAGACAGACATAAGCAGAGCAAGGACAATGGGCCACATACAGAAGGTCACCAGAGTGGAAAACCCTTGCCCAGCAACGGACAATTATAGGATAGAACCTTGCCCACGAGGGTGACCTTTCTGCCCCTAGCATATTGCTGGTCATTCAGTTTAGATGTCCTGACCTTCCTTCTCTGAGATCGTATCTGGGCTTCAGTTGCTTTTCAGTTCCAGGTTCAGAAAAGCAGCAAAACTAGACAAGTGACCCCTTGGCTGACCTCAGGACCAGCTGCATTAAATAATGATCCCCTTGCTCTGACACCGACCAATCAATCATTGGAGACTTCAGCCCTAAAAGGACACACCTGGAAAGCTGCCGAATATTCTATTAAGATCTTCCCCTGGAACTGCCTCTAAAATCTCCACCCTTAAAACCCTTAGGAGGGAAGACCCAGTGAACTCTCCTTCCTGGGAGCACATCCATGCCTTTCCCTCGCCCCTCCACACCTCCCGGACATGTTATCATTACCTTCCTCACTCCCAGGCTCCAAAGCAGCTTCGTTTGCTTCTAAGCCAATTTCTTTTACAAATTATTTCTTATACCTCTGTGATTTTCTAAATAAACTAGTGGCCTGGTGCATGAAATTCGTGAATGGGGGGAGGTGTCCCTCAGCCTGGCCTGCACCCTCTCCAATCCGGGACTGCTGGCTCCTAACCGCTCACCTGCCTGCCTGCCTGATTGCCCCTAACCACTCTGCTTGCTGGCCTGATCACCCCCAACTGCCCCCACCCTGCTGGCCTGCTCACCCCCAACTGCCCCCCCCCTCCACTGGCCTGCTTGCCCCCAAATGCCACCCCTGCCGGCCTGATCACCCCCAACTAGCCCCGCCCCCCCAACTAGCCTGATCACCCCTAACCACCTCTGCCTCAGCCCAACCACCATGGCTTTGTCCGGAAAGACGTCTGGAAGGTCTCCTGGTCTAATTAGCATATTACCATTTTATTAGTATAGAGAGAGGCCTGGTGCACGGGTTGGGGCCGGCTGGTCTGCCCTGAAGGGGTTCTTGGATCAGAGTGGGGGTCCCCTTGAAGGGCATGGCTGGCCTGGGCGAGGGGCTGAGGGCCGTTTGGGGGTGGTTTGCAGGCTGGCCAAGCCCCCAGCTTTGTCCAGAAGGTCTCTGGAAGGTCTCCTGGTCTAATTAGCATTATTATTCTTTTATTAGTATAGATGTTGTCTTATAGTTTGAGTATTGACTGTGGATTATTTCCTAGCCAGGACTCAAATACTAAGTTTTCTGAACCCAGGTCAGTCTTACCTCACTGCTCTAACACCTGGTGCTGTTCCCACCAACACCAAGAGTCCCAGGGTATAACAAGTCTAGCTGCCACCTGCTGGGTGCTTGCAGACTCCTAGGGGGGTGGGGTCTCAGGGAGTTATCAAGTGACACCAGCAGAGTTTGTCAGGCCCAAATAGCCCAAGATTTGGCGATGTGAAGGGAGGGCTCTGCACTGTTCAGGCATATGAGGGGGAAATGACCCCATTCTAGAGCCACACTACTCAGTCTGTCCCAGATTCTGCCAGGAGCCCAATTTCATCAGCGCAGAATCACTGAGAATCAGGAGGGTGGAGCTAATAGATCTCTATATCAATTTCCTACTTTGAAAGATTCACCTTAAACCAGTGGTTCTCAACCTTCCTAATGCCGCGACCCTTTAATACAGTTCCTCATGTTGTGGTGACCCCCAATTTCATTGTTACAAATTGAACATAATTAAAGCATAGTGATTAATCACAAAAACAATATGTAATTATATATGTGTTTTCCGATGGTCTTAGGTGACCCCTGTGAAAGGGTTATTTAACCCCCAAAGGGGTTGTGGCCCACAGGTTGAGAACCGCTGCCTTAAACCAACTGAGCCCTTATCCCAATTCCTGAAGATATAACTTACCCAAATATTTGCCTTTTGAGTTATTACCAAGACTCTGTCAAGCTGATGTTCTTCCTTGCTATAGCTTAATAACTCAGATTTGTTTGATCAACAGGTTTCTGTGGTATTTTTGTGGGGAGTAAAACATTGATAGTCATAGCTCTTTAAATATAAATATAAATATTTATAGATAAGATGATATAATTTCTGAGATCTGCTCCAAAAAGAAAGAATATTGAGTGTGGGGAGGTAGAAGAGGTTATAGGGGGGATAAATGGTGGTTGAAGGAAACTTGACCTGGAGTGGTGAACACATAGTACAGTGTACAGATGATGTGTTATAGAATTGTACACCTGAAACCTATATACTTTTATTAACCAATGTCACCCCAATAAATTCAGTCAATAAATAAAAATAATACAGTAAGTACCATAAAATATATACATACTAGATTCAGAGAGAGTTTCAACTATTTTCCACATGCCTTCACTAATATATAAAGGGTAAATGGAGACTGAGCTGCCAGTGCTTAAAATTATAATGTGCCAACATGAAAACGCTCATTATAAGGTCCCAATCTGCATATATCTGCCAAATTTGTTATTGATTGCATTTCTGTTCCCATGATGATGTCTCTTTAGCTCTCTTTAAAAGTGAGGTGCTTGTTTAATTAAGGGATAATCATTTCCCAGTGTGAATTACTCACACATGATATAATTTTTATCAATCCATGATGTACCTCACCATATGCACAGGGACCAAAAGTGACTGTTAAGTCCTGAACCAGAGACCAAAGGTGACTGGGTTAAATGGAAACATTGACTTGATTAAATGATGGGATTATAGACTAATTTTGCTCTTGTTTCTTGCTAATTTTTTATAATAAAGTAAAATGAATATATTTTTAAAAAACCCAGAAAGTAGATAGGGATAGGAAAATTTATCATAAAGTTTTGAAGATGGGAGTTCATTATAATATTCTGTCTGCATTTGAATATTTTATTTTTTTTAATATATTCCATTGATTCTTTTAAAAATATATATATATTTTTTTATTGATTTCAGAGAGGAAGGGAGAGAGAGAGAGAAACATCAATGATGAGAATCATTGATTGGCTGCCTCCTGCATGCCCTACACTGGGGACCGAGCCTGTAACCTGGGCATGTGCCCTTGACTGGAATCAAACCTGGGACCCTTCAGGCCAGAGGCCGATGCTCTATCCACTGAGCCAAACTGGCAGGGCTCCATTGATTCTTTACAGAGAGGAAGGGAGAAGGATAGAGAGCTAGAAACATTGATGAGAGAGAAACATAGATCAGCTGCCTCCTGCACACCCCCTACTGGGGATGTGCCCACAACCAAGGTACATGCCCTTGACCGGAATCGAACCTGGGATCCTTCAGTCCACGAGCCGACGCTCTATCCACTGAGCCAAACCGGTCAGGGCTGCATTTGTATGTTTTAAATTCTTTATGATAATAAAAAAGTTCGTTTTCTTTTTCTAGTCCTTAAGCGGAATATTCATTAAGATCACATTAAAGTTACACTATCTGACCATGACTACCAGACTCATACCCAGAGAGCATCTAGGCAAATGTAACCTAAGTTATACTGAATTTTGCTCCTGATGCAAGGCAGGAAGGAGCAGACTGGTTATAGATTTGAGAGAAATAATTCTTTTTACTGCCCTCTTACAACACCCCCAATTATATAACTAATAGATGTAACCAACTCAAATTTTACATTTAAATATTGGTTAAAGGTGGTAGATAGCATTTCCTGTGCTTTATTTATTCAGAGAGTGAAACTGTGCTATATGTTCTGACTTCTTAGTTGTGCTTAGAATGTGCTCCCTCCTGTATTCTGTTCTGGAAAAATGAAGCTTCTTATTATTTTGTTAGAACCTCAGACTCTGAAATGGGCAGTTATGATGATTACATACACACACAGAGTGGTGCTCAATTTGAGGTTTTGGATAGCTACGCATATAAGTTGACTTTTCTGTGCATTTGTATCGAGGTGGATCCAGCTCAGGTTGATGTCCTGGGAACCAGTGAGGCTCTCGCTTAAATCCTGAGGGAAGAGAAGAGAGAAGACAAGTGGAATCAGTCAATAGTAAGGAGACTTAGTAACCAATTTCATTATTACTTCCAAGGGAATAGAGAGTGAGTCCTGTAGAATTCAGAAAAGAGAGAAATCATTCACTCATTCATTCATTTATTCACTCATTCAGTTAACTTTTATTTGAGTTCCTCCTATGTTCCAGGCCTTGAATTAGGTCCTGAGAATTTAAGAATTAAAAAGAATAGTCCACCTACTATGGTTTGAACGTGGCATTTTGTTATTGTAGCTTGTATCATATGTTGTTTCAAAGTAGTGTCCAAACTGGAAAGAAAAAATAATAAATTAAAAATATAGGAGTCTACATCCAATATTTGGATATAAAGGACACAGTGACATGAATTCTAACATGCTCTGCCATATTTTAGATTGACTAGAGGTCTATATATCATTACTCTATATCCTACTAACTTTCATAACCTTTTTATGTTTGCTTAGGAGACCTAAAAGGGCAAGGACCAGGGGAAAAGCTAGCCCGAGTCCGAAGACATTGTATATTTCTTTAGATGAACAAAATTCAAACAAGAAGAGAAAGAGTACTGTCCATCTTTTTATTACCTTACAATAATGTAATATTCAACATCATAGTAAAGTGGGATAGATATTCCAACTAAGAACAGCTTCCCTCCCCAACCACTTCACTGAAAAGTATGAGAGATTTCAGCATTAGAAGTTATCAGATTCTTGCCTCTCAAACGGCCACTATTTCTTTTGCTAACAGAAGGAAACAAAGAAAAAGAAAGATACATTACCTGGGAAGGCAAGGGTTTGGGCTGCATTATATTCCTTAGATCATATCTTTCCTGGTTCCAGTTGCCCATCAGGGTACGATTTGAATAGGCATTCTCATTAGTGGTGCATCTCCATCCATACTGGGAAAACTTGGACATATTATTCCAATCTGTCCACACTTCAGCATGGCCATCTGCATTAATGAGGCTGCCATAGTGCGGGTTTGTAAGGAAACAGGAGAGGAACTCTCTCTGGGAAAAGATGAGAAAAGAAAAACTTCTTATACAAATCAGAGAGAGCAGAAAAGGCATCCCCTTTTCACCCTTGGCCAAACATAATATAAGCACACCTTACTAAGAGTCTAGCTTTCCTTCCAATTTGATTGCTATCATTGTTTCCTTTTTCCAGGTTCACAAGTCCTTTGACATATCCTCTCAATCAGTAGTATGAATGACTATATAGATTAAATGCTCCCCCTCCAAAATACAGAAAAACTTTAGTAACCCTAATACTACATACTAGCTAAATGTTCAGGTAATTTTGAGATGTGGGAATTTAAGAACTAAGAGTATTTCCCTGGCTTGTGTGGCTCAGTTGGTTGGACCATTGTACACCAAATGATGGTGGGTTCGATTCCCAGTCAAGGCACGTACCCAGGTTGTGTGGTGGATCACCAGTCAGGTTGCGTGCAGGAGGCAACCTATCAATGTTTCTCTCTCGCATTGATGTTTCTCTTTCTCTCTTCCTCTCTCTAAAAATATAAAAGTATTGTTATAGTCAAAGGGAATAGGGAGAAGTGAGAGCTAGAAAACTAGATAACACAATAAATCATAGTTTCCTTCCTTCTAGGACCAATTCAAATGCAATTATTCTATATGGCTTCCCTTGTCAACTTATTTGTCTCACACTGTACTTCATGTTCATATCTTTCTATATTTATAACTGCTACCATGTGTCAAGAGTTTTTAAAAATATATTTTTTATTGATTTCAGAGAGGAAGGGAGAGGGAGAGATAGAAACATCAATGATGAGAGAGAAGCATTAATTGACTGTCGACTTCATGCTCCCCTCTGGGGAACCAAACCCACAACCAGGGCATATGCCCTGACTAGGAATCGAACCATGATCTCCTGGTTCATAGGTCAAAGTTCAACCACTGAGCCACACTGGCTGGGCTCAAGAGTTCGTTAAGTACACTTCCAATAGCCTATACCGGACTCTAAATCCCTGAGGACAGGATTTGTGTCTTATTATCACACTCTCTCCTTCTGCCTGACCTCTCAATCAACAGTTCTTTGAACATACCAGATGACCAATATCTGATTTTCAATTTGTAAGAAATCAAAAGAAGCCCACCCATTTTTATTTTTGGCAAAAAGAAAAATATAAAAGTCTGGTCCCTTGGCTTAGGAGCAAGACATTACCTTCCCTGAAGAAAAGTAATTTGATCCTGAGGAGTTTATGTTGTTTGTAGATTCTATAGGAGAGTGACAGAAAACCTTACTCTTCTGGTCCATGTTCTTTAAAAGAAGAGATGTTACCAAACCTGGCCCTCCCAGTTCTTAAGCAGAGAAAGAATGTAGATCACTCGATCACCATGACCAGGTCACCACTCACCCACCTTGCCACAGGTAGGGACAAAGCCAATACTGTCCTCTCACATGATGTGCCTTTGCAAGACAGGTGCATGCACTGATGTCAACAAACAGCATAATGACTAAAGAGTAGCTGGTACCACAATGTTCAACAGGCTTAGTATTCAGGCTGCAGACCAAGGCGATACTGTCCTGGGGCAGTAGGACAGATACCATCATCCACTCAGTTTCCCACTCCTGGAACCCGGGGCTTATCTTTGACACCAATTCTTCTTTCAATCCCTTACATCACCTAATCATGAGGTTGTGTTGATTTTTTAATTAGCCCACTATCCTCTATCCCCACTGCCAAGTTACAATTCAGATCTCCCTATCAGCCCTGGACTCTATGACTGCAAGAGCCTCCTATTTGACCTCCATGCCATCAGTCTAGTTCTCCAATCCTTCTTTTGTTTTGTTTTGTTAATCCTCACCTGAGGATATTTTTCCACTGATTTTTAAAGAGAGTGGAAGAGAGAGGGAAAGACAGAGAAAAACATGCATGTGAGGGAAACACATCGATGTGGTTGCCTCCTGAATGAGCCGCAACCTGGGCCCAGGCCTGGGAGGAACCCGCCACCGCGGTATGTGCCCTTGACTGGAATTGAACCGGGACCCTTCAGTCTGCAGGCTGATGCTCTATCCACTGAGCCAAACCGGCTAGGGCTTTCCAATCCTTCTTCACACAAAAAAGCAGGGCTTTCGAAAATAAAAATTTAATTGTGTCCTCTTCCTATTTAAAATGTTTCAGTGTCTGGCCCCTGTTTCAGAATAAGGTCCAGGCTACTGAAATGGCTTATAACGTTCTGTATGTCCTGCCCCCTGCTTAATTTTTCAGTGTCATCTACTATCTACTCTCCCTCCAACTACATTGCAGCCAAACTCAACTGCTCTGCGTCTCCATCATGCTTTGGCATATATTGTTCCTTCTGCCACTTCACGCCTCTTGACTCGGGTAAAGTGTACTTTCCCCCCTTAGCTTTCAACTCGTCTCAATGCCAGGGAATCTTTTATTATTTCCTTTTCTTCTTCTTTTTTTAATTTTGTTTTATTGCTTAAGGTATTACAAAGAGTATTACATATGTCTCCTTTTTTTCCCCCTTGACCTACCCCCGATTGCCAGGGAATCTTTCACTCCCCCCCCCCCCCCAAATGCTAAGGTTTCCCATCTGTGTGCCCCGCGGGCACCCTGAGTCACTCCACTCCCGGCTGTGGCAGAATTGCCTCTGCTGCGCGTCCTTCCCCAGACCACAAGCTCAGCGACGCCAGAGGCCGCATCTTGGGCATCCACACACGCATCTACCTAACCGTGCTCACAGCGGCACACACTCATATTTCCTGAATGAACAAAAGGCAGGGGATGGGAGCACCTGGCGGCATTCCGAGCAGTAGAGACAATGGCCAGCAGCCATTTTGGGTGAGACGAAGACTTATCAAATCCTGTGTGTCAGGAGCGAGCAGAACGCAGAACACGCCGACTTTAACCTCTCGGCGGCCCGAGTCCCGCCCCGCTTCCTTCACTCAGAACTCCCTCCCCCTCGGCCTCTCCCTCTGCTCTACCGACTGCTTGTGACCTCATGCTTGGGTGACGAAGTCGCTCGGGGCCCCCTCGGGCTCCGGGGATTTTATTTCAGACTCTCGAGGGCGTGGGCGGAGTATGGGGACGGCGTGGTCGGCGTCTCCCTTTGGCACTCATGGTTAGGTTCATCCCTGGATGTAGCTGCACTAGTTTGTCCAGGCCACCAAGCCTGTGGTGCGTCATCAATCGGAGACGGGTGAGGCGCCGTCAGCAGGAGCCCCGCGACGGAAGTGACGTAAAATGAGCGCCTCCGAGGACGCGAGCGGGAAAACCAGTTGAGGCCATGGCACCTCGGCGCCTCCTCTTGGTTGGGGAGGGGAATTTCTCCTTCGCCGCCGCCGTGAGCGAGACCTTGGACCCGAGCACTAGTCTAACTGCCACCTGCCTCCAGCACCCCGCCGATTTCGCGGAGGACTCGGCGGCCCGGGAGAACCTGCGGCGCCTGCGCGAGCGAGGTAGCGAGCCCCCTCCGCGCGGCCCCGCGCCGGCCCCGCCCCGCGCCGGCCCCGCCCCGCGCCGGCCCCGCCCCGCGCCGGCCCCGCCCAGCGCCGGCCCCGCCCAGCGCCGGCCCCGCCCAGCGCCGGCCCCGCCCAGCGCCGGCCCCGCCCAGCGCCGGCCCCGCCCAGCGCCGGCCCCGCCCAGCGCCGGCCCCGCCCAGCGCCGGCCCCGCCCAGCGCCGGCCCCGCCCAGCGCCGGCCCCGCGCGGAAAGGGTGGGGACGTGGGCACTCAGGAGAGGGTTGCTCCTGACAGTCCCCTGAAGATCCGCAGAAAGCCCGCTCTGTGCCTAGACCGGGGTTGCTTCGCACGGTTCAGGTTAGGGAAGGGTTTTCCATGCTTCCAGGTCCTAAGACGCCCTCCTGTCTGTATTTCGTGCCAGGTGCAGAGATACGTTTTGGTGTGGACTGCACCCAGCTGGCAGATGCCTTCGAACCGCTCGGCAGGGCGTTCGACCGAATTTGTTTTAACTTTCCGCACTGTGGACGCAAAGCTGGAGTAGCTAGGAACAGGGAACTGCTTGCCAAGTTTTTCCAGAGGTGAGGAAGGGAGAGCACGCACCAGGAAAGATGGACATGACATACGGCACTGGAACATTGTAGTTTGGGAAATCAGGCTCACGTGTGTTATTTACTGTGCTGGGTTTAGAGAGAATATAACGCTCCATAAGAATACACAATCTCGTTGGAAAGGCAGACGTATATGCCCTAACCAGTGGTTCTCAACCTTCTGGCCCTTTAAATACAGTTCCTCATGTTGTGACCCAACCATAAAATTATTTTTGTTGCTACTTCATAACTGTAATGTTGCTACTGTTATGAATCGTAATGTAAATATCTGATATGCAGGATGGTCTTAGGCGACCCCTGTGAAAGGGTCGTTCGACCGCCAAAGGGGTCGCGACCCACAGGTTGAGAACCGCTCAGTGGTTAGAGCGTTGGCCTTCGGACTGAAGGCTCCCCAGTTCGATTCCAGTCAAGGGCATGTACGTTGGTTGCGGGCACATCCCCAGTAGGGGGTGTGCAGGAGGCAGCTGACCGATGGTTCTCTCTCATCAATGTTTCTAAGTCTCTATCCCTCTCCCTTCCTCTCTGTAAAAATCAATAAAATACATAAAAAAAAAGAAAGGCAGACGTATAATCCTGAAGGCTAAGTCAAAGTACAGATAGTGTGCTCCTGGGTGTCTAAAGGGCAGATCACCTATTTTTGATCATGTAACATAATGGTAACCAGTGTAGTCTAAAGGTGAGGAGCATGGATTTAGGAGCCAAACTGCCTGGACTCAAATCCACGCCCACTACTTAATAGTCGTATGGTTTTAGGTAAGCTTACTTAATCCTTTTTTGCTTCCTGGTCTATAAACTGAGGATATTAATAGTAACTACCTCATAACATTATTGGGAGTTCACCACAGTGCTTTACACCAGCGATTTTCAACCGGTGTCTGGCGGCAGGCACACTAGTATACCAAAACAGGTGGCACAATTGTGGGTCTCTGGGTCACGGCTGTCAACAAACTTTTCACAGAGGCAATATTTCAAGTTAGTATTTGAAGTATAGAATTTTAATAGGCAGGAGGGAGTGAAAAGAACAATTTTCTCCACCGGGAACTGTGACACAGCTGCAAGAATTTTTAAAACATGCAATGCCTCATTGTTTAGTCAGGGGCACTGACCCCTTTTCCCCTAGATCCATGGTCGGCAAACTGCGGCTCGAGAGCCACATGCGGCTCTTTGGCCCCTTGAGTGTGGCTCTTCCTAAGCCTTAGGAGTACCCTAATTAAGTTAATAACAATATACCTACCTATATAGTTTAAGTTTAAAAAATTTGGCTCTCAAATGAAATTTCAATCGTTGTACTGTTGATATTTGGCTCTGTTGACTAATGAGTTTGCCGACCACTGCCCTAGATTGTCAAATAAGAAAATGACAGCCAAAACAACAGTAGCCGTCCAGTGTAAATGAATCAAATTTATACCTATTTTTGTGTGTCAGATCAGCAAAAAATAAACTTTTTGGTGTGCCGCAGAGTTTTAGTAGTGTATGTGTGCCATAAGATGAAACAGGTGGAACATCGCTGCTTTACACTATTTACCAAAGCATATGGCATAATTGGAGGTCTCTTTGGGTCATGGTTGTCAACAAACTTTTCACAGAGGCACTATTTTAAGTTAGTATTTGAATTTTAATAGGCAGGAGGGGAGTGAAAAGAACAACTTTCTCCACCAGGAGGAACAGCCTGATCAGTGAATCCTGTATAGGAACTTTGCAGACATTGACTTTCTATGGCATGTAGGTGAACAATGCAAATACCAAGCTGGGTAACACTGGTCAGCCACTAGTGTCAGTTATGAGTTGAACATTGGATTTACATTCTAATTTACTTCCAGCTATTTTCTTTGCATGTTTCTTTGCCAATGGGTGTGACTAGATTTTAATTATTTCACAGCCAAACCATGTGTATATATAACTAACTCCTGTGGTTATTGCTACTTGTTTCTGATAAATGGCTGGTATTCCCCCCCCCCCCCCCCCCCCCCCCCGCCATTAGCTGTGCAGATGTTCTTGCAGAGGAAGGAGAAGTCCATGTGGCATTGTGTAGAGGACAAGGTGGGACTCCTGCTGATAATCCCACAAGAGAATGGCACAACAGTTGGCAAGTGGTTGCCATGGCAGCTCTAGGCGGATTTATTTTAAGTGATGTGCATCCCTTCAGCTGTGAGGCTGTGCCAGGGTACAGGTGCACTGGTTATAGGTAAGTAATAACAGAGGTCTAAGTCGTTTTAGCTCTCTCACTAATTATTTAAAAAAGCTCGTAGGTTTTCCTGATTCAGTCTCAAATACTTGCTTTCTTTAACAATAACAGGCTTCATATTTGGTATCTATTTTGCCAGGAGTCAAGATAAGTCATTTCATGTAGAAGGTGCTTTGAACCATATCTTCACCCGGAGCTTACCCTTTAAAGGTTCACAACCAAGAATCTTCAGGGTCAAATTGGGTGACCAGTGGTTTTCTTTTCCAGAACCAGAAGCACTTGTAGGAAAGTTGAACAGGTAACTGGTATTTTACCAGAAATTACTTCTATCTCTAACTGTATCCTGATTGGCTTGATGGCAACCATATATTGAATGGATGCTACATATACTGTTAATGATGTTGGTGCTCTGAATACTTGTCAGTCTGGCCTACATAAGCCTCTTTAGAACTAAAAATTTTCTGGTATAGTGTATGGACGGTGGTTGTCAGAGTTCTGAAATACATGATATTTCTGTTTATGGTTGATGATTTCGTTGTCTCTTCAGAATCAACTTAAGGATAATTCTTTTCTATTTAGCTATTTGCACTTTATATTCTAACTACATTGTAATTATTTACTATTTTAAGTTTAAAAGGTTATTTTGTGTTTGTGCTTACACAGGGGTTTCCTAAAAGCATCTTCCTGTCATCCTATCAAAACCATAAATGAGAAACTGATCTCTGAACTGGGCAAAGCTTTCCCTCTAAAAAGGCTGAAGTGTTCCTTCCCTTTGCTGCCACCTGAAGCAACCAGTGTTCTCACTTCCTGGAACTGTGACATTCTATCAACTGTCTTTTGGATTAATCTCCTTGAGGATAACTCAAATTCTGAGTCCCTGACTGGTGGGACAACAGAAGACATGGAGGACTTTCTAGTGTCACTTTCAGAACTTAGCTTTCCCAAGAGCCCTGGAAGAGATGGTAAGGAAGAAGCTCATGAAGGAATCTATGCCCAAGCCAAGATCTGGCTTAGACCTTCTCTCCTAGTTCATGTTCAGACTGTCATTCAAGCACCAGACTTCCTCCCAGGTTCATTGTACATCCTCAGTGGACCTGTCTTTCAGAAGTGCCACATCTTACCTTTCACAATGCCAGCGTTCCACGAGACTTTACTTATCCTTGGGTTTAATAAAAATCTGAAGGATGACTGTCTTCAGTCACTACTGAACCACCTGAAGGGCATTCTAGATAGCCTTCTGACGCAGACATTGCTGGAGGGTTCTAAACTGAGCAATTCAGTAGAATTTGTCTTTCAACCAAATGGGAAAGGTTATATGATTAATGTGAAGTCTCATAATTTTGGCCCAGATTGTGCCAAGGATCTGAGTATTGGGTCTGTTACCACATCTGTTCCAAGCATTATACATGAAGAACAGTGTTTTGTGTTTGTGTCTATGAACTTGGACCTATTAGCCATGCTTGTCTGGGGTATCTCTGACTGGAGGATGTTGTGGACCTTTGATAAACGTTTTCTGAAGAATTTCGTCCCTGAGAAAATAGAACCCTTTAAAAGTTATTCCCTATATCCTCCAATCTATGTGCATGATATTAGTTTTTGGTTAGATGAGAAAAAAGGATTTGATGAACTAGAGTTTCACACTGTGGCCCGAGCAGTGTCCCAAGACACTGTCATATCCATACAATTCCTTAGTCGTTTTCAGCATCCCAAGACTAAGCAGGTCAGTCTCTGCTATAGACTGACCTACCAGACCTGTGACAAGGCCCTTACCCAGCAGCAGGTAGCATCAATGCAGTCCCAGTTTAGGAAAGAGATTCAACGACTACATCTGACACCTCGGTAGTTTGGTAAATTCATTTCTGCAGCATGATCCTTATGAGTATGAGATGAAAAAACTCATTTGTAACTGGGCATCCTCTCTGGACTATTTTTTTGTCAAATCTTTTACCTTGTGACTGTTGACTCTAAAGGTACCTTGTGATTCGATTATTTAACTTATAGACTATAATGTGATTGGAGACCTTTGGAGTTGTGCAGTATTTTGATCCTTAGTAATGACTAGGAAAATAAATCAAACATCATCATGTACTTTAGATGCTCTATTGCTAAAGAGGCAATAGAACTTGAATGTCTCATCAAATATATATAAACTAGAGGCCCAGTGCACGGATTCATGCACCAGTGGGGTTCCTTGGCCTGGCCTGTGCCCTCTCGCAATTTTGGACCCTTGGCAGATGTGAGACTGCAGGCCAGGCCGAGGGACCCCACTGGTGCATGAATCCATACACCGGGCCTCCAGTATGCATATAAGATCTTTGGTTAATCTCTTCCTGCCCTCCCCACTACCACTTCTTGCTGAGATTCATCAGTCTGTTCCATGTTTCCATGGCTATGCATTGAGTGTCTGCCTCCTGGTCAATGTGGGCCATAGTGAACGGTTGAATGGTCGCTTAGGCTTTTATATATACACTAGAGGCCCGGTGCACAAAAATTTGTGCACTCAGGGGGCAGGGGGCGGGGGGTCCCCCAGCCCGGCCTGTGCCCTCTCGCAGTCTGGTACCCCTCGGGAGATAACGACCTGCTGGCTTAGGCCTGCTCCTGGGTGGCAGGGGGCAGGCCCAATCCCTAAGTGCAGCCCCTGGTCAGGCTCAGAGCAGGGCTGATTGGGGAGTTGGGGCGCCGCCCCGTCATGCACAGAGCAGGGCGGATCGAGAGGTTGCGATGCCACCCTCAGTCACGCTCAGGGTAGGGCCGATTGGGGGGGTTGGGGCACCGCCCCCTGTCACACTCAAGGCAGGGTCGATGGGGAGGTTGTGGCGCCACCCTCTGTCACGCACAGAGCAGGGCCGATCAGGGGGTTGGGGAGCTCCCCCTGTCACACACAGAGCCGCAGGGCGATCAGGGGGTTTGGGCGCTGCCCCCTGTCACACTGATCCCGGTGCCGGGAGCCTCGCTGCTCCACTGATCCCGGTGCTGGGAGGCATATTACCCTTTTACTATATAGAATAGAGGCCTGGTGCACGGGTGGGGGCTGGCTGGTTTGCCCTGAAGGTTGTCCTGGATCAGGGTGGGGGTCCCCACTGGGGTGCCTGGCCAGTCTGGGTGAGGGGCTGAGGGCTGTTTTCCTGGTGGCAAGTGACTGGAGCTCCCAACCGCTCCTTGTTTTCTTTCTTTCTTTTTTTTTTTTATTCTGGGCCAGCTTTAGCTCTGAGGCCTCGCTGCTGAAAACATTGATACAAAGTTTCGGTCCGGCTGGGTTTCAGTCTGGCTGGTTTCTGGTGTTTTGTTTACCTTCTTATTTGCAACATAGTACATAGTTGCTTAGAGTTGCAACTGAGAGGCTGGCAAGTGAGGCGGGGAATGTTGGAGTCCGCAGCAAGCAAGCCTCATGTTCGCTTCCAGCTGCCTGGCTGCCGGCCGCCATCTTGGCTGACAGTTAATTTGCATATACTCACTGATTAGCCAATGAAAAGGGTAGCGGTCGTACGCCAATTACCATGTTTCTCTTTTATTAGTGTAGATATATAGATATAGATATATATTTTTTCACACTGTCAATTCCTCTTCCTTTAACTCTATTGTATCATCTCAATCTATGTACAAGAGTGCTTTTTAGTCAGACCAACATTTATTAGCTTGGGTAAGTTGCAAGTGCTTCATTGGTACCATCATTTATCTTCATCATCATCATCATTTTAAATCAGTGGTTAACTATTGTGAAAGTCATGGAACTAATAGGTATCAGATTTAGAGTTTATATTTGGATTTGACTCTACAGCCCAAGTACTTTCTGCCACTTTGTTATTTTACTTCCCTTTCCCTGGTCTTCAACAGCAGTCTCTCAACTGTATTAACTCTAAAATTCGTCCCCCTCCTAGATATGGGGGCCTTCTGTTGTAAGCATCTCTAAGAGACACTGGGAGATTGGCTCAGCCTAGGACTCTGAAGAATGGGTACTCTAATGTGAATTAATATATGTTCCTATTAATAGTTAAGTTCCACTAACTGGAATTATATTGTGAACTTTATGAAGGAAATAACTGTACTATTTGTTCTTGTGTTTGGAGAAGAGCATATATAGAAAGGCAAGAATAGAAGTAAAGAAACAAATTTGGAGGTTATTATGATAACGGAAACAAGAGATAATGGTGACCTGCTGTAAGAAGTTGTTGGATAGGGCAACATTAGAAGGACTTGCTGATGAATTAAATATATGTGTGTGGGTGGAAGGTGTGGAGTTAGAGAAATCAACTAGGTTTTTGATTTGAGCAACTGGAAGAACTGTCATTAATAGGAAAACTGGAATAGGAGTAAGTTTGAGGAGTGAAGAATTAAGAAATCTCTTATGGACACATGTATTGCTTAGCTCTCCACATCCTATATAATAAAAGGGTAATATGCAAATTGACCCTAATGGCAGAATGACCTGGAATGACCAGTCGCTATGACACACACTGACCACCAGGGGGGCAGACATTCAACACAAGAGCTGACCCCTGGTGGTCAGTGCGCTTCCACAGGGGATGTGCCACTCAGCCAGAAGCCGGCTAGTGGCTGGCCAGTGCAGCGGCGGTGGCAGGAGCCTCTCCCACCTCCACAGCAGCGCTATGCATGTCTGAGTATAGGCCCGGGCAGGCTGCCAGAGGGATGTCTGACTGCCAGTTTAGACCTGATCCCCCAGGATGCAGGCCTAAGCCATCAGTCGGACATCCCCCGAGGGGTCCCAGACTGCAAGAGTGTGCAGGCCAAGCTGAGGGACCCCCCGAGTGCACGAATTTCCATGCACTGGGCCTCTAGTAGACTATACACTCATTAAAGGCAGGCTAAGTGATGTATAGCTTTTGTCCATCCCTAGCAGTACCTAATACATGATTGAGGTAGCATTTGAGCTGGATCTTAAAACAAGGTAGGGCCCTAGTCGGTTTGGCTCAGTGGATAGAGTGTCAGCCTGCAGACTAAAGGGTCCCGGGTTCAATTCCAGGAAAGGGCACGTACCTTGGCTGCAGGCACGATCCCTGGCCCTGAAGCGTGTGCAGAAGGCATCCAATCTGTGTGTCTCTCTCATATCAATGTTTCTCTCTCCCTTTCTTGCCCCCTCCCTTCAACTCTCTCTAAAAATCAATGGAAAAATATCCTTGGTTGAGGATTAACAAAAAAACAAGGGCAGGGATGTCACAGCAGGATTGTTAGGCAGAGAGGCCATGATTCCAGGCAGAGGACATAGATGAGCAGAGGTATAGATAATGGAGCATTTAGAGAACTTTTTAAGCTAGTTAGTTAGAATGTAAAATGTATATAGGAAGGTAGTAGATGATATTAGACAAGCAGGTTGGGGCTGGTGTTTGTTTATGAAAGACTACAAATGCTACAATAAGGAGTTTGTACTTTATTTGGCAGGCAATAAGAAAATTGCAATTTTTAACTAAGGAAGTGACACAAGAGTAGTGCTTTTGAAAATTAATTGGACAGTGTTGCACAAGATAAATTTGAGATGGGAGCTCCCTACAAGGGTGCTATTGTAGTGGTCCTAGATAGAGGAAGAAAGGGGCCTGGATTAGAGTGAAATGAAAAGGAGATGGATGTATGAGATATAGCTAGGCTGGGATGTCTGAACTTGATAACAATTGCATGTGAGAATTGAGCAATATACTCAACTGCCATTTTTAAAACTTGGAATTTTTTAGTATGAAATCATAACCTGGGACCCTGTCATGTTGAGCGTTCCCCCTATAAACTTGGTAGGTACAGAGCTCCATAGGATTGGATAGAGCTGTGATTGGGGGAGTAGGAAGAATGTCAGGAACATGTGAATGACCCCTGGGGGTTAGAGCCATGATATCAGATGCCTGTATAAAAATGCATGTGTGAAATCAGGAGAAAGTTCCTGAACTCTGGGTTGGATGAGCATGGGCGTTGTAGTTAAGTCCTGGTTTGAAATATGACTCCTGAGTTGGGCTGGACCTGGGTTGGAATATGGCCCCTCCATTTCCTAGCTATGCAACCTTGGACTTTGCTAGGTCTGATCAAATAATTGAATCAATATTCCCTCCCCTGGGAACTGACCTTTAGCCACTTCACAACCAACATTCCCTTTCGCTTAGACCACATTCCACTTGCTAAGACCATTGTCTTTCCCCTCCAGACTTCCCCAGGATCCAACCCGCCCAGAGAGTTCCCCCAAAAAGCCCGCCTAGAGTCCTTTAAAACCTCTGACTCCTCATCCCTGCGTGCTGGCGCCATTTTGGGGCTCAACCCATTGAGTTCCCAGATGACCTAATACATTTATAATTCTTTACCACTTTTGGCCTCATGGATAGCTCCTTCGGCAACCTTAACATTTCGGCAACTAAAACCCACGAGGGTTCATGGGGAAGGGGAGCCATTGCTCAGACTTTGGTCACCCTGAGTTTGCTACTTGGAGAGCAGTAGGCAGCAACAGCTCGTCCTGGGTTTACCTCCGAATCCTACTTGGGTGGCTCAATTGCTGGCCTCGATTGGGCATCCCTCTCTTACAGGCCCTCCCGAACCAGCCAAGGAGGATGCCAGATCAGGAACCTCTCCTTCTCCATTGCTGACCATCCCACACCGGCCAATCTTCTCTAGGTGAGGGACGTTCCCCAACTTCCCTCATCTGGAGTCTTCTGTCCACTCACTCTCACTGACTTCTTGAAAGTCCTCTCGTCTCGAAAGTCCTAGCGCTAGGCCAGAAGAGCCCTCAGCTGTTCGGCTTTGGGTCCTTCTGGACTGGGGGCACCCAGTCTAGAGGGTCATCCTCGCTTCTCGTGGTGATTTGTTTAGCAGTGAGGACGTCCGCCCTAAACAGCCACCTTTGGATTTGTGGTCTGTCACTCACCCTTCCCCTCATGTGGACCACACTATTCTTACCATGGTGAACACTCCCTCCCCATCCCCTAAAACGGCCCCTCTTGGCTGTGTCCTTACAAATCTCAACCACGTTAGACTCAGGGGTAGATCAGGCCCAAGCGCCTCATTTTCTTTTGTAACACTGTTTGGCCACAATATAAACTAGATAATGAGTCTCTGAAAACAGCAGTTTCAATT
This sequence comes from Myotis yumanensis, assembly GCF_028538775.1. Lineage (NCBI taxonomy): Eukaryota > Metazoa > Chordata > Mammalia > Chiroptera > Vespertilionidae > Myotis > Myotis yumanensis. The sequence goes on from NW_027223761.1 coordinate 77,849,620, forward strand.
TAACACATTGTGAGACTTAGATAATTGTTGTCACTGAGATGGAAAGTGGTCGGAGATTCCCTACATCCCGGCCTTTTTCACCCATCTGTCCCATCCCTCTCTCTGTCAGTTCTGCTCTACCTACCAGGTCCTTCTCCTTCATGCAAAACAACATACCCTGAACACTTCTGATGCTGAATTTACTTTTGACCCAGCGACCACTTCTCCCACCACCCCTGAGAGCCCAAATCCCGCCAACTCGAGGTCCAATACAGCTTTTTCCCCACCTAACACTTGCTCTCGGGCCACCCAAAGACTGCCTTCCTCTACAGCAGTGGTTCTCAACCTGTGGGTCCCGACCCCTTTGGGGGTCAAACGACCCTGTCACAGGGGTCGCCTAAGACCATCAGAAAACACATATATAATTACATATTGTTTTTGTGATTAATCACTATGCTTTAATTATGTTCAATTTGTAACAATGAAATTGGGGGTCACCACAACATGAGGAACTGTATTAAAGGGTCGCGGCATTAGGAAGGTTGAGAACATTGCTCTACAGCCACTTCTATTCCCATGCCCATTCTATCCCTGAGGGAGGGAGCAGGAACTGAGGGCACAGTCCAGGTCCACGTCCCAATCTCTGTGTCTGACCTTACCCAGGTTGAAAAAGGACTAGGGTCTTTTTCCACTGACCCAACCACTTTTACCTGACCCAGCCCTATGACCTGACCTGGCACAACATCTATGTCATGCTGTCCTCCTCTCGAACCCCAGAGGAGAAGGAACGGGTCTGGCTAGCAGCTCAGGACCATGCTGGGGCCCTCCCTAGACAGGACATAGCAGCCAACCTGGTTAGCACTGACGTGGTTACCCAACTGACCCAAGAAGGGAATATCAGGTTCATTCTCCAGGGCGCCAGTTCCGTAGCCATATAATCCCGTCTCATTGCCAGACTCAAAAAGGCTGCCTATAAGGCAGTCAACTATGACAAACTCAATAAAATCACTCAGATCCCAGACAAAAACCCAGCTCTCTTCCTCTCCCCATCACGGAGGCCTTACAGTAATTTACCACCTTAGACCCCACCTCCTCAGAGGCAACCCTTCTTTTGAAAACCCTTTTAATATCCCAATCAGCCCTGACATATGTCACAAACTTAAAAAAAATAGACACAGGTCCACAAACCCTTCAAAAAGTCCTCGTTAACCGGGCCTTTAAGGTCTTTAATAGTAGAGACTGAGACCCAAATCCAAAAACAAAGGCGAGATCAGACCAAGGCTGGTGTCCAGATGGAGGCCTTTCAGCTCCTAGCATCGCTCTCATGAACCCCAAATGAAGTGCCGGTCCTCCAACCAAGAGTAAGTCAGGGGCTAAGCCTCCTCTGGGCCCTGCTTCAAATGAAACAAGGAAGGACATTGGGCCAAGTCCTGCTCAAACCCGAGACCCCACCTGGTCCTGCCCAAGGTATGGAAGGAAAGGCCACTGGAAATCAGACTGTAGCCTGGCCCCTCCAGGTTGGACCTCAGCCAGTCCAGCAAGGCCACCCTTTGGATCCGGTTTGGAGCTCCCAGACCTCCTGGGACTGGCCACTGAATACTGAAGCAGCCCAGGTCCTGACAAGGCCCCACAAACTTACATCACCAGGACAGAGCCTCGGGTAATGACTGTGGCGGCAGGTAAGCCGATCTCCTTTTTAAGTGACACTGGGCCACTTATTCTGCCCTCCCTGAATTCACTGGGACCCTTGTCCCCTCCTCAGTCTCTATTATGGGGGATGACGGACTAGTCTCACAGCCTTCAGCCACCTCACCTCTACACTGCATCTTACTAGATACCCCCTTTATCCTCTTTCTCACTCTACCTCAGTGCCTGACCAGGACTACCTTGCATCCCCTCATAAAGCCCAGTTGTCCGGAACCACAGTCACCTACCTCAGTTTTACTCTCACCCCACAAAGTCATTGCCTCAGACCGTAACACCTTACCTCCTCTATGACTGTCCCCTCCTCTAGACAAGAAATACTATCCTTCCTCATGCTCACTGGTACTTTTGCTTCTGGGTTCCCAACTTTAGTCTTCTTGCAAGCCCCTCTATGATGCATATGAAGGGACCCCTCACTGAGCATTTAGATCCCAAGGCCAGCATTCTCACCCTTTTAATGCTCTGAAAACTGCTCTCACCTCAGTGCCTTCTCACCAGCCCCCGCCCCCCCCCCCCACCCGCCCTTCTCAAAGAACAACTTTCTTTACTGCTACACTGCAAACATGTACTGAACAGTCCTGATGTAGTAGAGGCTGACGCCATTGTCACCCAAACTTTAGCATGTTATCTCTAAGGAAAAATGTGGTAGTTTCAAATCCAAGCAGCTGGAGGCCTGGTAACTGCAGTCCTAGAACAGGCTGCAGGGCCTGCTCCCCCTCACCCCCATCCCCTTTCTCTCCAGCCTCATATGCCTATGCATAATTTTCCAAAGTCTTTGGAAACTTAAAGGCTTTGGAGCATTGCTGGGTTAAGTGATAAACATCTAAATATTTTAAAATAACATAAAATGCTGAAACATTGATTGCTAGACAAGTTTAACATTTGCCTGCTCTAAGCTTTTTTTTTTTAGAAGGTCTCTTGTACTTTGTTGAAGGTATATTTTCTTGAGAGTAAGGGTATATTTAAAACGTGTTCATAAACATCTATCTAAGGAATGATAAAAACACATTTTTTATTCTAATGATGGTTATTTCGGAATGGGTAGAAAGGTTTGTTCAGTGAGTCAGGACATGATCACCCCTGATGTATGAAGGGATCCCTTCTCTCCTAGCTCTGACTCTCCTATGGCTTAGGTCCTTAGATTGGGCCTACACTTTATTTCCATCGCTCATTCACAATCCTTCCTGTTTGGTATCTAGGAACTTCCTGCTTGGTACTTAGGAACTTCTCTCCCCTTTTCTAGCTTTAAAAAGTCATACACTGCTAAAGAAACCAAGTTGGGAATGATCCCATAATACAGGGAAATAACAAAGCAGACAAAGAGGCCAAGGCAGCTGCTCAGAGGAAGTTCCGTCTCCCCAACTCCTAGCTATACCTCATACAGCATCCAAATACACGCCAGAGGAACTTCAGTCCCTATAAGCTCTTGGGGCCACTCAGGAAGATCCATGGTTAAAATTTCAGGGAAGCCCTTGCTGGTTTTGCTCAGTGGATAGAGCGTTGGCCTGTGGAATCAAGGGTCCCAGGTTCAATTCTGGTCAAGGGCACATGCCCAGGTTGCTGGCTCTATCCCCAGCGTGGGTGTGCAGAAGGCAGCCAATCAATGATTCTCTCTCACCATTGATGTTTCTATCTCTCTCTCCCTCTCCCTTCCTCTCTGAAATCAATAAAAATATATTTTAAAATTTTTTTTCAGGGAAAATATATCCTTCCCCAGGGACAGGCCCACAATATCTTATGGGCCATTCACAATTCCCTACATAGAGGATACAGACTGCTTTTACAACTCCTAAAACCCCTCATCACATGTCCTAGCCTAGCCCCTACTGCAAGATATCACCAAAACCTGTTCTGCTTGGTACTCAGTATCTCCCCAAGGACAGGTTAGACCTTCTTCTTTCTCCACTCATTAGTCTAGTGGCCAAATCCCTGAACAAGCCTGGTGAACTGACTTCACTCACATGCCCCCTATTAAAAGAACCAAATATCTCTTAACCCTATTAGATACTGGGTAGAAGCATTCCCCACTGTGTCTGAAAAGACCTCTGAGGTTACTCAAACTCTCATTCAGCATATCATTCCCAGATTCTGCCTCCCCACCTCATTACAATCAGATAAAGGACCTGCTTTCATATCTCAAATAACTCAACAGGTCTCCACTCTGAACATCCAGTGGAACTTACACACCACCTACCGGCCCCAGTTTTCAGGCAAGGTAGAAAAGGCAAATTCCTTAATTAAGTCTCACCTAAATTAACTCTCGTAACTAAAGAACCTTGGATTACTCTCCTACTTCTAGCCCTTAAGTGCATCAGGGCACCCCTCCCCCCACCCCTGCCGTGCAACCTCCTTTCTTAGTCTCATTGAACTCATGTATGGAAGACTTTTCTTATTAGGAAACTTCCCTTCCACAGAGACCCCTCTAGGAGACTGTGTCCTCATTTTATTTTTATTTTTTTAATCTTTTAAAAATATATTTTTTTATTGATATCAGAGAGGAAGGGAGAGGGAGAGAGAGAAGCATCAATGATAAGAAAAAATCATTGATTGGCTGCCTCCTGCACGCCCCCTACTGGGGATCGATCCCACAACCCCGGGCATGTGCCCTTGACCAGAATTGAACCTGGGACCCTTGAGTCCACAGGCCGACACTCTATCCACTGAGCCAAGCCAGCTAGGGCTGCCCCATTTTAAATCTCACCCAGCAATTACTGAGAAAACATGCTGATTAGGTCCTCCCTCGACCTTTTACAGGAGATATTCCCCCTATTCCCCTACAGCCAGGGTACTGGGTCCTCCTAAAGGAACCCCATCTGTCAAATAATTTATAGCCCCGATGGCAAGGCTCTTATCAGGTACTCCTAACTCCCCGACCTGCAGCTAAACTAGCAGGGCATACCCCATGGTTCCACCCTTTTAGGTAATTATCCTACAGCCCAGGCAAACCAAGCCTCCCTTCTTTTCCCTACTTATATTCAATCTCTTGCTAAGGTAGCTCCTTCCTCCATCCCAGTCACAGTTCCTGTCACTCTCCACACCCCACTCATCACCCAAGCCCCTTTGTGCTTTTCAAAGTCACAGGACAATATAACAACAGGCCATCTCCGATCATCAGCTTGCAACCCCACAGTTAACCTAGAACTACTGAACAGCCAGTGGTCCCAAGGGGTTGACTACCAGGTCTCCCCGGAAGCCAATGGTTATTTCCTACGGATGATCTGTTTTATTTCTTTTTTTAAAAAATATATATTTTATTGATTTTTTTACAGGGAGAAGGATAGAGAGTTAGAAACATCGATGAGAGAGAAACATCGATCAGCTTCCTCCTGCACACTCCCTACTGGGGATGTGCCCTCAACCAAGGTACATGCCCTTGACTGGAATCAAACCTGGGTCCCTTGAGTCCGCAGGCTGACGCTCTATCCACTGAGCCAAACCGGTTAGGGCTGTTTTATTTCTTATTCAACCATCCAGGCTCAAGGCTTCAGCTGCTCCTTTCCGTCCCTTTCTCTTTTCCCTTGGATAACAGCCCATTCTAGTGTTCCTCCCCACTTTCACTGCAATAGAATCTCAACCACTCATCTGTCACCCCTTATCGGTAGCACCATGGAACTACCCTCTCAGTTTAGAGGGTGGAACTGGGAAAAGGAACCTCATACCCTTTAGTCCACCTCTTCTCTCTACACCTTTCAGCTTGTTTCCATGATCAGGGATATTTCATCCTTTGTGGGGAAAACACATATATTTGCCTCCCTACCAATTGGACAGGAACCTACCTCTCACCCAATGTAGATATAGCCCCTAATAATCAATCTTATTGTCCCCGTAATCCATCATATCCGACACAAAAGGGCAGTCCAGATAATCCCTCTACTCATAACCCTCGATATCTCAACAGGTGTTGGGACTGGCATAGGAGGCTTAACCACTGCTCTATAATATTTTGAAATCCTGTCTCAGGTTCTACAAGAAAACCCAGATGACATGGCCAAAAGTTTAGTTCAAATTCAGGATCAGAGAGATTCACTAGCAGCTGTAACCCTCCAAAATCAGAGAGGACTAGACCTCCTAACAGCAGAGAAAGGAGTCTATGCCTCTTTCTGGAGGAAGAATGCTGTTTTTATGTCAACCAGTCTGGCCTAGTCAGGGATGCCACCCAAAAATTAATGGAAAGGGCTGAAAAGATTAGAGAACATCAATCAAATTCATGGGGCTACTGGCTAAAAAATATAAATTGGTATACCAGCTTACTTCCTTTCATAGGACCATTAACATTCCTATTCCTCATTCTCGGTTTTGGCTCATGTATTCTGCGTCATTTTTCATCTTTTCTTCAGGATGGCTTTTGAGTCTTCACCAACCAGTCTCTTGGCGAAATCATGCTGCTGCAACCCCTAGCTCCAATCAGGAGGAATCTATGCAGTGTTCCAGCTGACTACAATCAAAGTCCATCCCCTTATGATCTTGATGTCCCCTCTCAGATGGAAGAAATGACTTCTGTCCCTATTGCATAAAACAGAAAGGCTGAATGTTAGGTCTGATCCAATAACTGAAACAATAACCCCTCCCCTGGGAACTGACCTTTAGACCACTTTACAACTGACATTCCCTTTTGCTTAGACCACTTTCCACTTGTTAAGACCATTGTCTTTCCTCTCTGGACTTTCCCAGGATCTGGACTGCCCAGAGAGTTTGCTACCGAAAAAGCCCACTTAGAGTACTTTGAAACCTCTGACTCCCCATCCCTGGGTGTCAGCACCATTTTGGGGCTCAGCCCATATGGCCTCCAGATGACCTAATTCTATCCTATATAATAAAAGGCTAATATGCAAATTGTCCCTTCAGGAGTTTGACCAAATGGGAGTTCAACTGCTTGCTATGACATGGGCTGACCACCTGGGGGGTGGCGCAGAACAAAGGAAGGCTCTGGCTGGCAGCCAGGGGAAGGAAGGCCCTGATTGGCCCTTATTGCCGGCCAGGCCTAGGGATGCTACCCGTGCACAAGTTTCATGCACCAGGCCGCTAGTTAATTTATAATTCTTTACCACTTTTGGCCTTGTGCCTTCCTTGGTGACCCTAACAGGCCTCAGTTTCCTTCTCAATAAAACAAGGGTGTTATGATATTAAATTTAAAAAGGATAAAATATGTAAAATGCTTACCATAATGCTGTAGTAATGATAGGGGGACTTATAATTGGATAGATAGAGCACTTTAATTAATCTGAAAAATAACCATATTATTTAAATCTTAGAACACATATACTTATGTGAATAGGGGGTTAAGTTTCTCATATGTGGATAGGGGGTTAAGTTTTTCTTAAGTTTCCTTTTCAAGGCCTGTCTGAAGCATGACTCAGCTGTGAATCCAGCAAGCTGAACCGATTATCATGGTCAGGCCAATCCACCAGGAGTCAAACATCATCTCATCAACATCATCTCATTGCCTGATAACCAAGGACAATAGCTGACACCTCCGGACCTCCAGGGCTGCACGTAGCTGCATTACGTTCCCAGCCTCACCGTAGCCCCTTCCCCTTTATAATCCTGTTTCCTGCACTTTGCTATAAGACAGGATTTGAATGCTTGTAAGTGCCCTGTCTTCTTGGTTGGCTAGCCTTCGCAATAAACACCTAATATGATTCAACCCTGCTTTCGTTATTGGACACAGCGACAGGCAGCCCGAGACCAGTAACAGTAGCAATGACAGCACTGGTGTATGGTTGAATTTGCCACATAGAATTTCTTGTCTTTCTTTTTTTTGGGGGTAGGGGGGGGGGTTCTTTCTAGGTATATTAATTTTTTAAATCTTTATTGTTGAAAGTATTACATATATTCCCTTTTCCCCCCTCATTAGCCCTCTCCAGCCCGCCCCTGCCCCCCACTTTTTTCTCATTCTATTTTCTACTATTAGCCACAGGCTGTCCTTACCATTCTTACCAAAGTACAGACAGGGCAAGTTGTCAGTGACTTTTTAAGGGCCTCCCCTTTGGTAGGCAGCTGTGCTATGACTTTTAACTGAATATCTCCGCGCACTCACCTTGCAGAAAGCTTTCTATTTGTGCTTTCTTTTAAAAGTGTGTGTGGGGGGCGGCGCGGGGGGCGCGGGTCACTGAAGAATGGTTTTTGCAGGAGAGTGGAGAATGCTGAGAAGTGAAGGCGGAGAGAGTTAGAGGCAGGGAGGAATGCCCAGCGTCGCGAGTGTGTGGAAGGGACAGCTGTGACGGTGAAAGAAGTCTCAGGTCCTATTTCTTTTCTACTCTAGGATGTGCCCCCATGGGCCCCACCACGCTGTGATTTAGTGTTGTCTGCGCATGTCAAGGTCTTTTGTCCCTCGGCGGACGCCGTCTGCCAGCCAGCGCGATGCCTGGGTGCTCGCCCTCTCCGTAGGGTGTCCGTGGGCTTCTACCTTCTCGTCCCAGCTGGCCATGGCCAGCCGCGGGGCTCGGCAGCGCCCCAAGGGAGGCGGGAGCAGCGGCGGCGACACGGCCTCGGCCGCGGACAAGCTGCGGGACCTGCTGTGCGGCCGCGAGGCGGGCGGCGCGGAGCCGCGGGCCGAGTAGGTGCGGGGCGGGGGCGTGGCCGGCGGCGGCGGCGCGGGGTCCGGGGTCTCGGCCGCGCGGGCCGCTGGCCCCGGGGCCCGGCTGCCTCTGCACCCGGGTCCTTTTGCTCTTCCCGGGCGGGTCAGCGTTCCGTCTCCACCCCGTCCTAGACCTCCACTTCGGGTCCGAGTTTGCTGTAAGGAAACCTGGGGTGCGGCTCCCGGCCCGGCCCGGCGGGGGTTGGCGTCCTGTGTGTGAGTGGCGGGAGCCGAGAGTACACCTTTTTGGGGTCTCGCCGTTGCCTTCATTCTCCCCAAAGCCCCGGCCCGTTCATGCGAAGGCCCCACAGCCTCCAGCACCGCACCCGCCCCTCTCCCAGGCCGGGAACCGCAGGTTAGGGCTGCGCCGAAGGAGCTGTCAGCAGACGGAGCTGGAAGAGGGCACAGCGCCTTGCACATGTTAGGCCTCTGTACGTTGGAATAAATGAGCTGATGAATAAATAAAGCCACGGAGAGCAATGGCCTTGTTACGAAAAGAAAGAAACGGGGTGAGAGCTTTGTGGTCTTCAAGTGAGTGGATAGTTGGCTGGGAGTAAATGGAGCGTCATAGATGCCGAGAACTAAAGGGTATGCGTTCGCTTACACCTGCAAAGCAGGAAGTGGGAGGAATGATGAAGGTTGATCTGCTCCGAACAGCTAACTGCTCACCGCTATTGGAGAATACTTCAGGGCTTTAATGTCCCTTGCCAGTCCTGTCTTTTTTGTCAAATTTTAGGCCTTCTAGTTAGCAGGCACTTCCTGACACATACTTTTTTTTTTTTTTTTTTTTTTTGCTTCTGAGCAGGTTATCTGGGAACAAAGCAGGCCAAGTTTGGGCACCGGAAGGATCTACTGCTTTCAAGTGCTTGCTCTCAGCAAGGTTATGTGCTGCTCTTCTGAGCAACATCTCTGACTGTGATGAAACGTTCAACTACTGGGAACCAGTAGGTGACTTCTTTGGGTATTTTTGTTGTTGTTCTTGATTTCATTGCCTGGGACTTTGTTACCAATCAAGATACAAATATTATATACACGTGTTACTAGTAATAAAATAACTTTATTTGCACTTTTGTATTCTAAGTTGATGATTTTTTAAAAATACATTTTTATTGATTTCAGAGAGGAAGGGAGAGGGAGAGAGAGAGAGAAACATCAATGATGAGAGAGAATCATTGATCAGCTGCCTCCTGCATGCCCCCTATTGGGGATGGAGCCCGCAACCTGGGCATGTGCCCTGACCAGGAATAAACCCTTGACCTCAACCACTGAACCGCGCCAGCCAGTTGAAGGCTGTAGGGAATCTGGCTGTTTTATGAAAGGATATAATTTGTAATTTCCTTAAAAATTTTTAAAAATCAAAATAACACTTTGAGAAAGTTTTTAAAGTTAACCATTACTACAAAACTTTAAGGAAAAACAGTAGTTTCCAGTTCCATTTCTTATGTTCAAATCCCAGTCCCCAGAGGCAACCGCTTTCAACTTTCTTAGTTATTTCTTCTGATGGTTACTAAAATAAATATCATTACTAAATATCATTACTTATACTGCTATTTCTTGATTTTTAGATTTATAAGTTGATTGACTTTGTATTACAGAAAATTCAGAGGCGAAGTTTTCACATCATATTTTTCATAAAAAAAGAATGTTTAGTGTAGGTGGTTTAAGGAAAATATAAGATTTTGAGTTTTCTTAAGTGTTTTCTTTTGAATATTTTTATTGATTTCAGAGAGAAACTGAGAGGGAGAGAGAGATAGAAACATCAGTGATGAGAATCATTGGCCTCCAAAGGGGGACCCAGCCCCCAACCAGGGCATGTGCCCTGACCAGGTATCGAACCTGTGACCTCCTGGTTCATAGGTTGATGCTCAACCACTTGAGCCACCCTGTCCAGGCAGATTTAGAGTTTTGTTTTGTTTTTTAAATAAGTAGAAGGTAAAATTCAAGCTCTTAAAGTTGACCAAACAATAATCTTGTAGAATTTATAATGTCCTAATATTTCTTAATATTGTGTCATTTTGATTCTTATCCTTTAGTTGCAAATCTTGTTGAGAGTTCAACATTTTTGCATACCGTTATTTCATTAATACTTTTGCTTAAAATCTTCATCTTCATTCTTTAAACAAGGATTTTTGGCCACTATAACCCTGAATTCATCTGTTTTGTACTTTCAGACACACTACCTCATCTACGGGAAGGGATTTCAGACTTGGGAATATTCCCCAGTTTATGCCATTCGCTCCTATGCTTACCTGTTGCTTCATGCGTGGCCAGCTGCATTTCATGCAAGAATTCTACAAACTAATAAGGTAAGGGCAGGCCAACCTGGAAGCAGTCACAACCGATCAAGAGGTGAGAAAAGGACAAAATAGTTTGGTAGTTAAGAGGAGACATTTTCTAGAAGAAGAATTATTTATTCATTCATTGTTCAACAAATATTAATTAAGCAACTTTTGTTTGGTAGACACTTCATTAAGTGCTATGGATGTAACAATGACCAAATCCCTGCCCTCATGGAATTTATGGTTTAATAAAATCATCAGAAGAAATAACTAAGAAAGTTGAAAGAAAGTGGTTGCCTCTGAGGACTGGGATTTGAACATAAGAAGTGGAACTAGAAACTACTGTTTTTTCCTTAAAGTTTTGTAGTAATGGTTAACTTTAAAAACTATCTCAAACTATTATTTTGATTTAAAAAAATTTTAAGGAAATTACAAATTATATCCTTTCATAAACCAGTCAAATTCTCATTAGTCTTCAATTACTACTAGCCTGGCCAGCGTGGCTCAGTGGGAAGACTACTTGTAATTGAGCAAGTAATTATAAATGTAGTGAGTCTTATGAAGGAAGAGTACCAGTGTGCAGTGGGATAGCATATTAGGAGAGCCTACTTAAACAGAGTGCTGAAGGATAGTTAGAAATTAAACCGAGACCTAACCTGATTACTTTTCAGAAATATGACTATGATGTGTCTTGGCATGGAGTTCTTTTGGGTTTGTCTTGTTTGGAGTTTTCTTAGCTTCTTGAATCTTTAGGCTTATGTCTTTTGCCAAATTTGGAAAGTTTATTTTAAAAATATATATATTTTTATTGATTTCAGAGAGGAACAGAGAGGGAGAGAAAGATAGAAACATCAATGATGAGAGAGAGTCATTGATCAGCTGCCTCCTCCATGCCCCATAATGGGGATCAAGCCCACAACCCAGGCATATGCCCTGACCGGAAATCTAACCATGACCTCCTGGTTCCTAGGTCGATGCTCAACCATTGAACCACTCTGGCTGGGCTGGAAAGTTTTTAGCTGTATTTTCTTTTTTTTTTTTTTAGTACTTTTTCAGCCCTGCCCTGTTTCTCCTCTCCTGAGACTCTAATGATATGAATGTTAGATATTTTATTTTAGTCCCACAGGTCCCTGAGACTCTGTTCTTCCTCCCCCAACCCCCAGTCTCTTTTTCTCTGTGTTGTTAAGATTAATTTCTAATCTTTTGTTTTCCTGTTCACTGATTACTAGTATTTGCTCTGTCCCCTCCATTTCACTGTTGACCTACCCATTGAGCTTATATTTTGGTTATTATATATTTTAAGTTGTAAAATTTCCATTTGGGTTTTCTTTATAGTTTATATTTCTTTACTGAGACTTTCTATATTGTTCATTTGTTTCAAGCATGTTCTTAGTTGCTCATTGAAACAATTTTATAATGGCTCCTTTATTATTATTATTATTATTTTAAAAATCTCTATTGTTGAAAATATTACATATGTCCCCCTTTTCCTCCCATTGACCAGCCGGCCCCTATCTCCCCCCCGCCCCCCCCCATCCTAGGCTTTCACCATCCTATTATCTGTGTTCATGGGTTATGCATATATGTATACAAGGTCTTTGGTTGATTGCCTCCCACCCACCCACACTCCCCCCCCACCTTCCCTGCGAGATTCTGCACTCTGTTCTATGCTTCTATGCCTCTAGAGCAGGGGTCCTCAAACTACGGCCCGCGGGCCACATGCAAATACAAATATTGTATTTGTTCCCGTTTTGTTTTTTTACTTCAAAATAAGATATGTGCAGTGTGCATAGGAATTTGTTCATAGTTGTTTTTTTAAACTATAGTCTGGCCCTCCAACGGTCTGAGGGACAGTGAACTGGCCCCCTGTTTAAAAAGTTTGAGGACCCCTGCTCTAGAGTCTAGATTCACTCCATTCGTCAGTTTATTTTGCTCATTAGATTCCACATATGAGTGAGATCATGTGATACTTGTCTTTCTCTGACTGACTTATTTCACTTCACATGATACTCTCCAGGTCCCTCTATACTGTCTCAAAGGGTAAGAGATTCTTCTTTTTTACTGCTGCATAGTATTTCATGGTATAAATGTACCACAGCTTTTTTATCACTCATCTGCTGATGGGCACTTGGGCTGTTCCCAGATCTTAGCTATTGTAAATTGTGCTGCAATGAGCATAGGGGTGCGTACATTCTTTCTGATTGGTGTTTTGAGTTTCTTAGGATATATTCCTAGAAGTGGGATCACTGCATCAAATAGCAGTTCCATATTTAATTTTTTTTTTAGGAAATTCCATACTGTTGTCCATAATGGCTGCACAGTCTGCATTCCCACCAGCAGTGTACTAGGGTTCCCTTTTCTCCACATCCTCGCCAGCACTTGTCATTTGTTGAGTTGTTGATGATACCTCAACAACTGTAGCCATTCTGACAGGCATGAGATGATACCTCATTGTTGTTTTAATTTGCACCTCATCTTTGATGATCAGTGACTTTGAGCATTTTTTCATATATCTCTTGGCCATCTGGATGTCCTCTTTGGAGAAGTGTCTATTTAGGTCCTTTGCCCATTTTTTAATTGGATTGTTTGGCTTCCTTTTGTTAAGTTGTATGAGTTCCTTATATATTTTGGATATTAACCCTTTATCAGATATATCATTACCAAGTATGTTCCTCCAATACAGTGGGCTCTCTTTTTGTTTTGTTGATGGTTTCTTTTGCTGTGCAGAAGCTTTGTATTTTGATGTAGTCCCATTTGTTTATTTTCTCCTTAGTTTCTTTTGTCCTAGGAGATGTATCTGTAAACATATTGCTATGAGAGATGTCTGAGATTTTCCTGCCTATGCCATCTTCTAGGACAGTGGTCGGCAAACTCATTAGTCAACAGAGCCAAATATCAATAGTACAATGGTTGAAATTTCTTTTGAGAGCCAAATTTTTATTTTTTTTTATTTTTTTTATTTTTCGCTAAAAGTATTACAAAGTGTATTACATAAGTGTCCTTTTTTCCCCCCCGCCCTTGACAGACCCCTGCCCTCCCTTACCCCCCAGTGTCTTATGTCCATTAGTTATGGTTATATGGATGCATACCAGTCCTTCGGTTGATCTCTTAATCCCCTCCCTCCTCCCCCCCAACCCTCCCTGGCCTTCCCACTGCAGTTTGACAATCAGTTTGAGGCAGCTCTGCCTCTGTATCTATTATTGTTCAAAAGTTTGTAATGGTCTTTATTATCCATGAATGAGTGAGATCATGTGGTATTTTTCCTTCATTGACTGGCTTATTTCACTTAGCATAATGCTCTCCAGTTCCATCCATGCTGTTGCAAATGGTAAGAATTCCTTCTTTTTTACAGCAGCATAGTATTCCATGGTGTAGATGTACCACAGCTTTCTAATCCATTCATCTACCGATGGGCACTTAGGCTGTTTCCAGATCTTAGCTATGGTGAATTGTGCTGCTATGAACATCGGGGTGCATATATCCTTTCTGATTGGTGTTTCTGGTTTCTTGGGATATATTCCTAGAAGTGGGATCACAGGGTCAAATGGGAGTTCCATTTCCAATTTTTTGAGGAACCTCCATACTGCCTTCCATAGTGGCTGCACCAGTCTGCATTCCCACCAGCAGTGCACAAGTGTTCCTTTTTCTCCACATCCTCTCCAGCACTTGTCGTTTGTTGATTTGTTGATGATGGCCATTCTGACAGGTGTGAGATGGTACCTCATTGTTGTTTTGATTTGCATCTCTCGGATGATTAGTGACTTTGAGCATGTTTTCATATGTCTCTTGGCTTTCTGAATGTCCTCTTTTGAAAGGTGTCTATTTAGATCCTTGGCCCATTTTTTGATTGGATTGTTTATCTTCTTTTTGTTAAGTTGTATGAGTTCCCTATAAATTTTGGAGATTAAGCCCTTATCAGATATGACGTTGGCAAATATGTTTTCCCACGAGGTGGGTTTTCTTGTTGTTTTGTTGATGGTTTCTTTTGCTGTGCAGAAGCTTTTTATTTTGATGTAGTCCCATTTGTTCAGTTTCTCTTTAGTTTCGACTGCCCTAGGAGCTGTATCAGTGAAGAAATTGTTTTGGCATATGTCTGAGATTTTGCTGCCTTTGTATTCTTCTAGAATTTTTATGGTTTCCTGTCGTACATTTAAGTCCTTTATCCATTTTGAGTTTATTCTTGTGTATGGTGTAAGTTGGTGGTCTAGTTTCATTTTCTTGCATATATCTGTCCAATTTTCCCAACACCATTTATTGAAGAGACTATCTTGGCTCCATTGTATGTTCATGCCTCCTTTGTCAAAAATTAATTGAGCATATTGGTTCGGGCTAATTTCTGGACTCTCTATTCTATTCCACTGATCTATATGTCTGTTCTTGTGCCAGTACCAGGCAGTTTTGAGAACAGTGGCTTTGTAATACAGCTTGATATCTGGCATTGAGATCCCACCTACTTTGTTTTTTCTCAGGATCGCTGCAGCTATTCGGGGTCTTTTTTTATTCCAGATGAATTTTTGGAGAGTTCGTTCTAGATCCTTGAAGAAGGCCATTGGTATTTTAATGGGAAGTGCGTTGAATGTATAGATTGCTTTGGGTAATATGGACATTTTAATGATGTTGATTCTACCAATCCAAGAACATGGTATGTTCTTCCATCTGTTTATGTCTTCCTCTATCTCTTTTTTCAACGTCCTATAGTTTTCTGAGTAGAGGTCTTTTACCTCTTTAGTTAAGTTTATTCCTAGGTATCTTAATTTTTGGGGTGCGATGGTAAATGGGATTGTTTTTATAATCTCTCTTTCTGAAAGTTCACTATTGGTATATAGAAATGCCTCGGATTTCTTGGGGTTAATTTTGTATCCTGCTACATTGCCAAATTCATGTATTAAGTCTAGTAGTTTTTTGATGGAGTCTCTAGGGTTCTGTATGTATAATATCATGTCATCTGCAAATAAGGACAGTTTTACTTCCTCTTTTCCAATTTGGATGCCTTTTATTTCTTCTTCTTGTCTAATTGCAATGGCTAATACTTCCAGGACTATGTTGAACAGGAGTGGAGAGAGTGGACATCCCTGTCTTGTTCCTGTTCTTAGGGGAAATGGTGTTAGTTTTTGTCCATTGAGTATGATGTTGGCTGTGGGCCTGTCATATATGGCTTTTATTATGTTGAGGTATGATCCTTCTATTCCCACCTTGCTGAGAGTTTTTATCAAAAATGGGTGTTGGATTTTGTCAAATGCTTTTTCTGCATCAATTGATATGACCATGTGGTTTTTTTCTTTCAATTTGTTTATGTGATGTATCACGTTTATTGATTTACGGATGTTGTACCATCCTTGCATCCCTGGGATAAATCCTACTTGGTCATGGTGTATGATCCTTCTGATGTACTGCTGGATCCGATTTGCTAAGATTTTGTTGAGGATTTTGGCATCTATGTTCATGAGGGATATTGGCCTGTAATTCTCTTTCATTGTGTTGTCTTTACCTGGTTTTGGTATTAGGGTGATGCTAGCTTCATAAAATGTGTTTGGAAGTGTTCCATCCTCTTGGACTTTTTGTAGTAATCTGAGGAGGATAGGTTTCAGTTCTTCCTTAAAAGTTTGGTAAAACTCCCCTGAGAAGCCGTCTGGTCCTGGGCTTTTGTTTGCTGGAAGCTTTTTGATGACTGCTTCAATTTCTTCCATAGTTATTGGCCTATTGAGATTTTTAGATTCTTCCTGATTGAGTTTTGGAATGTTGTATTTTTCTAGGAATTTGTCCATTTCCTCCAGGTTGTCTAGTTTGTTGGAGTAGAGTTGTCCGTAGTATTGTTTAACAATCATTTGTATTTCTTTGGGGTCTGTTGTTATTTCGCCTCTATCATTTCTGATTTGGTTTATTTGGGACCTCTCTCTTTGCTTCTTGGTGAGCCTGGCTAGGGGTTTGTCAATCTTGTTTATCCTTTCAAAGAACCAGCTCTTGGTTTCATTGATTTTCTGTATTGTTTTTTTGGTCTCTATGTCATTGATTTCTGCTCTAATCTTTATTATCTCCTTCCTTCTGCTCACTCTGGGCTTTTCTTGTTGCTCTCTTTCTAATTCTTTGAGTTGTAGAGTTAGATGATTAACTACCATTTTTTCTTGTTTTTTGAGGTAGGCCTGTAGAGCTATAAACTTCCCTCTCAGGACTGCTTTCATTGTGTCCCAGAGGTTTTGGATTGTTGTGTTTTCATTGTCATTAGTGTCCAGGATGTTTTTAATTTCTTCTTTGATGTCATCGGTAACCCAATCAATATTTAATAACATGCTATTCAGCTTCCAAGTGTTTGAGTATTTTGGGTTGTTTTTATTGTGGTTTATTTCTAACATTATGCCATCGTGGTCTGAGAAGATGCTTTTTATGATTTCAATCTTCTTGAATTTGTGGAGACTTTGCTTGTGACCCAATATGTGGTCTATTTTTGAATATGTCCCATGAGCACCTGAGAGGAATGTATATTCCGCAGCTGTGGGGTGAAGTGTTCTGAAGATGTCAATTAAGTCCATCTGATCTAGTGAGTCATTTAGGATTGCTGTTTCTTTGCTGAGTTTTTGTCTAGCGGATTTATCCAGTGATGTTAGTGGTGTATTAAAGTCCCCTACTATGATTGTATTGTTGTCGATCTCTCCCCTGATACCTTCCAGGAGTTTTCTTATGTATGTGGGTGCTCCTGCATTGGGTGCATATATGTTTATCAGGGTTATATCCTCTTGTTGTATTGATCCCTTTAGTATTATGAAGTGGCCTTCCTTATCTCTGGTTATGGCCTTCACTTTGAGGTCTATTTTGTCGGATATAAGTATTGCTACCCCAGCTTTTTTTTCATTTCCATTTGCCTGAAAGATATTTTTCCATCCCTTCACTTTCAGTCTGTGTGAGTCCCTTCTAATGAGGTGGGTCTCTTGTAGACAGCAAATGTATGGGTCATGTTTTTTTATCCATTCAGCCACTCGATATCTTTTGATTGGACCATTTAGTCCATTTACATTTAAAGTTATTATTGAAAGGTACTTGTTTGTAGCCATTTCTATTTTTGTGTGGCTGCTTTCTTTCTGGGCTTTTTATTTCTTCTTTTTACACCAGTCCCTTTAGCATTTCTTGCATTGCTGGCTTGGTGGTGATGAACTCCCTTAGCCTTTTTTTGTCTGTGAAGCTTCTTATTTCCCCTTCAATTTTGAATGATAGCCTTGCTGGATAGAGTATTCTTGGATTCAGTCCTTTGCTTTGCATCACTTTGTAGATTTCCGTCCATTCTTTTCTGGCCTGATGTGTTTCTGTTGAGAAATCGTTTGATAATCTGATGGGGGACCCTTTGTAGGTAACTCTCTGTTTCTCTCTTGCAGCCTTTAATATTCTCTCTTTGTCTTGTACATTTGCCATCGTTATTATGACGTGTCTTGGTGTCGGTCTTTTGGGGTTCATCTTGCCTGGGACTCTCTGTATTTGTGTAACTTTTTTCTTCCCCATATCTGGGAAGTTTTCTGTCATTATTTCTTCAAATAAATTTTCTAATCCTTGCTGCTCTTCTTGTCCTTCTTGCAGCCCTATTATGCGTATGTTACTTCGTTTCATGTTGTCCTGAAGCTCCCTTAGGCTCTCCTCCTGTTTTTTAATTCTTTTCTCCAGTTGCTGTTCAGATTGAGCTTGTTTCTCTGCCTTATCTTCTAACTCACTAATTCGGTCTTCTGCTTCTTCTAGTCTGCTGTTGAAACTTTCCATGGTGTTTTTGATTGTAGCTATATCACTTTTCATTTCTTCCTGATTCTTGCATAGGTTGTTGATTTTCTCATCCATCCGGTGAATGAATTGTACAACCATCATTCTGAATTCTTTTTCTGTCATGTTGCACGCTTCAGCTTCATTAATTTCCTTTCTTGGTGATTCTTCATTGTCTTTCCTCTGGGTATTGTGTCGTCTCTTCATTCTGATTATCTCCTGATGGTTCAAAGGTTGAGTTGCGTGGGCCTGGGCCGTGTGCAGTGGGAGGCTCCCACCACCCTAGTGTCACTGAAGAGCTCTGACACTAAGATGTGTGGTTGTTGTTGGTTGGTGGGAACCAGGCTCGCTCTGTGTCAGTGTTGCCAACACTCAATGTGGCCTCGCGCGTGCCCTTAGAATTAGGGACCCTGCCTGCACTGTGCTGAAATAGAGGCCCCCCTGACGCGTGTTTAGCACCAGAGCAGAGCCCCCTAGCTTGCGCCAGGAGTCAGAGTTCCCCAAGAGTTCAGTATCAGAGTCTCTGTTGCTTCGCGCAACCTCACCTTGAGAATCAGGGTCCCTGTGTGCCCTTGCACCAGGAATTGGATTCACTGGCTCTTAGTATGAATGCACAGGAAATCAGGATCTCAGGCGCAGGTGATAAGAAACACAGTCAAGTCACTGGTGCTTGGTGCTGCCTCCTGCCCTGAGAAACGGGGTTTCTGGGCCTGTGCTAGGCGGACAAACTCCCGTTCGCGCGATTGCTCCCAGCCCAGGGCTCTGATGCCAGCAGTGCGCGCAGGATTAGTTCCTGGTGCTGTGCGCATTTTTGCTCCCAGCCCAGGGCTCTGATGCCAGCAGTGCGCACAGGATTAGTTCCTGGTGCTGTGCGCGTTTTTGCTCCCAGCCCAGGGCTCTGATGCCAGCAGTGCGCACAGAATTAGTTCCTGGTGCTGTGCGCGTTTTTGCTCCCAGCCCAGGGCTCTGATGCCAGCAGTGCGCACAGGATTAGTTCCTGGTGCTGTGCGCGTTTTTGCTCCCAGCCCAGGGCTCTGATGCCAGCAGTGCGCACAGGATTAGTTCCTGGTGCTGTGCGCGTTTTTGCTCCCAGCCCAGGGCTCTGAAGCCCGAAGTGCGCATAGGATCAGTTCTAAGGTGCTCGCGCACTTTCAGGCCAAAGTTTCTGCAGCGCTGAGGCCCCGGCAAGGGGTAGGTCTATCAGTTAGTTACTCTGGCACTGCCCGCGATCCTGGGGGAAGGGGGGATGGGCTCTGCTACTCACGGATCTGCAGCAGGGATCTCCGAACTTTCCGTGTCTGCAGGTCTGTAGCTGTGGTCACAGGTCTCT
Source organism: Myotis yumanensis (assembly GCF_028538775.1). Classification (NCBI taxonomy): domain Eukaryota; kingdom Metazoa; phylum Chordata; class Mammalia; order Chiroptera; family Vespertilionidae; genus Myotis; species Myotis yumanensis. The sequence continues at coordinate 77,869,226 of NW_027223761.1, forward strand.
GTCCCCAGTGGCTGCAGGGTCCTGGTATGCGTCTGAGATCAGACTGGGTGGTGCTGAGGCCAGGATCCTAGTCTCAAGCAGCTCTGTTTCCCAAGATGGCGTGGTCGCTGTGCCTCTGCTGGCCGCCCAGGAGTGTCCGCCCCTCCGTGGAGGGGCGCAGGCCTCCTCTGGGCTCCCGCAGTCGCGCCGCCCGCAAGTCGCCGCCTCCGGGTTAGTAGCCGCTGGGTTAGTAACCGATCTCTGGATGCCGGTAGGTAACCGCTTCCCAAGATGGCGTGGTCTCGCCGCTGCCGAGAGCCAAATTTTTTAAACTTAAACTATATAGATAGGTACATTCAACTTTAAGTTCACAGTTTCGTCTTCCGTTTTTCTTTGCTTCTTCTTTGTAGCCATCTCAAACAGGGCACCTAAAAAAATGTTTCATTTTATAATAATAAAGTCACCAACACAACAGAATTACAATTCTTAAATTGATGACAAAAATACCTATAGGATTTGCAGCTGGTTGGAAAAATACAGGTAACTTTATGCTTCGAGTAGGTACTTTTGTCATCCGCGTGCGATTTGCGGATGCGACTAGCACAAACCACTGCACAATGAGACTGCTGACTGACTGGCTCACTCAACTCGTGCATGAATCATGTGCACCGCCCCGGCGCTGCGTATCCTGCGGCCCGCCTGCACGCGTCTCCCGTGGCCCAACCCACCAACACCCCCCACTTCTTCTAACGCCACTTCAAAATAGACTCGCCCAAACCGAAAACCAACTTCTGCACATGGGCCACGAAGTTTCGGTCGCACTGTACGTGCACGCCCGCACATGGTATTTTGTGGAAGAGCCACATTCAAGGGGCCAAAGAGCTGCATGTGGCTCGCGAGCCGCCGTTTGCCGACCACTGTTCTAGGATTTTTATGGTTTCCCAACTTACATTTAAGTCTTTTATCATTTTGAGTTTATTTTTGTGTATGGTGTAAGTTGGTAGTCTAGTTTTGTTTTTTTGCATGTATCTGTCCAATTTCCCCCAATACCATTTATTGAAGGGACTGTCTTGACTACATTGTATGCTCTTGCCTCCTTTGTCAAATATTAATGGAGCATAATGACTGAGGTTGATTTCTGGGGTCTCTGTTCTGTTCCATTGATCTGTATGCCTGTTCTTGTGCCAGTACCAGGCAGTTTTGATTACGGTGGCTTTGTAGTATAACGTGATAATCTGGTATTATGATTCCTCCAACTTGGTTCTTCTTAAGTTTACTGCAGCTATTCAGGGTCCTTTTTGGTTCCATATAAATTTTTGGAGTATTTGTTCTGTATCTGTGAAATATGCTGTTGGTATTTTAACACAGGTTGCATTGAATCTGTAGATTGCTTTGAGTAGTGTGGACATTTTAATGATATTGATTCTACTAATCCATGAACACGGTATATTCTTCCACTTGTTTATAGCTTCTTCTATCTCTTTTTCAATGTTACAATGGTTCTTTAATACTTAGGTAATGCTAACATCTCTCTCTCTTTTTCTTTTGGTATTTATTGATTTTTTTTCATTGAGTTTGAAATCTTACTAGTTGACAAGTAATTTTCAGTTAAAACTTGGATATTTTGGGTATTCCATTATAAGACTGGATCTTATTCGTGGGCCCCACGTGCTTCTGCTGCACTGCTCTGCTCCTCTGGGTCGTAATGAAGCCTTTGTTTTAGCTGGCTTCCTTTGATATACTTCACTTGTTACTGCAGTTGAGGGTAGAAGTCTAGGTTCCTCACTAGACCTCCACTGATAACACCCTAGTGGGCAGAGTAGGTGTACTGCATAATGACACTGTGGTTCAACAATGGATGCAACGCGTTCCTCGTGTGTTTGTGGTGATGCTGGTGTAAACAGACCTACTGTGCTCCCAGTCATATAAAAGTACAGCATATTCAGTTATGTAAAGTATTTACTACTTTATAATGATATAAACAACTATGTTATAGGTTTATGTATTTACTGTACTAAACTTTTTATCGGTAAGTTAGGGTGGATTCTTTATACTTTTAAAAAATATATTTTTATTGATTTCAGAGAGGAAGGGAGAGGGAGAGAGAGATAGAAACATAAATGATGAGAGAGAATCATTGATCAGCTTAGATTTGTTCACATCCTTTTGCAGGGATTGAGCCTGCAATCCGGGCATGTACCCTAGACCAGAATTTAACCTGGGACCCTTCAGTCTGCAGGCCAACACTCTATCTGTTGGGCTCTTTATACTTATTTTAAACCGGCTAGGGATCTTTATACTTATTTTTAAAAGTTTGAAACAAAAAAAAAAGTAAAGCATTATGCCATCTTATGTTGGCAGCAGCCTCATACATCCAGTGTTCGCTGTGTCTCTCTTTTTTTTTTTTAAATATATTTTATTGAATTTTTTACAGAGAGGAAGAGAGAGGGATAGAGAGTTAGAAACATCGATGAGCGCATCGATCAGCTGCCTCCTGCACGCCCCCTACTGGGGATGTTCCCGCAGCCAAGGTACATGCCCTTGACCGGAATCGAACCTGGGACCCTTGAGTCCGGCAGGCCGACGCTCTATCCACTGAGCCAAACTGGTTAGGGCACTGTGTCTCTTGAGTATATCATTTTCTCTTGTGCTTGATTTAATCTCGTGTTGTTTTGTACAGTACCATACATAGCCTAGGAGCAGTAAGTGCCACTAGGCTACCATCTAGGTTTGTGTAAATATAGTCTGTGACGTTCGTACAAGGACGAAATCGCCTAACATTGAATTTTTCAGACTGTGTACGCATCAATAAATAGCAATGACTGTACTGCTAGGTTGGGGGAGGAGAACAGGCTTTCCAGGGCATCACCACTGACACTGGGGTGGAAGAGAGAGCTCATTGCCACGGGCAAGGATAAAAGTCCTGGCTTCCTACTGGATCTTTGGTCACATCGGTGAGAATGGAGCTACATTTTTTTATGGGGTGCTTGGCTGGAGTAGAGTGGTTCTTGTCTAAAAGTTTTCTGTCTTGCTAGGCTATCCCTTTCTTGTTATTTTGGCTAGATAGAGCAGGTACTCATTGGTGTTATTTTGTCTCTGCCCATTGGCATTTCTAGTTGCCAACTTCTTTAGCTCCAAGTTTGGAATAGCAAAGACAAAAAACGAAAACCCAGCAAACTTACCACCATGTTGTTACTTAGGTCCTCACCCAAGGATATTTTTCCATTGATTTGTAGAGAGAGTGGAACGGAGAGGGAGAGACACATAGAGAGAAACATCGATGTGAGAGAGACACATGCCCTTGACCAGAATTGAACCTGGGACCATTCAGTCTGTGGGCTGAGGCTCTATCCACTGAGCCAAACATGCTCGGGCTATTTATGACTACATTTTAAGGACCACGGATAATCATCAACTAGAAAGCTTTGATATGCTTGCTAAACATAGTGAAGTTTGTCAAAGGCCACAGTATGAAAACTTAAAAATGAAATGAATTCTGGGATACAGAAATGGAGTTAGTTTTGTTCACATCTACATCTATACAATTGTCTTTAAGAAATGTTTGTTGAATGAATAAGCTTTATATAAGAATTTTTCTACTTTTTTTTTGTAACCAGGAATTTTAATATCTGTATACTCGTCCATGAAATAGGTACAGCCTAATTTATTTAACCATTTCCCTATAATTGGACATTTTGTAGTTTTTTAAAAAGTTTTTCTGAATTAATAGTGCTGCAATTAATATTTTCATGAATAGAACCACCATCCCATATTTACTTACATAGTTACTTCTGTGAGCTGGAGTCATAGAATTAGATACACTAAATTTAGGGGTTATGAAAATTTTCATGGCTTTTGATACATATTGCTTTTATAAGGACTATATAAATTTATAGTGTTATTAATAACAAAGGAGAGTGGTGTCATTGTTAAGAGTTTTGCTGACTTGTATCTGTGATCTGTTTTTGTTTTTGTTTTGTCCTGGGTTTCTTTCAGATTCTTGTCTTTTACTTTTTACGATGTCTTCTGGCTTTTGTGAGCTGTATCTGTGAACTTTACTTTTACAAGTGAGTATAAAAGCTTTGCTTCTAAAAGTGCTATGAGGAAACCCAATATAGATTATTTTTCTGATAGTATTAGCAGTGTTTAAAAATGGAAAACACTTTCCTTCTAGCTCCTAATATTATATCTAAAATGTGATCTCTTGTTTGAAACAAACTGTTGGAAGGGGAATACTTCTAATGATCACTTTTTCCCCCCTGAGTTTCATAAATACTGTAACTTCATATTATTAATTTTAATTCTGTTAATACATATCTAACTAGTCTTCTCTTTGGGAGGATTTAGTAGCGCTTTATTTTGGGTCCCAAGATATAGATAGGATCATGATTTACCTTTTCCCCTTGAGCTTAACTGACAGGAACTTATTCCCGTGTGGGACTCACTGCTCTTATTTGCATCCAGTAAATGAATTTCACCAAGTACCTATTGTTTGATTGAATATTAGTGGAAATACTAAGTATTTTAGTAATAAAAATAGCTCATTTTTTTACATGAAGCCTAACAAACATCTTATTTTGTTAATGCTGTAAAAGGTATTTGGACTTAATGATCATTATTAAAAATCTTCCCACTGCAAAACAGCTAAAAATGTCAGATAAAAAAATAGTTGGCCTTGACTCTAAGTGGTATAGAAGAGAAAAAGGAAAGTCAGTTCTGCCTTTGAGGATTATAACCATAAGTTGGTCGTCATATGGGCTCAGGATTGAATTCAAATCACCCACGTGGTCCCCCAACCCCCAAGTTGAGAATTTGTTTAAAATTGTTCTGGGATGGTAGTGCTTTCAGGCTACTTGCAAAAGTGAATGTAAAATTTTGTTAGAGGAGTGAATTCTTAACCCAAGTGTCAAAGAATTACCACAGGTAAAGTTTCAGTGAACAAGACATTATAGTAAAAATAAATCATAGAGTACAAAAGGGAACAAGGCACTATGCCTGAGAGCCAACAGACATAACGACAGATAGCTGACCCGCACGACTTCATTTATTAGGAATTACTGAAAGGAGAATGTAAAATAAGCATATTTAATATTTTTAAAGAAATCTAAGAGGGAATTGAAAACATAAATCAGAAATGAGACTAATCAACAGAATGAAAAGGAACTTACAAAATGGGAGAAAATAATTGTAAACCATATTTCCAAAATATACGTGTAAGGAACTCCAGCAACTCAATAGCAAAAAAACTAATAATTCGATTATAAAATGGACTAAGGACTTGAATAGACATTTCTCCAAAGAAGACATACTAATGACCAATAGATATGTGAAAAGGCAATCAATGTCACTAATCATCAGGGAGATATAAGTCAAAACCACAATGAGATCACTTCATATTTGTTACAATGGCTGTTAAACAAACAAACAAAGAACAGATGTTCTTGAGGAAGTAGAGAAATTAGGACCCACACACGGTTGGTGGGAATGCAAAATGGTAGTGCAACTATGGAAAACAGTATGAGGTTCCTCAAAAAATTAAAATTCGAACTACCAGCAATCCCACTTTTAAAAAAAATGTGTTTTTATTGATTTTTAGAGAGGAAGGGAAAGGGAGAGAGAGATAGAAACATTGATCAGCTGCCTCCTGCATGCCCCCTACTGGGTATCGAGCCCACAACCCCAGGCATGTGCCCTGACTGGGCATGGAATTGGTCTCGTCTTGCTGCATGGTTCGACATTCAGCTACTGAGCCACACCAGCTGGGTAGCAATCCCATTTCTGAGTATTTACCTAAAAGAATTGAAATCAGAATCTGGAAGAGATATGCACATTCCCATGTTCATTGCAACATTGTTCACAATAGCCAAGGTTGAAAACAAGCTAAATATCCATTGACAGATGAATGGGGGTGGGGGGGGGGGGTGGGGGGGCAAATGTGTTATATCCATAAAATGGCATATTATTCAGTCTTAAAAGAAGAAAATCCTGCAATATGTGACAATATGGAAGAACCTTGAGGACATTATGCTAAGTGAAATAACCAGTCACAGAAGGACAAACACTGCATGATTCCACTTATATGAGGTTTCTAAAATAGTCACATTCATGGAAGCAAAAGAATTGACTTGTGGTTGCCAGGCGTTGGAGAGAGGGAGAAACAGGAAGCTGCTAATCAATGGATACACAATTTCAGTTATACAATATGAATTCATTCTAGAGATTTGCTGTACACCATTATGCTTATAGATAACAATATTTTACACTTAAAAATCAGTTAAGAGGATAGATCTCATATTAAGTGTTCTTACCACAATAAAATAAAGAAGTTAAAAGAACTGAGACTGCAACAATAACCAGGCATATTTGAAAAAGAACTGAACAGAACTTCTAGAAATGAAAATATAAGAATTGGTATTTAGAATTCAATAGATAGGTCCAGGGGTGGGGAACATCCGGCCTGCAGGCTGTATAAAGCTCATGAAATCATTTGGTCTGGCTCTGCCAAGGCATGGGGGTGAGTTAATTAAATGTTTGACCAAATATAGCAGGCTGATTTTTAAGTTGATAATGTTGTATGGCCCACAAATGACGTTATAAATATCCACATGGTCCTTGGCAAAGAAAGGTTCCCCACCTCTGGTTTAAACAGATGATTAGACATTACTAACATGTAAACTAGAAGATTGATCTGAAGAAAACACTAAGAATGCAGTACAGAGTGACAACAAATGGAAATATAAAAGAGTTAAGAATGTTCATTGCCACATTATTCACAATAGCTAAGATTGGAAACCACCTATATGTCCACTGACATTGTGTATGGTAGAGTTGAAAGATGTGATATCTAATCACATTCTAGGAGATAATGGGGAGGATGGGGAGAGGCAGTTTTCAAGGAAGTAATGGCTAAGAATTTTCCAGAATTGATGAAAAAAAAAAAAAAGATGCTAATCCACAGATTCAGAAAGCCCAACATATCCTGATATGCATAACTAAAAAGGAAGAGTGAAACTGTGTAGAACTTCAAGAACAGAGGAGATTTTGGTGTGGCTTAGTGGTTGAGCACTGATTGATCTATGAACCAGGAGGTCATGATTCAATTCCTGGTTAAGGCACATGACTGGGTTGCAGGCTCGATTCTCAGTAGGGGGCTTGCAGGAGGCAGCCAATCAATGATTCTCTCTCATCATTGATGTTTCTATTTCTCTCTCCCTTTCCCTCCTCTCTGAAATCAATAAAGATAAAAAAAAAAAAAAGAACAGAGGAAATCTTAAAAGTTGACAGAGAACTTAATAGATTACCTATAAAGGAATGTTAGGCTCACTGACGCCTTCTCAAAAGCCAAAGGCAAAAAATAAATAAATAAATAAATAAATATCTTCAAAGTGCTGAGAGAAAATTACTGTCATTCTAAAATTGAATACTCAGTCAAACCATCTTTTAAGAGCTAAATAAAGACTTTTCATACAAAATATAAAAGAAAGAAAAAGAAATCCAACAAAAACAGAATTTACCATTAACAGAGCTTCACTAAAGGAACTTCTAAAGGATATACTTAGGAAGAAGCTAAATTATTTCAGAAAGAAGCTCTGAGATGCAATCAGGAACCTGAGCAATAAAAATAGTTAACACATGGTATGTCTGAGCAAATTTTGACTGACTGAAGCAATAACAATTTCTAATAATGTTTCATTTATAGGCTTTTTAAAGACCTACAAGAAAGAAGTGAAGGGAGTGTATAATTAATTGCTTAAGTTTGAGAAACCCTGACTTAGATAAGGACTTATTAACACTGTGGTGTATCTCCTTGTCTTTTTCTGACAACTACCATCCATTGAGTGACTGCCAGGCACTCTTCTAAGCACTTGGCCATGCATTGTCCTCCCAGAAACCTTACAAAGTCTCACTAACCTCTTTTTACAAAGGAGGAATCTGACAGAGTGAGTATGTACCTAGACAAGGGTGTCACTGCTAGTAAGTGGCAGACTCCAGATTTGAACCTGTGCCTATGTGAGTCTGAGGCCTATTGTTTTTCTACAACATCATTTCCTGTTTTCCTATTGTTAGTAGACATGCCCTTCGCACAGAAAGTATATCTTTCCTTGTAGGGAGAGAGCTTCTCTCCGTATGCACGTGAACATTGCTAACAAACCCGTCAAGTCCGCTCGGTATTTGACTTTACATCTTCTGTGTTCTCTGTGATGCAGGCATGTTTTTGTCTTTTGATTTGAAATTTCCATCCCCAAGATGTGCTCTGCTGAGAGTTTTTGCCTTTCTCCTAGGGCCGTGTGTAAGAAGTTTGGGTTGCATGTGAGTCGAATGATGCTAGCCTTCTTGGTTCTCAGCACTGGCATGTTCTGCTCATCTTCAGGTAAGTAAAGGAGCAGGTGAGGGCATAACAGGCTCACTGATAATTCACAGTTGCATTTAAAGAAGGAACTTGTCCAGATACAGTTTATATTTGTATAACATGTCAATAATGTGCAGACCACTCTTACCTGTACACTCTGGATTGGCTTTAAACATTAAGTAAGGTAAGTATTTTCTCATTTTTGTTGGAACTTAGAAAGATGACATGACTTACTGAAAGTCAAACAATTCATAAGTGGTAGAGCTGTTGTTTTCATGAGGTTGCTTTCTGTTACATATTATATTTTTTTGTCACTGTAAGGCTGAAAAACACAGGCCCCCCCCTCTTTCTTTGTTGTTAGGGGAAGGAAAATCATTTTATTATTTTGCACAAGAAAGCTCTTATGCCTAAAAAACCTGTTCTTGGTGGTTCTTCTTTCTGCCCAATATTTGCAATGTGTTCTGTAAAGGTGTACATCTTCTGTTGGGATTCTTTTTTTTTTCATACTGAGTTTATAGAAATTGAGAATAAAAACCTTAATCTAGAGAGGTGGCTTTCAAACTATGCTGCCAGTGAACATTCGTGTTCTGTGAGCTGAACCAAGGTAACCTGCTGCCAAAAGGCAGCCTGTTCCCAGTCTCTGGAAAAATTGTTACTATATGTAATTATTTCAATTTTAATTTCTGCTTGCTTGTACCAGAATCTAGTATACACACTAAATATGCACACAAATTGTATCCAGCTCAAAAGTATATGTTTTTTCTTCATTGACTATCAAAATCTATGTTGTTCTGCAGACACCTCAGGGCTCCACACCCAAATAACTTTGAGAGCCAGTGGCCTAAATGAGACTGTGCTCTTCCCTCTGAGCTGGCAGAGACCTCAGATTCCTCTGCTCCCCTTGCCTGAACACTGGAGCTGGAATCTGTAGCTGTGGCTGGCATCGATTCTGTTTAGCATTTATCTGTGAAGGTTGTACCCGACGTTTTTCTAGTTACTTTGCTACTCCTAAAATTGATGCTTCTCTGAGGGAGATACTTGGGAGTGTCTTTCATTTTGTAACCTCAGTTGAGAATGTTAAGGCACAGATTAGTTTATAGCATCCTTTGAGACAAAGCCCCATCTCTTTGCCAAGGTTCTTAAATCACATTGCCTCTTCATTATGGTTCTTGTTGGAGTCAGTACTGACTTTTCTTCCCCAGTGCTAGGTGAAGTAGACCTCATACAGCAGGGAGATGCAGATCTGCATTTTTCTGTAGAATTGTTGGAAACACTTTGATCAAACGTCACAATTGTAGAGAACCTGAGTACAGTCAGTCCCCTGCTGTATAAAACAGCAAAGTAATAGTAGATGGAAATAATTAGGGGGACACCTAAGGCCACACATCCATGTCAGTGGATGCAGGATGCAAAGCAATGTTACCATCCAACTTTTGGCCTTTGAGAAAGTTTCCCATAATTCCTATGGGGAACAGGTTGGTACTTGGACAGCCTCGGAAGACTATCAGAAGATGAACTTCTCCAGAAATAGATTGTCAGCAGTGGCTCTAAGTTTCCTGAAGCATATTCACTCCCTGGAAATACAGCCTGGGGTTATACCTGGGGAACCTGGAGTTCTATAAGTTTTAGATTTGGGTATAGGCCAGGAGAGGAATGGCGTGGTTGGTATTGTATAACTGGCTGGGTGATGTGTTGGTACCTAAAAAACAGGAGTGAGAAAACAAGAAAATCATTGCATTTCTTTTTTTAAAGGTGCCCACTTCTAATATAGCATTGCTCAAAATATGTTCCTGGTTATTGACATTTTGCAATATAGGTAAATTTTTAATAATTGATACTTAATAAATCTCAAACTCTTGTCCCTGTCCCCCTTTTTTTTCATGTCTTTACTCTTACAGCATTTCTTCCTAGTAGTTTCTGTATGTATACTACATTGATAGCCATGACTGGCTGGTATATGGACAAAACTTCCATTGCTGTGCTTGGAGTAGCAGCTGGGGCTATCATTGGCTGGCCATTCAGTGTGGCTCTTGGGTAAGAAACTAACACAACTCGTCTCTCTTGTATCACTGGGCATATAGTAAATCTTAATGTTAGGTTGTCTCCATATTCTCTGGATAGGATCTAAAGTTAGAGGATTTATTTGGGTCTGCAAAGACTGGGAAACGAAAGGATATTTCTCTTGGTGCTCATTGTTTTGATTAATAAGAATAGTAACTGTTAAGCATCTGCCACGTGTTAGACACTGCTAACCCACTTACAAACTTTATTCCTAAACCTTATAACAACTCTGCAGGAGAAATCAATTATTAGTGCTTTGTAAATGAGAGAGTAGAGTCCAAGAGGTTGAGTAATTTGCCTTTAAGATTATGTTTGCTTTTGGGTCCAGGCACTTCTGACTCTGTAGCAGATGCTTTTTCCACACTGTACCACAGTAGGCTGTGTTTTTTCAGTCGACAAGGCTTGAAATCTGAGTTCCTTTCAGTCCTCCCTTCTTGCCCCCAGTATAATTTTTTTTAGTTTCATAGTGCCTGTCATTCCTTTTGTACTTTTTGTTCCCACCACTCTATGTGTGCTGCCTTAATTTATTGCCTGGATCACTAGTAATTTAGAAAAAACTTCAGTTTGTTGTTTAGGTCATTATAGTATATCTTTATTATTTTAAAAGTATTGGATTGTTTGAGGTAAAAAGAATTCTTAATTTTCTTCTCCCCTTACACAATCTTCAAAGATAGTCACTGCTAATAGTTTTGTGTATATCTTTCCAGAAATTATCCTTGCATGTATAAATGCATACACACACTTATATACCAAAATTCTTAAAATAAATAGAATTATTCTATACTCATGTAAATTTTTTATTGTACATAGATTTATATTGTTCTTTGTATCTATTGCATAGCATTCCATTATATGGCTGTTCATAATTTATTTAGCCATTGTCTTATTGGTAGACATTTGGTTTTCATTTTTTTGTTATTATACACATGCTTTAGTGAACATTTTTGTACATATGTCTATATACTAGTGGAAATTTATCTATGGAATACATTTTTAGAAAGGGAATTCTAAGTCAGAGAATAGGCATTTTAAATTTTCTTAATTGACTTTTAAAGGCTGGTATCTGCACCTTCAATCTTTTCTTTTTTTCTGCATATTATCCTCAAATTACTTTATTCTGTAAGGTTTTGTTTGTGGATCTCTTCTATACTCTCTGCTATCTAGTCAATCATCTCTTCAGTTTCACCCATATATTCCTAGCTGCCTATTAGATCTCTCCATTTATATTTACGACATTGAACTCATTACCTCCCTTCCATATCTGTTTCTTTACCTCTGTTTCGATCTCAGCAAATGGTACTGTCTGTGCTGAGCCAGGAACCTGAAACTTATCTGTGACTCTCTTCTCTTTCCCATGTCCTATTAATTTATTACACCTCCTGAATATCTTTTGAATCTGACTACTTTTCTTCGCCTCTCACTGGTCCTGGATTACTTTACAGCCTCCTGAATGATCTTCCTGCCTCTAGTATTGATCCTTGTAAATCTACTCTCCACATTCAAATGTTCCTTTTAGAGTTATCTTCCTAAATGCAAATATGATTGTATCACTCCCTATTTTGTTCCAAACTATATAATAGCTTCCCCAGTGCTCTGTGTCCCAGAGGTTGGCACCTTGTATCCAATGGAGCAAATCCAGCTGGCTTGTTTTTGTAAGCCCAAGAACTAAAATTTTCGCAATTTTAAAGGGTTGTTAAAAACAACACACACACACAGAAGAATATGCAACAGAGTCTGTATGAGGCCTTGTAAAGCCTAGACTATATGTTGTCTGGTCCTTTAAATTAAAGTTTGCCAACCCCTGTTTCACGGTATGCAGATTCTAACATGATGCATAAAGCCCTTATATTTCCCCCCATATTTTCCCTCTTTTACCTCTCCAGCCTTCTTTTTTTAAGTTCCTCCATTTCTTTTACTCTCTACTCCATCAACATTGAACTTTTGGAGTTCCCCAAATACCTCTGGGTCATCCGTTTTGGTTGGTCTGCCTTTACCCGAGATAAGTGATTTCAGGATCACAATCAGTTAGCAATCTACCATCATTTATCGAATCCTTTGTGCTAGGCATGGCTGATACTGTGAAAAATAAAACAGTTATGGTTCTTGTTTTTTTGGAGCTTGCATTTTAGTAGGAAAGGCAGACATTGAACAGGTTATTAAAAATATGATGACTTATGTGTTACATGCCGTTGAGTCGGCTCTGACTCCTGGCGAGCAAGTGGTGTCCACAATGTTCTGACCTCAACAGCCCTGCTCAGCTCCTGTAGACTCATGCCTATGGCTTCTATGGGGTTAACACATCTTCTATTTGGTCTTCCACTTTTCTTGTTGTCTTCTATTTTCCCCAGCATTGTCTTTTCCAAAAAACCCTGTCCTTTCAAAGGAGAAATAGAGCACATGGAAATGTAACCATTGGGAGGAAAAAGAGTGAAAACACAAATGTTAATGCAAAATGTAGGTAATAGAATGTGGAAATTCAAATTATAAAAGATGATGTTCTGTGACAACGCATGCTAAATAAGTCACAGAGATGTCTGGAGGAGGGGGGAATAGAGCCTATAGTTGACATTTGGGTGGATTCTGTGAGAATAGATTGGTGTTGGGAGGGAATTCTTTGTGTTGGAGCATGGGTAAAGGCTCAGACTAGCGTCCTAGATTTGGAAGTCGTGGGTATGAAGGTGATTGATCATGCAGCAAGAGTGGAAGCACTTCCTGAGAAAACGAGTACAGAAAGAAAAACAGAAGCTTGTTTTGGGGAACTATGACCATAATAGGACACTACCACGGGATAGGGGAAAAAGAAGCCTAGGAAGGAGCATTAGAGAAGAGTCCAAAAAGGAACAGGAGCTAGGGCGTCTAAAGAGGAAGGAACAGATGCTTTGTGCAAAGTGCAGCAGATAGACAAAGGGGATGAGACTTGTGCAGAGATAGTGGCTGTGCCCGAGAGGTCGGTCTTCACAGCTTGATGCTAGACCAGCGGTTCTCAACCTGTGGGTTGTGACCCCTTTGGGGGTCGAACGACCCTTTCACAGGGGTCACCTAAATACATCCTGCATATCAGATATTTACATTACGATTCATAACAGTAGCAACATTACAGTTATGAAGTAGCAACGAAAATAATTTTGTGGTTGGAGGTCACCACAACATGAAGAACTGTATTAAAGGGTGGCGGCATTAGGAAGGTTGAGAACCACTGTGCTAGACCTTCAGGAAGAAATAGTGAAGGCAACATACATATTCCTTGCTTCAAGAACTTAAGTGAAAGGAAGAAGAACAAATGGTATTGGAAGAGGGTATATCAGAATTGAAGTTGTTTGTAATAAGATATTGCTAAAATCTTAATATATCACGAAAGGGAGAAATCAGTATTTATTTGGCAGGATGGGTATAGAACAGTAGGCTACGTTTACCTTATAATTAATATATTTTAAATGTCCATTAGACATAAATATGTATAAAACAGAGCTCATTCCAGAAGCTCAATCTTTATATTTCTTGTGCATCATGGGTGCATCGCACTCTGATGGGTCCTGAAGAGAACAGTGTATTTTTGAGAAGAAATCCTCTCCTGTATCACCTTTCTTCCTCAGTACAACTGCTAGAGACATGTTATTCTCAGCTCTGCACGAGGTGTGTGAATCTGACCTGTCTATATTCTCTCTAAGTATATAACTCCCCACTTTTTGTTTCTCTGTTAAATAGTTTACCTATTGCCTTTGACTTGCTGGTCATGAAACACAGGTGGAAGAGTTTCCTCCATTGGTCGCTGGTGGCTTTAATACTCTTCCTGGTGAGTTTTCTCTTTTCCTTGTTTTGTTCTAAAATTGTAATGACAGCAACTTTTTAAAATTTTTAATTTAATTTAATTTATTGGGTAACATCTGTTCATAACATTATATAAGTTTCAGGTATACAATTTTGTAATGTTCCACTGTGTGGAAGCAACCTCTGATGTGGGAAAGAGAGCATTAGGAGTTGATTCTGTTTTTGATTTTGAAGTTTGTCCTATGAGCATTGTGAGAATGTTTCCAGAGCAAAACTCCACAATTGCTATGTATTATCTGCTCTGTTTCAGGTGCCTGTGGTGGTCATCGACAGCTACTATTATGGGAAGTTGGTGATTGCACCACTCAACATTGTTTTGTATAATGTCTTTACTCCACATGGACCTGATCTTTATGGTAAGGCCTTATGAGATTGGGCAAGAATGAGGAGATAGCTTATTTTGCCTATGCTTTGAAATTTTAATTCAACTGCCTCATTTGATCAAATATGCCATTTCTTTGCTGGTAATATTATTTTCTGACTTTAAAAATAAATGTTGCACAGCTGGTGGGCTCAGTGGTTTGGCATTGACCTATGAACCAGGAGATCACAGTTCGATTCCAGTCAGGGCACATGCCAGGATTGTGGTTCAATCCCCAGTAGGGGGCATGCAGGAGGCAGTCGATTGATGATTCCCTCTCATCATTTATGTTTCTATTTCTCTCTCCCTCTCCCTTCCTCTCTCTGAAATCAATAAAAACATATTTAAGAATAAAATAAAATAAAAATAAATGTCATTTGAATATATGTTGGGGTCCAACCCCAGCGGGTCCAGGGGTTCCCCAAGGTGTGGACGGAGTCGGCGAAGAAGGAATGACATGGAGGCAGCATTCAGTTGATCAGCAGCCTAGCCAAGATCTCTAGCCAGGATCTCCAGCCAAGTTCTGGTCAGGATCTCCAGCAAAGTTCTGGTTAGGATCTCCAGCCAGGTTCTGGTTCTCCTGCCATGTTCTGTCTAGGTTCTCCAGCCAAGTTCTGTAGACAGGTTCTGTCCAGGATCTTTTGCCATGTTCTCTCGCTAGGTTCTGTCTCTAGGTTCTGTGTAGGATCTCCAGCCAAGTCCTGTCTCTAGGTTCTGTCTCTAGCTTCTTCAGCCAGGTTCTCTTGCTAGGTTCTGTGTGTAGGTTCTGTCTCTAGGTTCTCTCTCTAGGTTCTGTCTCCTGTTGTCTTGTTACATCTGTATTTATACCAGTTGATTTTAATCCTGTCAATTTCTATTCCAAAGGTTAGGGTGTTTCTTATCTCCATTCCAGGGAGTAAAGATTATGTAGCTTAAGCGTGATTGTTCTTAGTTAAAGTGATTAACTACCCGCCTGGCACTTAGTGAAGGGGTTTTATTCCCTCCCTAACTTCAGGGAAAAATCCCTACCTGGGGAAACAACCTTTCTCGGAGAGGTGACCTTGGTTAAAACAGCGCCAAGAAGGGGAGCAAACATGTTAAGAACAGTATGCCATGTACGCCAGATCCCTTGAAACATATGCTGTGCAGATGTTTCTTCCCTGCAGCGACTGTGTCAAGCAGCAAGGATGGACCGGCTCCTGGCAAATATAGCTCAGTGATAGGTTGCCACTAAATGTTTTTCCTTGATTAATAAGATAGTTACATTTAGCTTTCTGTTGGTCCTGCTGTCTGTTATTCTCAGTTACAAAGTAGTGAGGACTCTGCTGAGTATGCCATGGCTTTTGATACTACTCTTTTTTTTATTAAAAGTTACTTTTTTCTCTTCTCATTAGAAAATTAATATGATAACAAAAATAAAAACATTCATAATCCCCTAATCTCCAGATAGCAATTGTTAACACCTTGGAGTTGTACATGTACACATTTGGTACTATTAATTGCTTATTTAATTCACATTACTTCAGTATCAGGCATTAGGGGGAAAAGTGTGAAAAATTTATAGATAAAGCATAGCAACTGTGTGTGTGTGTGTCGAGGAGGGGAGTGTCAGCATGAGAAGGTAGGTAGTCTTGACGTAAGAAAGGTCCAAACCTGTAGAGAATTTTTTGTAAGAATTTGAGCCAAACTGACAACACACGATCGAAGCAAGATCTCAAATGATCCAAGAATAACAGTTTCTTTTATGCATTTGAAATTAAGGAGGGAAGGAAGGAAGATTACTTGAGAATAGGAGAAAGCAAGGCAGGGATCTGATTACAGGTTGAGATTATGTGCTTTCATGAAAGTGACTACGCTTTTTTTAGGGGTCTGAAAAGAGTTATTTCAAAGGTATGTTAACCTAGATGTGCAGAAACTAAAGACAGGTCTTGCTTAAGGCAAAGATAACCCTTTTACTAAATAATATATGCCTAGGACGTGACTACTTACCGTGACCTGCCCAGTTAGGCATTTATGATCAGATCACTCAGGGAGCTTCCTTTCCATAGAACTCATCTTTTTTATCCACTATAGTTTGGCCAGTTTAGGGTTCAGAGAAAAAAAGGAATGCCTTTAGTCCAGGGATGCATTCCCCAGTTTACTGTCATCTCGACCCTTCCCCATGCCTTTCTTTCAGTCAGTCATTTCTTCTTTTTCCCCCCTAACCAGCCATTTGTCTCTAAGGGCATTTGAGTTAGTGAGCACTATCGGGGGATGAGCTAGCAGGGGTGGGCAAACTTTTTGACTCGAGGGCCACAATGGGTTCTTAAACTGGACCGGAGGGCCGGATCAAAAGCATGGATGGAGTGTTTGTGTGAACTAATATAAATTCAAAGTAAACATCATTACATAAAAGGGTACGGTCTTTTTTTTTTTTAGTTTTATTCATTTCAAACGGTCCGGATCGGCCCGCGGGCCGTAGTTTGCCCACGGCTGATAGAGAGATCTTTCTGATCAGATCATGCAAGTCAGTCAGCAATTTATGGGACATTTTTTTAATTAAAGTAAGTGTAGTTTCTTTGCCTTAATCTTTTGAAGTTCTTAGAGCATTCTGTGTATGATTGTCTTAGGCTCTGCTATGAACAAAGCAGATTAATATATTATCAATTTAAGCCATGCCCACCATTTTTTTATGCCACCCTGCCAATAGAACCAGCAGATTGAGTGAGGAGATTTAAAGTAAGCATGTGAATGAAATTTAATAAGGCCTCCTGGGATTTGGGGGAATATTGTTATTTTAGATGGCAAGTAATAGGTTAAAATAAGCTGGTTAGAGAATAATTGCTAAGTGAAGGAATTACAAAAACTCTTTTATGGCTCCAAGATCCCCAAGGATGTGACAAACAGCCCCAATTTTAAGCTTTGCCTGTAGTTGTCTCCCCTTAGCTAGGGAGTGTTTGCATATTTTTAGTTGCCGCTTGCTTCAGTTCACTTGTAAAATTTTATTTCTTTCTACAAGACAAGGGAGACTTCTCTCAGACCCAGATGGCACATTAGAAATTGGTTTACATGGAACCTACTAGAAGCATGATATCTGCTATGTATGGGTGAATAAACTATTAATTTGAGTTTACTTTATAAAAATTGGATTCTCCCCCTAGCTGGTTTGGCTCAGTGGATAGAGCGTTGGTCTGCGGACTAAAGGGTCCTGGGTTCAATTCCAGTCAAGGCCATATGCCCAGTTGCAGGATCGATCCCCAGTAGCGGGTGTACAGGAGGCACCAATCAATGATTCTCTCTCATCATTGATATTTCTATCTTTCCCTCTCCCTTTCTGTCTAAAATCAGTAAAAATATATTTTTAAAAAAATTGGATTCTCCACCCAGCTCCTGCCCCACCCCAGGCCTTCACTGAACTATTGTCTCATGGGTTATGCAGATAAATTCCTTAGTAAATTTCTACCCACCCTCCACCTTGTCCTTCCCTCTGAGATTTGTCAGTCTGTTCCATGCTTCCATGTCTCTCGACCTATTTTGTTCATCAGTTTATTTTGTTCATTAGGTTCCACATATAAGTGAGATCACTTGATATTTGTCTTTCCCTGACTGGCTTATTTCCCTTAGCATAATTATCTCCGGGTCCATACATGCTGTCTCAAACAGTAAGAGAGCCTTCTTTTTTCATAGCTACATAGTATTCCATTGTGTAAATATACCACAGCTTTTTTATCCACTCATCTACTGATGGGTACTTGGGCTGTTTCCAGATGTTAGCTATTATAAATAATGCTGCTATGAGCATAAGGGTGCGTAGATTCTTTCTGATTGGTGTTTTGGGATTCTTAGAATGTATTTCCAGAACTGGGATTGCAGGATCAAACGAAAGTTCCATTTTTAATTTTTTGAGGAATCTCCATACTGTTTCCACAGTGACTGCAACAGTCTGCATTCCCACCAGCATTGTACTAGGGTTCCCTTTACCCTACATCCTTGTCAGCATTTGTTGTTTGTTGATTTATTGATGGTAGCCATTCTGGCCGGTGTGAGGTGATGCCTCATTGTAGTTTGAATTGGCATTTCTCTGATGATTAGTGACATTGAGTATTTTTTCATATGTCTATTGGCCATCTGTGTGTCCTCTTTAGAGAAGTGTCTGTTCAGGCCCTTTGCCAATTGTTGAGTTGTATGATTTCTTTATATATTTTGGAAATTAACCCTTATCAGATGTATCATTGAAGAACATGTTCTCCCATACAGTGGGTTCTCTTTTCATTTTGTGGATGGTTTCTTTTGCTGTGAAGAAGCCTTTTATTTTTATGTAGTCCCATTTGTTTATTTTTTTCTTTGTTTCTCTTGCCCTCGGAGATATATCAGTGAAAATTCTGCTATGTGAGATGTCTGAGATTTTGCTGCCTATGTTTTTTTTCTAGTATTTTTATGGTTTTGCAATTTATACTTAAGTCTTTTATCCACGCCATTGAGTTTATTCTTGTGTGTGGTGTAAGCTGGTGATCTGGTTGCATGTTTTTGCATCTGTCCATTTTTGCAACTCCCTTTATTGAAGAGATCGTCTACGCCATTGTGTGCTCTTGCCTCCTTTGTCAAATATTAATTGACCATAATCGCGTGGGTCGATTTCTGAGGTCTTTGATCTATATGCCTGCTCTTGTGCCAGTACTAGGCTGTTTTGATTACAATGGCTATGTAGTATAGTTAGATATGTAGCATTGTGATCTTTCCAATTTTGTTCTTTTTCAAGATTTCTGTGGCAATTTAGGGTCTTTTTTGGTCCCATAGGAATTTTTGGAATATTTGTTCTAGATCTGTGAAATATGCTCCTAGTATTTTAATAGGGATTGCGTTGAATCTATAGATTACTCCGGGTAATATGGACATTAGAATGTCAACTGACTTCTCAATAGAAACACTTCAGGCCAGAGGGAGTGGCATGAAGTACTCGAAGTAATGAAAAGCAAGGGCTTAAATCCAAGACTACTGTACTCAGGGAGGCTATAATTTAAAATTGAAAGTGAAATAAAAAGCTTTCCAGACAAAAAAAAAAAAAGGCTAAAGGAGTACATTACAATTAAACCAGCAATGCAAGAAATGTTAAAGGGGCTGCTTTAAGAAGAAGGAGAAAAGGAGAGAGAGACGATCTAGGTATAAAGAAAATAGAAATGGCAATAAATACCTATCAATAATAACTTTAAATGTAAATGGATTAAATGCTCCAGTCAAAAGACATAGGGTGATTGAATGGATAAGAAACATGACCCATATATATGCTGTCTACAAGAGATCCACCTCAGAACAAAAGATACACACAGATTGAGAGTGAAGGAATGGAAAAATATACTCCATGCAAATGGAAAGGAAAGAAAGCTGGAGTAGCAATACTCATATCAGATAAAATAGATGTCAAAACAAAGGCCATAACAAGAGACAAAAAAGGTCACTTCATAACACTAAATGGAATTTTTCAGCAAGAAACTACAACCCTTGTAAACATATGCACCTAATATAGGAGCACCCAAGTTCACAAAACATTCTTGATGGACTTTAAGGGAGAGATTAACAGCAATACAGTCATAATAGGGGACTTTAACACCCCAGTGACATCACTGGATAGATCTTTCAGACAAAAAATTAACAAGGAAACAGAGGCCTTAAATGACACACTAGATCAGATGGATCTAACTGATGTTCACAGAACATTTCACCCCAAAGCAACATTCTTCTCAAGCGCACATGGAACATTCTCAATGATAGACCATATGTTAGGGCCCAAAACAAGTTTATACAAATTCAGGAAGATTGATATAATGCCAAGCATCTTCTCAGATCACAATGACATGAAGTTAGAAATCAACTACAATAAAAACAAACTCAAAAACACTCAAATACACGGAGGCTAAATAGCATGTTCTTAAACAATGAATGTGTTACCAATGAGATCAAGCAAGAAATTAAAAACTTCCTGGAAACAAATGAAAATGAACACATAAGCACCCAAAAACCTAAGGGTCACAGCAAAAGCAGTCCTGAGAGGGAAGTTCATAGCACTACAGGCCTACCTCAAGAAACAAGAAAAAGGACTAGTAAAATATCTAACCCTACAACTAAATGAATTAGAGAGAACAGCAAGAAAAGCCCAGTGGAAGTAGAGGGAAGGGAATAATAAAGATTAGAGCAGAAATAACTGACACAGAGTCTAAAAAAAACAGTACAAAAGATCAACAAATCCAAGTGCTGGTTCTTTCAAAAGATAAACAAAATTAATGAATCCCTAGCCAGACACATCAAGAAACAAAGAGAGAGGACCCAAATAAATAAAATCAGATATGAAAGAGGCAAGATAACAATGCACCACAGAAATACAAAGGATTGTAAGCAAATACAATGAACAATTTTATGCCAACAAACTGGACAACCTGGGTGAAATGGACAAATTCCTAGAAACTATCTTCCAAAACTCAACCAGGAAGAATCAGAAAACCTGAGTAAGCTGACTACAACTGATGAAATGGAAGTAGTAATTAAACATACACACACACAATTTCTAGCAAACAGAAGTCCTGGACTGGATGGGTTTACAGGAGGATTTTACCAAACATTCCGAGAACTAACACCTATCCTCCTCAAAGTATTGCAGAAAACTCAAGAGGAAGGAACACTTCAAAGCTCTTTTTATGAAGCCAGTATTATCCTAATTCCAAAACCAGATAAAGACACTACAGAGAAAGAAAACTACAGGCCAATATCCCTGATGAACACAGATGCTAAAATCCTCAAAAAAATATTAGCACATTGGATCCAGCAATGTATTAAAAAGATCATATACCATGACCAAGTGGGATTTACCCCAGGGATGCAAGTCTGGTACAATATTTGCAAATCAAACATGAATATCACACAAACAAATTGAAAGTTAAAAACTACATGATTATATCAATAGATGCAGAAAAAGGATTCAACAAATCCCAGCATCCTTTTTTGATAAAAACTCAGTAAAGTGGGAATAGAGGGATCATACCCCAACATAACAAAGGCCATATATGACAAACCTACAGCCCACATAATACTCAGTGGGCAAAAACTAAAAGTGTTTCTCTTAAGAACAGGAATAAGACAAGTGTGTCTGCTTTCACTACTCTTATTCACCATAGTACTGGAAGTCCTAGCCATAGCAATCAGACAAGAAGAAGAGATAAAAGGCATCCAAATTGGAAAGGAGGTAGTAAAACTGTCATTATTCACAGATGACATGATATTGTCCATAGGAAATCCTAAAGACTCCATCAGGAAACTGTTAGACTTAATAAATGAATTCAGCAATGTAGCTGGATACAAAATCAACATCCAGAAATTAATGGCATTTTTATACACCAATAATGAACTCTGAGAAGGAGAAACTAAAAAAGCAATCCCATTTACCATTGCAACAAATATGATACCTAGGAATAAACTTAACCAAGGAGGTAAAAAACCTGTACTTGGAAAACTATAGGACATTGAAAAAAGAAATAGAAGAAGATACAAACAAATGGAAGCATATACCATGTTCATGAATTGGAAGAATTAACATCATTAAAATGTCTATACTGCCCAAAGCAATCTATAGATTCAACACAATCCCCATTAAAATACCAAAGGCATACTTCATAGAGCTAGAACAAACACTCCAGAAATTTATATAGAACCATAAAAGAGCTGAGTAGCTGCAGCAATATTGAGAATGAAGAATGAAGTAGGAGTCATCACAATGCTGGATATCAAACTATACTGCAAAGCCATTGTAACCAAAACAGGCTGGTACTTGCACAAGAATAGATACATAGACCAATGGATCAGAATAGAGACCCCAGAAATTGACCCACACCATTAGAGTCAATGAATATTTGGCAAAGGAGGCAAGAACACATGATGGTTTCTAGACAGTCTCTTCAATACATGGTGTTGGGAAAACTGGACAGACACATGCAAAAAGATGAAACAAGACAACCACCTTACACCATACACAAGAATAAATTCAAGGTGGATAAAAGACTTAAATGTAAGACATAAAACCATAAAAATTATAGAAGAGAACATAGGCAATCAAATCTCAGACATCACACGTAGCAATATGTTTATGGATACATCTCCTAAGGTAAAGGAAACTAAGGAGAAAATAAACAAATGGGATTACATAAAAATAAAAAGCATCTGCAAGCAAAATAAACCATCATCAAAATAAAAAGGGAACCCACTGTAATGGAGGACACATTTGCCAATGATACATCTGACAAGGGATTAATATCCAAAATATATAAAGTACTTATACAATGCAACAAAAGGAAGGCAATCCAATAAAGAATAGGCATTTCTCCAAAGAGGACATACAAATGGCCAAGAGACATATGAAAAAATGCTCAAAGTCTCTAATCATCAGAGAAATGCAAATTAAAACCACAATGAGATTCCACCTCACACCTTTGAGAATGGCTATCATCAAAAAAATCAACAAATATCAAATACTGATGAGGATGTGGAGAAAAGGGAATACTAGTTCACTACTGGTGGGATGCAGACTTGTGAAGCCACTATGGAAAACAGTATGGAGTTTTCTCAAAAAATTAAAAATGAACCTTTCATTTGACCCAGCGATTCTACTTCTGGGAATATATCCTAAGAAAAACCCCAAACTCCAATCAGAAAGAATACACTAGTATGCACCCCCATGTTTATAGCAGCGTAATTTACAATAGCTAAGATTTGGAAACAGCATAAGTGCCTATCCATAGATTAATGAATAAAAAATGCTGTGGGACATTTACTATACAGCTGTAAAAAAAAAAAAAAAAAAAAAAAAAAAGAGGGATTGCCAAAACCTGTTTGGCTCAGTGGATAGAGCGTCGGCCTATGGACTAAAAGGTCCCAGGTTCGATTCCGGTCAAGGGCATGTACCTGGGTTGCGGGCACATCCCCAGTAGGAGATGTGCAGGAGGCAGCTGGTCGATGTTTCTCTCTCATCGATGTTTCTAACTCTCTATCTCTCTCCCTTCCTCTCTGTAAAAAATCAATAAAAAATATATTTAAAAAAAAAAAAAAGAGGGATCTCTTACTCTTCGGGACAGCATGGATGGACCTGGAAAATATTATGCTAAATGAAGTAAGTCAGTCTTAGAATGACAAATATAACATGATCTCATTAATTTGTGGAATCTAATGAGCAGAATGAATTGACCAACAAAATAAGACCCGAATCATGGAGTCCTGGAAAAGACTGACATACCTTGATGTGGGGTTGGGGGGATGAGAAGAGATAAAACAAAGAACTTGTATACTTAGAGGCCTGGTGCACGAAATTTGTGCATGGGTAGGGTCCTTAGGCCTGGCTGGTGATAAGGGCCGATCTGTGGGGCAACTGGTGGGACAATTAGGGGCCCCTTCTCACACCTGCCTTGGCTAGCCTGGTGCCGCCCACTCACCAGCCCCACCCCCTGCTACTCCCGGTCACCTCCCTCTACGGGGCCACAGGCGGGGTGATTGGGGGCCCGCTTGTATCCACCTTGGCTGGCCTGGCACCACCCGCTCACTGGCCCTGCCAGCCGCCGATGGGGGCCTGTGGACTGGGGCAACCCATGTGTTAAGCATCTGCCCCCTGGTGGTCAATGCAAGTCATAGCGACTGGTCATTCCACTGGTTGTTCCGAAGTTCAGTCGATTTGTATATTAGGGTTTTATATAGATAGATGCATAGTCTGTGGACATGGGCAATAGAGTAGTGAAGACATGGTGGTAAGTAGTGGCTGGGAGGATGGGGGCAAAAAGGGGGAAAGAGGGCAATATCTGTAATACTATCAACAATAAAAAGTTCATTTTTTAAAATGCCATTGATTTCTGGATGCTAATTTTGTATCCTGCTATATTGCCAAATTCATTTATTAAGTCTAGTTTTTTGATAGAATCTTTAGGGTTTTCTATGTACAATATCATGGCATATGTGAATAATGACAGTTTTACTTCTTTCCTTTCCAATTTGGATGCCTTTTATTTTTTCTTCTTGTCTGATTGCTATGGCTAGGACTTCAGTAGTATCTATAATAATAAAAGTGCAATA
Organism: Myotis yumanensis; assembly: GCF_028538775.1. Taxonomy (NCBI): domain Eukaryota; kingdom Metazoa; phylum Chordata; class Mammalia; order Chiroptera; family Vespertilionidae; genus Myotis; species Myotis yumanensis. The sequence continues at coordinate 77,893,864 of NW_027223761.1, forward strand.
TGGTAATTAGACCGGACAGCTGAACGTCCTTCATGACATCCTTCCGGATGACCTTCCCGACGAAGCCGGGCCTTCGAGAGCCGTGCCCCTTGCATGAATTTTGTGCATAGGGCCTCTAGTCTATATATGTAAAAGCCTAAGCAACCAGCCAACCAGCTGGTAGCTATGACATGCACTGACCACCAGGGAGCAGACGCTCAACACAGGAGTGGAAACCACAGGCATGGAAACATGAAACAGACTGACAAATCTCAGAGGGGAAGCGGGGAGGGCGGGAAGAGATTAACCAAAGATCTTATATGCATACTAGAGGCCCGGTGCATGGACTCATGCACCGGTGGGGTCCCTCGGCCTAGCCTGCGCCCTCTCACAATCCAGGTCTCCTCGGGGGATGTCAGAGAGCTGGTTTCAGCCCATTCCACACAGGCCAGACCGAGGGACTACGCTGTTGCATGAATCCATGCACCAGGCCTCTAGTATTGAATAAGAGTGGTGAAAGTGGATATCCCTGTCTTAGTTTTGGTCTTAAGGAAACACTTTTAGTTTTTATCCATTAAGTATGGTGTTTGCTGTAGGTTTGTCATATATGACATTTATTATGTTTTGAGTATATTTCCTCTATTCCCTCCTTGCTGAGAGTTTTAATCAAAAGTGGGTGCTGAATTTTGTTGAATGCTTTTTATGCATCTATTGATATGATTATGTGAATTTATCCTTCATTTTGTTTATGTGATGTATCACATTTATTGCTTTGCGAATTTTAACCAGCCTTGCATCCCCAGAATAAATCCCACTTGGTCATGGTATATGACCTTTTTAATGCTGAATCTGATTTGCTAATATTTTGTTGAGGATTTTGGCATTTATGTTCATCAGGTATATTGGCCTGTACTTTTCTTTCTTTATGGTGTCTTTACCAGGTTTTGGAATTAAGAAAATGCTGGCCTTTTTAGAAGAGCTTAGAAGTCTTCTCTCCTCTTGAATTTTTTGGAATAGTTTGAGGAGGATAGGTGTTAGTTCTTTGAATGTTTGGTAAAACTTGCCTGTAAATCCATTAAGTTCAGGAGTTTTGTTTGCTGGGAGTTTTTTTTATTACTGCTTCAGTTTCATTAGTTGTTATCACCTATGTAGCTTTTCTGATTCCCTCTGACTGAGTTTTGGAAGATTGTATGTTTCCAGGAATTTGTCCATTTCGCCCAGGTTGTCCAGTTTGTTGGCATATAGATGTTCTTTCATATAGATGCATTTTCTTACAAAATCCTTTGTATTTCTGTGGTGTCAGTTGTTTCTTAGCCTCTTTCATATCTGATTTTTTTTTTTTATTTGGTCCTCTCTCTTTGTTTCTTGATGAATCTGGCTAAAGGTTCATCAATCAATCTTGTTTATCTTTTCTTAAAACCAGCTCTTGGTTTCATTGATCTTTTGTATTGTTTTTAAGTCACTATGTCATTTATTTCTGCTTTGATCTTATTATTTCCTTCCTTCTACTTCCTCTGGGCTTTTCTTGTTTTCTTTCTAATTATTTTAGTTATAGCAGGCCTGTGGAGAGAATACTTCTTCCATCTTAGGAGTAGGCAGTCTTTGTGTATTCTACGTCTTCAGTGAAGATTTGTCATGAATGAATGAATAAATAAATGGACAAATTCTGGAGTATTCATTAGATTATACTGTATTAGTGTCCTGATCGCTATAATGTCCTAAAACTATTTTGGTTAGACCTGTTGGTGGTATTCTAGGTTGGGATTTTCTTCCTACCAAATAAGAATAATGAAGGTATAAGTATGTTTAAATCCAAAAGTATTTTAAAATTGATTGTCAGCTAATTTTGTTATAATTGGTGAGTCCATTTGGCAAATATCAAAGACTTATATTTTATTTATTTATTTATTTATTAATATATTTTTATTGATTTCAGAGAAGAAGGGAGAGGGAGAGAGAGAGAGAAACATCAGTGATGAGAGAGAATGATTGGTGGGTTGCCTCCTGCATGCCCCCTACTGGGGATAGAGCCCACAACCCTGGCATGTGCCCTTGACTGGAATTGAACCCGGGTCCCTTCACTCCGCAGGTCGATGCTCTATCCATTAAGCCAAACCAGCTAGGGCAAAGACTTATCTTTTAATAGATGCTTTGATGCTGTACAATTGTTAGTGAGATAGTATGTCTTTTGTTTTGGAAACTCTAGCTTTTTTACTTTACGTACATGTTTGTCACTATTTGTCATTATTTTGACTATTTTATAATAGTCTCCTGCTCTGAGTTCTTTATTAGCTATGATAGGCATACCATTTCTTATCTGAAAATTAAAATGCTGATAGTTTTTTGCATATATCCCTTAGTGCTGTTTCTTATATATAAGAACATAATAAGCTTATAAATACTTCTTGAATGAATGGATAAATGGATTTGAGATAAGGAAATGTTGACTAAATTGATTTTGTGCATTTATCATGTGTTCTCATAGAACTTACTATCTAATAAGGCTGCAGACACACAAATAGATCATTATAGTTCAATGTATTATGTGCTACAGTGGAAAGATAGGGAATTATAGGAGCAGTTTCATCAGGAAAAACTTCTTAGATATGGTGGTCCTTGAGCTGAGCCTGGAAGGAAGAGTAGGGGTTGGCTAAGTAGACACTAGAGAAGTATATTTCAGACAAATAGAATGTCAAGTGTAGGGGCTACTGAGACAAAAAGATTGAATACTGAGTTATTTTATAAAAAACCTTAAAGTAGTTTTATAGCCTTAGCTGAATTTTAGGTAGAAACTACAGAGGTATGAGCAAGATAATTTTAGCCTCTCCATTGTGATTGTAATAATATAAATATTTACTCTCTATATGGTTCCTGGTTTTCAGAAGGACCTTTCTATGCTTTCTTGGAGAGACAGCATATATTATGAGACATTCCAGACCTGAGCATGTCTTTTGAGGTCAGGGAAAGAAACACAGTTTTCACAGCTATTAATAGCTTCTCTTTATTAAATGCCTACTATACACCAGAAATTTTACACATACTGTCTTCTTCCCCTTACAAAAGCTCTGTGAGATAGGCATCATTTATCCTTATTCCCAGATGAGGACAGTGATGAGGAATTGGTGAGAGACTTGCCACATAGTTAAATAGGTGGCAGAAAGGGGTTAAGAGCCCAGGGCTGTCTGACTCTTTCCACTAAAAACGACCTTAGCAAAACCCTGGAGTTTGGCTGAGATCTTACAGGACAATAGGCTTGCACAAAGGGGGTAGGAGAAGATAAGATCCAGTCTACAAAATGGGCAAGAAGTTGCATCTTTGAAGGTCTGATGCAGTTTGGCTTGCAGGGTGATCAGGAGCCCTACAGAGCTTCAGTGTCAGAGTGCCACGAGCACTGGCAGGCTCCTCCCCCAGGGAGTGCTGCACCAGACCCTTGTCGAAGAAAAAGAATGTTTGGACGAGGGAAAGAGTACTTGGCATTTAGGAAAGGTAGAGTAGTGTAGGCATAAAATTGCAAAGTCATAGGCAAAACATCTCTATGGGGTCAATGATCAAGAGGTGAAATTTCGATGAGGGAAAGAAGGGGACATATGTAATACTTTCAACAGTTAAGATTTTTTTAAAAAGAGGGTAATGCTGCAAAAAAGAAAGTGGTCTTGGCACTGAATTTGCCTCTTATCCTTGTAACATTTTGAGTTCTCAGATGTTGAGGTTGGTAAGCATTTTTCTATGGTGAGTGAAGAGTGGTACTTTCCGACCGGTACACAGGCCTAGGGGAGGCGGGGGAGGACAGGTACAAGAAACACTCTTCCCTCAAAAATAGTATGGGTCTGCTCAACAATGCCATTCTGTGGTGTAGGATCTGATCCCTGCCTGTTTATGCGTTTTATCAGCATCTTTCAGATCACTGGACAGGACGTTTCAGAAGGTAAAATGAAGGTCCTCTATTAGGAGGCCCACAGTTTTCCACTCTTGCTGTTGCAGAGGATGAAGTCCCAGTGGAGTCTTTTGAGACCAGCTTGGAGTTGACTGCCAGCCGGAACTCTTTCTGAGCCTTCACTCTTGTTTGTTGAACACTAGTGGCTTTTCCCTCTTGGTGTTGCAAATTTGACATTTTTTTTTTTAATATATTTTATTGATTTTTTACAGAGAGGAAGGGAGAGAGATAGAGAGTTAGAAACATTGATGAGAGAAAAACATTGATCAGCTGCCTCCTGCACATCTCCCACTGGGGATGTGCCTGCAACCCAGGTACATGCCCTCGACCGGAATCGAACCTGGGACCTTTCAGTCCGCAGGCCGACGCTCTATCCACTGAGCCAAACCGGTTTCGGCCAAATTTGACATTTAATAAGGATGATTTACTATAATTTTCTTTTTTTTTTAAGTATATTTTTATTAATTTCAGAGAGGAAGGGAGAGAGAGACAGAAACATCATAATGAGAGAGAATCATTGATCGGTTGCCTCCTGCAAACCCCGAGCTGGGGATCAAGCCCACAACCCAAGCATGTGCCCTGACGGGGAATTGAACTGTGACCTCCTGGTTCATAGATTGATGCTCAACCACTGAGCCACAATGGGTGGGCAAATTTTCTACAGTTCTATAAAATTATGAGCCTACAAAGTGGTTCCCCCTCATTCAAGCTATGGAACAGTAAACACCCCTTCTTCCAGCCTCTCTCAAGCTCTTTCTAGCTCATTTGAATGGAAGGAATTGACTTTTATAAAGAGGGAGGTTGGTGAGTCACTCCCTGCAGAGACCCTGCTTCCAGCTTTCTTTCGCTTTGCCTTTTGCACTAGTTGAGTGCTTAGCTTGTCATTCTGATGCAGTTTTTTTGCATAGTTCAGCTTTGATACTTTCTGAGCAGCAGCATTGAATATCTCCCTGGAGATAAAAGTTTTTACTCTTTTCTCTTTTAAGGCAGATGTCTCATCAAGTAGTGGAGGACACTGGCTATCAGAAATCACTATTTTTGTCCCCTTTTACCCTTGTTTTTAATACTGTTGTCACTTGAACCTTTCCCACTCTTGGCTTATCCCCCAGTTTTTGCCCTATCTTTCAGGGAAGTAACAATCTATTATGAAATATTCACAGGCTAGCTGTGAACTTGAGTCCATGAGCAGGGAACACATAAAAATAGAATTTAGCAACTTAATACTTTTAACTGTGCATCTCAGAGTTCAGTATACCTAGGCAAAAACATAGTCAGCCCTACAGGAGGGAATAGTAAGTTGTGGTAGAGACAAATATTTGCTGGAAACTGTTAGGGTCACAGAAGGAGGAGCACACGACATCGAAAGTGATAAAGAATTATACATTTTTCAGATCATCTGGAAACCAGGTGGGCTGAGCCTCCAAATGGCGCCAGCACTCAGGGAAGGGGAGTCAGATTTTAAAGGACTCTAGGCGGGCTTTTTTGGCGGGGAATTCTCTGGGCGGGTCTGGATCCTGAGCAAGTCCGGAGGGGAAAGTTAATGGTCTTAGTGATAATTGGAATGGCGAGCTGAGGTTTTTTCCTTGGGGTCGTGTCTCGGGATGACAAAGAATGAGCACTGTGGACCAGAAGATTTAAGCAAAAGTGTGGAAAATGTATTACAAACAGATTCAGACTCCCCACATTGGGAGGGGGTGTCCAAAAATGGGTTGCTGCTGAAGCCTTGTGGTCTAGGGGTATATATTTGCTATAAGCCTGCTCCATATCTACCCCTGTCACCACCTGATTGATTCCCTCAAATGTTCTTACCCAGCAATAGACCTGAAATTTCCCTGTTCCTATGTGTCAGTTCATCTTATTGTTGCAGACCCTCCCCAGTTTCATATACTTCCCACTCTGAGTCCAAAAACACCCTGTTATTTCTGAATGGTTGTTTCTGTGGTTAGGCTGCTCACACTGCCATGTCTGCCCTGCTGATGCTCCACCTGCCTTGCTTCCCACTGGACCCTGCCCTGCCTGCCTGCGTGTCACGCTGACTCCCCTTGTTAGCAAGTGGAATGTGGTCTGAGCGAAAGGGAATGTCAGTTGTGAAATGACCTAAAGGTCAGTTCCCAGGGGAGGAGATATTTGATTATTTGATCAGATCTAACATTCAGCCTCTCTATTTTATGGAACTGGGATGGAGGTCATTTCTTCCATCTGAGAGGGGACATCAAGATCATAAGGGGATGGACTTTGATTGTAGTCAGCTGGAACACTGCATAGATTCCTCCTGGTTGGAGCGAGGGGTTGCAGCAACATGATTTCCCCAAGAGACTGGTTGGTGAAGACTCAAAAGCCATCCTGAAGGAAAGATGAATAATGATGCAGAATACATGAGCCAAAACCGAGGATGAGGAATAGGAATGTTAATGGTCCTATGAAAAGGAAGTAAGCTGGTATACCAATTTATATTTTTTAGCCAGTAGTCCCATGAATTTGATTGATGTTCTCTTATCTTTGTGGTCCTTTCCGTTAATTTTTGGGTGGCATCCCTGACTAGACCAGACTGGTTGATATAAAAACAGCATTCTTCTTCCAGAAAGAGGTATAGACTCCCTTTCTCTGCCGTTAGGAGGTCTAGTCCTCTCTGATTTTGGAGGGTTACAGCTGCTAGTGAATCTCTCTGATCCTGAATTTGAACTAAACTTTTGGCCATGTCATCTGGGCTTTCTTGTAGGTCCTGAGACAGGATTTCAAAATAGTATAGAGCAGTGGTTAAGCCTCCTACGCCAGTCCCGACACCTGTTGAGATACCGAGGATTATGAGGAGAGGGATTATCTGGACTGTCCTTTTGTGTTGGATATGATGGATTACGGGGATAGGTAAAAACTGATTATTGGGGGCTACATCTACATTGAAGTGAGATAGACTAGAGTACAGGTTCCCATCCAGTTGATCGTCCCTGTTTTGATAGAACTCTGTCTCCTGCTAAGAAGGGAGGTAGAGAAAAATCCCTAGCACATGCCAAATCATTAATTACATTCAGTGTTTGATTAAGATGCTGGGTGGAATTTGTATGTGACACCCAAGGCTGAGGAAACCTATTGAGTGATTTGGGAGGTAAAAGCTGGCTCTGAGGCAGCCATGGCATCACTTGTCTGGTTTTGCTGCTTTTCTGGGCCTGGAGCTGAAATACAACTGAGGCCTAGATGCTATTTTTAGAGAGGAACAGGTCAAGGTGTCTAAACTGCCTAGCTAGTGATATGCTAGGGGAGGATAGGTTAGCCTGGGGGCTAGGTTCTTCTTTTTCCACTTTTACTCTTGCTAGGCATCCGGAACTTTCTGCCTGGGGGGAGTTTCTTTACCTGGCCCGTCATCCTTGCTTTAGGGGGGAGAGGATGGCTAACATTCGGGGGTCTGTCTAACATTTCCCCCCTCAAGGATTTTTGGCACTGAATTCTTTCAGAGAAAAACGGGTATAGGATCTCTTCTATAGCTGCTTCCTGCTGAAAGGGGAAGATGTTTTTCTTTTGAGCCCCAAATCCTTGCTTTCTGTCCGAGGGAAGATGAGGCCTGGGCACAGAGGAGGCTGTGATTGTGTTTGGGCATGGTATTTCATGAGTACAAGTAGAGACAAACTGTGTTATAAATTTTAGTATTATTGAGGCAAAAGCTAGAATGAAACACTCCAATGTGTTGATTACAAACATCTGAAATACCACTGCCTTCCAGAGGGAACTATTACTCTAGGCTTGTCTACTGTCACTGACAAGATACCTGTTACTCCTGAGAATTTCCTGTTTGAACTTGGCTCTGAATCTTTGCAAGTTCCTTCCTAGAGGATACTGAAATTTCTAGAAATTTTTTTTTTTTTTTTTGGTGCCCTTGACCAGAATCTAACCTGGGACCCTTCAGTCCGAAGGCTGATGCTCTATCCACTGAGCCAAACCAGCCAGGGCTAGAATTTTATTTAGGTAGAAAACACATGTAACATATAGACAAAATACATGAAGATCATACATACTATTTAAATTATAAATTTTTCCTTTGCTTCCAATGACTTCTAACAAGGCTAGAAAAGGGGAGAGAAGTTCCTAAATACCAAGCAGGAAGATCAGCTCAGACTTTCAGTGATAGTGTCAGGGACTATGAATGAGTGGTGGAAACAAAGTCTAGGCTCCAATCTAAGGACTTAAGCAACATGAGAGAGCCCAGGCGGGGTTGCTTTAGCTTACTAGGAGAGAAGGGGTCCCTTTGAGCAATCAATGTTTCAGTATTTTATGTTATTTTAAAGTATTTAGATGTTTATCATTTAACCCAGCAATGCTCCAAAGGCTTTAAGTTACCAAGGACTTTGGAAAGTTATGTATAGGCATTTGAGGCAGGAGAAAAGATGGGAGGAGGAGGGAACAGGCCCTATAGCCTCTTCTAGGACTGCAGCTTCCAGACCTCCAGCCACTTGGATATAAAACTGCCACATTTTTTCCCTAGAGATAACATGCTAAGGTTTGGTTAATAATGAGTTCTGCTTCTGATACAGCAGGACTGTTAAGTCAGTATTTGTAGTTTTGCAATAAAGAAAGTTGTTCTTTGGGTAGGAGGAAGTGAGAAGGCGCTGAGGTGAGAGCAGTTTTCTGAGAATTAAAGGGTGAGAATGCTGGCCTTGGGATCTAAAGGCTCAGTGAGGGGTCCCTTTGCTGCATGATAGAGCTGCTTTGTGAGAAGACTAATTAGGAACCCAGAGGCGAAAGTACCAGTGAGCCTGAGAAAGGAGAGTATTTCTTTTTTTTTTTTTTTTTTTTAAATATATTTTATTGATTTTTTACAGAGAAGAAGGGAGAGAGATAGAGAGTTAGAAACATCGATGAGAGAGAAACATCGATCAGCTGCCTCCTGCACATCTCCTACTGGGGATGTGCCCGCAACCCAGGTACATGCCCTTGACCGGAATCGAACCTGGGACCTTTCAGTCTGCAGGCCGATGCTCTATCCACTGAGCCAAACCGGTTTCGGCAAGGAGAGTATTTCTTATCTAGAGGAGGGGACAGTCATGGAGGAGGTAAGGCGTTATGGTCTGAGGCAATGGCTATACTTTGTGGAGTGAGAGTAAAACTGAGGTAGGTGACTGTGGTTCCGGACAACTGGGCTTTATGAGGGGATGCAAGGTAGTCCTGGTCAGGCACTGAGGTAGAGTGAGAAAAGAGGATAAAGGGGGTATCTAGTAAGATGCAGTGTAGAGGTGAGGTGGCTAATGGCTGTGAGACTAGTCCGTCAACCCCCCATAATAGAGACTGAGGAGGGGACAAGGGTCCCAGTGAATTCAGGGAGGGCAGAATAAGTGGCCCAGTGTCACTTAAAAAGGAGATCGGCTTACCTGCCGCCACAGTCATTACCCGAGGCTCTGTCCTGGTGATGTAAGTCTGTGGGGCCTTGTCAGGACCTGGGCTGCTTCAGTCTTCAGTGGCCAGTCCCAGGAGGTCTGGGAGCTCCAAACCGGATCCAAAGGGCGGCCTTGCTGGACTGGCTGAGGTCCAACCTGGAGGGGCCAGGCTACAGTCTGATTTCCAGTGGCCTTTCCTTCCATACCTTGGGCAGGACCAGGTGGGGTCTCGGGTTTGAGCAGGACTTGGCCCAATGTCCTTCCTTGTTTCATTTGAAGCAGGGCCCAGAGGAGGCTTAGCCCCTGACTTACTCTTGGTTGGAGGACCGGCACTTCATTTGGGGTTCATGAGAGCGATGCTAGGAGCTGAAAGGCCTCCATCTGGGCACGAGCCTTGGTCTGATCTCGCCTTTGTTTTTGGATTTAGGTCTCCTTGTCTCTACTATTAAAGACCTTAAAGGCCCGGTTAACGAGGACTTTTTAAAGGGTTTGTGGACCTGTGTCTATTTTTTGAAGTTTGTGGCGTATGTCAGGACTGATTGGGATATAAAAAGGGTTTTCAAAAGAAGGGTTCCCTCTGGGGAGGTGGGATCTAGGGTGGTAAACTTCTGTAAGGCCTCCGTGAGGGGGGAGGGGAAGAGAGCTGGGTTTTTGTCTGGAATCTGAGTGATTTTATTGAGTTTATCATAGTTGACTGCCTTATGAGCAGCCTTTTTGAGTCTGGCAATGAGATGGGATTATATGGTTACAAAACTGGCGCACTGCAGAATTAACCTCATATTCCCTTCTTGGGTCAATTCGGCGCATCATGTTAAGGCTAACCAGGTTCGCCACTGTGTCCTGTTTTTGGAGGGCCTCGGCCTGGTTCTGAGCTGCTAGCCAGAACCATTCCTTCTCCTCTGGGGTTAGAGAGGAGGACAGGAGGACATAGATGTTGTGCCAGGTCAGGTCATAGGGCTGGGTCATGTACTCCAGTCCCTTGGTAAAAGTGGTTGGGTCAGTGGAAAAAGACCCTAGTCTTTTTTCAACCTGGGTAAGGTCAGACACAGAGATTGGGATGTGGACCTGGACTGTGCCCTCAGTTCCTGCTCCCTCCCTCAGGAGTAGAATGGTCATGGGGATAGAGGTGGCTGTAGAGGAAGGCAGTCTTTGGGTGGCTCGAGAGCGAGTGTTAGGTGGGAAAAAGACTGTATTTTAACTCAAGTTGTCGGGATTTGGGCTCTCAGGGGTGGTGGGAGAAGTGGTCACTGGGTCAAAAGTAGATTCAGCATCAGAAGTGTTCAGGGTATGTTGTTTTGCATGAAGGAGAAGGACCTGGTAGGTAGAGCAGGACTGACAGAGAGAGGGATGGGACAGAAGGGTGAAAAAGCCTGGGACGTAGGGAATCTCCGACCACTTTCTATCTCAGGACAACAATTATCTAAGTCTCACAATGTGATAAATTGAAACTGCTGTTTTCAGAGACTCATTATCTAGTTTATATTGTGGCCAAACAGTGTTACAAAAGAAAATGAGGCGCTTGGGCCTGATCTACCCCTGAGTCTAACGTGGTTGAGATTTGTAAGGACACAGCCAAGAGGGGCCGTTTTAGGGGATGGGGAGGGAGTGTTCACCATGGTAAGAATAGTGTGGTCCACATGAGGGGAAGGGTGAGTGACAGACCACAAATCCAAAGGTGGCTGTTTAGGGCGGATGTCCTCACTGCTAAACAAATCACCACGAGAAGCGAGGGTGACCCTCTAGACTGGGTGCCCCCAGTCCCGAAGGACCCAAAGCCGAACAGCTGAGGGCTCTTCTGGCCTAGCGCTAGGACTTTCGAGACGAGAGGACTTTCAAGAAGTCAGTGAGAGTGAGTGGACAGAAGACTCCAGATGAGGGAAGTTGTGGAACGTCACTCACCTAGAGAAGATTGGCCGGTGTGGAATGGTCAGCAATGGAGAAGGAGAGGTTCCTGATCTGGCATCCTCCTTGGCTGGTTCGGGAGGGCCTGTAAGAGAGGGATTCCCAATCGAGGCCAGCAATTGAGCCACCCAAGTAGGATTTGGAGGTAAACCCAGGACGAGCTGTTGCTGCCTACTGCTCTCTGAGCAGCAAACTCCGGGTGACCGAAGCCAGGGCAATGGCTCCCTTTCCCCGTGAACCCTCCTGGGTTTTGGCACCAAATGTTAGGGTCGCCAAAGGAGATATCCATGAGGCCAAAAGTGGTAAAGAATTATAACTTTATTAGGTCATCTGGGAACCCAATGGGCTGAGCACCCAACTGGCGCCAGCACCCAGGTATGGGGAGTCGGAGGTTTTAAAGGACTCTAGGCGGGCTTTTTGGGGGAACTCTCTGGGTTGGTTGGATCCTGGGGAAGTCTGGAGGGGAAAGACAATGGTCTTAGCAAGTGGAATGTGGTCTAAGTGAAAGGGAATTTCGGTTGTGAAATGTTCTAAAGGTCAGTTTCCCAGAGGTATCAATTCAATTATTTGATCAGACCTATCAGAAACTAAAATAATTTCCTGAAAAAACAATATCTATTTGCAAGAATAGATATTTGCAAGAATTAAAGAGAGAGGGATTGTTTTCTATTAAAGCTTAGCATCTTTAATTAATAGATGACTTCCTTTCTCTCTGGTCACTCTGATTTTTCTTCTCAGGCTCAGATTTCTATAATTTGTTAAGGAAAAGGCCAGTCAAGCTTCATAGCACTACCTCCAACCGGCAGTCAGGAGAGGACTTTGTAAAAACTTACTTCTCGGGGACCTAACAAACTCCATTTAGGAAATGTGTTGTTAACTAGTAATTAAATCCAGAGAAAACATATATTTCTGTTTTGAAAATAAGAGCTTCTATTTGTTTTCTGTCACCCAAAAGATTATTTGTAAAGAATACAAGGTATATATCTTGGCTGGTTTGGTTCAGTGGATAGAGTGTCAGCCAGGTTCGATTCTGGTCAAGGGCACATGCCCAGGTTGTAGGCTCAATCCCCAGTGAGGGGCGTGCAGGAGGCAGCCAATCAATGATTCTCTCTCATCATTGATGTTTCTATCTCTCTCTCACTCTCCCTTCCTCTCTAAAGTCAATTAAAAAAAGAAAAGAATACAAGATATAAATGTCTCCAATGAATTTGGCCTGGGTCAGGGCCTCTGTTCCTGAATAGTCTCAGTCACTGCATTTCGTTAGGAAGAACTGAGCTTTTCCAAAAGGTAACACACAGTTGAACTTGCCTCCTTCCTTAGGGTACCCCACATCCCTCTTATTCCTCCCCTTAGAGTTTCTAGTGTTATGGGTTTGATTTCTAATCTTATTTTGCTGTGTAAGCTGCAAAAGTGTCAGGTTTTTCTGACTGTTCTCTGCCTTCTGATTACCCTTTTAAGCAATGCTGATTGCAGGAAATGGCTGTGGTGCAAGGCGGTGCCACAGTGATTAGAACCCGTGGTGTCATTGCCTGCCTGATTGAAGTAATCACACAGAGGGGAAGAGCAGATGGAATGCTCCCAAATGTGCAGAGGAGACTGTTTCTCATCATTTGGGTTTAAGGATTTTGAGTTAAAGAATCAAAGTTAATGTGAGTTAAGGCTTGTGTTTTTAGTCATTTTGTTTCATTCTTAATCTTCAAAACTTCTTCAGAACTTCTGGGTCTCTGAATGTTGTTTTTCTAAGGAAAATAGGTTTTGCTATTTACCAAACACAAGGTCCCCTGTGTACTAGTACTTGAGTATAAAATCGTGGCTGAGCATATCAACGGAAAAGATACTAGAATGTAAATGGGATGAGCAGGTGAGAAGGAAATGGGAAAGGCCTCAATAGCTCAGTTCTGCAAGCCTGCCCCTCCCCACCCCCCTTCAGATGCCATGGGAAGTCCAGGTTGTCACCTGTACTTCTGACCATTGGAAGTTCCAACAGCCCCCTCCTTAGGTTCAATTAATTGGCTAGAGCAGCTCACAGAACTCTGAGAAACATGTATTGGGTTTACCAGTTTATTATAAAGAATACAAGTGAATACCCAAATCCAAGAGATGCATAGATGTACGTGGGAAGGGGCTCGGAGCCCCTATGCTGTCCCCACACCACGTGCTCACCAACCTTTTGGATTTTTATGGAGGCTTCATTTAATAGGCTTGATTGGTTAAATCATTGGCCATTGGTGATTGAACCTTATTGCCAGCCCTTTTCTCCTCCCCTGAGGTCAGAGTTCAGGGGGTAGGACTGAAATTTCTGACCCCCTAATCCAGTGATGGCGAACCTGTGACATTCATTTTTTTGGTTGATTTTTCTTTGTTAAATAGCATTTAAATATATAAAATAAATATCAAAAATATAAATCTTTGTTTTACTATGCTTGCAAATATAAAAAAAATTTCTATATGTGATACTGCACCAGAGTTAAGTTAGGGTTTTTCAAAATGCTGACACGCCGAGCTCAAAAGGTTCGCCATCACTGCCCTAATCTAGGGATGGGCAAACTTTTTGACTCCAGGGCCACAATGGGTTCTTAAACTGGACCAGAAAGCCGGAACAAAAGCATGGATGGAGTGTTTGTGTGAACTAATATAAATTCAAAGTAAACATCATTACATAAAAGGGTAAGGTCTTTTTTTTTTTAGGCCCGCGGGCCGTAGTTTGCCCACGGCTGGCCTAATCACAAGATTGGTTTCCCTGGCAGCCAGTCCTGAACCTCTGGTTATCTAGGGGCTTTCCCAAAGTCCCCTAATTAACATAACAAAAGACACTTTATCACTCTCATCACTTAGGAAATTCCAAGGGCTTAGGAGTTCTGTGCCTGGTAGGGGGATGAAGACCAAATATAGATTTCTTATTGTACATCAGAATATCACCACTAACCTATTTAAATTATTTGGTTGTTCTGAAAAAGTATTAGTCCCATTTGGGCATGGCTATTTGAATTAGATATACTTATCCGTACATAAAATACAGCTTAATGTTCTGAAACTTGATTTTTGTCTAAGTCATGACCAATCCCATTGTCTTCCCATCTTCTGTTCTTGTGAGCATGGAAAGAGTGGGCTGTGGAATCTCTCTAACTCACGGCATTGGATCACCAGCATTACTCAAATGGAGATTGTTATGAGCCAACACTGTAATAGGTGTCAAAGGCATCCACTGATGATTTCTTATGTCTTTGTCTCCCTCAGGTACAGAACCATGGCATTTCTATTTAATTAATGGATTTCTGAATTTTAATGTAGTCTTTGCTTTGGCTCTCCTGGTCTTACCACTGACTTCTCTTATGGAATACCTACTGCAGAGATTTCATGGTGAGTGGCACAAGGGATGATAGGTTTTTTGGGAGGGAAGAGCAAGTAACAATGTATACCAAGAAATGAAAAATCAACAATGAAGATTTTAAAAAAAGAAATGAAAAAGAATCTGCTTATTTATTCTCCATTTTCTCCCTTTGGAAATGGTTGATTTATTGAATTTCTATCTGTATGTGTGGATTATTTAGACTCCTGTGAAGATGTGGTGAATAATTGCAAATTAAGCTGACAAGGAGGAGCTTTATATCCCTTAGAGTGAGGCAGTCAGTATAATTTACAGACCACCCTGGGAGGTAAAAAAGCTTATAAAATCTCAGAAGATAAACGTATGTTATGCCCAGATTTCAAGATCCCCATTAGACCACACCAGGGAGCCAGCCGAGTCCGATGCAAAAGCAGAGAGTCTTTTATTTGAACTAGTTCGGCTTCCCGACCACACTCACCGATGCAACAGTAAGCCAAGTGGCAGAGAAAGAGAACTTTGTGTGGAGAGAGGTTTTATAGGGGGGCTGGAGTAAGGGGAGGAGAAAGGACTGTGGGCCCTGCTGATTGGCCAGGTGCAAGTCGGTGTCTTGTTCCTGGGTGTGGCTAGCCAGAGGCTTAGGCTTCCGGGAAGAAGCTCCTTGCCAAGCACATGGCTGCCCCAAAATGGAGGACACAGGGTAAGATGGAGGGCGTAGTCCTTGCCCTTTCACCTACTTGATTAAGTCTCCTGTTTTTTAAAGAAGTGTTAACATGGTAGATTGTTTAAGATAATCAGTGCTAGAGGCAAACATTCTTTGGGAAATCATTTCCACCCAAAATCTGAAAACTAAGCCATATAGGGAGTCCCCCGAATTAGATACCAAAGTGAGAGAAGCTTTGGACTCTGCTCTTTTGTTCTGTTTTGCTTCCCTTTGCCTTATTGTGAAAAGTTTAGGTTGTCATTTGTTTTGCTTGCTCTACTTCACAGCCAGCGTTTTCTCAAGTCATACTTACGATATCTAGTGCTATAGTTTCTCTTATGGAAGACAGAATTGAGTAGAAATTAAAATGTGATTTGGAAAGAGTTTTATTTCAGACTTTTCAGTCTGATTTGGTTGCCATGTGATTAATCCTTCCACTCCACCCCTTGTTCTGCTTTTCTACTATTAATGGTTTTGGAAGAGTTTATTGTACTATAAGAATAGAATAGGAAAGCAGCCTTCAGAGTCACTTTTGTTTTGTGTGAGGACTTTTGTTTTAACATAACCATAATGCCATAACAAAATTAAGAAATTGCTTAATATCATCTAAAATCAACTTGATATTCAGATTTTCTTCATTATCTGAAAAATAGCTTTTTACAGTTAGTTTGTTTAAAGGAGGGTCTAAATACAAGTCATATACTGAATTTAGTATTATGTTTCTTAAGCTTTTTAAAAGGTCCCCCACGCTCACCTCTTTTTTTTTTTTTTAAATATATTTTATTGATTTTTTTACAGAGAGGAAGGGAGAGGGACAGAGAGTCAGAAACATCGATGAGAGAGAAGCATCAATCAGCTGCCTCCTGCACACCCCCCACCGGGGATGTGCCTGCAACCAAAGTACATGCCCCTGACCGGAATTGAACCTGGGACCCTTTAGTCCCCAGGCCGACACTCTATCCACTGAGCCAAACCGGCTAGGGCATCACCTCTTTATTTCCTGAAGATTTCTAAGGAAATTAGGTCATTCATATTGTAGTGTTCCACATATGTGGTTATTTATTTATTTATTTATTTGTTTGTTTGTTTGTTTTTTAGATTCTTTATTAGTTAAGGTATTACAAATGTGTCCTCATCCCCCCATTTAACCCCCATCCTCCCTCCCTCCCCCCACTCATGCTCTCATCTCCCTGTTGTCCATGTCCATTGGTTTGGCTTATATGCATGCATACAAGTCCTTTGGTTGATCTCTTCCCCTTGCCCCCTCCCTCCCATACTTTCCCTCTGGGGATTAATAGTCTGATCGCTGTTTCTCTTTCTTTGGATCTGTCCCTGTTCACCAGTCTATGTTGTTCTCTATATTCTACAAATGAGTGAAATCATGAGGTATTTATCTTTCTCTGTATGGCTTATTTCACTTAGCATAATGCTCTCCAGTTCCATCCATGCTGTTGCAAAAGGCAAGAGTTCCTTCTTTTTTACCGCAGCGTAGTATTTCATTGCGTAGATGTACCACAGTTTTTTAATCCACTCATTTGTTAATCACAAAAAATAATTTATGCTTGTGGAAAATTTGGAAATGCTTGTAATCTATATAATAAAGGCTAATATGCAAATAGACCAAATGGCAGAACGACTGGTCGCTATGACGTGCACTGACCACCAGGGGGCAGATGCTCAACACAGAAACTGCCCCCTGGTGGTCAGTGTGACAGAAGCTGGGCTGGCAAGTGTAGTGGCGGTGGTGGGAGTCTCTCCTGCCTCCGTGGCAGCGCTATGGATGTCTGACTGCTGGCTGGGAGCAGGCCTAAGCCATCAGTTGGACATCCCCCGAGGGCTCCTGGACTGCGAGGGGGCACAGGCCGGGCTGAGGGACTCCCCTGAGTGCACGAATTTTGTGTACCGGGCCTCTAGTGTAAATATAAAAACAGTATAGTAAGCTGTTTTCTACAGTATGAATCCAATTTTGGTTTAAAAATGTATAATAACACACATATCCACCTAGTAAGAAAGTAAGTGCTTTCTGTTTTTAGTTATACTTTTTTTTGCCTATTTTATAATAGGAACAGTACTTTTTACAAAGAAAAAACAGGAAAATATAAAGAAGTAGGAAATAAATGATCCATATATTTCATCATGCAGTACAACTGTGATTATGATTTTGCATATTATATGGGGGACATTTCAAAATTTTAGGTCATATTTAAAAATATATTTGTTCACCTTTGAGATACAGAATAGAAAAAGATTGTTTACTTGTACTTATTTTCTTTTTTTTCATTTTATTTTATTTTATTTTATTTTTTTATTAAATCTTTATTGTTCAGATTACATTTGTTCCTCTTTTTTCCCCTCCCATAACTCCCCTCCTCCCAGTTCCCACCCCACCCTCCGCCCTCACTCCCCACCCACTGTCCTCATCCATAGGTACACGATTTTTGTCCAGCCTCTTCCCTCATCTCCCATTCCCCTTTCCCCCCCAAGAATAGTCAGTCCATTCCCTTTCTATGTCCCTGATTCATTGTAATCACCAGTTCATTCTGTACATCAGATTATTTATTCAATTGATTCTTAGATTCACTTGTTGATAGATGCATGTTTTTTTTTCTTTATTAAATTTTTATTGTTCAGATTACATTTGTTCCTCTCCCCCCCCCCCCATAACTCCCCTCCTTCCAGTTCCCGCCCCACCCTCCGCCCTCACTCCCCACCCACTGTCCTCATCCATAGGTGCACGATTTTTGTCCAGTCTCTTCCCGAATCTCCCATTCCCCTATCCCCCCCAAGAATAGTCAGTCCATTCCCTTTCTATGTCCCTGATTCATTATAATCACCAGTTCATTCTGTACATCAGATTATTTATTCACTTGATTCTTAGATTCACTTGTTGATAGATGCATGTTTGTTGTTCACAATTTGTATCTTTACCTTTTTCTTCTTCCTCTTCTTAAAGGATACCTTTCAGTATTTCGTATAATACTGGTTTAGTGGTGATGAACTCCTTTAGCTTTTCCTTGTCTGTGAAGCTCTTTATCTGACCTTCAATTCTGAATGATAGCTTTGCTGGATAAAGTAATCTTGGTTGTAGGTTCTTGGTATTCAGCACTTTGAATATTTCTTGCCATTCCCTTCTGGCCTGCAAAGTTTCTGTTGAGAAATCAGCTGACAGTCGTATGGGTATTCCCTTGTAGGTAATTGAGTCTCTTTCTCTTGCTGCTTTTAAGATTCTCTCTTTGTCTTTTGCTGTTGGCATTTTAATTATGATGTGTCTTGGTGTGGTCCTCTTTGGATTCCTTTTGTTTGGGGTTCTCTGCGCTTCTTGGACCTGTAAGTCCATTTCTTTCACCAGGTGGGGGAAGTTTTCTGCCATTATTTCTTGAAATAGGTTTTCAATATCTTGCTGTCTCTCATCTTCTGGCACCCCAATAATTCTGATATTATTCCTCTTGAAACTGTCCCAGAGGCTCCTTACACTATCTTCATACTTTCGGATTCTTTTTTCATTTTGCTTTTCCAGTTGGGTGTTTTTTGTCAAATCTTTGGTTTGATTCTTGTGCTCCTCTGGTCTGCTATTGGGTATAATATTCTTTATTTCAGTCCGTGTATGCTTACTTTCTAATTTCTTTATCGTAGCATCGAGGGTCTCATTAGTTTTCGTGAGGCTCTGCTCAAGTTTATAGCAAGCCCTCAAAATTGCGATTTTTAGCTCCATATCCTCCATTTCTGTCATGTTTTTTTGTCTCCGCATCTTTTATGCTTTCTTGGTGCACCCCCTTGTGGTCTTTGTGCGCAGTCTTGTTCTAGCCAAGCCTTAATTGTTGTAGTTAACACTAGAGGGATTTGACCATCAGGCCGACTGGCTGTAGGAATCAGCTGTGTGGAAAACTTCAGTCCTCTGTGGAGGCGCTAATCCAGCCTTTGCCTGAGGCGATCGGCAAATGGCTCTGCGCAGGGCTTGGGCGGGGCGGGCTCAACAGGGCGGGGGGAGGGAGCAGCTATGGCTGCTCTCAGTCTGTCTCCAGGGGCTCTGCCTCTCTGTCCCTGCAACCGCTGCAAACCTCGGAGGGACCGTAGCCAGACAGTCCCGCTTCTCCCGTTTGAGTCAGGGTCCCTAGAGACTCGCCCGGATCTGTAGCCCAGAGTCTGAGACTCCCTCCTGATTGAAAATGACAACCGCACCCTCAGCCACCAGCCCGCTTTGCGCACGCACCTCCGCACCTTTGTATTTTCCACACTACGCCTCCTCTGAGCCTCGGTTTGCTGTTGTCTTTCCTTCTAGTTGAAGAGTCTCTCCTCAGCCAGCCTTCCTGTGGTTCTGGGTGATGTCCGTTCTGTCTTTTAGTTGTATTTTTGAAGTGGTTGTTTGCGGCAGCAGTCTCCGGTGTTTACCTATGCCGCCATCTTCTACTTGTACTTATTTTCTTTCAATTAAGAAAATTTCAACCTAAACTATTTCCTGGGAAGGGATAAATTCTAAATTATAACCTGAAATCTCATGATAAAATCTTAGAGTTGAAAATTTAAAGATAAGCTTGTTGCAGTTTAAAAATTTTTATCCTTGAGGAGTTTCTTCAAAAATACAAATAAATTAGGAGTGCTAAATTAGGCATCCTAAGGTGGATTTTAAAAGTTTATTTTAAAAATCAAATTTTAAAATTTTTATTTTTAAGTTGGATCTTAAGGACAATCTTTTCATCTGAACTTGCTCATTACAGACAAAATGGACACTAGGGGGCGCTCTCTATCTACTATTTGCTAGTGATCTATGTACTGCTCATTATCACTAACAGAAGCACAGTAGGGGGTGCCTTCAGGCTTATCACTTAGTGTTCATGTACCTAACCACAGCACCTTTCCAGCATGTGCCTGGTCTTAGTGTTCATTAAATTCCTTTAATTCTTTCATACGCTTTAAGTACATTTTGGTTCCAATTTTGGGATTCAGAATAGATGGATATTTGCAGAAGAGAAAAGAAAACTTGATCAGTAAACTCCCTTTAAGGGTGTTTTTATATTTGCTTAGAAACAAACTCTTTGTCATTTGTGGTCTGACAAAAACAGTCATGTGTTTAAGAATCCTGCTCTTTTTCTTTCCTTTAATATGTAGCTATTTGAATAGACCGTTGGTATATAAGTAAGAAGAGTAACATATTAAAAAGAACATAGGAATTAAAACCCAAAAAATGAGTTTATGTTATGCTTTTGGTTAATCTCAGGAACCTTTAGTCTTTTTTTTTTTTTTAATATATTTTATTGATTTTTTACAGAGAGGAAGGGAGAGAGATAGAGAGTTAGAAACATTGATGAGAGAGAAACATCGATCAGCTGCCTCCTGCACATCTCCTACTGGGGATGTGCCCGCAACCCAGGTACATGCCCTTGACCAGAATCGAACCTGGGACCTTTCAGTCCGCAGGCCGACGCTCTATCCACTGAGCCAAACCGGTTTCGGCAGGAACCTTTAGTCTTAGTGGCAGGACTCATTAGAGAGAGAAGGCTTTTTTTCCTTCATTCAATGTACAAATGAAGCTCTATTGCCCATTCACCTGACTTTCATTTATTCTAGCCAGATCCAGTATTGTGCCTCCCTTTCCATGTTGGATCTCTTGGGAGAGCTAAAGAGTATATACCTCTTTTTACTCAACTCCTTTATTGCATCGGAGAAAGTGTGAACACAAGAAATGAAACATTTTATGGGGTGCCCTAGGGCATATTTTCATGTTTGAGATCAAGAGAACATTGAAACTCAATATGTTATTTTCTAATATGGTGAAAGGCGGATATTTTTCTGTGTTTTACAGTTCAGAATTTAGGCCACCCATATTGGCTTACCTTGGCTCCAATGTATATTTGGTTTATAATTTTCTTCACCCAGCCTCACAAAGAAGAGCGATTTCTTTTCCCTGTATATCCACTTATATGTCTCTGTGGTGCTGTGGCCCTTTCTGCACTTCAGGTGAGTTTCAGGGAAATAGATATCTGCTTCATTCTGCTTCACTTTTTAAATTATTCCTAAAGGTTACAGGCAAATTACAAAATGCTTCCACTGAAGGTATTTAACCGTACGTTAAGCCTGATACAGATCATGTTATTAAGGCTTTATGTAGTGCTCGCTTAGCTGTTGATTGTACTCTTTTTTTGCTGATTACATATTTGCAGTGTTGATTTGCGAGTTATTTTTCTCTGTTGCCAATAAGAATCCAAGTATTCTTAAATCATTGAATGGGCCTCCCACAGAATGGTGGTACCCCAGCAGAGCTAATAGAATGTCTGCTCTTCAACAGTGAGATCAGAATAAAACCTGTTCAACTGTTTGAAATAACATCAGGCAGTTAAACCCAGTTTAGATCAATTCCCTGTTAGAATTAATCTTGAATATCTCTGTATTTATGGCCTCAGAAGCCTCCAGACTCTTTTTTGACCTCTGCTACCATTTGCAAGTGATAGGAAAGAATAATTAGGGTAAGAGGTTTTCTCTTTAACAGATTTATGGAGATATAATCACAAATCATACAGTTTACCCATTTAAAGCATACAATTCAGTGGTTTTTACTATACCCACAAATATGTGTAACCATCCGCACAGTCAATTTTAGAACATTTTCATCACCTCAGAAACTGTACTCTTTAACTGTTGTCACCCCCCTTTCTCATATCTCCCAGCCCGAGCTACCATTCATCTATTTTGTATCTCTGTAGATTTGCCTAATCTGGACATTTCATATTTTTAAAAAATAAATTGTTAGCATTTAAAGAATTAAAGAAATATCCAAATAATTTTCCTATGAAGCTACTGATATTTCATTCTTTTTTTACAAATGTATTTTATTTATTTTTTACAGAGAGGAAGGGAGAGAGATAGAGAGTTAGAAACATCAATGAGAGAAACATTGATCAGCTGCCTCCTGCACACTCCCTACTGGGGATGTGTCCACAACCAAGGTACATGCCCTTGACCGGAATCGAAACTGGGGCCCTTGAGTCCGCAGGCTGATGCTCTATCCACTGAGCAAAACTGTTTAGGGCTGAGATTTCATTCTTGAGAAACCCTCTGGCCAGGCTGACCCTAAGGTAGTCTTTATCTTAGAATTTGGAGTGGGTACCTCACTAAATGTTTGCAAGTTCTGAGACCCTTGATAGAACCTCTTTTGCTGCTTTTTCCATCTTTGTTTTGCTATGATGTCTTCTAATTGTGTATACTCTGCAAGGTATATCTTTTTTTAATAGTTTTCTTTCCTTCTAGAAATGCTACCACTTCGTGTTTCAGCGGTACCGCCTAGAGCATTACACTGTGACCTCAAACTGGCTGGCGTTAGGAACACTCTTCCTGTTTGGACTCTTATCCTTTTCTCGCTCTGTAGCCCTGTTCAGGGGTAGGTGTACTGAGAATGTCTTAATCCATACTCATGAGGCAATTCATCTTGGGTTTTGCTTAATGTGTGATGGTTAGTGCAATGCAGCTTGAGCTGGGAGGACTTTTCTATAGGGTGGCCTGTGGACTTAAATATTAAGACTGGGGTGTGTCTCTTGTATTTTAGGATTGAAGAGAAGATTGAGAATTCCTTTTAGTGTGATTACCTGTAGTTCTTTTTCTCTATTCTTAGTGATTTTTTCCCCTTCAAAGGATATCTTTTCTTTTTAAAGGATGAATTAAGGAAGTTTTAAACTTAGGATTAGATTTGGGGCTCAATTCCTGATTTATATGTTTTCTTATAATCTTTAATTTCACATAGATTCAAATGGGACATTAACATGTATCATAAGTAAATATCGGAACCTCATGTTACTTACTCATCTTTGGCTTTCACAAAACTTTCCATTTTTTTCCTTCCAGGGTATCATGGGCCCCTTGATTTGTATCCAGAATTTTACCGAATTGCTACAGACCCAACCATTCACACTGTCCCAGAAGGCCGACCTGTTAACGTCTGTGTAGGAAAAGAGTGGTATCGGTTTCCTAGCAGCTTCCTTCTGCCTGATAAGTAAGTTGTCCTTAATCCGAGTTTTAAATCAAAGAGTAAAATAGCAAATCTATGTCAATGTCTTCTTAATTTTTCTTTTTTGGCGGTATTTTTCACAAAAAGTTTTTCTGTTACCATCTCAGAGAGCTGTGGGACCTGCACTGTGCACCCATTGCCTCTGTTCATGGGATCGAATGCTGTGTTTGGTTGTGCACCCTGCACTGCCCTTAACCACAGAGCTCTGGGGAATTCTAAAACCACTTTGGGCCCTGGGCTCCTGCCAGTGGCTCTTCCTAAGGATTCATATTTAAATTTCTATAGGGATCTGATATTAATTCACTTCCAAAAGTGGTCTAGAAACTTTAGCAAGAAGAGTGTTTTTAGAGAAGAAATGTTTGTCATCTAACACTAGAAGATTCCACCTATGTATGGACACTAGGGGGAGCTGTGGTCAAGACAGCTGTGCCGCTTTCCTTTAAGCTGTCTATTGTGATAGCATTAGGTTCTGGGATTCCTTGTATTTGCTTAATTTGGATGGAGAAGAGTCCTATTTGGGGGAAAAGGGAAGTCAGTTTAAGAGTCATTTTCCTCCATTTGGGGACTGGTGTTATCTTGTGCTTGGTAAAGATCCTGTTATCAGCCATTAATAATTAAATCAATACTTATTTTTTAAGTGTTGACTTTACCTTTAGTTATAACATAGTTTCATAACTAAAGATATTTTTGAAGATTACTTAGAAACAAGTCCTTCTCCCATAGTGAGTTTTTACATTTCACTCCTTTCTCTATATACCCGATGAATTTGCTGTGATCTGGATAAGGGGTAATTGGCAATTAACTGGTGTTTCTCTGGTTGTTTGATGGTATGAACATTTGGTTACACAGTCATTGCTGAGAGCTGGTGAAATGGGTTAAGAGACCTCTAGTTTAACATTTCTCAACGAGTTTGGACTGAATTGTGACCTCTGCCTCTATGCTCCTGGGTTGAGGTTTCAGTAGAAATATCTTTTTTCCAAGTGAAATGAAATATTATTTTGGAGGGGGGGCTTGTTTATTTCAAGAACATTAGCAATATGGGCCCTCTGTGTTTTTCTTATTATCCTTATTTGTGTTTCTGACAGTTGGCAACTTCAATTCATTCCATCAGAGTTCAGGGGTCAGTTACCAAAACCTTTTGCAGAGGGACCACTGGCCACCCGACTTGTTCCTACTGACATGAACGACCAGAACCTAGAGGAGCCATCCAGATATGTAAGGGAAACATTCTCTTTTTACTACTTTGAAAGGCTCTTGGCAAACATGTTAGAACGGTGATAAAATGGGAATTTCTTAGAAAGTGTTTTCTTTGGGGTGAGGGCTATTAACAACTTTGTTGAGAAAAAATGAACAGTATCACTTTTATTTTTCCAATTACCGCCTTTATTTTCTATGTAAGACATATAACTCAATATATTTTCTGAGCTGGGCTGGAAATTTTTATTTGTTGAATTTGACTAATCATTTTAAAACACATTCTGAAACTCTTTTCATTCCTTGGTCCATTAAAATACTTGGTGGAGAACTTTCAAGTTATCAGTAGCCCTTTGACCTAACAAGTAGTATATCCTGGTTTTAGCAAATGGACAGTCAGTGAGGGCTATTTTCACAGCCCATACATGGAGCAATGTCTCTCAGGACTGCACTCTTCTACCCACTTGTCTTCACTCACTCTGAGATTCTATGTGGGTTTTATTTCAGTGTCTTTGAAAGATCACACCATTTGGTACCAGTAAAATGCTTGATTGCAGTAAAGGTGAGAGCAATAAAGATAGTACTCCTGGTTCCCAGAGTCAGTAAAATATTATTTTATAGAATTACTAGAAAGCATATTTTTGGGCACTATTGAACAATTTAAATGTCAAATACATTTTGTTTAGGTTTTCTTATGTCATATACTTGAAATGTGGAACACCAGGTCCCGGTTCCCTTCCGAAGCCACTGGCAGACACATCTGGCCTTTGTCTCCTGGGCTGGGGCTGGTTAGACTTCCAAGGAGACCCTCAGGGCTTATGAGTGAGATTCTTATTGTGTGAGCGTTAGCTATAAGCTATGAAAGTGAACATCATAAGGCACAAACTTGGTCTGGCCCTCTGAAAAGGTAAGATAATGTACGCCCCTAAGTGGCTTGTATTAGAGTTTCCTTCTAATTTAAGCCTGTAACAACATCAAGTAGCCCTGGGCAGGGTAATCTCTTATTGGTCATTCTCATTTTAGCTGAGAGCAGGCTTTGATGTACAGGGGATCGCATTACCATGGGGACACTGGATACTTAAGAGTGGGAGAATACACTATAATGGGGAAGATAAAAATTGAGTGATGTTTTAGGAAGAGCTAGCATAAGGTAGTCAAAAAGAGCATGGGCTTTGGGGTCGGGTCTGAGTTCAAATCCCAGTTCCGTTGCTTATCTTGGTGATCTTTGGCAAATTAGTTAACTTCTTTGTTTAACTAATTTCAGTTTCTATCTGGAAAATGGCAATAATGATACCTACTTTGGAATATTGTTATGAGATCAGATATTATATTTCTCTGATATATTTAGCATAGTGTTTGATACATTGATTTTCCCACAAATGTTCTTAATTAATGGCTTATGAGATGGATTAGGTATAAAGGAACCACTTAAGAGGATTTAAAATCTGCCCACATCTATTTCTCCTTCCTTACTTTTATTGTTCCCTCACCTGGTTTTTATTTCAGTCCATTCAGGCTCATCTTTGCCTTTTAAGAGAAAATAAAACGTTCACAAAGCTAGACTATATGTTCAACAATAAAATAAATCTTGGAACACTTGAAATTAAGGAAATCATACACATTATGCTTATCTTTAAAAATATCAATAAAATTAGTTAATCTCTAGTTAGACTGATCAAGAGCAAAGACACAAATTACCAATATAAGAAGTTAAAGTGGAGATATCATTATAGAACCTACAGGCATTTGTGTAATATTAAGAAAATATTATGGAATATGGAGGCCGACAGGATGGCAGAGAAGGCGAGAGTGTAACGGAGTAAAGAAGTGAGAGGGGCGTGTGTGGATATGTGTGGTGTGTGTATGGGTGGGAGAGGGACAGAGAGATTATCTCAGAAGTCCCAGGGACTGGCAGATCGGGCTTGCCTAGACGGGGAGCCCTTGTTACCCCGCAGGCACCTCCAGGCCGGCTCGGCTTTGGCACGGAAATCATTGCCTTTTCTATTCCAATGACTTTGCTTATCTGAATGACCACACTTATCTTCCTTCTGATACTAGCAACACTCTCTTCTCTGAAATCTTTCCCAACTATAAGTCCATAGTGAGCAATCCCTTTTAAGTCCCTTAAGTATTTACCTGCACAGCTCATTTAGCCATTTAATTTTGTTGTCTTATGTTATTGAGATATTTCTGATATGTATGTAATATCTTTCCCCATCAGATAGTAACTGCTATAAATAGAATCACTGTACCTTATTCTTTTCGTATTCACTACAGCATCTAGAATAGTGCTGTATATCTACTAGTTCGCCTATAGATAATTTCTTGCTTGAAGGATGAATGTTGATCATTGCTGGGCTAGTGATGTTGACTATAGTGATGTGAAGAAAGCTGACTATAAAATCTCCAGTGGCCTTGCGTATATTTCTTAGGCTTTAGGCACTTCCTCTAGTTAGATCTTATTTCCATATTCTTTGCTGCCAGACATGGTTAAATTTGGTTAAGTGGCTCTATATTAGCTATACTCAAAAGGTGAAGAGTTTTTTGGAATACTTATAGGAGTCACCAAAATGCTGGCTGATAAAAGCAGGGACAGATATATCTCAGATATATCTGCTGAGTATACAGTGGCTATCATTGTGTTCATCCACCTTCCTGTTGAGAGTTTCCCTGCAGGGTTCTCTTTGAATTTTCCTGCAGGTGAGGGAAGTGCCCTCCAGATCCAGTCCACTCACCTTTGACCCTTTGGAAAATAGAAGAGAGGTTTGATGGCTTATTGTGAATTCTACATGTACTATGATCAGGAATTCATTTGTTTTTAGTTAACTGTTTAAAAAGATATTTGTTGCCCAGGCTGGTGTGGCTCAGTTGGCTTGGCATCATCCCGTGCACTGAAAGATTGCTGGTTTGTTTCCCTGTCAAGACACATGCCCAGGTTTCGGGCTCCATCCCCAATAGGGGGCATGAAGGAGGCAGCTAATCAATGTTTCTTACATCAATGTTTCTCTCTCTCCCTCTTCCTTCCTCTCTCTCTCTAAAAAAAAGAAAAATCAATAAAAATATATATATTTTTAAAATATATTTTATTTATTTTTTACAGAGAGGAAGGGAGAGGGATAGAGAGTTAGAAACATTGATGAGAGAGAAACATCGATCAGCTGCCTCCTGCACATCCCCCACTGGGGATGCACCCGCAACCAAGGTACATGCCCTTGACTGGAATCGAACCCAGGACCCTTCAGTCCGCAGGCCGACGCTCAATCCACTGAGCCAAGCCAGTTAGGGCAATAAAAATATTTTTAAAAAAGATTTTGTTTTCCTCTCATGGTAACGGTAATATACACTTATTTATAAACTAATGAAAGCTGTCAATAAGAAAAGCAATCATCTATAATCTCATTAAATGCATATTAAGCCATTAGCACTTTGATGTTTTTCCTTCTACTTTTTTCTCTTATATACATATATAACATACTTATATTTGAACAAAAATCTCAACTATTTTTAAAAATAGTGCTGTAGCCCAG
This sequence comes from Myotis yumanensis, assembly GCF_028538775.1. Taxonomy (NCBI): domain Eukaryota; kingdom Metazoa; phylum Chordata; class Mammalia; order Chiroptera; family Vespertilionidae; genus Myotis; species Myotis yumanensis. The sequence goes on from NW_027223761.1 coordinate 77,921,787, forward strand.
CTGGCATGGATTAGTGGTTGAGCATCGACCAGTGAATCAGGAGGTCACTGTTCAATTCCCAGTCGGGGCACATGCCCAGGTTGTGGGCTCAATGCCCAGGTTGTAGGCTCGATCCCCAGTGTGGGGTGTGCAGGAGGCAGCCGATCAACAATTCTCATCATTTATGTTTCTATCTCTCTCTAACCTCTCTCTTCCTATTTTAAATAGTGCCTTAGTTTTTAAGAAATGGTACCAGGATCAAGACTGTAATGGCTAAATAACTTTGCCCAACACAGAGGAGGCCATGCTGTACTACATTTATGCTTGTTACTTTGGGTATCAGTCCTGGTTTTTAAGTCTGGGTTCATTCAAAAAGGCAAAGTAATTATGTTATCTTTCTTTCCTGAGCATGCTAAATAGCAACATTGTTTTTATCTGCCCTTTGTCTCTCAGTGACCGGAGGGCCAACCCTTCAGTGCTAAGTGATTTGGGTCTGTCTCCTGTTTCTAGTATGACTGGTTAACACGTAAGACCTCCTTTATTTCCCTAGCCCCTTTGCCTCTGAGTTTATCAGGAATTAGGAAGGAGTGTTTATAAAGGTTCTGTGGTTTCTACTGCATTGTTATAACTATACTAGAGGCCCAGTGCATGAAAATTGTGCACAGGTAGGGTCCCTAGCGGCTGCTGGCTGCTGGCTTTCCTTCATCCACGCTGCCCCCTGGTGGTCAGCACATGTCATGGCGAGTGATCAAACCCCTGGTCAGTCAAACTCCCGAGGGGACACTTTGCATATTAGGCTTTTATATATATTGGTTGCAGAAATAATTTTGCTTTTATATTCTTTCATGGCAAGTATTGAGTAGTTATTGAACATTCCATTATTGAGCAGGTAACATTTTTACACTGATACATGCCAAGATTTTTGGCCAGAATCAAGGTCTGAATTTAGAAGATACGTTTTGTTGACCTTGCAAAAGACCTCAAGTTTGCTTGTGGAAGTAGTGTTGGAAGGTTTGCAGCTTGTGAACTAGTGAAAGGTTCTTTGAAATATGACATAAAGTTATAATACCAAATATGATGGCTGTGGCTCTTAATACACAGTGAACTGAAGAAGCTGGGAGGTCTTTGAGTTGTTTTTACATGCACTTTGCATATTCTCATGTTGAAGGGTTCAACTGTGTGCAGTTTCCTGGATTCACTCTGTTTTTCTTGTGGATAAAATGATAGATAAGCAAATGCATATATTGAATTGTGCTCAAATTGTTCCCTAATACATCAGTTGGCATTAGAACAAATTGCATTTTCAAAACGTGGTACAACAAAACTGACTGTGTATTCAGGCAAAGCTTTCCATATCTTGTTCTTCCTTATCCTTTAAGTCCTTTTACCATTTAATCAGTGGAAAGAATTATGGACTTGGAAGAGAACTTAAGATATTATAAAATCTATGATCTCTTCATTTTATGGGTGAGGAACCTGAGGCTCAGAGAGGTTGTAACATGACAAAGGTTAGTCCTAGGATAAGAAGCTTGCTTTCAGGATTTCCCAATATTCTTTTCATACCTCCTCTGACTTCCAGAGCCACTCACAGTTTATATCATATGTTATGTCACTTGGATATATGTGCTCATGCCATGGTTAATCATTCTTTGATAACTGAATAGACCTTAAGGGGCTGAACGTTACTTTTTTAAAAAGTTACTTTACAGCCCTAACCGTTTGGCTCAGTGGATAGAGCGTCAGCCTGCAGACTGAAGGGTCCCAGGTTTGATTCCGGTCAAGGGCATGTACCTTGGTTGCGGGGCACATCCCCAGTAGGAGGTGTGCAGGAGACAGCTGATCAATGTTTGTCTCTCATCGATGCTTCTAACTCTCTATCCCTCTCTCTTCCTCTCTGTAAAAAATCAATAAAATACATTTTTGAAAAAGTTACTTTACATTTCTAGAGCTCTGATATATATATATATATATATGCCAGGTACTATATGTAATAATTATTTTCTTCATCAATTAATAGAAATGATCAGGATCCACTCCCTTTTCTTTTTCTCTCTCTTTTAATGCTTTCTCCTATCCTTTTTATAAGTCCTTATTGGAGGAGAAAATAAATTGCTCTATAGTTTTACTAATTGTTCTCAGCCTTGAGTATCAAAGCAGCAGATTCAAATTGCTATAATATGTGCAGTAGAATAAGATTGGAATTCACTAAGAATGTAAGTGAATGCTATTGAAAATGCTTCTTTGAAATAATTCCCTAGTATCTATTGTGTTTCCGTTTAGAAATCAAATCATGTTCCCATGATGTTCCACTGAATGACCAAAAAATTTTACCTGTAAGTTTACATTGTTACCATGATGTAAATTTTTACTTGTGAATTTAAAGATTTCATTGACAAATATATGTTTAGCAAGGCTAAATAGGAGAGAGTAAAACTATAAGACAGTCTGTGCTACTTTTTAAAATTTAATTGGACTATATATAAAAAAAGAAATGAAAAGCCAAGAAAATAGTTGAAATCTTCTCTATCAAATGTTTCCTCCTAGGCCCAAGTGTTCTATTTCAGAAAAAGGAAATACCATTGGAGAAAACTGATGGCCAGAAAAATGATGTAGTGGCAAGAGCACTGGGTTGGGAGTCAGGAGAACCTGTGATTCTTTAAGCGAATTGAATAAAGTGTGTTTTCTTATATGACTTTGTGAGCTTCTAAGACCCTTGAAATAGCTTTATATCTCTCTTCAATGTACTGTAACTACACTTGAAATCCAGTTGCAGTGTTTAGCTTTTATCTTATTCCCTTACCTGTTTTCTAATCAAATATTTTATGGTGGCAAAGCTTATTTTGAGACATGATTGCTGGGCCATGGGACCTAATGACCACAGGTGGAAGTCTAAATGCTGCTTCTGTCCCAAAAGAGATGGGCGTCTTTTAGGTGAGCATTGTGCTGTGTCATGCTCCCTGAGTGTGGTATTGATGTTTGAGAGCTGAGAAGATATCACTGCAGAGTCCTTGCCGGGCAGAATCTCTATAACAGCTGGTGAGGAACACCTGCAAGAATATTCATTATCGCCCCACTCCCCTTAACCCCTCCTCTCCCAACAAAATGTTCACCTTTTAGTATTGATGTATTGACCTCTGTAGCAGGCCTTTTTTGTTTTTTGTTTTTTAGAATGTGTTTTTTTTTTTTTTATTTACATCTGAGGTGATATTGTCATCCTTAACAGACATTTATTAATGAGATGTAAACAATGTTTTGTCGGTGATCAAATTAGTTTGAATTTCCCCACCGCTGCCTTTTTTCTTGTGGTTTGGGGGTGTTGATTTGTTCTTCTCCAGAGCTTCTAGTGGGCTGTTAGAAACTGAAAACAGTCACATTTCTTTCAAAATGAGTCCTAAATGCCTGTATTTTACAAAATTTTACACCATGGCATATTTTTAGCTTCGACAGCTGGTTGATATGTAGCCTGTGACTAATGAAATGAAACACATTTTTGTTTCATGATCATGTGTTAATGTTACCCTACAATTTTGTTATTTTTGATGTAAGAAAGTAATTAAATCTGAAGATGTAAAAAATGAGCTCTTTGGTTACGCTTTAAGGCAGATTTAATCAAGTCTTTTGAATTGTAGATGAGGTGGTTATGGCATGTGGTCTCTGAGTTTGCACTGTGAGATGTTGATAAAACTGAGAGAAGAAACTTTTCTTTCTGACTCTGACTCTTCGACCTAAGGGGCAGTAGTCACTTCGTGTTACCAGGGAGTAAAACTGAGAAATGTCAAACTAAAGATAGTCACAGTAAAACAGTATATTTAGCATTATCAGATTTTGTGAGGAAAAATTTGTATCTGTAGAGAAAAAAGCCTGGAACATATGCTAACAGGTTAATGGTGGTTTTCTTTGGATGGTAAGATTATTGTTGACTTTTAAAATGCATTTTTAAATATTTTATGGTCATATTTTACTTTCATTATTAAAAATAAATAAATAACCACAATAAGGGCTACAAATAGCAAATCTTTGAAACGATCAAGAAGCCTTGGTGTGCTTTGCAAACTACACTGAGCATGCTGCCATTGACCTCTGGTTTCCTGTCTTTGAGGACAAGAACTTCAACTTTAAATTGGGAGATAGAACCACTGTTATTTCAGTCCTATCTAAGCCTACTTTTGCTGCTCTTTCTGCAAACTAGATCTAGATTGTTTCAAATAAATGAATGTGGCTTACCTATCCCAAGCTATGAGGAAAATTTGTTTTTAAACCTAGAAGTAAAAGAGGATGTTGCTGTGGCAAATAGACTATTCAGGAGAGGAGTTTAAGAATTAAATGAAAATTTAAATAAAGTTAAATAATTTGCCTATTGTTGAGGTTTGGACAAAAGGCCTGTCTACTCAGTAAGTGTGCCAGAAACGACCTGTTTGCAGGGGCATTCCCAGCAGTGCTGAGTCGCTGGCTTAAAAAGACAGTGATCTGTAAATTCTGTCAGCACAGTATCATTTACCTCCAATCTTTGGGCCTCTTTTATTCTTAATCATTTTTAAATGTTTCTGTTTCTGTTCCTTTATTGGTTTATCCATCCACCCATTCATTTAAAGTCAGGAACTTTTTATTGGTCCTGGCTATGTGCTGAAAATACAAAGGTGGCAAAAAGCATCGTCTCCAGTCATTTAAGAAAAGTCTCTAGCAAGAAAAAAAATCATGGCAAAAATAAGGGAATTGGGACCCGGCTGGCGTGGCCCAGTGGTTGAGCATCACGACCTATGAACCAGGAGGTCAAGGTTTGATTCCTGGCCAGGGCACAGGCCTGGGTTGCAGGCTCGATCCCCAATGTGGGGCGTGCAGGAGGTAGCCATCAATGATTCTCTCTCATCATTGATGTTTCTATCTCTCCCTCTCCCTTCCTCTCTGAAATCAATAAAAAAAATATATTAAAAATGGAATTGGGAGAAATAGAAACAATGTAGGAAAATGAAAAAAATTTTTAAACTTTTATAATTAATGTTCTCTGATAGGACAAAAAAAAAGTTTGGGACCATAAGACAAAAACATATGCTTTGAAAGGGAACAATTGGAAAATAAGAGCTCCTAGAAATTAATAATAAGATAATGTAGATTTAAAAAAATTAATAGAATGATTAGAGGATAAAGTTGAGGAAATGTTCCATACCATGATAATACAAAAACAAAGAGGTAGAAAATAAGAAAAGGAGAAAGGATCAGAGGAATCAACATCTAGCTAATAGGAGGTTCAGAAAGAGAGAACAAATGAAATGGAGGAGAGAAAATGCCAGGCTGTGTAAAACTTCCCCAGAACGAAGGACACCACTTTTCAGATTGAAGGAGCCCACAAAGTGTGTACGATCCATGAGAAATGATGCATACCAAGATGTACCAAATACCAAGAGCAGTTAGTGTGTACTATTATTTCATCATTGAAAAACCAAAAAGTACCAGGAGAAAATGCTTGAATAGTTGCCGCTAGGAAGTGGGACCAGGGAATAAGGAGGGTGCTGCTATTTTTCGTAATAAACTTCTTATATTGTGTAAGTTTTGAACTATGCAAATATATTCTTATGATAAACCTAAACATAAATTTAGAAAGGGACACGAATCTTGCCCTCAGAGTCCAGTAGGAGCAGCAGTTCTAAAATACTCAGGAGTGTAATGAGTGCCAACTACGCTGTGGGAGCACCGAGGAAATGGGAAGGGCTCTCCGACGCTCAGTTTGGGGACAGTGTCACATAGGTGGTGGCATAGGATCTGGGTGTTGGAGGAGGATTAAGAGTTCTCTGGCAGAGGAAGCGGAAATTCACATTCCTGTCAAAGGGAACCACATGCACAAAGGCTTGAAGTAGGAAAGAACATTGGGTATTTACGGGAAAATAAATGGTTTGAGGTTTCTAGATTTTAGTTAATTGGGCAGAACATTTTTCAATTCTTCCCTATTTCATTTCTTCTAATATATTTATATATGTGACCATGTTCTTTGCTAAGTTATACCTTAAGGACAAGGGTGTCTTTAATCGTTGAAACCTCCACAGTACTTAATATAGGGCTTATACAGAGCAGAAGTTTTTAAAATTTTTAACTAAGATAGCCCTTCATTTACTCTTCTCGAACTCAAGAGAGCCCCCCCCCCCCCCAAACCCTGATAATAGTGGAAATTTAGACTAATTAGGACTAAGCTCTATCATTCTTCAAGGTCTAGATATATTGCAGTTAGAGTACTAGGTTCCAAGCTCCTGGAGCACGGGGCTCATGCCCTTTCCATCCCATCACCCAGCACTGGACAGACAGCAATTGAGTGAACCCTTTCAGTCTTCAGAAACAGATCCCAGACGGAAAGAAATACTTACCTCTCCTGCTTCCTCTTGTTTTAATTTGATCCTTAAATTACCCAACACCCTGATATCTGTAGCTATCTCTGCCTACCGTTACTAGGGGATAAAACTAGATAGGTTTATGTTACCTACCAAGATGCCAACCCACTAAAAACGTTCATATTATTTATTGCCTTAATATCACAGCATTAACTACAAGATGGCTTAGCAATTTATTTTTTAGAAAACAATATTGATATCTCTTTTGATTGATCTTTTTTCTGTTTTTCTTCAAGTCTCATCAGCATGTTCAGTCTTCTCAATTTCAACTCTCATTTTCAAGGGTTTTCATGAGGATTTCATATGAGTTTTGCTATTTAGTTTATATTATTTGAGTTTGTTTTGAGAAAGACATACCCTTTTATTACAGACACAAGCTATCCAGTTTTAGTTACATGTACCATCCCCCTAAATCTTGAGCTCCTTGATGCCTTTTTTTATTTTTATTTTAAAAACTTTTTATTTTGAGACCCTGGCCAGGTAGCTTAAGTTGGTCAGAGTATCATCCTGATACGCCAAGGTTACAGGTTCAATACACGGTCAGGGCACATACAAAAATCAACCAATGAATGCATAAATTAGTGGAACAACAAATTGGTATCTCTCTCTCTCTTTCCCTCTCTCTTTATATTATCATAAGGAAAAAAGCAACTTTTTATTTTGAAAAAAAGGTTCACAAGAAGTTACAAAGATAGTACAGAGGTTACATGTACTCTTCATCCAGTTTCTCCCAATGTAACTATAGTTAATTCCAAAACCAGGAAATTGACATTAGTATAATTCAATTATACTTTCCCACGGTTGCAGCCTCGACACCCCCCCACCCCTTGCTCCTTTGGCCACAGCTCTGCAGAGCACAGGCCTGGCCCGCCCGTCTCTGCAGGACCCCCTCCTAGGGCCATTTTATCACATGTATAGACTTAAGGAACCGCCACTGCAATGCAGGTACAGAACTTTTCATCACCACAGAGATCTCTTTGTGCTACTCCTTTAGCGTTGCACCCACCTTCAGCACCCCTAATCCTTGGCAACCGCTAATTTGTTTTCCATGTCTATAATTCCATTCCAAGATTTTTTATAAATAGAATTATATAGTGTGTTACTTTTGAGATTGCTTTTTCCTTCAGCATAATGCCCTTGAGATACATACAAGTTGTTTGATCAATAGTTTGTTCCTTTCTATTTCTGAGTTATTTTCCATGTTATACAATTTGGGATAAATACCACAGTAGGTTTAACCATTCACTTATTGAAAGACAATTTGGCTCTTACAAATAAAGCTGTTATAAGTCTTTTGTGTGGATATACCTTTTCTTTTCTCTGAAATAAATATCCAGGAATGTAATTGTTGATAGTAATATAATAGGTATATGTCTAGTTTTTTTTTTAAGGAACTGCCAAACTGTTTTCCAAATGGCTGTACCATCAAGCAAAGTGTAGCTATCTTAACCCTCTTTACCATCCTTTTTATTATTGTTTTAAATATATCATCTAGCCGAAACCGGTTTGGCTCAGTGGATAGAGCATCAGTCTGCGGACTGAAGGGTCCCAGGTTCGATTCTGGTCAGGGGCATGTACCTTGGTTGCGGGCACATCCCCAGTGGGGAGTGTGCAGGAGGCAGCTGATCGATGTTTCTCTCTCATCGATGTTTCTAACTCTCTATCTCTCTCCCTTCCTCTCTGTAAAAAATCAATAAAATATATTTTTTAAAAAATATATCATCTACATATATTGACAACTACATCATAATGTGTTCTAATTTTTGCTTTAACATTTAAACTTAATTTAGAAAACTTGAGAAAGAAAATCTATTGTTTTTAATCTATATCCTTACTTTTTTATTGTTCTTTCTCTCTTCCTAATGTTCCATGATTTCTTCTTGTATTATTTTCTTTCTATTTCAAAAATTCTTATAGCCATTCTTTCAGGGTAGGTCTGCTAGCAATAAATTTTCGTCTGAGATTGTCTTAATTTCCCCTTCATTCCTAAAGAATTATTTTCTTCTGGATATAGAATTCTAGGTTGACAGTTCTTTTCTTCCAGCACTTGAAAAATATTGTGCCCCTTCCTCTGGCCTCCATGCTTTTTGATGAGAACTCTGCTGTCATCCTAAATGTTTTTCCCTTATAGGCAAGGTGTCATTTTTCTCTGTTTGCTTTCAGGATATTTTTTTTTTTTTGTCTTTAGTTTTCAAAAGTTGAATTATAATACGTCTTGGAATGAATTTATTTGAGTTCAGCCTGCTTGGGGTTCACTCGGCTTCTTGATTCCATAAGTTTAAGTGTCTTACCAAATTTGGGGAGCTTTCAGCCGCTATTTCAGCCCTGCCCTCTCGCTTCCTGGGACTCAATGACATGAATGTTAGATCTTTTGTTTCCTTTTGTTACCGTTCCACCAGCTTCCTTCAACATTTTTCCAGTTCTTTTTCTTTATGTTATTCAGGTTGTGTAATTTTATTATTGTTTTCCAGTTCACTGATTCTTTCCTCTGATACCTGCTTTCTGCTGTTGAGCACATCTGCTGAGTGTTTTTATTTCAGTTCTGACCTTTTCATTTCTAAAATTTCCATTTGGCTCATCTCATATTTCTTTGCTGAGATTTTCTATTTTTTTGTTTGAAGCATGTTTGTAATTGCTCATTGAAGTGTTTTTATCATGGTTGCTTTAAAATCTTTGTTAGATAATTCTAATATTTCTATCATCTCTTGGCATCTGTTTGTTATCATTTGTCAGGCAAGTTGAGATCCTCCTGGTTCTTGCTATGATGAGTAAGGTTTCATTGAAACCTGGACATTCTGGGTATTATGTTATTAGACTCTGGATCTTATTAAGTCTTTCTGCTTTAGCTGACCTCTCATCCTACACTGGTGGGGGAAAGGGAGGGTTTCCTTGTGACTGCCAGATGGGAATGGAAGTCCAGATTCCTCACTGGGCCTCCACTGATACCCAAGGGTGGACAGGGATGTTTGTTACAGCTGGGTGGCAGCAGGAGTTCACCACTAGGCCTCTTTTGATATCACCTTGACTGAGATGAGCAGCGGGGTGCCTTGTTACTGCTCTCCATGTAGCCTCCACTGATACCATGGTGAGGTGTGACCTCATTACCACTGGACAGTAGTGAAAGTCCTGACTCCCCACTAGGCCTTCTCTGACACCACCTCAGCATGCAGAGCGAAGGGTGCCTCATTGCTGCCAGGTAGAGTGGAAGTCCAGGCTTCCTGTGTGGTTCCCAGTGATGCCATGGTGGTAGATGGAGGAGGCTTGTTACTGCCCAGCAGGGTTGAAAGTCCTGGTTCCTGCTCCGTCTTTTCTGACACTATCCAGGCCAGTGGGAGGGGCCCTGCATTACAGCCTGGTGAAGGTGGAAGTCTAGGCTTTCCATTGGACATTTATTCACAGAGCTGTGAGTGGGATGACAGTTTTTGGTGTGTGTGTGTGGAGGGTGTTTTTAGCTGGTGTATTAGTAAGAATTCTTCAGAGCAACAGGCCAATAGAATGTGTGTGTGTGTGTACACACACATATGAGAGAGAAAGAGATTGATTTATTTTAAGGAATTGATTCACACATCTGAAGGGCAGGTAAGTCTGAAATCTGCAGGGTAGGTTGGCAGGCTGAAGACCCAGGTAACAACTGATGTTGCAGCTCGAGTCCAAAGGCAGTCTGGAGGCAGAATTTTCTCTTCCTCACGTGATCTCACTCTTCTTCTCTTAAGGTCTTCAACTGATTAAATGAGGCCCATCCACACCATGAAGAGTAATCTGCTTTATACAGTTTACTAATTTAAATGTTAATCTCATCTAAAGATACCTGCTTAGGCCTGGTGTGGCTCAGTGGTTGAGTGTCAACCTATGAACCCCGAGGTCATTGTTTGATTCCCAGTCAGGGCACATGCTGGGGTTATGAGTTCGATCCCCAGTGTGGAGTATGCAGGAAGCAGCCAATCAATGATTCTCTCTCATCATTGATGTTTCTATCTCTCTCCTTCTTCCTTCCTCTCTGAAGTCAATAAAAATATCTTGAAAATAAACAAATAAACAAACAAACATAAATAAAAAAAAATACCTTCACAGCAACATCTAGTCTGGTGTTTAACCAAATATCTGGGTATTGTGGCCTAACTAAATTGACATATAATATTAATTATCTCTGCTGGAATGATTATTGTCTAAAAATATTGATCCTTGGTTTGTAAGGTCCTAGCTGGTCTGCCTTCTTTCTTCTACCTTTTAGAGTCATCTTATGTTTGTTTCAGACATAATATTCAGGGTTTTTAGCTGGACTTAGCAGGATGAGTATGGAAAAGTGCCTGCTCTTGCCTTTTATGTCTTGCTTTCTTTTAATATATCAGATTAAATGCTTCATTGATATTTGAGGCCATAGGTTTTTATTTCTAAACCTCTTCTCTGTATTATCATGAAAATTATTTCATTTTTCCTTCTGTGTGTGTGCTTGTTTGTTTTTAATATTGTATCTTTTAGCCTAGAGAGTCTCACTTTATGACTTCATCTGGGTGGCTTATTTTCTCCACTTTCAGATTTTACTTTAATTTTTTTTTATTTAGTTGGAAGTTTCTCTAAGCATGTTCACTCTGGTCTTGGGATACATTTGGATCCTTGCCGGTCCATAAGATATAATCCAGAAAAACCGTCCTAAGATTTGACACTATTGTTTATACTTTACTGTTCACTTTTATTATCTTTCTCTTCCAAAGTCCCAACCTATAACTTGAAAAAGAAAAGGAAATACCAGTTCTTTGCTTCAAAGACATTCCGTTTCCTACCTTAGACCTCAAAATAACTTGAGAGACTTTCTTCTGTCATTTGTTTCTGAGGTGAATTGTCAGTGTTTAGTGTTTGGCAGATTTGTGTTTAGCTGGTTCCCTACCAAGTTTAATATATTGGAGGGAGATGGAATACTTTTCTTCTAGCTATTACTCCCCAGTCAGGGTCATTTATATAAACTCTGATTCAAAGCCTGGGAGCCACAGCCTGCCTCACATAACTTAGCCTCTTCCACTAGCCTATCTGTTTCACTTACACCTGTGAGTCTTTACAAAGGTAGTTTGCTATTCCAATAATGCCATTCTTTTCTGCTATCTTTCCTCCAGGTAGTCTATCAAACCACTTTTCAGACTAAAGATCTTGTTTTCTATGGGAGTTCCCTGCAGATTGAGCAAAGGAGAGCTACTGATATTTTTATTTTTTTACTACAACACAATTTTCCCATGCCCAATCTCCCAATAATTATGCACTATCCATTTCCCTTTATTTTATTTTATTTTATTTTATTTTTTTAAATATATTTTATTGATTTTTTACAGAGAGGAAGGGAGAGGGATAGAGAGCTAGAAACCTCAATGAGAGAGAAACATCGATCAGCTGCCTCCTGCACACTCCCTACTGGGGATGTGCCCGCAACCAAGGTACATGCACTTGACCGGAATCGAACCTGGGACGCTTGAGTCCGCAGGCTGACGCTCTATCCACTGAGCCAAACCGGTTAGGACCATTTGCCTTTAAAAAGTCCAATTAGCTCAGCCAGTATAGCGTCGACCCAGGAACCAAGAGACCACTGGTTCGATTCCCGGCCAGAGTATATGCTAGGGTTTTGGACTTGATCCCCAGTAGGGGGCATGCAGGAGGCAGCTGATCGATGATGTTTTTCTTTCATCGCTGTTTCTATCTCTCTATCTCTCTCCCTTCCTCTCTCTCTAAAAAAAAATCAACAAAAACATATTTTTTTAAAAGTCCAATTAATTTTTAAAAAAATCCATACTCTTACCACATGTAGGATAACAAACCCTCAGTTACCTATGTTAATAAAAGAAATAGTACACAAATAGCCCCTACTCCTGAATATATTTTTCTTTTAATACTTTAATATGGAATATTTTGGGATTTTGCAGAATTTCAAATAAGTTAACAAAGTTACCCATTGAAATGCAACATAAAATTCATCAGAAAATTAGTCACCTTCTTCAATCCATTTCCATAGGTTGATGCAAATAGTAACCAGGGTAGAGCTTCATCTACTGAATTTATACTTTTTTGAGTGATGAGAATAACTGTGGAAGGTTTGACTTTAAAAATCATTCTCTCTTCCTGCCCGACTGGGGTGGCTCAGTGGTTGAGCATTGACCCATGAACCAGAAGGTCACGGTTTGATTCCTGGTCAGGGCACATGCCTGGGTTGTGGGCTAGATCCCCAGTAGGGGGCATGCAGGAGGCAGTCAATTGATGATTCTCATTATTGATGTTTCTATCTTTCTCTCCCTCTCTCACTCTGAAATCAATAAAAACATATAAAATATTTAAAAAATCATTCTCTCTTCTTGTATCACAAAATATGTACCAGAAACTGGTCATAATGTCAATTGACTAAGTAGAGAAAATTATAATAGCAAAAGATTAAGAGCATGTTTTGCCTACTCTGGGTGATCAAAAATTAATTTCCTGTTACTTTGTGTTTATACTTTGGCATAATTGCTTTATTTTATTGGGTAAATGCCACTTAAAGTTTATTCATCTGGTATTGTCCATCTTTGGTAGTAAGCTCCTTAAAGGGCAGGTATCTACTAGTTATATGTCTGTCTGCTTCTGGTTCTTTTTTAAGTTATAATGAAAATATAATAACTTTAAAGAAAAAATTTGACAAAACAGTTTATAGCTTTTTGTATACATGGTTTGACTTAACTCTAAAGCACAAATACGGTCATTGGGAAGCTGAGCGATTCAGAGAAGCTAAGGGGAGTGGCGTGGAGCTGCTGCAGGGAACCCTAAAAACCTTGACAACTGCAGCAAATTCGGTCTGAAAGCTAATATTTTAAAAATGACCACACCAAACAAGACACCTCCTGGTGCTGACCCTAAGCAGGTGGGAAGAACTGGAGCAGTATGGGAAATTGGGTCACAAGTTGTTTGGTCACTCTCATCTTGCAAACCAGGATTTGGAGTAGATCAGTTATGAGGTGACAATCTAGAAACTTACTGGCAAGCAGATGGCTCCCAGCCTCATTTAGTAAACATCCAATTCAGAAGAAAAACAATGGTGAAAACATTATGTATTTATGTGGACTACAAATCTGATAAAAGCTATAGTACAAGCAAGATCTCAGTCAGAGTAGGAAATAATTCCCACAACCTTCAAGAAATTCGGCAACTTAAACTTGTGGAACCAAGTGGCTGGATTCACGTTCCTTTAACTCATAACCATAAGAAGCCAACTCCCACATTCATGATACAGATTGCTGTGCTAGCCAATCACCAAAATGGAAGAGACACTCCCATGAGACAAATTAAAATATATACACCAGTGGAAGAGAGCTCCATTGGTAAATTTCCTAGATGTACAACTGTTGATTTCATGAGGTATCATTCAATAAGGTGACCTGGAAACAGAACAAAAGTCATTAAACATATCTTTGTTTTCTCTGGTCATCAAGTAAGTAAATAAACAAACAAATAAAAACAAGGTAGAAATACTCTGAAAGTTGTGTGATTTATTTTTCTTTTGTTTCCTAATTTTGTACTTAATAAGCTTTTCTTAATGGTGATAGTGATAGTGACTTTAGTTCTAAAAATGAATGAATTTTATTTTTTATTATAGATGTATTCTTAAACTATTTTATGTAAACTGATATTTTGAAAATTAAATTATAAAAGAAACCCTGAATTTGCTGTTGTAAGACAACAGAAATTAAGCAATCTCCCATGATTTCTCAGTTTTCTACATATGCATTTTGTATACTGTAGTTTTATTTATATTGAAATATATGTTTAAGAACTGAGAGCTGTAGATTTAGCTTCTCTGTGTGGCAATACTGGCATCCTGTATGTTCATTTCCATGTACTGATTTAACAAGGAAGGTAGATAGCTTCCATTTATTTGACACTTCGATCAATTGGATGTGGCTTACGGGAGCCCCAGGTTGAAAGTGTCACAAGATTGTATTCAGGGTTAGTGAGAGACCAATGATTAGTGATGTCTAACATGAGCAGTGGGAAGGGAAACAACTAAGTTTTCAGTGTGTCACCACCCAACCTCAGGATAGGTCTATGTAATGATTCTAGGCTCTCGAGGTCAGACATGTGACTTGTTCTCAAATCATGCATTTTACATTGTTAAAACACTTGGAAGTGAAGGAGCTCTGTAAAAATTTAACATTTTTCAGACATGCAAACCCACACAATTTCTCTAACCTTTTCTATATTTAATAGTGTCAGAATAACAATGATAATATCTGTGCTTTAAATAACTCCTTGAAATCAGCAAGTTCATAGAACTGAATGATCTTATTTTATTTTACCTTTGCCATTTTAGACAAATATGTATATTCAACAATGTTCAGTGCTACAACTAAGACAGACTTTCTAATTGCCCACATCTCGGCACTATAAAAAAGCAGTTTCTATGTATTTACCTCCAGTTCAGGGATGTGTATGCGGTATCACATCTAATGATGAACAGCAGTAGCTTTGAGAAAAGGAGAATCAGCAATGTGAATTATATTTACAATTGTGATGAAATTATTTTCTCTACAATGAGAGAGATTTTAGTGGTTTGCAGTCCAAACCCTTTGGAGAGATGGTAAAACCTCTGAAGTTAGGGTGAACAGCACCCACCAGAGGAGCTGCTACCAACTGAGGAGCAGCTGCTACCACAACTGCCCGAGGAGCAACTGCAGCCCAAGGAGCCACTGCCACCCAAGGAGCAGCCACTGAACGACTCAACATCTAGATATGGCAGTACGATCAAACATGGGTAGACAAAGAAACCCCCAAAGGAAAGAAAAGGAGGACTCGCCAGAAAAGCAGCTGAGACAGAGGCATGCAACATGACAGAAAAAGAATTCAGATTAAGGGTCCTAGAGTGCATAAACTAGATGGAGGAAAAAATCAACAACTTATGCAAGAAGCAAGAAGAAACAGAAGAAAAAATCAACAAATTATGTAAGAACCAAGAAGAAATGAAGAGTGATATAGCTGCAATAAAAAACATCATTGAAGGTTTCAACAGTAGACTAGGAGAAGTGGAGGACCAAATTAGCAAATTAGAAGACAGGGGAACAAAACACACCCAAACTGAACAGCAATTGGAGAAAAAAATTAAAAGACAGGAGGAGAGCCTAAGGGAGCTATGGGACAACATGAAACGAAACAACATACGAAAAATAGGGATGCCAGAACAACAGAAAGAGGAACAAGGGTTAGAAAACCTATTTGAAGAAATAATATCAGAAAACTTCCCAGAGGTGGGAAGAAAAAATCACACAAGCACAGAGAGTCCCAAACAAGGTGAACCCGAAAAGACCCACACCAAGACACATCATAATTACCATGGCAAATGTTCAGGACAAAGAGAGAATCTTAAAGGCTGCAAGAGAGAGATGGAAAGTTACATTCAAGGGATCTCCCATTAGATTATCAAATGATTTCTCAACAGAAACACATCAGGCCAGAAAAGAATGGACAGAAATTTACAAAGTGATGCAAAGCAAAGGACTGAATCCAGCAAGGCTATCATTCAAAATTGAAGGGGAAATAAGAAGCTTCACAGACAAAAAAAAGCTAAGGGAGTTTATCACCACCAAGCCAGCAATGCAAGAAATGCTAAAGGGATTGGTGTAAAAAGAAGAAAAAAAAAAAGCTCAGAAAGAAAACAGCCACACAAAAAAAGAAATGGCTACAAACAAGTACCTTTCAATAATAACTTTAAACGTAAACGGACTAAATGCTCCAACCAAAAGACATCGAGTGGCTGAATGGATAAAAAAACATGACCCATACATTTGCTGTCTACAAGAGACCCACCTCAGAATAAGGGACTCACACAGACTGAAAGTGGAGGGATGGAAAAATATCTTTCAGGCAAATGGAAATGAAAAAAAAGCTGGGGTAGCAATACTTATATCGGACAAAATAGACCTCAAAGTGAAGGCCATAACAAGAGATAAGGAAGGCCACTTCATAATACTAAAGGGATCAATACAACAAGAAGATATAACCCTGATAAACATATATGCACCCAATGCAGGAGCACCCAAATACATAAAAAAACTCCTGGAAGATATCAAAGGAGAAATCAACAACAATACAATCATAGTAGGGGACTTTAATACACCACTGACATCACTGGATAAATCCTCTAGACAAACAATCAGCAAAGAAACAGCAATCCTAAATGACTCACTAGATCAGATGGACTTAATTGACATCTTCAGAACACTTCACCCCAAAGCCACAGAATATACATTCTTCTCAAGGGCTCATGGGACATATTCAAAAATAGACCACATATTGGGTCACAAACAAAGTCTCCCCAAATTCAAGAAGATTGAAATCATACCAAGCATCTTCTCAGACCACGATGGCATAATATTCAAAATAAACTTCAATAAAACAACCCAAAATACTGAAGAAAAAAAACAACCTCTGAAGTTAGGTTAAGTGACTTCCCTTAATCATCGAGCTAGAACTAGAGGCAGAGTATTTAGAGATCCTATATTTTTTAATGAGTTTATTATTATTATTTTGTTGTTGTTAATCCTCATTGGAGGATTTTTTCCCCACTGATTTTTTTTTTTAGAGGGAGTGGAAGGGGTGGGAGAGAGAAACAGATGTGAGAGAGACACACAATTGGTTGCTTCCTGTGGGCCAGAGATGGAACCTGCAACCCAGCCATGCGCCTTTGACTGGGAATCGAACCTGCAACCCTCTGGTGCACAGGCTAGTGCTCTAACCACTGAGACATGCTGGCCAGGACCCTATTTCTTGATGCAAATGGCAACAGTAGATATATTTAAACAAAAAGAATGCTTAATTGGAAGCAGAGTGTTCAGAACATTATTCTGCTTTTTTGTTGATGTTATTTCATAGGTTAGCTCTTTTGCTGGCTGATATAATTCACATCCAAACATAGTAGGGTACGAATACAGTAGGATTTCTTTTTATATTTGTATTTTCATAATAAAAGATTGTAGCTGATATGGAGTCAAAAGATAACTTCTCAGAGAAATTCTTTACATGCAGAAAGTTCTGCAAGCTTGCAGAACTGGACTTAATTATATCTAACATCTTGTCTAAAAATTGGGAATAAACAAGAAATATCCATGTGGAAATTTGGTTTGCCTTAAAGTGTTACTCTTCTGTTCATTTTCTGTGCTCTTTGGATTCTCTATTCCTCTTCCTATGGGGAGTTATATATTCTGATCACAGTAGTGGGACCCAAGAATAATTGTTTAAACTGATTTCTCTAGGCAGCGCTCATACTTTAATTTTTCATTTTATAAAATATTAAAGTAAGTCAAATCTTGTTATGGTGAATTAGTAGTCCATTTACTGGAGTTTTGAACTCATTTTGCTAGAGATTTTTAAAATAGATTTATTACAGTGTGATTTTATCTTTATTATATGCTATTTTAGAGGAAATAGATTGTCCTCTTGGGGCTAGAAGCTATGGGAAGACATTCTTGGCACTTACTAATAGCTGATCATAGTTTTTAACACTTGGTGTTTGAAGTTTTCCAGCAAACCGGTGCAGCTCATGACCTTTCCTTTTTGACTGCCTGCTGTGTGCTGGGTACTGTACCAAGCACCAGGG
Organism: Myotis yumanensis; assembly: GCF_028538775.1. Taxonomy (NCBI): domain Eukaryota; kingdom Metazoa; phylum Chordata; class Mammalia; order Chiroptera; family Vespertilionidae; genus Myotis; species Myotis yumanensis. Next base: position 77,939,742 of record NW_027223761.1, read on the forward strand.
CTACAGTGGTGATCCAGACCGACTCACTCCCTGCCTTCACAGAGCTGAGTGCTCAGCTGTAAGAGGACCTGGGCCTTGCTGTCGTTGCTCACAGAGGGCACATAATGAATCAAAATTTATTACATGTTTTGGAAAGAAAGAAGAATTGTGAATACAGCTTAAAGGTTAAATATTAAATTCATAACATATGTCAGCCACTGTTGCTGTTTGATAGCCTCAGTTATGATCACATTTTATTTAGTTATGGGCAAAGTTTCTAAACAGTGTTTTTCCGCTTCAATTCTCCTATTTGCCTTGGAAGTTCTAAGACAGTTGCTTTCGATTGATCTTTCACATTCTCCTCTTGAACTCTTAGAGGATTCTTTATTGCAGTTGTTTACCAGGGAATTTTTAGTGACATTTGAGAAATAAGACCTATCTTACATATGGAGATGGTTTCTCTGTGATGTTCTTGAACCTCATGTTGGCCTTTGACAGAGATCTCTATTTTTATAGCCTTCATGCGTCATTGTCATTTCCAGCTAATAGATGCCTAAATTCACGTTCACATCCTTCCCATCTGAGGACTTGTGGGGCATGGCTCATGCAGTTGAGTAGACAGCAGGGAAGATCACTGAGAAAAGGAGGTTGGACCATTAGTTCTTTCCTTGTCCCCACATGGCATTCTAAACTGATAAATTTACTGTTTGGTACAGCTGTCGAACCTGTTCCCGTTGTCACCTTTTCTCAGTCTTCAGCCTCCTCACAGCCTTCTGTGGCTTTTGAAATCCCTTTCCCCCTGAATTTCAGAACTGTGTTCTCTGATTCTTTTCCTGTAACCTTGTAATAGTCCCCCGCCTCTGCCCCTTACTTTTTCCACTTCTTTCTTCTGCCTGTACAGTAGGCATCCTCCCAAATTTATCTGTGGTCTTCTCCTCTCTGATCTTTTCTTCTCCCCCTTTTCCTATGCTTTCACCTTTTCCCTCCTCTTATTTTCACTTTTTTCCCTCATGCATTCTTGTGTGCATTTGTTAAAGGTACATATACTTAGCACCTACTGTGTGCTTTAAGGAAACCTTTAGAGCAGCAGTTGCCAACCAGTGGTCAGCAGACCACTCGTGGACCGTGAGGTCTGAAAGGTTGGCGATCGCTGGTTTAAGGAAACCTCCTATGCTAGGTTTGTGGAATGCATGAGTAAATGAGACAGACAGAGCCCCAGCTTCCATAGAATTGACTGATTTCCCAATTAATTTGTAAATTATAATTGTGAAATGTTTTAGTGGAGAATTACTGGTTGCTGTAAGACCATGTAATCTGGGGACCTCTCCTAGCTCAAGTGAACAGTGAAGTCCTTCTTAAGGAAGTCATTGTTAGCTGAAATCTGAAGAAGGAATGGGAATTTATGAGGTGGACACAGAGTGTTTGGCAGTAGGAACAGAAAACCACTCTCTCAGTGCCCCAGTCACATCGGCCTTCTTTCAGTTACTTGAATGCACAGTGCTTCTCCCACCTCAGTACATGTAAAACAAGTTAATCATCTTTTCTACATCTCGCCCAAGTGATTCTTCACTGCAGCCTCTCTTTTTCCCAGGTCACTGGATTAGACATTTTGGTACCAGTGATTTCCTTTGAAACACACCTGATATTTACCCTTTCTTTGTTCTTCATTCTCAGTGCCTAGAACTTCAAGGTGTCATCACTTCACCACTGGGTACTGCGTTAGTGTCCGGTGTCCTGAGGGCTGGGGTCCTGTTCCCGCCTTTCCTCCAGCACTTGGCCCATCCTAGTATGGACCTCTCTTTCTGAGATATACATATATATTTTGTGTGTGTGTGTGTGTGTGTGTGTGTGTGTTAATCCTCACCTGAGGATATTTTTTCCATTACTTTTTAGAGAGAGTGGAAGGGAAGGAGGGAGGGGAAGAGAGGGAGAGAGAGAAAAACATCAATTGGTTACCTCCTGCACGTGCCCCAACCGGGGCCAGGGATGGAACCTGCAACCTGGGTACAAGCCCTTGACCAAGAATCGAACCCGCGACCCTTCAGTGCTTGGGCTACACTCTAACTACTGGCCAGGACTGAGACCCATTTTTATTTATTTATTTTTTATTATTGCTTAAAATATTACAAAGAGTAGTACATTTGTCTCCTTTTTTTTCCCCTTGACCTTCCCCCAGCCTCCCCTACCCCCCCAGTGTCTTGTGTCCATTGGTTATGCTTATATGCATGCATACAAGTCCTTTGGTTGATCTCTTACCCCACCCCCCCAATCCTCCCCAGCCTTCCTGCTGTAGTTTGACAGTCTGTTTAATGGTGCTCTGCCTCTGTATTTATTTTTGTTCATCAGTTTATAATGGTCTTTATTATCCATAAATGAGTGGGATCATGTGGTATTTTTCTTTCACTGACTGGCTTATTTCACTTAGCATAATGCTCTCCAGTTCCATCCATGCTGTTGCAAATGGTAAGAATTTCTTTTTTACAGCAGCATAGTATTCCATCGTGTAGATGTACCACAGTTTTCTAATCCATTCATCTACTGATGGGCACTTAGGCTGTTTCCAGATCTTAGCTACGGTGAATTGTGCTGCTATGAACATATGGGTGCATATATCCTTTCTGATTGGTGTTTCTGGTCTCTTGGGATATATTCCTAGAAGTGGGATCAATGGGTCAAATGGGAGTTCCATTTTTAACTTTTTGAGGAAACTCCATACTGTCTTCCATAGCGGCTGCAACAGTCTGCATTCCCACCAGCAGTGCACGAGTGTTCCTTTTTCCCCACATCCTCTCCAGATCTTGTCATTTTTTAATTTGTTGATGATAGCCATTCTGACAGGTATGAGATGGTACCTCATTGTTGTTTTGATTTGCATCTCTCGGATGATTAGTGACTTTGAGCATGTTTTCATATGTCTCTTGGCTTTCTGAATGTCCTCTTTTGAAAAGTGTCTATTTAGGTCCTTTGCCCATTTTTTGATTGGATTGTTTATCTTCCTTTTGTTAAGTTGTATGAGTTTCCTATAAATTTTGGAGATTAAACCCTTATCAGTAAATAAAACAAAAGAACAAAAAATAAAAAAACAAAACAAACAAACAAACAAACAAAACCCTTATCGGTGATAACATTGGCAAATATGTTCTCCCATGCAGTGGGCTTTCTTGTTGTTTTGTTGATGGTTTCTTTTACTGTGCAGAAGCTTTTTATTTTGATGTAGTCCCATTTGTTTATTTTCTCTTTAGTTTCCATTGCCCTAGGGGATGTATCGGTGAAGAAATTGCTTCGGCATATGTCTGAGATTTTGTTGCCTTTGGATTCCTCTAGTATTTTTATGCTTTCCCGTCGTACATTTAAGTCCTTTATCCATTTTGAGTTTATTTTTGTGTAAGGTGTAAGTTGGTGGTCTAGTTTCATTTTTTGGCATGTATCTATCCAATTTGCCCAGCACCATTTATTGAAGAGACTGTCTTGACTCCATTGTATGTTCTTGTCTCCTTTGTCAAATATTAATTGAGCATATTGGTTCGGGCCGATTTCTGGGCTCTCTATTCTATTCCATTGATCTATATGTCTGTTCTTGTGCCAGTACCAGACAGTTTTGAGAATAGTGGCTTTGTAATACAGCTTGATGTCTGGTATTGAGATCCCACCTACTTTGTTCTTTCTCAGGATCGCTACAGCTATTCGGGGTCTTTTTTTTATTCCAGATGAATTTTTGGAGAGTTCATTCTAGGTCTGTGAAATATGTCGTTGGTATTTTAATGGGGAGTGTGTTGAATTTATAGATTGTGTTGGGTAAGTATGGTCATTTTAATGATGTTGATTCTACCAATCCATGAACATGGTATGTTCTTCCATCTGTTTATGTCTTCCTCTATCTCTTTTTTCAACGTCCTATAGTTTTCTGAGTAGAGGTCTTTTACCTCTTTAGTTAAGTTTATTCCTAGGTATCTTAATTTTTTTGGTGTGATGGTAAATGGGATTGCTTTTTTAGTCTCTCTTTCTGTTAGTTCACTATTGGTGTATAGAAATGCCATAGATTTCTTGGTGTTAATTTTGTATCCTGCTACATTGCCGAATTCATTTATTAAGTCTAACAGTTTTTTTGATGGAGTCTTTAGGGTTTTTTATGTACAATATCATGTCATCTGCAAATAAGGAAGTTTTACTTCTTCTTTTCCAATTTGGATGCCTTTTATTTCTTCTTCTTGTCTAATCGCAATGGCTAATACTTCCAGTACTATGTCGAACAGGAGTGGTGAGAATGGGCATCCCTGTCTTGTTCCTGTTTTTAGGAGAAATGGTTTTAGTTTTTGCCCATTTAGTATGATGTTGGCTATGGGTTTGTCATATATGACTTTTATTATGTTGAGGTATGATCCTTCTATTCCCATTTTGCTGAGAGTTTTTATCAAAAATGGGTGTTGGATTTTATCAAATGCTTTTTCTGCATCAATTGATATGACTATATGGTTTTTACCTCTCAATTTGTTTATGTGATGTATTACGTTTATTGATTTGTGGATATTGTACCATCCTTGCATCCCTGGGATAAATCCTACTTGGTAATGGTGTATGATCTTTCTGATGTACTGCTGGATCCGATTTGCTAGGATTTTGTTGAGGATTTTGGCATCTATGTTCATGAGGGATATTGGCATATAATTCTCTTTCATTATGTAGTCTTTATCTGGTTTTGGTATTAGGGTGATGCTGGCTTCATAGAATGAGCTTGGAAGTGTTCCTTCCTCTTGAATTTTTTGGAATAGTCTGAGGAGGATAGGTTTTAGTTCTTCCTTGAATGTTTGGTAAAACTCCCCTGTGAAGCCGTCTGGCCCCGGGCTTTTTTTTTGCTGGAAGCTTTTTGATTACTGCTTCAATTTCTTCCATAGTTATTGGCCTATTGAGATTTTTAGATTCTTCCTGATTAAGTTTTGGAAGGTTGTATTTTTCTAGGAATATGTCCATTTCCTCCAGGTTGTCTAGTTTGTTGGAGTAGAGTTGTTCATAGTATTTTCTAACAATCCTTTGTATTTCTGTGGGGTCTGTTGTTATTTCTCCTCTTTTATTTCTGATTTTATTTATTTGGGTCCCGTCTCTTTGTATCTTGGTGAGCCTGGCTAGAGTTTCATCAATCTTGTTTATCCTTTCAAAGAACCAGCTCTTGGTTTTGTTGATCTTTCGTATTGTTTTTTTGGCCTCTATGTTGTTTATCTCCGCTCTGATCTTTATTATTTCCTTCCTTCTGCTTGCACTGGGCTTTTCTTGTTGCTCTCTTTCTAACTCTTTGAGTTGTAGGGTTAGGTAATTTATTATCATTGTTTCTTGTTTTTTGCAGTAGGCTTGTAGAGCTATGAACTTCCCTTTCAAGATTGCTTTCGCTGTGTCCCATAAGTTTTGGATTGTTGTGTTTTCATTGTCGTTTGTTGCCATGATGTATTTTATTTCTTCTTTGATCTCTCTGGTAACCCAGTCATTGTTTAATAGCGTGCTATTTAGTCTTCTGTGTTTTATTTCTTCTTTGATCTCTCTGGTAACCCAGTCATTGTTTAATAGCGTGTTTGATTTTTTTGGATTGTTTTTATTGTAGTTGATTTCCAGTTTTATGCCATTGTGATCTGAGAAGATGCTTGATATGATTTCTATCTTCTTGAATTTGAAGAGACTTTGCCTGTGACCCAATATATGGTCTATCTTTGAAAATGACCCAAGTGCACTTGAGAAGAATGTATATTCTGTGGCTTTGGGGTGAAATGTTCTGAAGATGTCAGTTAATTCCATCTGATCTAGTGAGTCATTTAGGATTGATGTTTCTTTGCTGATTTTTTTGTTTAGAGGATTTGTCCAATGGTGATAGTGGGGTATTAAGTCCCCTACTATGATTGTATTGCTGTCAATCTCTCCCTTGATCTCCTCCAGAAGTTTTCTTATGTATTTGGGTGCTCCTATATTGGGTGTGTATATGTTTACCAGAGTTATTTCTTCTTGTTGGATTGCTCCCTTTAGTATTATGAAGTGGCCTTCCTTATCTCTTTTTATGTCCTTCACTTTGAGATCTAATTTGTCAGATATAAGTATTGCTACCCCAGCTTTTTTTTTTCATTTCCATTCTCCTGAAAAACCTTTTTCCATCCCTTCACCATCAGTCTGTGTGCGTCTTTTTTTCTGAGGTGGGTTTCCTGTAGACAGCAGATATATGGGTCATGCTTTCTTATCCATTCAGTTACCCTATGTCTTTTGATCGGGACATTTAATCCGTTTACATTTAAAGATATTATTGATAGATACTTGTTTGTCGCCATTTTTATTCTTTACCCCTGTGTTCCTTCTTCGTTTCCTATTTTTTCTTTTTACAGCAGACCCTTTAGCATTTTTTGCATTGCTGGTTTGGTGGTAATGAACTCCCGTAGTCCTTTTTTGTCTGTGAAGCTCCTGATTTCACCCTCAATTTTGATTGATAGCCTTGCTGGGTACAGTATTCTTGGATTCAGACCCTTCCTTTGCATGACTTTGTATATTTCATTCCATTCCCTTCTTACCTGATGTGTTTCTGTTGAGAAATCAGTCGCTAGTCTGATGGGGGATCCTTTGTAGGTAACTTTCTGTCTGTCTCTGGCCACTTTTAAGATTCTTGTTTTGTCGTTGGTGTTTGCCAATTAATTATAATGTGCCTTGGCATCAGTCTTTTGGGGTTCATTTTGTTTGGGACTCTGTGAGCTTCTTGGATTTGTGTGAGTTTTTTCTTCCCTATATCAGGGAAGTTTTCTGTCATTATTTTTTCAAACAGGTTTTCTATTCCTTGCTCAGTTTCCTCTCCTTCTGGCACCTCTATTATGTGGATGTTGTTTCGATTCGTGTTGTCCCAAAGTTCTCTTAGGCTCTCCTCCTGCTTTTTAATCTTTTTTTTCTAGAAGCTGCTCTGCTTGGGTATTTTTTCCTACCTTGTCTTCTAGCTCACTGATGCGGTCTTCTGCTTTTTCTAGTCTACTATTGATGGTTTCTATTGAGTTCCTTTCTTCTTGGTTCTTCTTCATTTCCCCTTGGTTTTTACACATATTGTTGAATTTGTCTTCCATTCTTTTCATCCACCTTATGACCATTTCTCTGAATTCTTTCTCTGACAGGTTGCTTGCCTCCATTGCCTCCATTTCGTTTACTTCCTTTTCTGGTGATGCCTGTTTATCTTTTATATGTGGGCTGTTTCTTTGTCTCCCCATGATCTCTCTTCTCCAGGTGTTTGGTTATGTAGTTCTCTCTCTGCTGTGTTGATTTAAAGGCACAAAATACAACACAACAAGGCACAACGCACAAGGCACTGAACACAAATGTATTCATGACACTATTAACCCCAAATAAAGGTGACCACCAGAGCAAAGAGAATTAGGGGATAAGGAAGAAAGAAGAGGAAAAAAAAAGGAGTGCAAAAATGAAATTGGGAAAAGGAAAAATAAAGTACGAGAGAAAAGAAAGAGAATGAAATAGAAGAAGGGAAGAAACTATTTATATGGGGAGAAAACTCCAATAGAACAGCCACTAATCCCAACAGATTCCAGCAATAGATACCTAGAGATGAATGCAAACTACAAACAACAACTAATATCAAGCGAGGTGAGGGAAAACAGAAGCAAAAAAAATAACTGGAAAAAAAAACAACAAAAAAAAAGAAAAAGTGAAACAATCTCACAAACAAGCATAAAAAAAACTAATATAATCAACAATCAAGCAAACAACAACAAAACGACACAGAGAAAAAAAAGGAAAAAAAATTTGGATAGTGAAGAAAAAGAAGAGAGAGGTGTATATGGACTTAGAGCAGGGGATTGGAAATTAGATATATATGTAGGGTGAAATTTTAACAGGGGGTAAAAAGAAGGAATAGGGAAAATCTAAAGCAGGAATAGGGTAAGAGAAACAGGACAACAAAAGGGAGGGGTAAAGTGAGGAAGAGAGTTTTGGCACAAAGGTAAAGTTGAGATAGGGTAAAATGGTGCTAAAAGAAAGATGAAAATAGAATGTAGAACACTAATCCCAAAATAAAATAAAGAGAAAATAAAATGACACTTTAAAAAAAGGTAAAATGGTAGTAGTAATAATACTGGTTAAAAATAAAAATGTTGTAATTAAAAAGTAAAAATCAGGTGATGAAAAAAGAAAAAAAATTTAGTTTCTTAAGTAAAAGGTGAAAAAAAAATGTGCAGTAGTGAAGGTCCTTCACTTTCTCTACTCTTCTTTTTGGCACGCCTTAGTCCTTTCAGGTATTCAGGAAAGTGTTGAAGTTCCCTGCAATACACTGTTCCTCCGTGTTGTAAGCCACAGTCCTGATTTTAAAGCAGTCCGTATTTGTTTCCCAGACTGCCTTTATTTGTGTTTACAGGAGAGTCAGTTTGTGGTTCAGCCCCTGGGTGGCAGTGTTTCTGGATTGACCTCCAAGGCTATAAGTCCTCTCTAGCCAGTATTTAGTTTTTGTTTTCTCTATTGCACTTAATACTGGTTTGGGAGAGTCGATTGCCCTAGAGCCAATTCCTTGATCGTTGCTCCCCGCTCTGATTCCCAGGTACCACAAAAACAACTTTCCCTGCAGTCTCTGTGAGTGACCCCAATTGGGCAATCCTATGTATTGGGTTTAATAATTAAATGCAAAGATTTAAGGAGGAAAGAAAAATAAAAATAAAAAAGAGCCTGAGTAGGTGCGCGAGCTCACAACACTCCACCGACCAGCTCTGTGCGCAAATCTATCAAAGTTTCTTCTGCACATCCTCTCTCCCCTGGCACTAAGCAGCCGGCACCCTGAGACCCATTTTTAAATTATCTTACTCCTTGGCTGAAAAGTCAGAGTAGATTCCAAATGGACAAAATCCAGACTCTCCTAATTTGGGTCATCAAACTCTCTCTAGTTTTGTTCTCAACACACACCTCTTGGGACAAGCAGATATTCCTCCTGTTTTCCCTGTAAACCATGCCCATTTCTGCCCTTTTTCCTCTATTCTCTTTTTTACCACCATCTTCTAGGGCTTCTTTTCACCTATTGTGGGCCCCTGTGATTTCTCTCTCTCTCAACTCTGATTGCTCTTATAGTACTTAGTTTCCATATTTCATATGTGCTAATGTCATTTCCTGACCTAAATTATAAGTTTAATAACAGAGACGTGTCTTACAGGAATTTTATATCCCCTAGTTTAGGATTCACCAAATAAAGTTTTTGATGATGCCCAGAAGATTCATTTTAATATCATTTACTGAATGTTGCCAACTCATCACTATTCAAGGACTATGAGTAGTTAGTATTGTAGCCCTTCTGTCCTACATGGACATAACTTGAATTGACAGTAACCAGAAATCTAGGCTGAAAAAAAGAATAATTCCTTTTAATGGGCTCTGATGCTCCTGGGTTCTTTTCTATCAGTCAAGTTCTCACATTTCACCAAGTTAGTCAAAGATTCCTTTTAATGTTACACTATTTGTGTAGTCGTTTAAGTTTTATTTAAATCAATCACCTCATTTAATCCTCCTTATGACTCTTTGAGGTAAATGGTATTATCCTTATATTACAAAAGAAGAAATTTAGGTATAAAAACTTACATAAGTATGGGTCACCCAG